>NC_074695.1:19269507-19895757 GCF_029448725.1 Salvelinus fontinalis
TTGAAGAGGGGGATAACCGCAGCTGCTTTCCAATCTTTGGGAATCTCAGACGACACGAAAGAGAGGTTGAAAAGGCTGGTAATAGGGGTGGCAACAATTTCAGCAGATAGTTTTAGAAAGAAAGGGTCGAGATTATCTAGCCCGGCTGATTTGTAAGGGTCCAGATTTTGCAGCTCTTTCAGAACATCAGCTGACTGTATTTGGGAGAAAGAGAAATGGGGAAGGCTTGGGCGAGTAGCAGAGGGGAGGGCAGTGCTGTTGACCGGGGTAGGGGTAGCCAGGTGGAAGGCATGGCCAGCCGTAGAAAAATGCTTATTGAAATTCTCAATTATAATGGATTTGTCGGTGGTGACAGTATTTCCTATCTTCAGTGCAGTTGGAAGCTGGGAGGAGGTGTTCTTATTCTCCATGGACTTTACAGTGTCCCAGAACTTTTTTGAGTTTGTGTTGCAGGAAGCAAATTTCTGCTTGAAAAAGCTAGCCTTGGCTTTTCTAACTGCCTGTGTATACTGGTTTCTAGCTTCCCTGAAAAGTTGCATATCACGGGGGCTGTTCGATGCTAATGCAGAACGCCATAGGATGTTTTTCTGTTGGTTAAGGGCAGTCAGGTCAGGAGAGAACCAAGGGCTATATCTGTTCCTGGTTCTTAATTTCTTGAATGGGGCATGCTTATTCAAGATGGTGAGGAAGGCATTTTTAAAAAATATCCAGGCATCCTCTACTGACGGGATGAGATCAATAAAATCTTAGTACATCTTAGCTACCCTAGTAGAGGTGGATTTGAGTGACTGGGAAAGATAATTAAATATTATCTTCTTTATTGTCACATACACCGGATAGGTGTAGTAAAATGTATGGGTCAGCCATAGTAGTACGGCGGCCCTGGAACAGATTAGGGTGAAGTGCCTTGCTTAAGGGCACATACAACAGATTTTTGACCTTGTTGGCTCAAGAATTCAAACGTTTCCAGCTGGAAACCAAGCCGAGCTGGTAAGGAAAGAAAGAAAATAGACAGCATGGTGTGGTTCAGGTTGGTGCAAAAGTATGAAGAAGGTACATTTCCTGGTGCAATAGAATGAAAAAGGTAAATTTCCTGGTGCAATAGAATGAAGAATGGAAAAGGTACATTTCCTGGAGCGATTCATTTTCCTCTCTCTAACACAGTCGTATGAAGACCTGGTCCACCGTCTGGAGCCAGTGATCATGGAGCTGGAGAGACAGGAGAATGTGCTGGTCGTGTGTCACCAAGCCGTCATGCGTTGTCTGCTGGCCTACTTACTAGACAAAACCGCAGGTACTTTACGGTCCAAAAGACATGGATTCATTTGGCATTGTCTTGTGGTAATGAAGTTGGTCATGTCTAAGACTATCTCAGCACAGAACCAAATCTCGCATGCGCACTGGACTAGAGACTAGGTCTAAGACATGTTCAACTTTTCTTTCCACAGATGAGTTACCATACCTAAAATGTCCTCTTCATACTGTGCTCAAACTTACACCGGTGGCCTATGGTAAGTTGTTGTCCAATTGGACTTTAACAAATTCACCTGCTGTAATTTTATCCAACAATTTCACTCATATCTCTTTCTCCTGGTACAGGGTGTAGAGTGGAGCACATTTGCCTAAACATTGAGGCAGTCAACACGCACAGAGAGAGACCTGGGGTAAGCTTTACAAAACATATCCATTTATTCCAAGCACAATAGGAAAATGTCATAAGAGATTCCACAAATCTAACGGTGTGACTCCATTTGTGTTGTTGTTGTAGAATGTGGACGTAACCAGAAACCCAGAAGAGGCGCTGAAGACTATTCCTGACCACTTTTGAATATGATTTAGAGGATATGGACTCTAGGACCGTACTGAACCAGCAATATTATATTTTCAAGTTTAAACTTTATTGCTCGATCAATTATGTCTTTGTACCTTTTCCCGATTAAACTTGTCAAAATCAGCAAATGTCAAAAGGGAAAAAGATAGAGAAGAAGACTAGATGAATAGAAGATCAAAAATGACAAACCCCACTGCCTACGGAAACAGTGAGGGGGAAATGGACTTTCTGCCTCCAACATGGGACGGCTAAAGCCCAGTACTGTATGAGTGTTGTTGACTGACCTATAACATCCAATAAATGTGCATCAGTCTGCTCTGTCTGACCCTGGAGTCTCATGGTGAAGTGCAGTCGGACAGGCTGTGTCAGAGGTGGTTTGGCATGGTATTGTCACTAGAGTGTGAAAGTGGCCAAACAATTCTGACATTAGGCTACAGGATGACGAAAGTAAAATGTCCTCCATTCTAGTGAACTGGTAGATTAATAAACACATCTTCTGTTTGTAGTCATTCTGTGTTTCTTGATGATACATGTCTGACTAAGTGTCAACATCATGAACAGTTCCCAAACAAACAAAGTGTTTTCATTTTAGCAGACTCTCTGGTATTATAGTAGTGAGTGAGTACATTTAAAAAAAAATCCCATACTGGTCCCACATGGGCATTGAACCCACAACCCTGGCATTGCAAGCACCATGATCTACCAACCAAGCCATACCAGACCTGTTGGATGTGAAAAAGATTTGCTAAAGGAGTCTCTTGGCTTGGCTAGATGTGCGACACTACTGATTACATATTTTTAAGAAAACGTGTTGACAATAAATACATTTGTGACAAAGGTATACAATAACCACTAGTTAAGACAAAGAGTTATTGTACTGAATAAGTGGAACTAGATTTATGAAATACATTGTGAAATTAAAATAATTGCCCCACTAATTTTTAAAAATGTTTTACAGATCATGCAAACTTTCATTAGAGCCTAGATGTCAGATAGTCATGTATAAAAATGAAAGATACTTGTTTTACATTTGTCGGCCTATGTTGTAGCTTATTAATTTGTATGTCAGGGTGGTATAGCGTCTTTTATAGGGTCCCATTTTGGAATTGAGAAAGGGGCAAGAGCAGAGAGAGTTTGGGATGTTTTTCTGTCAAACTGTCGACATTCATGGGTTAATAATTTGTCATTTCTTCTCATGCTGCTGATGGCAACAGTGCGCGAAATATCCAGTTATGTACACTCGAGGATACCCTACCGAACTCAACTCTTGCAACTTTGCGCCCACTGATGTTCTTTTGAGTTTCATTTGATTATCTGTCAGTTATAAATTATACTTCAACTTATTTTCGGTTATTTTTTCATAGGTTTCAAAACGATTAAAATAAAGCAGAGGGGAACGAGTCGACTGCTCCTTGCAAAACTAACTTGTGTAATATGTGAGGCTTGTACTCCTACTGCGTGCTGTGTATACGCACTGGATCTCTCTCACTGACTGGCAACGTGAGACCACTGGCAACATAACGTTTTTTATCTCGGAGACAAAAGTAAATGACCATGGGGAAAGTAGATTTAAAAATCCGTTGTATTTTCTTTTTCATCATCATCGCAGTCCAGTGGGGATTTTCAGAGGAATTTGGAGCACACCAGGGAGCAAAAGATATACTTTTACAGGTGAGAATGATTGAAAATTCCTATGGGACTGGACTAATATTGGAAATTATTTTATATTTCTATGGAACTGAATTAATATTGGAAACTTGAAAAACAGGTTACTCAGTCAAGACAGCCTCAAAAAGCATGTTTTTTTTCTTCATAATTTATCCATGGTCAGCTTTCCCCCCCTTATACTATGCTACATTACTTTTTGCACTCAATATGTCATTTTTGCACTCAAGTAGGGTGTAACTTTACTGCACATTACTTTGGGATACAGTGCCTTCAGAAAGTATTCATACCCTTGACTTATTCCACATTTTGTTGTGTTACTGCCTACATTCAAAATAGATTAAATATATATTTTTCTACCCCATCTACACACAATACCCCATAATGACAAAATTAAAACATGTTTTTAGAATTGTTTTGCAAATGTATTGAAGAAGAAATACAGAAATATCTCATTTACATAAGTATTCACACCCCTGAATCAATACATGTTAGAATCACCTTTGGCATCGATTACACATGTGAGTCTTTCTGGGTAAGTCTCTAAGTGCTCTGCACACCTGAATTGTACAATATTTGCACATTATTCCTTTAAAAAATATTCAAGCTCTATCAGGTTGGTTGTTGATCATTGCTAGACAGCCATTTTCAAGTCTTGCCATTGATTTTCAATCTGATTTAAGTCAAACTGTAACAAGGCCACTCAGGAACATTCAATGTCGTTTTGGTAAGCAACTCCAGTGTATATTTGGCCTTGTGTTTCAGGTTATTGTCCTGCTGAAGGTGAATTTGTCTCCCAGTGTCTGTTGGAATATAGACTGAAGCAGGTTTTCCTCTAGGATTTTGCCTGTGCTTAGCTCTATTCCGTTTCAGGGATGTGTTTCGTTGTATTTGCCCCAAATATAACGCTTTGTATTCAGGACAAGTTCATTTCTTTGCCAAATTGTTTGCAGTTTTACTTTAGTGCCTTATTGCAAACAGAATGTATGTTTTTGAATATTTTATTCTGGGTTAGTATTATGGAGTAACAACAATGTTGTTGATCCATCCTCAGTTTTCTCCTCTCCCAGCCATTAAACTCTGTAACTATTTTAAAGTCACCATTGGCCTCATGGTGAAATCACTGAGTGGTTTTCTTCCTCTCCAGCAACTGAGTTAGGAAGGATGCCTGTATCTTTGTAGTGACAAAGTGTAATAAATAACTTTCCATGCTGAAAGGAAGATTCCATTTCTGTTTTTATTTTTTTGTTGCCATCTACCAATATGTGACCTTCTTTGCGAGGCATTGGAAAACCTCCCTGGTCTTTGTTGTTGAATCGTTGTTTGAAATACACTGGTGTACAAAGATGAGGTAGTCATTCAAAAATAATGTTAAACACTATTATTGCACACAGAGTGAGTCAATGCGAGTCAATTGGCTATTTCAGGCACACCCGTTGCTGATAATTGAGCACACAGCCATGCAATCTCCATAGACAAACATTGGCAGTAGAATGGCCTTACTGAAGAGCTCAGTGACTTTCAACGTGGCACCGTCATAGGATGCCACCTTTCCAACAAGTCAGTTTGTAAAATTTCTGCCCTGCTAGAGCTGCCCCGGTCAACTGTAAATGTTTTTATTGTGAAGTGGAAACGTCTAGGCCACACAAGCAGGACCGCCGAGTGCAAAAGTGCATAACGTATAAAAATCGTCTATCCTCGATGGCAAAACTCACTACCGAGTTCCAAACTGTCTCTGGAAGCAACGTCAGCACAAAAACTGTTAGTTGGGAGCTTCATGAAATGGGTTTCCATGGCCGAGCAGCCGCACACAAGCCTAAGATCACCAAGCGTCGGCTGGAGTGATGTAAAGCTCACCGCCATTGGACTCTGAAGCAGTCGAAATGTGTTCTCTGGAGTGATGAATCACGCTTCACCATCTGGCAGTCCAACGGACGAATCTGGGTTTGGTGAATGCCAGGAGAAAGCTACCTGCCCCAATGCATGGAACCAACTGTAAAGTTTGGTGGAGGAGGAATAATGGTCTGAGGTTGTTTTTCATGTTCGAGCTAGGCCCCTTAGTTCCAGTGAAGGGAAATCTTAACGCTACAGCATACAATGACATTCTAGAAGATTCTATGCTTCCAACTTTGTTGCAACAGCTTGGGGAAGGCCCTTTCCTGTTTCAGCATGACAATGCCCCTGTGCACAAAGCGAGGTCCATACAGAAATGGTTTGTCGAGATCAGTGTGGGAGAACTTGACTGGCCTGCACAGAGACCTGACCTCAACCCCATTTAACACCTTTGGGATGAATTGGAACGCTGACTGCGAGTCAGGCCTAATCACCCACAGTGCCTGACTTCACTAATGCGATTGTGGCTGAATGGAAGTCCCCGCAGAAATGTTTCAACATCAATTGGAAAGCCTTCACAGTAGAGTGGAGGCTGTTATAGCAGCAAAGGGGGGACCAACTCCATATTAATGCCCATGATTTTGGAATGAGATGTTCGACGAGCAGGTATCCACATACTTTTGGCAATGTAGTGTAATTCTACTTTGACATTTGTGCCAAAAGGAGGGGATTTTGTAAAGTAACTACAATACTTGTTAGAATTTTGTCACTTTTCCAAGTCAAGTTCTCCTATTTAATACAACTTATTATTGTAGATAAGGACCTAAATGTACTAACTTACATTTTAAATCATCTTCTTTCCCATACAGTGATTTAGGGCAACTCTGTGGTCTTAAGTAACTACTAAGCAAGCTTTTATGAATCTATTAAGATTTTAAAGCTTTGCGCAATGTTCAGAAGGCATCAGCTTGTTTTGATTAAATTTTTCCAAACTACAGGACTCCAGGAATCTGTTACTGTCAGGGCACTGGTGTGAATAAATGTTCCTTATTGCTGCGCTCAATCCCATAGTTAGGATTCATTACACTTTTATTAACTTTCTCTCTGTTATTTTCTCTCCAGAGAGTGAGACGCCAGAGCAAAGCAGCTAAATTTGTGGTGAGTATGAGCTACATGAAACAGCCTGTTGTTCATGACCCAGTCCCAGTGGAATGTGTCATAAGCAAAACAAAACATTCAAATCAGGGATATCTGGCTAGCGACAAAAGTGGCGGCTTAGGGCCCCGCGTGACTAACAAAATCAATTGGGCCCCCTGGAGGTCAAGGCCCTTGGGCACGTGCCCTGCCTGCCAGGTCGATAATTCAGCCACAATTAATACAAGTTTACTGTAGATACTGTCGCTGGCTAGACTAACTAGACTAATTTACCAATCCATTTTTATGTTTTACTAACCGGGTAATTGAGTGACTGTCAGTGAGTGACATATAACAAGAGGAAAACTCATCAGTAAATTGAGTCCCCCCACCAAAAAAGTAGCTACGTCCCTGCTGACAGTCACTCAATTAGCCAGTGGTGTAATGTACTTAAGTAAAAATACTTTGAAGTACTACTTAAGTAGTTTTTTTGGGTATCTGGACTTTTTTGCCAACTTTTACTTTTATTTCATTACATTCCTAAAGAAAATAATGTACTTTTTACTTCATACATTTTCCCTGACGCCCAAAACTACTCGTTACAGTTTGACAGGAAAATGGTCCAATTCACGCACTTATCAAGAGAACCTCCCTGGTCATCCCTACTGCCTCTGATCAGGCAGACTCACTAATCACAAATATTTTCATTTGTAAATAATGTCTGAGTGTTGGAGTGTACCCCTGGCTATCTGTAAATGAAAAAATGTAATTGTTCCGTCTGGTTTGCTTAATATAAGGAATTTATACTTTTACTTTGACTTTTGATACTTAAGTATATTTTAACAGTTCCATTTGCTTTTGATACTTGAGTATAATTAAAACCAAATACTTTTAGACTTTTACTGAAGTAGTATTTTACTGGGTGATTTTCACTTTAACTTGAGTTTTACTTTTACTCAAGTATAGTAATTGAGTACTTTTTCCACCACTAGCCCATGTCAGCAACATTTTATAGATGGCTTTAAAACTGCTAAATGTTCTCTCCGTCTCATGGCATAATGTGAAGAAATGCAGGAAATTAGCTTTAAAAGTGCAACATTTTCTCTCCATCTCATAGGAAAATGTTTAGAACTGTATTAAATATGCTTTAAAACTGAATTTCTTTCTCTCAGACCCATGGCAAAATTAATAGAATTGCATGAAATTAGATTTAAAACTGCAAAATGTTTTCTCTGCCCCATGGAGGCATTTGTAGAGTTGCAGAAATGTTCCTTTAAAACATTTTTCTCAACGCCCCATGCTATTCCATATTGGTTCAACGTAATTTTGTGGAAAGAACTTTTCTTTTTGAAAATTCTAGTGTCAAAATTGACTACAAAGTGTAAAATAGGATAATTTTGGTCATAAAGTCAGTCTCAACTGAGATTTGCGAGATGATAGGGAAACATTTTATGTCACGCAGTGAATGGTCTCATAACAGTTTTCCATTGGTTGGGTTTGTTTTAATCCTGCCCACCTGCTCACAGCTGGCAGCACCCAATAAATATCCCTATGGGGCTAGTGAGGGACCATCAGTAAATTACACACTGTACATGGGACAATATTGTTAAAGGTCAATATCTACAAATAACAATGACTTCAAAACCTCAAACCAACTACAAATTGTAGAAATGCATATTCAAATATTGAAAGCATTTAATGAGACAACTGACAAATGTGCAACATGAAAATGTTGTCCCATTTACATTGTGTAGTTCATTGACTGTTCCTAACTAGCCCCAGAGCTAGGCTATTCAAAGTCAAAACAACTTTGCCACGGTCGCCCACCAGCCGGCTGAAGCTAATTGGCTAAATAATTTAGCTTACGCTTCCCACCTGCGAACACACACAAGAGACACCCACATCAAACCAAAGCCTGAACCAACTCATATTTGAATTCAGTTTCTTAATGAACCAAATCTAAAACAAGGCCACATCAGGAAATGGATAGCAACATAATGATTAAAGACACTAGTATTAGGTTAGGAAAAAGTCATGCTGCAAGTGAAGATCTACCTATCATTCTCATTGCAATCTGTAGTTATAACCTGTGTGCCACACAGAGTAAGAAACCATGCAGTACTCAATGGAGGCAACACTTTATTTGACGCTTTGAATGTTGCCAGTGACAGAATGTAAATCATCCATTATTACTCCAACGTGATAGGTCTCTGATGTGTCAGAAATCTTGTCCACTGTCTTTGATACCAGTGAGTAACGAGAAACAGGTCTGTCTGTCCCTGTCTGTCGCTGTCTGTCTGTCTGTCTGTCAGTACCTCAGGTCTGTCTGTCTGTCTGTCAGTACCTCAGGTCTGTCTGTCTGTCTGTGTCCTGGCCTAGCAGTAATGTGGCCCAGCTGACCAGATTGGTCTCAGCAGGGCCAAGAATTAGCCAAGTAAACAAGGGGGTGGGAGGGATATCTTGCAGAGTGTGGCTTTGTATCATTTGTCTAAACTTGTCAAGCCACTGAAGCCAGGGTAAAAAGCCCAGTAATACTTGGATTTCCAATTCCAAAAGAGCCTGACCAGGACTCAAACCTGGGTCTTCTCAACTGTCAGTCAAACAGCCATTACACCAAGAAGTCCAAAGATCTTCATGAGGTCGCTATTGGTTTTGTACTAGGGTAGCTATATGAAGATTTCATCAGATCAAATGTATATGTTCCTTGCTGAAGGTTTGGTGTGTCTTGTGTGTTCACAGCTGAAGGTGACAGACTACCATGTGAGGTGTTCTGTCATGTCTCGCTATGCCCACACCACAATCCAGAGCTCTGTGTGGAACCAGCTACCTGTCACCAAGGAGGCAGCCTTTGAGGTGGACCTGCCGTCTGCTGCATTCATCTCCAACTTCACCATGTGAGTCAGAATCACACGCTTCAAGTCAAGTTTACTTTATTATCCTCTCTCTCTCTCCCTCTTTCCCCTCTTGTGTTCTTATAAGACACCTCATCACAGGTAGTGGGCATGTAATCAAATTAATTGTTCTTTCCCTTGGAATGATATCCTTCTTGCCTGGGTCCCAGTTTGTTTCTGCTCCCTTGCCAACTACTTATGCTTGACAATGAGGGACGAGGAGTTGGCATTATAGCACAAACAGACTGGCACTCAGGCTATTGTCCTTCAGGATCAAAAGGACTTTTATTTTCAACCGTGAAGGAGATCGTTCACATGCGGGAGACAGTATGACTCACCTCAGAGAGTATAACATTAAATTAGTACATAGAAATATAGAAAAAGCAGGGTAAAATAAGGTAGTAAATAAACGAAACAAATCCTGAATACCAGTCAGGTCAGTGGTTCCAAATAAAAACTTCAAAGGAATTATGTCAGGAATTATGTCAGGAACTGACATTCCGTTCAGTGTGGAAAGGAGACACATAATTTGATTACTAAGAGGGCAGAAAACTACTCTCCCACTCTCCTTTTAAAAAAAACTAGAAATATAAACAAGATTAAAAAAGTCAACATTACAGACCCAACGAGGAACCGTAGTCTGTGGGTTTGGGAGGAGAAGCGGCTCAGAAGGGGGAAGAGTCGGAGGGACCTTCGAAGCAGATGAATACCCGGCTTTATAAATGTACGTCAGAAAGTTATAAAAAAAATGACATGAGGTTGGTCTGTTTTCTTCCCCCTCTCTCTCTTGCGGAGTTTACCAAGGCACTGAGCCAAGGTGCACGCTCACACATACAACTACATACTGACACACAGCCTACACACGTCACGCACAGACCCATTTACATGTAGTTTTAGTTTAACATGCATATAATCTCATAATCTCTTTTACTGTCAGTCACACACACACACACACACACACACAACTCACACTCGACACACTCTCGACACACTCGCCTGCTCGTCACCAACTAACTCGGAAAATAGCCGTGCGACTCTATTTCTTTAGTTCAGTGGCGTTTCTCAACGTGGGACTGAGGGCCTTGTGTTCTGTGTGTAGGTCAATCAATTGCAGCCGTTCCCAGTTCCCACTCCCTCTCAGCTACACATACATACAGGCCGCTATATTTTCCACCCTGATAAAACCAACATTCCATTCTGCTCTGTGTCTGAAACAAGACTTGCTTCAAGGCTGCAGTTTATTTCGGTTGGTCCCTGTTGGTTTTTATTTTAATATATTTGTTCAAAGGACCTTATTTTAGCACATAAACTGTATGATTGGGATTAAGGTCTATGTGTGAGCTCTGGGCCAGTTTGATTGGGAAATGGTTGGGAAATTGTTGGATGTAGATTCTCCAGGGGCCATGGATGGGGTTTCCGAGTGTTACTCGATCTCTTTCCAGTAGTCAGGTGTGGGTCCCAAATACCACTCTATTCCCTATATACAGTGCCTTTGGAAAGTATTCAGATCCCTTGACTTTATCCACATTTTGTTACATTACAGCCTTATTTTTCCTGATAAATCTACACACAATACCCCATAATGACAATCCGAAAACAGGCCATTTAGAAAAAACTAAAATACATTATTTACATAAGTATTCAGACCCTTTGCTATGAGACTCGAAATTGAGCTCAAGTGCATCCTGTTTCCATTGATCATCCTTAAGATGTTTTTACAACTTGATTGGAATCCACCACCAGAATCCATCCGGCCAAACTTAGAAATTGGAGGAGAAGAGCCTTGCTCAGGGAGGTGACCAAGAACTCAATGGTCACTCTGACAGAGCTCCAGAGTTCCTCTGTGGAGATGGGAGATCTTCCAGAAGGACAACTATCTCTGCAGCACTCCACCAATCAGGCCTTTATGGTAATGTGGCCAGGCGGAAGCTACTCCTCAGTAAAAAGCACGACAGCCCGCTTGGAGTTTGCCAAAAGGCACCTAAAGACTCTTACACCATGACATACAAGATTCTCTGGTCTGATGAAACCAAGATTAAACTCTTTGGCCTGAATGCCAAGTGTCACGTCTGGAGGAAACCTGGCTCCATCCTCCTCTGTGGAGATGGGAGAACCTTCCAGAAGGACAACCATTAGGATCGATCTTCTTTGGAGAATAAAACACACAGGGAAGCATACAAAGCTCTCCCTCGCCTTGGCAAATCTGACCATAATTCTAACCTCCTGATTCCCGCTTACAAGCAAAAATTAAAGCAGGAAGCACCAGTGACTAGATCAATAACAAGTGGTCAGATGAAGCAGATGCTAAGCCACAGGACTGTTTTGCTAGCCCAGACTGTAATATGTTCCGGGATTCCTCCGATGGCATTGAGGAGTACACCACATCAGTAATTGGCTTCAACAATAAGTGCATAGATGACGTCGTCCCCACAGTGACCGTACATACCCCAACCAGAAGCCATGGATTACAGGCAAAATCCGCACTGAGCTAAATGGTAGACCTGCCGCTTTCAAGGAGTTGGACTCTAATCCGGAAACTTACAAGAAATCCTGCTATGCCCTCAGACGAACCATCAAACAGGCAAAGCGTCAATACAGGACTAAGATTGAATCGTACTACACCGGCTCTGACACTCGTCGGATGTGGCAGGGCTTGCAAACCATTACAGACTACAAAGGGAAGCAGAGCTAAACTACTTCTATGCTCGCTTTGAGGCAAATGACACTGAAACATGCATGAGAGCACCAGCTGTTCCGGGAGACTGTGGGATCACCCTCTCCGCAGCCGATGTGGGTAAGACCTTTAACCTGTTGAGGACAGAGGGCGCTGTTTTCACTTTGGGGGGAAAACGTGCCCAATTTAAACGGCCTCGTACTCAATTCTTGCTCGTACAATATTCATATTATTATTACTATTGGATAGAAAACACTCTCTAGTTTCTAAAACCGTTTGAATTATATCTGTGA
This sequence comes from Salvelinus fontinalis, assembly GCF_029448725.1. Classification (NCBI taxonomy): domain Eukaryota; kingdom Metazoa; phylum Chordata; class Actinopteri; order Salmoniformes; family Salmonidae; genus Salvelinus; species Salvelinus fontinalis. The sequence goes on from NC_074695.1 coordinate 19,281,829, forward strand.
GTAAAACAGAACTCATTTGGCACAAACTTCCTGACCAGGAAGTGGAAAATCTGAAATCGATGCTCTCTTCTAGGTTCTGCCTATAAATGGGCATGATAGGTATTAGTATACATGCACGTCATACACCTTCCCCTGGATGTCAAGAGGCGGTGAGAGAAGAAATGGAGTGTTTATCTTGGTCTGAGATGGAATAAGTCCTCTTGGAATGACGTGTCACCCATTTCCTGTTTTCAGGAAGGCGCGAGGTTGGACCTGGAATTGCCTTCTGAAAAGCTTTCGTTATAGGCGACTACTATCTCCGGCTTTGATTTTATTTGATATATGTGACAATATCATCGTAAAGTATGTTTTTTCAATATAGTTTAATCAGATTATTGAAATTTTTTCGGGAGTTTTGCCGTGTTCCGTTCTCTTCCGTTTGTTGACATGGAGAGATTCGTGCCACTTGGCTAGTGTGCTTGCTAAATCGAGAGGGAAAGAGGCCGTTCTAAATCCAAACAACGATTGTTCTTGACAAAGGACCCCTTGTCCAACATTCTGATGAAAGATCAGCAAAAGTAGGAAACATTTTATGATGCTATTTCATATATCTGTCGTACATGTGAACTAGTCGTTGGCGCCCAGCTTTTGGGTACTCTCTAGCTATACCGAAGCTGTATGTCGTAATGAAGTTATTTTTAGAATTCTAACACGGCGATTTCATTAAGAACTAATGGATCTATCATTTCCTATACAACATGTATTTTTTAGTTATGTTTATGAATAGCTATTTGGTCAGAATATGTGTGTCAGAAAAAGTGTCAGAAGAAAATCTGGATGTTGTGGGAAAAGGTAGCTGCGTTAGCACAATGTATAACCACTGATTTCAGCTCTAAATATGCACATTTTTGAACAAAACATAAGTGTATGTATAACCTGATGTTATAGGACTGTGATCTGATGAACCTTATCAAGGTTTGTCAAAAATTATATATCTTTTACTGGTTTGTTACGATCGCTAACTTTTGCTGCTGGGAAATGGCTTGTGTTTCTGTCTATTGTGGTAACCTAATATAACGCTATATTGCGTTTTCGCTGTAAAACACTTTAAAAAATCTGAAATATTGGCTGGAATCACAAGATGCCTGTCTTTCATTTGCTGTACACTATATATTTTTCAGAAATGTTTTATGATGAGTATTTAGGTATTTGGCGTTGGTGTCCGCTCTGCCTTTTCAGTGGAATGTGGGAGGAGTTCCGCTGGCGGAACGCCAGAGCAGTACAGGTTAAACAGGTCAACATTCACAAGGCTGCGGGGCCAGATGGATTACCAGGACGTGTACTGTGAGCATGCGCTGACCAACTGGCAAGTGTCTTCACTGACATTTCAATCTCTCAGTGTTCGAGTCTATAATACCAACATGTTTTAAGCAGACCACCATAGTGCCTGGGCCCAAGAACACTAAGGTAACCTGCCCAAATGACTACCGACCCATAGCACTCATGTCTGTAGCCATGACGTGCTTTGAAAGGCTGGTTATGGCTCACATCAACACCATTATCCCAGAAACCCTAGACCCACTATAATTTGCATACCGCCCCAACAGATCCACAGATGATGCAATATCTATTGCACTCCACACTGCCCTTTCCCACCTGGACAAAGGGAACACCTATGTGAGAATGCTATTCATTGACTACAGCTCAGCTTTCAACACCATAGTGCCCTCAAAGCTCATCACTAAGCTAAGGACCATGGGACTAAACACCTCCCTCTGCAACTGGATCCTGGACTTCCTGATGGGCCGCCCCTAGGTGGTAAGGGTAGGTAACAACACATCCACCATGCTGATCCTCAACAGAGGGGCCCCTCAGGGGTGCTTGCGCAGTCCCCTCCTGTTCTCCCTGTTCACTCATGACTGCACGGCCAGGCACGACTCCAACACAATCATTAAGTTTGCCGATGGCATAATAGCCTGATCACCGACAATGACGAGACAGCCTATATGGAGGAGGTCAGAGACCTGGTCGTGTGGTAACAGGACAACAACCTCCCCCTCAACGTGATCAAGACAAAGAAGATAATTGTGGACTACAGGAAAAAGAGGACCGAGCACGCCTCCATTCTCATCGACAGGGCTGCAGTGGAGCAGGTTGAGAGCTTCAAGTTCCTTGGTGTCCACATCACCAACAAATTAACATGGTCCAAGCACACTGAGACAGTCGTGAGGCGGGCGCGACAAAACCTATTCCCCCTCAGGAGACTGAAAAGATTTGGCATGGGTCCTCAGATCCTCAAAATGTTCTACAGCTGCATCATCGAGAGCATCCTGACTGGTTGCATCACTGCCTGGTATGGCAACTGCTCGGCCGCCGACCGCAAGGCACTACAGAAGGTAGTGCGTAAGGCCCAGTTCATCACTGGGGCTAATCTTCCTGCCATCCAGGACTTCTATACCAGGCGGTGTCAGAGGAAGGCCCTAAAAATTGTCAAAGACTCCAGCCACCCTAGTCATAGATTGTTCTCTCTTCTACTGCATGGCAAGCGGTCATTTTGGACGTTTTTCAAAACATCTTTAAAAAACGACAGAGTACCACTTCTCTCATGTCACCATCGAGCAATGGAGAAGAACCACTATCACTGCCCGGCCATTTCACCAAGATGAAATTATTTTTTAAATGGATGGATGGGCACAACTAAGTTTGTTAATTTGTGTTTTTAAAAAGTTTCTAGAAGCGAAGAAGCAGGGTGTTCCATGATGTCATATCCTGTGTTTAATCGATTGGTTGCTTACTGTGTAATCTGCATTGCCATTGGCTAGTTATGACTGGTTAATCACTTTGTTTTTGTCATTGTTTTTGTTCATCGGGCCAGTCAATTTTGCATTTCTTCAGTATTTTTGAGCATGTCAAATTCGTGATGGTAAATGCCTATTGAAACATATTGCAAATGGACAGTACATTTGCAATAAGATTCAACAGTGAAAAAACATCACCAAATGAACATGATGAAATCAACACAACGAGCGATGGAGAGGAACCACTATCACTGCCCGGCCATCCCGAGTTCATCGGCCCAGTCAATTTTGCATTTCTGCAGTACTTTTGAGCATGTCAAATTCGTTATGGTAAATACCCATTGAAACATATTGCAAATGGACAGCCGTGCACCTGGTGATTGGAATGTGTTACCAGGAGCACATTTTAAAATGTTTTTTAATGCCTTTAGGGGGGAGCAAGGGGTCTACAGTTGGGTAGGGAGCACCCCCCCACCAGGGCCCATCCAATAGGGGGTGCCCCTGGTCATTTTGGACATTTTTCAAAATATTGTTAAAAAACAACAGAGTCTCACTTCTCATTTACATTTACATTTAAGTCATTTAGCAGACGCTCTTATCCAGAGCGACTTACAAATTGGTCCATTCACCTTATGATATCCAGTGGAACAACCACTTTACAATAGTGCATCTAAATCTTTTAAGGGAGGGGGGGGGGTTAGAAGGATTACTTTATCCTATCCTAGGTATTCCTTAAAGAGGTGGGGTTTCAGGTGTCTCCGGAAGGTGGTGATTGACTCCGCTGACCTGGCGTCGTGAGGGAGTTTGTTCCACCATTGGGGTGCCAGAGCAGCGAACAGTTTTGACTGGGCTGAGCGGGAACTGTACTTCCTTAGAGGTAGGGAGGCGAGCAGGCCAGAGGTGGATGAACGCAGTGCCCTTGTTTGGGTGTAGGGCCTGATCAGAGCCTGAAGGTACGGAGGTGCCGTTCCGCTCACAGCTCCGTAGGCAAGCACCATGGTCTTGTAGCGGATGCGAGCTTCAACTGGAAGCCAGTGGAGAGAGCGGAGGAGCGGGGTGACGTGAGAGAACTTGGGAAGTTTGAACACCAGACGGGCTGCGGCGTTCTGGATGAGTTGTAGGGGTTTAATGGCACAGGCAGGGCGCCCAGCCAACAGCGAGTTGCAGTAATCCAGACGGGAGATGACAAGTGCCTGGATTTAGACCTGCGCCGCTTTCTGTGTGAGGCAGGGTCGTACTCTGCGAATGTTGTAGAGCATGAACCTACAGGAACGGGTCACCGCCTTGATGTTAGTTGAGAACGACAGGGTGTTGTTCAGGATCACGCCAAGGTTCTTAGCACTCTGGGAGGAGGACACAATAGAGTTGTCAACCGTGATGGCGAGATCATGGAACGGGCAGTCCTTCCCCGGGAGGAAGAGCAGCTCCGTCTTGCCGAGGTGCAGCTTGAGGTGGTGATCCGCCATCCACACTGATATGTCTGCCAGACATGCAGAGATGCGATTCGCCACCTGGTTATCAGAAGGGGAAAAGGAGAAGATTAATTGTGTGTTGTCTGCATAGCAATGATAGGAGAGACCATGTGAGGATATGACAGAGCCAAGTGACTTGGTGTATAGCGAGAATAGGAGAGGGCCTGGAACAGAGCCCTGGGGGACACCAGTGGTGAGAGCACGTGGTGCGGAGACAGATTCTCGCCACGCCACCTGGTAGGAGCGACCTGTCAGGTAGGACGCAATCCAAGCGTGGGCTGCGCCGGAGATGCCCAACTCGGAGAGGGTGGAGAGGAGGATCTGATGGTTCACAGTATCAAAGGCAGCCGATAGGTCTAGAAGGATGAGAGCAGAGGAGACAGAGTTAGCTTTAGCAGTGCGGAGCGCCTCCGTGACACAGAGAAGAGCAGTCTCAGTTGAATGACTAGTCTTGAAACCTGACTGATTTGGATCAAGAAGGTCATTCTGAGAGAGATAGCAGGAGAGCTGGCTAAGGACGGCACGTTCAAGAGTTTTGGAGAGAAAAGAAAGAAGGGATACTGGTCTGTAGTTGTTGACATCGGAGGAATCGAGTGTAGGTTTTTTCAGAAGGGGTGCAACTCTCGCTCTCTTGAAGACGGAAGGGACGTAGCCAGCGGTCAAGGATGAGTTGATGAGCGAGGTGAGGTAAGGGAGGAGGTCTCCGGAAATGGTCTGGAGAAGAGAGGAGGGGATAGGGTCAAGCGGGCAGGTTGTTGGGCGGCCGGCCGTCACAAGACGCGAGATTTCATCTGGAGAGAGAGAGGAGAAAGAGGTCAAAGCACAGGGTAGGGCAGTGTGAGCAGAACCAGCGGTGTCGTTTGACTTAGCAAACGAGGATCGTATGTTGTCGATCTTTTTTTCAAAATGTTTGACGAAGTCATCCGCAGAGAGGGAGGAGGGGGGGAGGGGGAGGAGGATTCAGGAGGGAGGAGAAGGTGGCAAAGAGCTTCCTAGGGTTAGAGGCAGATGCTTGGAATTTAGAGTGGTAGAAAGTGGCTTTAGCAGCAGAGACAGAAGAGGAAAATGTAGAGAGGAGGGAGTGAAAGGATGCCAGGTCCGCAGGTAGGCGAGTTTTCCTCCATTTCCGCTCGGCTGCCCGGAGCCCTGTTCTGTGAGCTCGCAATGAGTCGTCGAGCCACGGAGCAGGAGGGGAGGACCGAGCCGGCCTGGAGGATAGGGGACATAGAGAGTCAAAGGATGCAGAAAGGGAGGAGAGGAGGGTTGAGGAGGCAGAATCAGGAGATAGGTTGGAGAAGGTTTGAGCAGAGGGAGGAGATGATAGGATGGAAGAGGAGAGAGTAGCGGGGGAGAGAGAGCAAAGGTTGGGACGGTGCGATACCATCCGAGTAGGGGCAGAGTGGGAAGTGTTGGATGAGAGCGAGAGGGAAAAGGATACAAGATAGTGGTCGGAGACTTGGAGGGGAGTTGCAATGAGATTAGTGGAAGAACAGCATCTAGTAAAGATGAGGTCAAGCGTATTGCCTGCCTTGTGAGTAGGGGGGGAAGGTGAGAGGGTGAGGTCAAAAGAGGAGAGGAGTGGAAAGAAGGAGGCAGAGAGGAATGAGTCAAAGGTAGACGTGGGGAGGTTAAAGTTACCCAGAACTGTGAGAGGTGAGCCATCCTCAGGAAAGGAACTTATCAAGGCGTCAAGCTCATTGATGAACTCTCCAAGGGAACCTGGGGGGCGATAAATGATAAGGATGTTAAGCTTGAAAGGGCTGGTAACTGTGACAGAATGGAATTCAATAGAGGCGATAGACAGATGGGTCAGGGGAGAAAGAGAGAATGTCCACTTGGGAGAGATGAGGATCCCAGTGCCACCACCCCGCTGACCAGAAGCTCTCGGGGTGTGCGAGAACACGTGGGCAGACGAGGAGAGAGCAGTAGGAGTAGCAGTGTTATCTGTGGTAATCCATGTTTCCGTCAGTGCCAAGAAGTCGAGGGACTGGAGGGAAGCATAGGCTGAGATGAACTCTGCCTTGTTGGCCGCAGATCGGCAGTTCCAGAGGCTGCCGGAGACCTGGAACTCCACGTGGGTTGTGCGCGCTGGGACCACCAGGTTAGAGTGGCAGCGGCCACGCGGTGTGAAGCGTTTGTATGGTCTGTGCAGACAGGAGAGAACAGGGATAGACAGACACATAGTTGACATTCTACAGAAGAGGCTACGCTAATGCAAAGGAGATTGGAATGACAAGTGGACAACACGTCTCGAATGTTCAGAAAGTTAAGCTTACGTTGCAAAAATCTTATTGACTAAAATGATTAAAATGATACAGTACTGCTGGCTGGTGAAGTAGGCTAGCTAGCAGTGGCTGCGTTGTTGACTTTGTTTGAAAGTGTAGCTGGCTAGGTAACCTCGATAACTGGCTAGGTAACCTCGATAACCTCGATAATTACTCTAAACTACACAATTATCTTAGATACAAAGACAGCAAGGACAACTATGTATCTAGCTACACTACACTAATCAAATCGTTCCGTTGTAATGTATTATTCGTTTCTACAGTGCTGCTAGTCGGTAGAAGTTGACTAGCTAGCTAGCTATTGTTGACTAGGTAGGAGAACGGTGGCGCGGCGACGAAAATAGCTGGCTAGCTAACCTCAATAATTACTCTAAACTGCCCAATTATCTTAGATACAAAGACAGCAAAGACAACTATATAGCTAGCTAACACTACACTAATCAAATCGTTCCGTTCTCCCTCATCATACATGACAAATAGACCATCTAGGTTGATTAATGGCTTAACATAGTGCTATATTTCATTTGGGCAGTATGAATGCAATTTGGACATGGTTCACTGACTTTTGGGTTTGGAAACCGACTTCCTGTGATCGTACATGGCAAATGGACATAACATCCTGATTTGGCACTTTTAATACTTTCATATTGCTTTTGGACGTTTCTTATGGCATTTGGCAATGGTTCACTGACTTTTGACTTCGACTTTTGACTTCCTCATATTGCAAATGGAAAAAACATATGCCTCATGGACAAGTTAAAAAAAATATGACAATACAATATGACAATGGTATGTTCATACAGTTCTTATACATGTATAAATGACAATGAAATTCACAGAATTCCGAAAAACTGTCCAGAAAGGACTTTTTTAGAGGGGGATAAATTATTAATTGTTTTCTTCAGATTTTCAATGCTAATGCATTCAATGCTAATGCAGTACGCCACAGGGTGTTTTTGTGCTGGTCAAGGGCAGTCAAGTCTGGAGTGAACCAAGGGCTATATCTGTTCTTAGTTCTACACTTTTTGAATGGGGAGTGCTTATTTAACTTCTTGACGCTAGGGGCCAGATTTTAATTTTAATTTTAAATAACGTTCCCAAGGTAAACAAACTATTTCTCAGGTCCAGATCGTAGAATATGCATATAATTTACAGATTAGGATAGAAAACACTCCAAAGTTTCCAAAACTGTCAAAATATTGTCTGTGAGTATAACAAAAACTGATTTTGCAGGCGAAAACCTGAGGAAATCTAACCCGGAAGTGATTATTAATTTTTTTAATCTGTGTTTCATTTCCCGTCTTTCTTCCATTTAAAGGGGTATCAACCAGATTCATTTTCCAATGGCTTCCTCAGGCTGTGACCAGGCTTTAGACATAGTTTCAGGCTTTTATTTTGAAAAATGAGCGACATTTTTCAAAACTAGTCAGGTGTCCTTTGATTAGTTCCTACGCGCGAGAGGGGTAGCTCTCCATTTTCTTTCTCTCTTTTATTGAATAGGTTACGGTCCGGTTGAAATATTATCAATTATGTTTGTTAAAAACAACCTGAGGATTGATTATAAAAAACATTTGACATGTTTCTATGAACATTACGGATACTTTTTTGAATTTTCGTCGAACGGAACGAGGCTGTAGTTTTCTGAACATAACACGCAACACAAAGGGCGTTTTTTTGTTATAAAAGTAATATTTATCGAGCAAAAATAACATTTATTGTGTAACTGGGAGTCTCGTGAGTGCAAACATCCAAAGACCGCTAGCCGTGGCTAACAAAGACTAGTAGCTAGTTAGCTGGCTAGCTCCTGATGGAAGTTCCAGTTATAAGAATAAAAATAGCAGATCCGTACCACATTGGGTGAGGCGGGTTGCAGGAAAGTATATTTAGTTCATAGATAGAAAGTGAGATTAAGATATATACGAAAAAGACCGGCTATTTACACAGGATAAGACAAAGACAAACACACGTCCGACTGCTACATCATCTTGTATGGCATTGTGTGTGTGTGCTCAAACACACATGCATGTGGGGGTCTGGGAGAGGAAGTGTGTCAGTCTTATGAATGGGCATGTGCCTGAGCTCAATTTTATACACTAACTGTAGTCTCACCCATTAATTTCTAATGACCGGTCATTTTTGGCCGGGAACACCACAGTTGTACAAAGTTAAATAAAACACCCAACATTTTATGAAAATCATGAAAATGTATTTTGTGTGTTCAGATGCCCTTTGTGGACAAAGTCATGGAACCTTATGACAATCAGATTCAATTAACTACATTTTTCTGAGAGAACTTGTAAATCAGTCCAATTTGACCGGAACACAGCAGGAGGGTTAAACTGCATTGTTGGTTCGGGGCTCGTAAGTAGCATTTCACATTAAGGTCTACACCTGTTGTATTCGGCGCATGTGACTAATACAAATTGATTTGATTTGATTTGAAAACCTTCTCCAGAGCGCTCAGGACCTCAGACTGGGGCTAAGGTTCACCTTCCAACAGGACTGCGACCCTAAGTGCACATCCAAGACAACACAGGAGTGGCTCCGGCACAAATCTCTGAATGTCATTGAGAGTCCCAGCCAGAGCCCGGACTTGAACCTGATCTAACATCTCTGGAGAGACCTGAAAATAGCTGTGCAGCAACGAATAAGGCTGTAAAGTAACATAATGTGGAAAAGGGGTTGGTCATGCAAAGCCAAAGCCCCCTAAAGGGAGAGCATAATAAACAAGGAAATTCTCAAAGCTGCTAATGAGAACCTTGACGACCTTGTACCTAGCCGGTGGGGATTCCGGTGGGGTGCCCCCACCCAGGCAGTGGCAGTGCTGGTAACACTAGCTGCAGTAACCCATGGGGAGGGGGTCACACTCGGACATTCAGAGAGGGGGTATATTATTGTGGCCCTGGTGGCACGAAACCAATCGGACTGCATGGAGATGCTTGGGAACATGGTCAAAATGGATGACCGTATTGTGGGTGTTTCAGGAAGAAGGTGTACATTTGACCTCCATCATCTAGGATGTGACAATGGTAAATAAATCTCTACATTTATGCTCATTTTTTGCGCGGTCTTGCAGGCCTTCTCATGCAGCTGCAACTGCAAGTACATTTGTAAATCATGACACATCTTGAGTTGGGCTCTGGGATGGTGCAATTGTTGAGAGGGTGAGCTTATGGTTGTGTGGGGGTAAGGGCTGAATGTGTGTGGGTGTATGTGTGTATCCCACAACTGTTGCGAAGGAAGAAGTAAAAGATGTTAGGGACTATAGAGGATGATTCACAGCAATATGTAATAAAAATCGAGGTGAGGGCGATGGAAATGCATTTGGCAATGGATCTGCTTCGGTTCGGTGGATGGTGCTGTGTGCACTTTTCGAAGGATGGATCCCAGTCGGTCCGGGGCTGTGCGATGCGGGGGGTCGGGGGTGGTCTGCCGGGCATTGGGATGACAACCCAACTCGAGATGGGGGCTTTTGGCGGGTGGAATAGTGGGGACCAATTGGAGGTTTGCTTAGTGGAGATGCAAATGTCATGGTACAACTATATAGACACTCAATCATTATGTTACTTTTTAATAGGACGTTTACAAACATATATTTTGATAAAAATAATTGAAAGGTGTGTCTCATTATGGTAAGTGGTGAAATAAGTATAGCCAGTTACAATTGTAATGGCTTAGCAGATAATAAGAAAAGACGATCAGTATTTACCTGGCTAAAAGAGAAGGATTATAATATCTACTGTTTACAGGAAACCCATTCGACAGTTTTAGATGAAGTTTTGTGGAAAAAGAACTGGGGGGGCAAAATATATTTCTCCCATGGGCAAAGAAATTCAAAAGGGGTGATGGTTTTAATTAATAATAACTTTGATCCAAATGTGCAACTTGTCCAAACAGATCCTCAAGGTAGATGGATTATTTTAAATATGTTATTGGACAATAAACATATATGGCTTATTAACCTATACGGTCCGAATAATGATGATCCAAGCTTCTTTGACAATATATATAAGAATGTATCAACTCTACAAGCAAAACTAGACTCTATTATTATAGTGGGAGATTTTAATACGGTCTTAAATACCTCTATGGACCGGAAAGGAAATCACACTACAAACTATCACCCTCAGGCACTTAAGGAAATCAGGAATGTCATGGATATATTGGAATTAGTGGATATATGGAGACTTAAATACCCTGACCTAGTGAGATATACATGGCGGAGGCTTAATCAAGCTAGTCGCCTTGACTACTTTCTTATATCATTCTCTCTGGCACCAAAAGTTAAAAAGTGTTTGATAGGGGACAGAATGCGGTCGGACCATCACATAATTGGCATATATATTACTCTTACAGAATTTCCACGTGGGCGAGGATATTGGAAATTTAATCAAAGCCTACTAGATGATAAATTGTTTAGAACTAGGACAGAAGAATTTATAACTGACTTTTTTAGACATAACATAGGTACAGCAGATCCCCATATTGTATGGGACACTTTTAAGTGTGCCTTTAGAGGCCATGCAATTCAGTACTCATCTATAAAACAAAAGCAATTTCGATCAAAAGAGTCCATATTAACAAAGGAAATTGAAGGACTAACAGTACAGTTAGATAACAATAAAAACGGTACCATAGAGGCACAGAATAAGTTAGAGGGAAAACAAAAAGAAATGGAGGAACTTATTCAAGAAAGATCCAGTGTAATATATTACAAAAATAAAGCGAACTGGATGGAATATGGGGAAAAATACACCAAATTCTTTTTCAATCTTCAATATAGAAATGCTACAAAAAAAAACGTATTAAAACTTGTTACAAATGATGGAGTCACGCATGATTCACCAAATTATATTTTGAAAGAGGAAGTAAAGTACTTTTAAGAATATATTTTCGTTTCAGGCTCCTCCATCTCCACTAACTGAAACTAATTGTATGGATTTTTTCCCTAATAATAATGTAAAATTAACATCTGTACAGAAAGACTCATGTGAAGGCCTAATTACAGAGGAGGAACTACTTGATGCAATTGGGGCCTTTAAGGATGGGAAAACTCCAGGACTGGATGGCATACCAGTGGAAGTATACAAACATTTTTTTGATATACTCAAAGGACCATTATTAGCTTGTTTTAACCACTCCTATATAAATGATAGATTATCAGACACGCAACAAGAAGGTGTGATATCATTATTACTGAAACAGGACCCAAGTGGTATATATAAAGATCCCGTCCATTTAAAAAATTGGAGACCTCTTACACTTCAGTGTTGTGATGCAAAAATCCTAGCAAAATGCTTGGCGCATAGAATAAAAAAAGTTTTGTCAGATATTATTCATCCTAATCAGACAGGTTTTTTACATGGACGATACATTGGAGATAATATAAGGCAAGTACTGGAAACAATAGAACACTATGAAATATCGGGGACACCAGGCCTGGTTTTCATAGCTGATTTTGAAAAGGCTTTTGATAAAGTACGACTGGAGTTTATATATAAATGCCTAGAATATTTCAATTTTGGGGAATCTCTTATAAAATGGGTAAAAATTATGTATAGTAACCCTAGGTGTAAAATAGTAAATAATGGCTACATCTCAGAAAGTTTTAAACTATCTAGAGGAGTAAAACAAGGTTGTCCACTATCGGCATATCTATTTATTATTGCCATCGAAATGTTAGCTGTTAAAATTAGATCAAACATTAATATTAAGGGATTAGAAATCCAGGGCCTAAAAACTAAGGTGTCATTGTACGCTGATGATTCATGTTTTCTTTTAAAACCACAACTAGAATCTCTCCACGGCCTCTTAGAGGATCTAGATACATTTGCTATCCTCTCTGGATTAAAACCAAATTTTGATAAATGTACCATATTACGTATTGGGATCACTAAAAAATACACATTTTACATTGCCATGTAGTTTACCAATTAAATGGTCTGACGGTGATGTGGACATACTCGGTATACAAATCCCAAAAGAAAGAAATGATCTCACTCCAATAAATTTTTATAGAAAGTTAGCAAAAATAGATAAGATCTTGCTACCATGGAAAGGAAAATACCTGTCTATTTGTGGGAAAATCACCCTGATTAACTCTTTAATCATATCACAGTTTACCTATTTGCTTATGGTTTTGCCTACACCTAGTGACCTGCTTTTTAAATTATATGAACAAAAAATATTCAATTTTATTTGGAACGGCAAGCCAGATAAAATTAAAAGGGCCTATTTATATAACGAATATGAATTCGGAGGGCAGAAATTATTAAATATTAAAGCATTAGACCTCTCACTAAAGGCATCAGTCATACAAAAGTTATACTTAAATCCAAACTGGTTCTCTAGTAGATTGGTACGAATGTCTCATCCTATGTTCAAGAAGGGCCTTTTTCCCTTTATTCAGATTACACCTGCTCACTTTCGGTTGCTTGAAAAGGAAATAATTTCCAAAATATCTTTATTTTTTAAACAAGCCTTAGAAAGTTGGTTGCAATTTCAGTTTAATCCACCTGAAAGGACGGAACAAATAGTACAACAAATCTTGTGGTTAAATTCAAATATAGTAATTGATAAAAAAAACTGTATTTATCGAAGAAATGTTTAAAAAATGTATAATTTTTGTGAATGATATCATAAATAGGACTGGTGGAGTAATGTCACACATGCAGCTAACACAGACATATGGAAATGTCTGCTCTACCCAAAATTACAACCAATTAATTGCAGCATTACCACAAAAATGGAAGAGGCAGGTGGAAGGGGATAAAAGTAAGGAACTTGTATGTCGGCCTAATATTAAAGAACATAAATGGTTAAAGAAAAGTGTGATAAATAAAAACATATACCAATTTCATTTAAGGACCAAAAAACTTACAGCTGTTCCATATAAATTGCAAAATAGTTGGGAAGAGATTTTCGATGTACCCATTCCATGGCACATGGTTTATGAATTGATACGCAAAACAACGCCGGATTCAAAACTTCGAATTTTTCAATTTAAATTATTGTACAAAATTCTTGCAACTAATAGAATGTTATATATATGGGGGATACAATCTTCCCAGCTCTGTAGATTCTGCTGTGAGGGGGCAGAGTCATTAGACCATTTATTTTGGTATTGTCCGCATGTAGCTCGTTTTTGGTCACAGGTCCAGGAATGGTTGAAGAATTGCAACATTTGCGTAGAACTAACGCTACAGATAGCAATACTGGGGGATTTGAAAAGCCATAGTCAATCAATCAATAATATAATAATTATTTTAGCAAAAATGTTTATTTTTAATTTACAATCCGTGGAAGCTATGAGAATAGGAAGATTCAAATATTTTGTGAAGCATCACAGCACAGTTGAAAAATATATGGCAAATAAAAATCCGAAATGGATGATGTTGGAAGATAGATGGGAAAGGTTGAGTGGAGCTGAAGGGTGGGACTAATAACAAGATAAACAATGTAGGGCATACGGGATCTGTGAAATGTGTATAGGTGCGGAGCTATTGTGAAATAGCACAGTTACAAGTGGAAATCAAACTGGATGGACAACAGAAATAGAGGAAGGACTAAGAACAAACAAGAGAGAACTATTATAAAGTAGACTGTGTCTGTAAAATGTGTATAAGATGTATAAATTGAAGGTAAAAACAGAAATGTTTATCAGTTTACTCCAATTGGGGGATCGGTGGTAGGGTTTGCGGGGAATAATAATAAAGGTATACTCTTTAAAAAAAGTATGTATGTCTATATAGGTATGTATATATATGTATGCATACGTGAATGGATATATATATTTACCCCAAAAAATATGGGGGATTGGAAATGATGCAGACAATTACATTGGAAGCAACATTCTTTCCGCAATATTAAGCTGATCCACCCCCCCCCAAAAAAAAAAAAAAAAAAACATAATGTGGAAAAAGTAAAGGGGTCTGAATACTTTCCGAATGCAATGTAGTGCACTACTTTTGACCAGGACCCATATGGCTGAGAAAGGGTTGGGTGTAGGTTGTAGGGTGCCAATGAGGGGGTTTTAGGGGGTTATTGGATCTCTTTCCAGTAATCCCTTGTACCCTGGTTAAAAGTGCACTATAGGGAATAGGTTGTCATTTTTTTGACGCAGACCATTATGTTTTCAGAGAGAAATGACTCCCTCCTCTCACCCTTTGTCTGACACCCTCTTCCTTCTCTAGCATGTTTTGAACTTAATATGTAAACCAACATGATACATATAGTACCAGTCAAAAGTTTGGACACATCTCTACATTGTAGAATAATAGTGAGGACATCAAAGTTATGAAATAACACATATGGAATCATGTAGTAACCAAAAAAGTGTTAAACAAATCAAAATATATTTCATATTTGAGATTCTTCAAAGTAGCTACCCTTTGACTTGATGACAGCTTTGGACACTCTTGGCACTCTCTCAACCAGCTTCACCTGGAATGTTTTTCCTACAGTTTTTAAGGAGTTCCCACATATACTGAGCACTTGTTTGCTGCTATTCCTTCACTCTGCTGTCCAACTCATCCCAAACCATCTCAATTGGGTTGAGGTCGGATGATTGTGGAGGCCAGGTCATCTGATGCAGCACTCCATCACTCTCCTTCTTGGTCAAATAGCCCTTACACAGCCTGGATGTGTGTTTGGTCATTGTCCTTTTGAAAAATAAATGATAGTCCCACTAAGCGCAAACCAGATGGGATGGCGTATCGCTGCAGAATGCTGTGGTAGGCATCTTGGTTAAGTGTGCCTTGAATTCTAATTAAATCACCCACAGTGTCACCAGCAAAGCACACCAACACTATCACAGCTCCTCCAAGCTTCACGGTGGGAACCACACCTGGAGAGATCATCCGTTCACCTAATCTGCATATCAAAGGCACGGCGGTTGGAACCAAAAATCAAAAATTTGGAATCATCAGACCAAAAGACAGATTTCCACTGGTCTAATGTCCATTGCTCGTGTTTCTTGGCCAAAGCAAGTTTCTTATTCTTATTGGTGTCCTTCAGTATTGTTTTCTTTGCAGCAAATCGAACACGAAGACCTGATTCACACTGAACAGTTGATGTTGAGATGTGTCTGTTACTTGAACTCTGTGAAGCATTTATTTTGGCTGCAATTTCTGAGGCTGGTAAGTCTAATGAACAGCAGAGGTAACTTCCAGTGGCGGTCCTCATGAGTCCAGTTTCATCATAGCGCTTGATGGTTTTTACGACTGCACTTATTTGCGGAATACTTGAAGAAACGTTCAAAGTTCTTGAAATGTTCTGGATTGACTGGCCTTCATGTCTTAAAGTAATGATGGACTGTCATTTCTCTTTGCTTATTTGAGCTGTTCTTGCCATAATTTGGACTTGGTATTTTACCAAATAGGGCTATCTTCTGTATACCCCCCTATCTTGTCACAATTCAACTGATTGGCTCAAATGCATTAAGAAGGAAAGAAATTCCGCAAATGAACTTGCAACAAGGCACACTTGTTATTTGAAATGCATTCCAGGTGACTACCTCATGAAGCTGGTTGAGAGAATGTCAAGAGTCTGCAAAGTTGTCATCAAGGCAAAGGGTAGCTACTTTGAAGAAACTCAAATCTAAAATATATTTTGATTTGTTTAACACTTTTGGTTACTACATGATTCCATATGTGTTATTTCATAGTGTTGATGTCTTCACTATTATTCTACAATGTGGAAAATAGTAAAAAATAAAGAAAAACCCTTGAATGAGTACGTGTGTCCAAACTTTTGACTGGTACTGTATTTCCCCCATCTTAGTCCAACTCGAATGCTGTGAAGTACAGTATATTATTGTTTTGTAACACGTGACTGATAATACAAATAGTTACCATTAAGGAAAGTACAATTATGGTAAAGGAAAGTCTATTTACTGTCAATAAACCTTGACGTTTTCAATCTAGGAGACCAAAGCATGTTTGTTCACATAGTCTGACCATTGTGAGTTACCCAGAGGGCTATTTTACTTTATTTCTGTCCTCTTATCCCACAGCACCTCCAATGACAAAGTGTACATCGCCCAGGTGAAGGAACGGAGCGCCGCCAGGAAGATATATGACGCAGCCAAGAAACAAGGAAAAACAGCTGGACTTGTTGCCACCAAGTCAGTCTGAAAAAGTATTTGATACCAAGTTCACTCTTTGATATGTGTTTTATTCAGATTTCTGTTTTGTGTGAAAGAGTAACAAACTACTTCCATTTTTCTCTAGATTTTCTGCAGTACAAATCAGACATCCATCACCCACCCACCACATCCACTCACATCTTTCTATCACTTTATCCTGGATCCTACTCCATTACCTCAATGCTCTCTCAGCCATTCTTTCAGGTTCACCATAGACCACTGACACCATCACTCCAATACTGTCTCTCTCCGTTGTTTCTCCTCTGCTGTGGTCTCAGAGAGAGGGAGATCGAGAAGTTCCGTGTGGCGATGAGTGTTCCCTCTGGGACCCGGATGTCCTTCTCTCTGTCCTACGAGGAGCTGCTGCCCCGCAGGTTGGGTCGCTATGAACTGACCCTGGGTCTGAGGCCTGGCGGACTGGTCACTAACCTCACCCTGGACGTCAGTATTGCAGAGAGGACAGGACTCAGCTTCATCAAGGTCCTCCCGCTGAAGACCAGTCGACTGCTCTCCAACATTGTCACAGGTAACATAGGAAAAGACAACCATCAATGTTCATTGTCAAAGTAGTAGTACTAGTTGTAATACAATCAGCATGTTTAGGGCATCAGTTTGAGCAAGTCAAGGCACAGAATCACTAATGGCTGGTAGCCTAGTGGTTAGAGCATTGGGACGAGCATTGGGATGGTAACCAAAATGTTGCTGGTTGGAATACCTGAGCCGTCAAGGTGAAAAATATTGAGCAAGGCACTTAACTCTAAATTGCTCCAAGGGTGCTGTACTACTATGGCTGACCCTGTAAAACAACACGTTTCACTCCACCTATCCGGTGTGTGATGTTAGGTTCTAATTTTCAGAGTACAAACTCAACGGACACGATGGAAGCTTCAAACCAAGTTTATTCTGTCCAGAGGGTCAATACAGCTGCATTAGACAAAAAACATGGTTTCCCCCGTGGTAGTATGAATACCCCACTTTGGGTGGAGTCTCCTCCTTATCGCTAAACATTGCATCATTATTGCTAGTCAGGGGGCGGGGTGATATGGGCCTTAAACGGTTCTTCCCCTTGTCAGTACTTCCACATGTGACCGTGTTCCCTGCACCCAAGCTTCATTATGGCACCCCTCTTGTCTCTTTTATAACTAATGATTAATAATAGTTAAAGCTCAGAAACCAAATCTATCAGTGACAATTACACTTTAAAAAAAAGAATGAGTAGTTATTGTATAGTAGGGTGATTTGTAGTTGTGTGATTGTGTGCAGTCCGACTTCAACATACTGTAGTATATCTCAAACATGCACAATGACTGTCTGTGAACTGACTGGGTGTTCTCTGGCCTCCCTTCTCTTCCATCCAGGTGAGTCTGAGGCTCCAGCCTCCACCCAGGTCCAACAGAACCCTCGTTGTGCCCATGTGCACTACAGCCCCAGCCTGCAGCAGCAGAGCAGTGCCTCTTCTAAGGGACTCTACGCTGACTACATCATCCAGTACGATGTAGAACTCAGTGACCTTATAGGGGACATACAGGTCAGCACACATACACACCCATGCATACACGCTTGCACAAGCACTACACACTGTCTAGGACCAAAGTCCTACACAAAAAATACTGTACAAATGACAGTATCTAGTGAGACAATAATCTAATCAAGTGAGTTATTATTCTCTTCTTTTGGCCTCTCTCAGGTGTTTGATGGATACTTTGTCCACTACTTTGCACCTCGGGGGCTTCCTGTTGTCCCCAAGGATGTCATCTTTGTCATTGATGTCAGTGGCTCCATGATTGGCACCAAGATCAAACAGGTAGAGTAGAAGTATTACAGATGTATTTCTTTATTTGACCTATATTGTCACAGCAAAATAATGCAGCAAAAGGATTTGAACATTTAGTCCATAATGTTGCTTGATTGGTGGTTAGGCTATTAGCTTGACAAAAGTAGGCTACATGAAAAGTGAAATATTGTTAATATAACCATGTGTTAGTGTGGGTTTTCAGTGAATTTGTGTAAATCACGAAGCTCATCTGCATGTCCTGCAAAATTCTCAGCTACAAAGAGTGATCAAATTAAGATCCTACAACTGTACCTCTTTCACATTGCACCCAGCTGCACCTCATTCATTTAGACAAGCATGACAACATTGACTCTACATTATATAGATCAATAATTGATCCTTTCTCTTCTCTCTGCATTTGTGTGGACCAGACAAAGCAGGCGATGTCCACAATCCTGGGAGACCTGCGTGAGGAGGACCACTTCAACATCATCACTTTCTCAGACAAGGTCCACACCTGGAAGAAGGGTCGCACAGTGAGGGCCACGCGGAGTAACATACGAGACGCTAAGGACTTTGTCAAGAGGATCATCGCTGAAGGATGTGAGTGGGATTGAGTCTGATGTACTTAAATTGCATTATATCTGCCGCAACCTGACAAGACCATGAAAACACTGTCGGTATTTCTCTCTTCTTTATTTCATTCCATCTTCTGCCTACCCTTTTTCCTCCTCTTCTGTCTCCTCTTCTCCCTCCTCTTCTGCATCCTCCATTCCTTCCACCTCCACCCCTACCTCTCTGCTCCACGTCTCCTTCCCATTTGTCCCTCTATCCTCCAGGGACCAACATCAATGCAGCCCTCCTCTCAGCCGCCCAGCTGGTCAACCCTCCCTCCTCCTCCGGTGGCACCCGCCGGGTCCCTCTGGTCATCTTCCTGACGGACGGTGAGGCTACCATCGGTGTGACATCCGGTGACTTCATCCTGAGCAATGCTAAGAGCGCCCTGGGGGCCACCTCTCTGTTCGGCCTGGCTTTCGGGGACGACGCCGACTTCCCTTTGCTACGGCGCCTGGCACTGGACAACCGTGGCGTGGCAAGGATGGTGTACGAGGATGCGGACGCCGCACTCCAGCTGAAGGGATTCTACGATGAGGTGGCCAGCCCGCTACTATCAGACATCCAGCTGACCTACATGGACGACCAGGCCTTTGACGTCACACGCTCCCTCTTCCCTAACTACTTCCAGGGCTCCGAGCTGGTGGTCACTGGGAAGGTCAAGCCAGGGGTCAGGGACCTGAAGGTTTGTATCATTTAGATCATGTTGCTTGATCTGTGTTTGTCAATTGTTTATGCCATAAGATGAAAGGAAATGTCCACTTGAATTATTCATATTGTAATGGCAAATAAAGATGTATCTTGTCTTATCTTCTCTTCTCTACTTTTGTATTTTCTTCTCAGGTGTCTCTGACGGCCAGTGGCTCCAAGCAGAAGGTGAATGTGGAGAATGAGGTGTTGGTGTCTAATGGAGAGGGGAATAGGACAGTGCTCTCTATGGGCTGCCCTGGGGGCATGGATGGAATCCCCAGCTTCGTACGGCGTCTCTGGGCTTACTTCACTATCAAAGAGCTGCTGCTGGCCAAACTGAACACCACTGACCCGAACATACAGAAACTGCTGGGAGAGAAGGCCACCAACCTCTCCCTCAAGTACAACTTTGTCACGCCTGTTACTTCCCTCGTTGTAGTTAAGCCTGATGCCGATGAAATTCCTACCCCAGCGTCAACTACAACGGTTCGACCCACCACCACCAGAGCTACTACAACAACCACAGTACCCCACACACCTGCCACCAACATAGCCTCCCCAATCCCTGTGAAAAAGACCAGGATGATCAAAGCTAAACCAGACCTTCTTGTCACAAAGCCTCCACCTCTCCAACCACCTCAACCCAGAAAGGGCTCCACCCCACCAACAAAACCCAACCCAGCGAAAATAGTGGCTCCAGCATCCCCCAAGAAAACCACTACAACTACCACCCCCAGCCCCAGTGCTGTCAAAACCGTCCCTGTCCCTCTCTCAGGGAAAACCCCTACCCCTCCTCCCAGCTCTCCTAAAACTGCTCTTGCCCCTCCTGCCAGAATAGTCAGTACCCCCCTGCCCAACTCGCTCAAAACAGCCACCGCTCCTGCACTTGGGAAAACCACCACCACAACCCCTCCACCCACCACAGTGAAGACCATCCCTACAACCACCACCACTACCACCCAAAGCAAAACAGTAAAGACTACAGTCCCTACAACTGTGAATACCACTACCTCCACTACCACCACCACCTCAGTCAGAGCCGACCCAACCCCTGCTCCACAGCCTGGGAAACCCACTACGCCCCTGCCCATCTCTGTTAGAACAGTCCTCCCGCCAGTTAGAATATCCCTCTCATCCTCCTCTTCCTCAGAAAACGCCACCATGTCTGCCGCTGATGCCAACCAACGTCAGGTCACCACACACCTGTACAGTCTTAAGTATGTCCCCCCTACTCCAGCTCCACAGGGCAGTAACACAGACACAGACCCAGATGTGGACCAGATTGCCACCTTTGTCTCTGCCACGTTTGCCCCCATGCCAGGCGTTACAGACGGACCAAAACTGTGGGAGGCTGCAGGACTTTTGGGTAGGTTTTCCACTAATCTCGTGAACCAGAACTAAAATCTTGCGTAATTGTGCCAGATCTTAGAAAAGAAACTAGAATGGTAGCTCCTCCCCCCTCTCTCTCAAATTCCGTGCAAGTCTATGGGTCAAATGTCCCTCCCCTTCCAAAATTGTAAAGATGTGAGCACCTGCCAAAATCGTGATTTGTCCAAATGATCAGTGACAAAAAAACAGCTCACTGGAACAATGTTAGTCGTGGCATCCCACAGTCTGTTGACAGATGCTACAATATCAATTATGTTTCATCTGTGCACGAGAGATAAGTCCACTCTCTACTGTCTATTTCACTTGGAACTCCAAAAAGCAGTATGCAAAGTATAGGCGAGGATACATTTTTACTGAATACCAGTATTGCATATTAAATACATTTCTTTGTATCGAGTATAAAACTTACAGTCCATATTTTGTACCTGTCTATCAGAGAAGTACTAGTACAATAGCTAGAGGATAGCTAGAGGACTCCTGATATCGCCAGGAGTGATAAGTATAATTTGTTTTGTCTTTATCTGTTGTGGTCTAGTACTGTCTTTTTGCTAGCTATGGCCATCTACTTTAAGTGCTGCCTGTTTTCCCAGTAGAATACTTGGTGTGTGAACTGCTGACTGCTTATAAGTTTCAGATAGTTTTCAGACATCAACCAGGATCAAGGGGCAGGGCAGTTTGTGACTTGTTTTGTTATCAGTGGCTGTATTGGGGGGGGGAGTGGTTTCACCTCTCCTAGGCAATCAGCAATTAGTACAGGGTGTGTTTTGTTCTCCACCTCTTCTAGGCAATTAGGAATTATTGTTACTTCTTCAGTTTCCCCTGGTTTCACAGCAGCAGCTCTAAGCGGTGGGCGTGTCAGTGGCGCGTTAGACAAGGAAACAAAGGTGGTTTTGACGAATTGTTCTGTGGAGTTGTTGGAGGAAGGAAAGAGAGGGAGGCGCTACACCCCTCTTTCACTTGAGTATCTTACCTAGTTATTTACCGATTATCTAATTTTGCTCTTTTGTAGCTTTGTCAACTATGTGTGTGTTTCCTATACCTGTTCGCACCACTCCTTGTAGGCTTTACAGATGTTCCCGACCCCTTGGCTGCAACACTTCTAATTTAATGTACCCTGTGTGCACAATCCATGTGGAATTCCGGGTCTGGTAGTTTTTGGAACTGCTGATCTGTGGTCAAGAAAGTTGAGTTCATCTCAGCCTATGCTGCCCTTCAGACCCTTGACGTTTTGGCCCTGAGGGAGACATGGATCACCACAGAGAACACTGCTACTCCAGCTGCTCTTTCTTCACCTGACTACGTTTTCTCTCATAGTCTGAGAGCATCTGGCCGTGGAGATTTTCTCTGTTCTCCCTCTGACCTGTCCATCTTCTCATTTGAATTCCATGCTGTCACTGTCACTTGTCATCTATCGCCCACCAGGTGCCCTTAGAGAGTTCCTCAATGAGCTTGACACCTTGATAAGCTAATTTCCTGACGATAGCTCACTGCTCTTTGTACTTGGTGACTTCCACCTCCCGACGTCTGCCTTCAATTAATTTCTTTCCAAATCTCCCTTTCCCCTCCTTGCCTCTTGACCTCACCCTTTCACAATCCCCTCCAACTCACAAGGCAGGCAATACGCTTGACCTCATCTTTACTAGAGGCTGTTTGCCTACTAATCTCACTGCAACCCCCCCCCCCCCCACAGGTCTCTGATCACTAATTTCCTTTTTCCTTTTCTGTCTCCTTTCCTCCAACCCTAACCACTCAGTCCCTACCCAGATGGTCATGCGCCTTCACAATCTCTCTCTCGCTCTCTCTCCCACTACTCTCTCCTCTTCTATCCTATCATCTCTCCCTTCTGCTAAATCCTTCTCCCTTCTGTCTCCTTATTCCGCCTCTTTGCCCTTTCCGCATACTACGACTCACACTGTCCCCTTTCCTCCCAGCCAGCTCGGCCCTCCTCTCCTGCTCCATGGCTGGGTGACTCATTGTGAGTCTCCCTCCTCCCTATCTGCAGACAACTTTGTCAACCACTTTGGAAAAAAAGGTGGACCACATCCGCTACTCATTCACTCAGCCTATTGAGTCCACTGGTCTCACTCACACAGAACTACCTTACGCCTTGACCTCTTTCTCCCCACTCTCTCCAGATGACAGAGAGTGGGGAGAAAGCGCCATTGAGCAAATCAAAGATTGTATCCAATCAGTCTGTCCGTGTGATCCTTGAGATCAAAGTTTTAAGAGTTACGTTTTAATGACCCTGATCCTGTTTACAGAAGCAAATACTTTTGATGTAAAGGTGGATGCTGTATATAACTATTTTTATATAACTATTTTACAAAATATACTTGTACAAAGATTTTGCATTGAAAAGGCCTTTATTTTTATCTACACCTTTCTGGAGTTGGAACTCGCTGAGTCAGGAGCGTCTGTCTGCGCACAAGGCCTGCTACGCGAGCGCAGGTGCGCACTGAAGGCTAAGAGGTGAGAAGCGGTTATCAGATTGGAAAACCTGATGCACCTTGGGCGGTGGGAAATTCTACAGTCGTGGCCAAAGGTTTTGAGAATGACACAAATATAAATTTTCACAAAATCTGCTGCTTCAGTTTGTATGATGGCAATTTGCATATACTCCAGAATGTTATGAAGAGTGATCAGATGAATTGCAATTAATTGCGAAGTCCCTCTTTGCCATGCAAATTAACTGAATCCCCCAAAAACATTTCCAGTGCATTTCAGCCCTGCCACAAAAGGATCAGCTGACATCATGTCAGTGATTCTCTCGTTAACACAGGTGTGAGTGTTGACGAGGACAAGGCTGGAGATCACTCTGTCATGCAAAATTGAGTTCGAATAACAGACTGGAAGCTTCAAAAGGAGGGTGGTGCTTGGAATCATTGTTACCTGCAAGGAAACACGTGCCATCATCATTGCTTTGCACAAAAAGGGCTTCACAGGCAAGGATATTGCTGCCAGTAAGATTGCACCTAAATCAACCATTTATCGGATCATCAAGAACTTCAAGGAGAGCGGTTAAATTGTTGTGAAGAAGGCTTCAGGGCACCCAAGAAAGTCCAGAAAGCGCCAGGGCCGTCTCCTAAAGTTGATTCAGCTGCGGGATCGGGGCACCACCAGTACAGAGCTTGCTCAGGAATGGCAGCAGGCAGGTGTGAGTGCATCTGCACGCACAGTGAGGTGAATACTTTTGGAGGATGGCCTGGTGTCAAGAAGGGCAGCAAAGAAGCCACTTCTCTCAAGGAAAAACATCAGGGACAGACAGATATTCTGCAAAAGGTACAGGGATTGAACTGCTGAGGACTGGGGTAAAGTAATTTTCTCTGATATATCCCCTTTCCGATTGTTTGGGGCATGCGGAAAAAAGCTTGTCCGGAGAAGACAAGGTGAGCGCTACCATCAGTCCTGTGTCATGCCACAGTAAAGCATCCTGAGACCATTCATGTGTGGGGTTGCTTCTCAGCCAAGGGAGTGGGCTCACTCACATTTTTGCTTAACTTCTTTGATATAGGGGGCAGCATTTTCACTTTTGGATGAATTGTGTGCCCATAGTGAACTGCCTCCTACTCTGTCCCAGATGCTAATATATGCATGTTGTTATTACTATTGGATAGAAAACACTCTGAAGTTTCTAAAGCTGAGAAAAAATCCAAACAGGAAGTGAGAATTCTGAGAGTGGTCGATGTTAAAGTCATCGCCATTCAATTCCCTGTAATATATGGATCTGTTTGCACTTCCTACGCCTTCCACTAGATGTAAACAGTCAGTAGAACGTGGAATGAAGCTTATGTTGTGTTGTGGGACCGGATGGGAGGTGTTTGAGTCAGTGGTCTGGCAGAGTGCCAGTTCTTGGTCACGCACTTTTCTCATGATATCGCCATGCGTTCCATTACTTATAGAGACTGAAAAGAATGCTCCGGTAGGAACGTTATTGGATATATGTGATAACAACATCCTGAAGATTGATTCTCTACTAAGTTTGACCACTTTATTCGACTTGTAATAACTTTTTGAAGTTTTCCTCTGACGTTTGCCTGCAGCTGCGCGAGCGTTTGGACACGTGTACTACACATGCTAGCAAAATTAGCTAATTGGACACAAGTAATGGACATTATCGAACAAAACAACGATTTATTGTGGAACTAGGATTCCTGGCACTGCATTCTGATGAAGATAATCAAAGGTAATGGAATATTTATGATGTAATTTCGTATTTCTGTTGACTCCAACATGGCGGAGAAATGTTGTTAAATCTGAGCGCTGTCTCAGATTATTGCATGGTGTGCTTTTTACGTAAAGTTTTTTTTAAATCTGACACAGTGGTTGCATTAAGAACAAGTGTATCTTTAATTATATGTAAAACATGTATCTTTCATCAAAGTTTATGATGAGTATTTCTGTTATTTGACTTGGCTCTCAGTAATTACTCCGGATATTTTGGATGCATTTCTGAACATGGCGCCAATGTAAACCGAGATCTGTGGATATAAATATGCACATTATCGAACAAAACATAAATGTATTGTGTAACATGATGTCATATGAGTGTCATCTGATGAAGATGTTTAAAGGTTAGTGATTCATTTTATCTCTATTTCTGCTTTTTGTTACTACTATATTTTGCTGGGGAAATGGCTGTGTTTTTCTGTGGCTATGTACTGAGCTAACATAATTGTTTGGTGTGCTTTCCTTTTTGAAATCAGACATGTTGGCTGGATTCACAAAATGTGTAGCTTTAATTTGGTGTCTTTCATGCGTGATTTCATGAAAGATAGATTTTTATAGTAATATATTTGAATTTGACGCGCTACATTTTTTTCTGGATTTTGGCCAAGTGGGACGGTAGCGTCCCACATATCCTAGAGAAGTTAAGAACATTAAGAACACCGCCATGAATTAAGAACGGTACTGTCATGACGTTTCCCTATTTGGGTACAGCAAGCCCCATCCCCCTCTCCCTGCCTCTCCCTGCCCCCTACAACTAGGCTGCTGTGGTCAGAGAGGTCGTAAATTCCTGGAAGAGATTGCCTCTATACTGTGTGCATGAGGAGACAGAGTGAGCTTTCATAGAAAACAAAGGAATTTCTTCCACCTCACAGAACTTGAGGTCCGAACAACAGTTACGTTCCGGAGAAGGTATAAAAGATCGGTGAAGAATCCAGCTACGATCTGGTCTTGTTACAACTTGGGGAAGCTCATGGGAGACAGTGCGGCCACATTACCATAACGCTGTTTATATAATAGACTCAGATATGAGGTTTACATCTAATTGTTGTATAAGATGAATGAGTGAGTATGATACTGTTTGTAAAATGGTGTAATGTGATTTTGGACTGTTTTAATGAAGGAAACTCCAATTCCCTTTTGAGTTGAACTAAATCAGAGGACCGCCCATAAGCCCAGTTAGGGTCAGGCATCCTGGGACAGCCCTTTTTCGGCCCTTCCGAATAAAACCCCCACTCGGGTTTTCTATCACCAGACCGAGCTTACCTCAATTACGAGATGGCTAAAGGTTGCGGACCAGCTTACCTCGATAACGAGAGGGCCAAGGTTTGAGACCAGACTGCTGAATCTTTTAACCATACCACGTGGTTAAACTCGTAGACTAATGATACCGACAGAATAAGAACAAGTCTTTGATATTAATTACTTGTCTGCAGCTAGGAATTCGGTATCATTGAACGACAACAGCCGAAACATCCATTCTACAACAACACGAATGAATGTCACTCTGAACTATCCACTCTAACCACGACAGAGAGAGAGAGGACTGAAACTCTCCAACAGAAACTAACTTTTCAACAGCGATCAAGACGACACACTGAGCGTAAATATATATATTGATTGCAATTGTTCCCGAATGAGTGAGCGTTCATGTGCAAAGGATTAGCATTTCAATTGTTATAATTATTAACTCTGTAGTGACTTCTCAGTCGACCCCCACTTCCCTTTGGTCTAACAAGCCGCCATTCTGGTTTAGCCCACTAGGGCACATTCTCCTATCATTTCTTGTAACCATATTTACTTTGTTTGTTTATGCATTTCTGTGAGTTACTTAGTTAGTAATAAATGAATTATTTAAGACAATTGATGTATGGATGACTCATAGGGAAGACTGGGTTCGTGCAGATGACCAACAATTTACGACGTTTGGAATGAGACTAACGTGAGGTAAAATAAATAATTCATTAATCAGAAGACTATTGATCAGATATGAAAATATCTGAAAGGTTATAATAGGAAATTATAACTTTGTAATCTGAATATTTTCCTTGGTGCCCCGACTTCCTAGTTAATTACAGTTACATGATTATTCCTTTTAATCGCGTAATACTAATTACAGGAATCTTTGATAAAAACTAAGTCTTCAATTTAATGATAGTAAAGACACGACAGTACCAACACATCCTCAGAGAGCAACTTCTCCCAACCATCCAGGAGCAGTTTGATGACGGACAATGCGTTTTCCAGCATGACGGAGCGCCTTGCCATAAGGCAAAGGTGATAACTAAGTGGCTCGGGGAACAAAACATTGATATTTTTGGTCCATGGCCAGGAAACTCCCCAGACCTTAATCCCATTGAGAACCTGTGGTCAATCCTCAAGAGGCGGGTGGACAAACAAAACCCCACAAATTCTGAAAAACTCCAAGCATTGATTATGCAAGAATGGGCTGCCATCAGTCAGGATGTGGCCCAAAAGTTAATTGACAGCATGCCGTGGTGGATTGCAGAGGTCTTGAAACGAAGGGTCAACACTGCAAATATTGGCTCTTTGCATGAACTTCATGTAATTGTCAATAAAAGCCTTTGACATTTATGAAATGCTTGTAATTATACTTCAGTATTCCATAGTAACATCTGACAAAAATATCTAAAGACACTGAAGCAGCAAACTTTGTGACACAAATATTAAATTCCATTCTCAAAACTTTTGGCCACGACTGTGCACAACTTTTACAGGTCATTGCACACCTGTGCTGAAATACATAATGTTGGTTTTTAGAGGTATCTGTTACTGTGCCTGCTCTTTACTCAATGCCATCATGGATTAAATAGGCTGAATGATCAATAGGTGAGTGAATTATCTTCGCCTTATGCCCTACAATTTGCAAACGCTCCGAGACCATCATGTCAATACCACCAGGAACTTGGTCTCTCTCTGCAATTGCATTTGTACCACTCTCAAACGCAACTGGACCTACACTTGATGGCATACTTCCCAAATCTCAAACTATTGAATGACAATTTTTTTCTGTGTCGAAAGACTCTGTTTTATTGACAATGGTGCTGGCTCCGCCAAGTCCTCATGCATTGGGCAACAGATATATTGTTATGCTTTTATTGTTGATCTCTGGTAACGTGTGAGCAAACCCTGGGCGGGTAGATACCATGCAATCTCTACCGACTCCCTATGATTTCAAAAACAGAGCAGGTTTTGGCCTCTTGCATGTTAATGTCAAGTCTATTTCCAAAAATAGAAATGATTAGAATATGGGCCAAAATGACAAATGCAGACAATGGGTTTTATCAGAAACTTGACTAAAGAAATCTGTGTCAAATAACTCGATTTCTATTGATGGGTACACGGTTTTTAGATCGGATGAGTAAAGGAGGAGGGGTTGCAATTCATGTTAAATCCGAGTATAACACCTCTGCAATTCTCTCGATTACCAAAGCCAAACATTTTGAATTGCTTGCGGTTAAAGTGAACGCAAACTACGCAAAAAAAGAAACGTCCTCTCACTATCAACTGCGTTTATTTTCAGCAAACTTTAACATGTGTAAATATTTGTATGAGCATAACAAGACTCAACAACTGAGACATAAACTGAACAAGTTCCATAGACCTGTGACTAACAGAAATTGAATAGTGTGTCCTTGAACAAAGGGGGGGTCAAAAGTAACAGTCAGTATCTGGTGTGGCCACCAGCTGCATTAAGTACTGCAGTGCATCTCCTCCTCATGGACTGCACCAGATTTGCCAGTTCTTGCTGTGTGATGTTACCCCACTCTTCCACCAAGGCACCTGCAAGTTCCCGGACATTTCTGGGGGAATGGCCCTAGCCCTCACCCTCCGATCCAACAGGTCCCAGATGTGCTCAATGGGATTGAGATCCCGGCTCTTCGCTGGCCATGGCAGAACACTGACATTCCTGTCTTGCAGGAAATCACGCACAGAACGAGCAGTATGGCTGGTGGCATTGTCATGCTGGAGGGTCATGTTAGGGTGAGCCTGCAGGAAGGGTACCACATGAGGGAGGAGGATGTCTTCCCTGCAATGCACAGCGTTGAGATTGCCTGCAATGACAACAAGCTCAGTCCGATGATGCTGGGACACACCGCCCCAGCATGACGGCAGACCTCCACCTCCAAATTGATCCCGCTCCAGAGTACAGGCCTCTGTAATGCTCATTACTTTGACGATAAACGCGAATCTGACCATCACCCCTGGTGAGACAAAACCCCTTTTTGCCAGTCCTGTCTGGTCCAGCGACGGTGGGTTTGTGCCCATAGGCGACGTTGTTGCCGGTGATGTCTGCCTTACAACAGGCCTACAAGCCCTCAGTCCAGCCTCTCTCGGCCTATTGCGTACAGTCTGAGCACTGATGGAGGGATTGTGCGTTCGTGGTGTAACTCGGGCAGTTGTTGTTGCCATCCTGTACCTGTCCTGCAGGTGTGATGTTCGGATGTACCAATCCTGTGCAGGTGTTACGTGGTTTGCCACTATCCATCCTGTCTCCCTGTAGTACTGTATTAGGTGTCTTACAGTTCCGACATTGCAATTTATTGCCCTGGCCACATCTGCAGTCCTGCCTCCTTGCAGCATGCCTAAGGCACGTTCACACAGACGAGCAGGGACCCTGGGCATCTTTCTTTTGGTGTTTTTCAGAGTCAGTAGAAAGGCCTCCTTTATTATCCCAGGTTTTCATAACTGTGAACATAATTGCCTACCGTCTGTAAGCTGTTAGTGTCTTTTTTGAATTTTATATTTTAGAATTTTTACCCCCTTTTTCGTGGTATCCAATTGTTAGTAGTTACTATCTTGTCTCATCGCTACAACTCCGGTACGGGCTCGGGAGAGACGAAGGTCGAAAGCCATGCATCCTCCGAAACACAACCCAACCAAGCTGCACTGCTTCTTAACACAGCGCGCATCCAACCCGGAAGCCAGCCGCACCAATGTGTCGGAGGAAACACCGTGCACCTGGCGACCTGGTTAGCGCGCACTGCTCCCGGCCCGCCACAGGAGTCGCTAGTGCGCAATGAGACAAGGATATCCCTACCGGCCAAACCCTCCCTAACCCGGACAACGCTAGGCCAATTGTGTGTTGCCCCACGGACCTTCCGGTCGCAGTCGGCTGCGACAGAGCCTGGGCACTGGTTCTCATGCTTGTTCAATGAACCATAAACAATTAATGAACATGCACCTGTGGAACGGTCGATAGGACACTAACAGCTGGACCTCCCGGGTGGTGCAGTGGTCTGTGTCACCAGAGACTATGGGGACCCAGGCTTCCTGACCATTAATGATGGATTCTAATGAAGTGAAGGATAAAGCTGATATTGTAGGCGTTTTTAACAAGCACTTCATATCTGCTAGTTCAGTTTTTAATAATGGTGGGGCCCAGGCCTCTAATGTAAGCTCTGTTACAGTCAACTATGATATAGGCCCTCATGTGAACCATTTTCCCAATCTGGCCCTCAAACCATCATGGTCACCTAATAATCCCCAGTTTACAATTGGCTCATTCATCCCCCTCCTCTCCCCTGTAACTATTCCCCAGGTCGTTGCTGCAAATGAGAACGTGTTCTCAGTCAACTTACCTGGTAAAATAACGGTAAAATAAATAAATAAATAACTAAATTTTTTAACTTTGAGCCTGTTTCTTATACTGAGGTCTATAAAGCACTAAAGGCAATAGACACTAAAAAGTCTGCAGGTTCAGACATCCTGGACCCCTACCTCTTAAAGATAGCAGCTGGTAGTATTACTGAACCTGTGGCTCACATTTTCAACTTGAGTCTCTTGACCAATTCCATACCCAGCATTTGGAAATCAGCTTATGTCCTCCCACTGCTAAAGGGTGGCGATCCCTCAGGATGCTAGATATTAGCATCTATTTCCAAACTCCCTATCCTGGCCAAAGTCTATGAATCCCTAGTGAACTCACAGTTAAACGTCTTAATTGAAAATAATATACTGAGCGGGGTTCAGTCTGGCTTTAGATCGGGGCACAGCACCACAACTGCAGCTATGGCAGTGGTAGTGGCAAATGACATTAATGCACTTGATAAAAAGCAACATTGTGCTGCTCCGTTTGTGGATTCATCAAAGGCCTTTGATTTAGTTGACCATGAAATGTTGCTAGCTAGACTCAGAAACATTGGTCTCTGTGAAGAGGCAGTAAATTGGTTTAGGAACTATCTTTCTGACAGAACACAATGTGTGTGTGTGTATACTGACAATCACAAGTCTAACTTTCTTGAGATTAATATAGGTGTGCCCCATTGTTCTCAATTTGTATTAATTAATTGGGAAATGGGATGCAACCAGCAATCTATATGCAGATGATACAGTCATATATTCATGTGCTCCTTCTCTGGTTCAGGCTGTTGAAGAGCTCCAGACTGCTTTTCAGTCAATGCAGGCCTCCCTTTATGGTCTCAAACTGGTCTTCAATGTACAAAAAACTAAATCCATGACCTTTACCAGAGCTAGAACTCTGCCAGAGAAGGTTAGCATTGTCACATCTGGTGGCTTATCCATTGAAAAAGTGTCATTATACAAACACCTAGGTATTTGGTTGGATGACAACTTGTCTTTTAAAGTTCATGTGGATAATCTTGTAAAAAAGCTTAAATTGAAACTGGGTTTTTATTTTCTTAAGGCTTGCTTCCCTCTTTTGGCTAGAAAGAAGCTTGTTCAGGCCACTTTTCTCTCTGTCATTGATTATGGTGACTTGTTGTATATGCATGTAACCTCCTCCGTCTTACAGAGACTGGACTCTGTTTATCATGCATCCTTGCATTTTATTACAAATGCCAAGTCACTCACCCACCATTGCACTTTGTACCAAATGGTAGGTTGGACCTCACTTTATATGTGCAGAAAGATACATTTGTATGTGTTCATCTACCAAGCCCTTTTGGGTAAACTCCCTCTATAGTCTGGCCTAATTCACCACCAGCAGTTAACATACCCGGTCTGCTAGGTGGTTGCTATTAAAGTCCCCAGGACATTCACAGTATTAGGCAAGACTGCCTTTTCTTCTTGTGCACCAGCGGCCTGGAATAGTCTACAATCCATGCTTCATCTAGATATGTTAGTGCCACTGAATTAATAAAAAATATTGATGGGAGACTTTGTTACGGAGGAGTGTAAATGCTTTTTTTTTAGGCTGGAACATGTTGTACGTTTTAATGATGTAATGTATTGATTGTTGCTGCTTTCTTGGCCAGGTCTCCTTTGAAAAAGAGACTGGGTATCAATGGGCTTTTCATGGTTATTTTTTTTATCCTGCAACGAGTGAGGTCTGGCCACCCAACAACCTGCCTGCTCGACCCCATCCCCTTCTCCAGCCCATTTATGGAGACCTCCTATCACTTCTCTGATCAACTCATCCCTGACCACTGTCTGCGTCCCCTCTGACTTCAAAATGTCTTGAGCTGCTCCCCTCCTCAAGAAACCAATATTCGACTCCTCTGATGTTAAACTATAGACCTGTATCCCTTTTTTTTCCAAAACACTTGTGTGCTGTCTCTGATCAACTTTCTCGCTCTCTCTCAAATCTTCTTGACTCTAACTGTATGTTGCTCTGGATAAGAGCGTCTGCTAAATGACTAAAATGTAAATGTACAATCGAATGCACCACGGGCACTGTACTATCAATCTGCCCTTAGTTGTGACATGTTCCACTTCTCTCCACCAGATGTCTCTACTTCCATTCAGCTCCATAGAAAAGGTGAATCAAGCACACACTTAGCACCCTTTTTTAAATCTAGAACCTAAAAGGGTTCTTAGGCTGTCCCCATAGGAGACCCCTTTGAAGAACCCTTTTTGGTTCTAGGTAGAACCCCTATGAGTTTCATGTTGGACCTTTTACACAGAGGGTTCTACCTGGAACCAAAAAGGGTTCTCCTTTGGGGACTGCTGGAATCCTTTTGGAAACCTTTTTATGTAAGAGTGGGCCAGTAGATTTAATCATTCTATTGCACAAAATGTATTAAGTGATGAAGTGGTGCTTTAAACTGTAATATTTTTTTTCTCCCGGGTTTTCTTTTAGATATGGAGGTGGTTAAAGGTGAGTTCTCTCTTACTTCGCTGCCATGAAAAATAGATTCACTGTAACAACATGAATGTTGTATATTAAAATCTGTTTCCCCTATAGAGATTCTGATGACAGCCCCCAGACCAGCTCAGGGAGAGGGTATGTTTTAACTGTCTGGTGTCTAATGATGTCCGTCTGATTTCATCTTTCAGATTATGATGCAACCTACGACTATGACCTTGACTATGACTCATGTAAGTCATAGTTGATAGATGCATATACATAAATGTGTGTGTATATAACTGTTTAGTTGTGTTGGCCATGTGGATACTTTGTATGTTTATAAGTTGATAGAGATGTTTAACATCTTTTTGGGAATTGAATGTTTACAGGGGATGAATCAGCATCAAATCCTCGTAAGTATTTCTACGTAGTCTAGCATAAGATTAATGTACTTCAGAGCCAGGCTCTGACCTGTCATTGGTTTCAGTGCTTCAGATGAGATTGACACTGTTGTCCTTCCAGGGCTGGGCCCCCCCTCCAGACTGAGCTCTGTCAGAGTCTTCTCCTCTTCTGGTAAGGGGCCTGCACAACACAACATATGACTGAAAGTTAATGTTTCTCACCTGTTTTTCTTAATGTCCAACATGTTATATTCTGAAGTTGATGGAGACCCTCACTTTGTGGTCCAGCTCCCTAAACTGAAACAGAATCTGTGTTTCACGGTGGACGGCAGGGCCAACGATGTACTGAGACTGCTGGAAGACCCAGAGAGAGGTTAGTCAGCACAGACTACCAAGACAAGTCCAGAACTCTCATATTATATTACTTGCATGCAATTTCATTTTAGCAATGTGCTGTATAATTTGAGAAGCACACTGCCATTGTATAGGAACAGAATTTAATGGGAATTTATTAATACGAACACATTAATCCTGTTAATGCTGCCATGCATATATAATAAATATATATCTCACACACTTAACCCTTGCCTTCCTCTCGCTTAAGGTATCATGGTGGATGGTCATTTGATGTGGGCTCCGTCCAAACAAGACGTCGAAGACCGTTCCCGTACGTACTTTGACCAGATAACCATCTCCACCAGGGGCGGGACAGGTGTGCTGGGCGCCATAATGATCACCCTCTCATTGGATGCCGTGGTGGTGGAGGGGGAGGGACGGGACACCCTACACACCAATCAGGAAGGATCTGTGACAAGGCAGGGCGTGATGGTTTCCATTGAAAGCAGAGATGACTTCCATCAAAGCTGTTGGATCGAGCTGACGAAGGACATTCATTTCCTGGTTCTCTTCCACCACTACAAACACCCCAGCTACCTGCAGATGGCACACCTCGGATTCTACATCACTGATGGACAGGGCCTCTCTCCTTCAACCAAAGGCCTACTGGGTACATTCCTTTATCACTCTTCAATTACTTTAAATGGGTTTCTTTGTCTTTTTGCACCTGACCCTAAAGCCCCTGCTGTATAAAGGGATTTAGAAAAATATGTAATGATTTAGTGATTGTTCTCTTGTCCCAACAGGCCAGTTCCAGCATGCTGACATGCGTGTCACACTGATGAAGGACCCTCGTGACACACTGCGTCAGCCCAGTAAAGAGGGGGTGCTGAGGTGGGGGGT
The DNA here is from genome assembly GCF_029448725.1 of Salvelinus fontinalis. NCBI lineage: Eukaryota > Metazoa > Chordata > Actinopteri > Salmoniformes > Salmonidae > Salvelinus > Salvelinus fontinalis. The sequence goes on from NC_074695.1 coordinate 19,316,889, forward strand.
GATACACATGTCCGTCACCCTACAGGACAAGACCCTGAAGGACACGGTGAGGAAAGGTCACCTGGCAAGTTGTTGGGTCGTGCCCAAGGCGCAGGTGGAGAGACTGCTGGGGCATCCCTACCAGAGCTATGTGGTGGATCACCTGTAAATTCTCACTGGCTCTTTTTAAATGTCCATCCTAGCACACTAGTTAGAATACTATACATGCCTAATGCATTGCTTTATATTAAGTGGAATGGAGATTGGAACCGAGACACTCATCTAGCTATCCCCTCCACCTCAAAGCTGGGTAGCTCAGGCCATGGGAAACTCTGTAAGGACAAACAGCACTGGGACTAGGGTGCTGCTGGCTAGCCTTCAATACCAATGTCACATAGTGAGTTATTACTCTCTGAGAGCACCGGTGGCAGTGTGCATGAATGCATATTCATGATTATGAGAGGAAAAAGAGACAAATACGAGACAGAGAAAAGAGAGGGCAAAAGAGAACAAGAGACAGATGCAAAAGAGAAAACAAGAGAAAACGATACAAAGAGTGAGAGACAGAGTGAGAGTCCAGTAAGTATGATGAGGTAATTCACACAGGTGTCAGACATTAATAAATAAAGGAGATGGGATGATGTCATTGCAGCAGTCCTTTCTGAAACAACAATAGTGACAGACTTCTGCCGTTAACATTGCAACAGTAAGATCTTAATTTTCTGTATACTTCTGCAGACAAATGCTGCTTGATCTTCACATACAGCTAATTCCAAACTGTCCTTCACACAAATCATGTTTCATAAGTACTTTTATAATTCCAATGTTATAACAAATATATTAATAGATGATTTGAGCAGTGTGGAATTTTATAAAGTGTCAGAGTTGTGTGTATATACAGTATGTATATTCCTAAAATGACTAAATCTTATAAATTGTCTATGGAACTTGTTTTGGTCTTATTGGGGTAGGTAGTTTTACACAAATGATTTAGTTCTGTTAAAACACATGGACTCTCAGACACTTTGGATTTGCCATGTGCTTTTAATTTTTTTCTATCATTTTGTTCATAGTTGAATTCATTTTATTTGTTACACAAGACATTATTCACATACTAGTGATCAAACAAAGGACTGTAAGTTGTTTACTTCTCTGTCTGCCCTATGTTTTCTGCAATTTCAAGGGATGTCATCAATAATATTAGTCAAAGGCCAAAACTCTTACATGAATACAGTAACCACATTTTAGGCTTTCTTTTAAATAAATAAAGAGAAGACAGCGTCTGGTGTCGAGGAAGGGGAACAATGCCCAAATATAACTAGCTACGCTTGCAGAGTAAACTCAACACTTCACCAAGGTAACATAATTCCAGTATGAAATTCACACAATGTTAAAACTGTGCACAGTCTGAAACTGTATAAATGAGTCTAAAAGATAACTGGACTGAAGGGTTGAAAGCTTAATTGAACCCTATGATTGAGGACCAGACTGTTGCTATCGTCCCACTGTCCTTCATCACAACCTGTTATAAGACCTGTTAATGTTTAACCCATGTAAAACTGTAATAACCAGTAAATCAGGTCAAACATGATACAACAAAACTAAAACAATGAAGTCGGCATATATGCATCACTTTGAGATCAGTTATGATAATATAACAAACTAATAGCAGAGAAGCATATTCAGCATTAGCTTCCATCACCATAACGTCAGTGAAATCAAATAAATTAGCATTGTACTAAGACACACAAAGCCACCCCAAATACGTAAAAACTGAGGCGTTTAGAGATATGAGGGACTACATGAAGGGATAGGCAATAATTCCCACTAACGTCATCCATGTTACTGTAATCGTATGAAGGGAAATGTTGTGCCATCTCTCAGCATTGCTGCCCACAATTGATATGTACTGTAAATAACCAACCAAGCTGCAGATCCAAATCTCAAAACAATGTCATGCCTGGAAACATATAGAGATGAAGAGAACACGGCTAACCTCAAAGGGTCAGACAGAATGTAGGTTAAGGGTTTCTACAATGGAGGAGATTCACATTAGGGCCCAGCCAAGTCCACAGAACCCCAGGATTTACTAGAACATAGAAATATAATGACTAGAATTTCTGAGATTCTATCGCTGTTATATTAGACTGTGGGTGGTAGTTAGTGGAAATACAATGTTCACAGTTAGCAGTCATGAAAGACACAAGACATTTGCAGCATCAAGTCAACCAACTGACATCAATAAGCAGAGGAATGATTGGCAGATAACATTGTTTTTAAATATACTGAAATTATTTGAGAACCCAAACATATTGAATAAGACCCCAAATTAAGGCTAAAACCAAGTAAAAGCAATTGGTTCATATTCTGGGGAGGCACTTCATATCGAGGCCTCAGAACCTTTCGTAATGGTGCATTCTGTTAAGTGTTTTACATTTTGGGAGTGTCCGCTTTTCCCTCCACTTGCTACTGTAAGGTTGCTTAGCAGGAGTCCAAAGGGAATTTGTCTCTCTCTGTGACATACACAACAAGGGTTAGTTAGACCATAACAATGATCTGGAGCTTCCTTTCACTACAAGCCGAGAGTTCAGTCTTCCTTCTTTTACACAAAAGCAATACTTTCCTGATCTCAAATCTGCGACAGTCCCTAACTACATTCGTTTTAATCACCTTGCTTCATCGTATCTCAACATGTAGTGATCTGATTTCCTATTTGAGTACAACTCAGTGCTATCCTTGGGACGTCCCTACCCTAAACCTAACCTTAACCATAACCCTTACCTTAACCATTTTCAACTTCAATGGGGTGACATCAGTTCGGACATCCCAAGGACACTGTTTAGACTTTCTCATTTCATGAAAAATATATTCATGTAACCTCACCAACATGCCTAGCCTCCAGACAGACCCTCACTGTAACCGCCCTCTCTCACTCTTCTACACAACACATTCCCTTTTCAGTTTGACCTCAAAGTCCACTTCAGAGTATTACAGTCCATGTTTCCATTTCAAATTCAGTAAACTTCATAACTTCAGCAAGTGAAAATGTGCACCAAATGTTGAGAAATAAAAACTCTAAACAATTAAAAAATAAAGAACGTAAACCATTAAAATCGTAACTTTGTCATGACACAACAGAGAAATAAAACGTGGTTTTAGGGACAACAGAACAGTTAGCCACTGGTTAGCTTAACTACTAGCACAGAGAACACAGCAGCACTGCAAAGTGAGCATTATCAGTTTGACAGAACAGCCTATTGATATTCTAACGTTTCATTTTAAAACATTTTGTCTGACCGAGAGAGAGATTTGCCGAAAAAAGAGCAGTTGTCTATGTAAATACGTAACACAGGTTAAATAGTAGGAAGAGAACAGGGTGAAAGCAGGGTTGACAGGAGGGAATGATCAGTGTGAGAATGGCCCAGCCTTCAGAATGCTGCCGCGTCATCATGGTCTATGTGCAATACTACTGTGTATTCATGCATGACAAAGTGAAAAGGCTTTTGAAATTGCAACGACAATGATTTGGTCTACCGCTAATGATCATAGTTTATATGTAGTTTAAAATGGAATGAGAGACCATATCAACCCTGCCTTTCAGTGAGAGATAGAAATAGGGAATGTGAGTCTTGGAACAATGTGCTGTGTGTGTGTGTGTTTTAATTATGTTTGAGTACGGAGACCTTAGAAGGAGGGGGGAAAAAGGAGGACAAATGGAAGGCAGAACCTCCCTGTCTACTCTAGAACCTTCTAGAACTCCCCTGAACACTCCCACCATCTCCCATATAAGGTACCCTGCCCCTACAATCTGTAAATTATCTAACTCGTTATCCTTTGTACTCTTTACCCTGCCCTCTACCACCTCATCCATATGTTCTGCCTTCTTCCATTAACCCCCTCTTCACTCCCTTCTCTGTCCCGCCCTCTCCCTGATGCCCCTCCCTCCTCATTGCTCATCCTCCCCAAACACATCGTTCTGTTTGCGTTTCATGTTCTCAAAGTCAAAGTCGCTTCCAGTCATACGCTTGTAGATGTCCTTGATGTCGTTGCAGGTGGTCTCGAAGTGAGTGGTGGCGTCGTAGGCCGACGAGGCAAATATCTGAACGAGACATAAAATCACACCAATTTTTTCCCGCTCCACTGCCTTGTCCTAAAACATGTCTCAAAGGTGGTGTTTTAGCAATATAGGAGGTATATCTAGATGTGTTTGACTCACCTGACTCTCAGTACCATCGTCTGTGGGCTCATAGAGGTCACTGAGGGACACAAACCTACAGATAACGAGGGAAGATGTCAGTTATTGACTTACAAAAGCCTCCTTACTGCTATTCATTTTATTAATTTGTGATAGCACACATCGTACAAGCTGAGTTTTGGACAGTGATGAAACAACACAAGATATACAGTATAATATATATAAATACATTATATGAAAGTCGCTCTGGATAATAGCATCTACTCAATGACTAAAATGTAAATTATAATATATGCCATTTAGCAGACGCTTTTATCCAAAACAGTCATGCATGCATAAATGTTATGTATGGGTGGTCCCGGGAATTGAACCCACTTTCCTGGTGATGCAAGCACCATATGCTCTACCAACTGAACTACAGAGAACCAAGACAATCAGAGAAGTGGGAGGGAGAAGAGGAGTGGAGGAGAAGACAGAAGGAAGAGGGAGAAGACAGGAGGGAGCAGAGAGGAGGACGAGGGAGCAGAGTGGAGGAAGAGGGAGAAGAGAGTAGTAAAGAGGAGGAAGAGGTAGTAGAGAAGAGGGAGTAGAGACACACTTCTGGTCAATGGGCTCCAGCAGCTCCAGAGCAGGCTCTATCTCAGCCTCAGGCTCGTTAGTCTCCACAGTGGTGCTGACAATGGCAATGTACTTCCCCTGGGCCGCCACATTGTGGGCATAGGAGATCATACACACGTAGATGTCTGGAGGACAGAATACAAGTTAGATCAGTTTAGGGATAAGGAAAAGAGGGTTTGTGATATTTGGCCAATATATCACGGCTAAGGACTGTGTCCAGGCACTCCGCGTTGCGCTGTGCATAAGAACAGCCCTTAGCCATGGTATATAGGCCATATACCACACCCCTTCGTGCCTTACTGCTTAAGTATAAAATATGCCTGAAAAATATGTTATGTGGCAGTCACTTTGCTCTTCTGATACCTAATTGTGTATTCGATTGAGATTTTAGTTTTACTTTTCTGGACTATTCCAGACTTTTTCACTCTCCAACAACACTGCTATTGTACTTTATGTGAGGCAAACTTACTGGTAAAGAGAACATCTGACAACAGGAAGTCAGAAACATCCCATCTTAGTAAACCTGTATTTGGTTCACCCCTCACCTGACTTGCGGTTGACCTGGTTCTGGGGGATGATGATCTGACAGGAGTTGGCGTCGTTGGTGTCCTTGATCGGGTGGCTGAGGATACAGATGACCCTGATCACCTGACCTGCCTTACGCACGCGGTCCTGGATGTAGCTGGGGTCACAGATCAGCTGTTTGCACCGAGCCACCTGACAAGGGAAGGACAATATAGAAGATAACAATGTCAATCTAACATACTGTACTTTCTCTCTTCTACCAATTGTAAATGTGCAGGTATTGTTCACTTTTCTTCAGTGCATTATCAGCAGTCTTGAGTACTTTACTATAAGGTAAAGAGATTGGATCTTATAGACATATTAGAATGTGATTTTATTGATAGTTTAGAGTGATTTTTATAGATAGATTACATTGTGATTTTATAGAACTGATTAGATGGTGATTTTACCTCTCCCTCAGACTTCACTCCCACCACATGGCCATCCTCCATCACTATCTCCTCCACTGGTTTGTTGAGCATGTAGGTTCCTCCATAAATTGCACTCAACCTAACAACGTATGAGAGAGAGTCTATGAATTATACTTTATTATAAATATGCTAATAATATGCTAATACACTATTGAATACATTTTACATTTACAATTTAGTCAGTTAGCTTTAGCAGACTCTTTTATCCTTATCCAGAGTGACTTAAGATCAGAATTCAACATGAACAGCTTTGTCTTACTAAAGAAAGGACATAGAGATTTAGGGATTACAAATGTAACACACAGACCTGGCAAAACCTTGAGGCAGCTCCCCCAGGCCATAGAGGGGGTACAGGTAGGGGCTTTTCCCATATCGGGCCAGGGATTCACTGTACAGCTTGATACGATTGATGGTCTCCAAACAGGGCACATCAAGGTAGCTGGAGAAAGGGAGACACATGATCAATAGGAGTCAGGGTGTGCTTTGAGGAAATTCACATTTCCTCAATGCATTTCACAGCATTAATTTGGAATTTCAGTTTACTTCCTGATAGGCCCTGGCCCAGGCTAAATTAGCGATTGGTAATCAATCTAAGTGCTCTTACTCGTCTGTCCTGTAGAGGGCCAGGGCGTGGCCAGTGAAGTCGATGACATCCTGACCCAGGTCAAACTTCTTGTACACATCTCTCATGGTGGTGACTTTGGGGTCGACGCCCTCGAAGGTCTTAGGGTCGTTCTCGTCAAAGTTGGCCACAAACACGAGGAATTTCCGGAACCTTCTCTTCTCAAACATACCCATAAGATCTGGAGGACACGTGACAAAAACAAAAGTGAAAGCTCTGCCTCATATACGACACTATACTGTATATATAGCAGGAAAATGTTAATAAATGTCAACTTTGATGGTACATATAGCAAACTCACAACATAATCTAAAGTACAGTTTACTGTATATTCAAACTTACTTGAAGCTAGAGCCTCAGTCTCAGTTGAGGGCACCTTGTAGATCTTTCCTCCCTTGTACACAAAACTACCCTCCACTACTTTGAAGTCCAGGTATCGTGTCACTTCTGTGTATAGCAGCATTTTCACAAGCTGACCTGTTTTATTGGATTGTCAGACAGAAAGGATGGTTTTCATTTAATAAGTTCAAGGTATCACCATGTTTCATCAACAGCCATGCCATATTTTGCTTTATTGGTATCATGATGGCGATTTAAATTTTTTCTTGGGTAAATTCTGCTTCCTACGTATACTCATGATGTGGTGATGGTCTGCATACATGAATACGTTGAGTAACTGAGCAACATGATTTATGATTGAGGCTATTGGTGTACCGATTGGTTCTGTATGTATCGACTGGTAACAGGAATATTCATTAATCTAATACTCATTTGCAAACAAAAAACAAATCCCACAACTGACCATTGGCCATAAGAAATTTGGGGATGAGGTCCACGTTCCAGTCTCTTCCACGACCCATAGATTCTGGAGGGCTGTCAGGCAGCTCAAACCGCTTGTACAGCTGTGGAAGGGAAATATATGCACGAGTGAAAACATCAATAAATACTCTTACAAATGCCAAACCATTAACCTGGGGCAGTGAAGTGAAAGGAAAATACAGGAGAATAAAATATCTGACTTAAACCATGGAGGGCTGGGTGGAACTTTGGAATATATTAAATATGATTGAATATTTGAGTGGATATTGACACAAAATGATGACCATTAGATCCACAATGTTCTACGCCCTTACCTCTTCCAGAGGGGTGATGGAGGAGCTTTCCCCTCCATAGTAGGGGTTCCTGTCCATGTGCAGAACTTTCTTTCCATTCACAGACATGATCCCAGAGAGGATGCATTCCTAAAACGAAATGCAAAATATGAATCAAAATTCGTATTAAAAAAGCAATTGTGTGTGTGTGTATCAGGAGGGAGAGATAGAGAGAGGAGGGGGGGGGGGGGGGTGTAAGAGGGAGGGACAAGATGTACGCAAGCGCGAGCGGATGTCTGAGCCATAACAATAATACTGTACTAATAATAAAAATAATACTATTCATAAAAAAACGAACAATTGTAGTATAAATAAAGCAAATACACTTTTTTTTCTCTTTGCATCTGCCACCCCAATTGAAATGAGTGTAGTGGATATTGTTCATATCCAGGCTAAATCATTAACTGTCTGCACTAAAAAAATATAAATTGTATGTATATCCATCGTACTCGTAAAATGTTGGCTTTGTCTTATTGTAAACTCTGTACACATGTGCCTCGAATATGGAACAGGGTGTAATGACTGAGGCGAGTCTACGAAACATTATACAGTACTAGGGAGAGGTTCTATTTATTTAAAACCATTCTCAGACCTGCGCAAATGCTGTTCAATGAAGGCCACTACACCATCACTCTGGGGCTACGCCTAAAGATGCTGCACAACGAATGAACAATGCATTGACAACACAAATGTATCCAAATAAAGTGTTGCCTACTTGTATCCATTATTCAAAGATATCTTATTAGCTTTGGGGCAGATAGGCTATTTACCATCCCATTTTCCTAAAGTCAGCCAGGGATGCAGATGCTCCTATCAATTACATTATTGGATGAATAAGGAAACATAAGCAAACTTCATAAATGTAAAGTTGAGTATGTTATATCACCAAGCCAAGCCTTAATGTGAAGCAAATACAATTGATTAGACTACTTACCGTGAGTCCGGTGCCCAAAACGATCACATCATATTCCTCATCCATGTTGTATCACCGCCTCTCCTGTCTCGCCCTCTTTTGCCTTGTGAAATTTCAGGGAATTGGCAGGAAAGGAAACCAAGTGGAAGAACGAACGTAATTTGTCCCCGTTTCTTTTTAGCAAGTGTATGTTGGTTAGATGCCGTTTTAAGTTAGTATTTATTTATTTATAATCAGTTATAATTTGAAAGTGGAATATGGTCCACACACTGTCACCGGCAAGAACGACCAAAGATGGCCCTAACCATGGAACGCTGTGGAACAGCAATGATGCATTCGCGTCGGAAAGTAGGGCACATCCCTTGCGTCTGCGCCTCACACTAGGCTACACCCCTAGTCTCACAACAGACGAAACAGAGAAACCGTCCCTCCTCACATTTAAACAGTTATGATATTGTATGCTTACGCTATTCATAAAAAGACTAGATTTCTTTTTTTACATTTTTCAATTATCTTCTATTGTCTAATTAGACACTAACGTGTGCGTTTTTATTTTGTTTTCCCCTTCAGTCCTTTTCATTGCGGTAGGCGCAGCAATTGCGGATGCAGCGGTATTCCTCCGCCAACACTGCTGTTATGAAAAAGCTCAGAAGACTGATAAAAGACTGAAAATAGTTACCAGTAGCTATGTCTTCTATGGGCCTAGTCAACTAGGCGTGTTTATAGGTTCAAAGTAACATCAGCTGTGTAAACTTAAGAATGACATAATATTAATCTTGCTCATGGAGGCATTATGTTGGTTACTTTGTGTAGCCTATTCATGGTGGCATATAAAAAAACATTCATTTTAGCCCTATAGGCTAATTCTTCCTCAAGATTAGACACACATGAAAATGTCCAACTGCCAACTTTATTTATAAGACCACCATATTTGACTAGGTCTAGGTGCCCCCTACATATTGACCATATCGATGACTGACAGCAACGAAAACGAAGGCCGGAAATATGTGCACGCTAGCTGTCACTCATATCAACATTAACGTGACCCGCTCTGACGGTCCACTCAGGTCCTCGTTTCAGGACCAAGGAGAGCGCCGCAGGTTTCTCGGACAACAAAGCGCCCGGTTTACTTTAAAAGTCCCATATTATTCAACAATATTCTGAGATTAGGCCTAATGAGGGGTCAATAACAAATAGCCTTTCAATTACTTTATCAGATGTTCACAGATAGACAATTGATAGGCCTACAATCAATAGGCCTTCGTTGCTAGGAATCAAAGGCTAATCCTAACATAATGATTATATACTGCTCAAAAAAATAAAGGGAACACTTAAACAACACAATGTAACTCCAAGTCAATCACACTTCTGTGAAATCAAACTGTCCACTTAGGAAGCAACACTGATTGACAATACATTTCACATGCTGTTGTGCAAATGGAATAGACAAAAGGTGGAAATTATAGGCAATTAGCAAGACACCCCCAAAAAATGAGTGATTCTGCAGGTGGTGACCACAGACCACTTCTCAGTTCCTATGCTTCCTGGCTGATGTTTTGGTCACTTTTGAATGCTGGCGGTGCTCTCACTCTAGTGGTAGCATGAGACGAAGTCTACAACCCACATAAGTGGCTCAGGTAGTGCAGTTCATCCAGGATGGCACATCAATGCGAGCTGTGGCAAAAAGGTTTGCTGTGTCTGTCAGCGTAGTGTCCAGAGCATGGAGGCGCTACCAGGAGACAGGCCAGTACATCAGGAGACGTGGAGGAGGCCGTAGGAGGGCAACAACCCAGCAGCAGGACCGCTACCTCCGCCTTTGTGCAAGGAGGTGCACTGCCAGAGCCCTGCAAAATGACCTCCAGCAGGCCACAAATGTGCATGTGTCAGCATATGGTCTCACAAGGGGTCTGAGGATCTCATCTCGGTACCTAATGGCAGTCAGGCTACCTCTGGCGAGCACATGGAGGGCTGTGCGGCCCCACAAAGAAATGCCACCCCACACCATGACTGACCCATCGCCAAACCGGTCATGCTGGAGGATGTTGCAGGCAGCAGAACGTTCTCCACGGCGTCTCCAGACTCTGTCACGTCTGTCACATGTGCTCATGTGCTCAGTGTGAACCTGCTTTCATCTGTGAAGAGCACAGGGCGCCAGTGGCGAATTTGCCAATCTTGGTGTTCTCTGGCAAATGCCAAACGTCCTGCACGGTGTTGGGCTGTAAGCACAACCCCCACCTGTGGACGTCGGGCCCTCATACCACCCTCATGGAGTCTGTTTCTGACCGTTTGAGCAGACACATGCACATTTGTGGCCTGCTGTCGGTCATTTTGCAGGGCTCTGGCAGTGCACCTCCTTGCACAAAGGCGGAGGTAGCGGTCCTGCTGCTGGGTTGTTGCCCTCCTACGGCCTCCTCCACGTCTCCTGATGTACTGTCCTGTCTCCTGGTAGCGCCTCCATGCTCTGGACACTACGCTGACAGACACAGCAAACCTTTTTGCCACAGCTCGCATTGATGTGCCATCCTGGATGAACTGCACTACCTGAGCCACTTGTGTGGGTTGTAGACTCCGTCTCATGCTACCACTAGAGTGAGAGCACCGCCAGCATTCAAAAGTGACCAAAACATCAGCCAGGAAGCACTGTCTTTGCTCTAGGGCAGGGCAGGGGTGCGTTCCAATCGAGGCAACGTTTGCGACATTGCGTGACGGTTTACTTAACGACACGTTTCCCCAAAACAGTGCGCACAGTTCTTTAACAGCCTGAGTTAAATAAAGGTTTTATTAAACTAGTCAAGTCAGTTAAGAACACATTCTTACTTTACAATGAAGGCCTATCCCAGTCAAACTCTCCCCTAACCTGAAAGACGCTGGGCCAGTTGTGCTCCGCCCTATGGGACTCCCGATCACGGCCGGTTGTGATACAGCCCAGGATCGAACCAGGGTCTGTAGTGACGTTTCTAGCACTGAGATGCAGTGCCTTTAACCACGGCCCCACTCGGGAGCCATATGGTATACATATGGTATACTTACACACTGAGGTATAATAAGAACCATATGGTAACTGCCCTCTGGGTGACCATAATTACAACGTTTTTCAACTGGTCGTTCAGTCGAGTACCGGTTCCGTTGAATTCAACGTTGCACACCGTTCTGATATACTGAATGCAACCCAGGCTGCATGAGCAGGAAGTGTTCCACGCACATGACAGTCAGCTGATGTAATGAAATCGTTTTACCCCACGTGACTTGGACTTTACGGAAAAGCAAACTGACGATGGCAGGATCCGAGTCGTTAAGTAAAATGCGTACTAAAATGGCCGTTATTGCTCTTTTATTCGCCTTATTATCGACTGGAAGTTGTAGCAGTCAGGTACCACTTGTAATGTGGTCCAGTGAAGGGTAAATATGTATTATTAGTTTGAAAGCGAAGGGATTTTTAGCACTGTGTTAACTTTATCTATCATGCTACTTGCTGTAAGCTAACCAATCCAGCTGTATTGCTAGCTAGCATAGCTATACTCACTTTTATAAGACAACGTTATAATGGTCAAGGCATTAACTCCCTTTTGGATATCATTGGGTTATTATGCATTGCTAATCATTGCCGTGTTAGTTGTTGATTTGAGTAGTTAGATGTACTTTTATTCTATTGAGATCATTTTAAGATGTTGTACATCTTTCCAGGTACACCTTACCACAGCTGTCATCTCCCGCAGCTGGTCACATAATATCTAATGTCCAGCTGATGGCCTACCTAAACTCTGCTCTCGGGTCTGCCCCACACAATGTGCTGCTCTTCCTACAGGACAAGGTCGGGCCTGATATTAATCATATAATTGTATTCAGTTGTACCACGTACAATTGTCTACTACTTGGCAAAGACTATTTAAAGCTGTGTCACATAGTATGCAATGACCGTTATATACTGTAATGTCAAAGCTGAATAGCCTACTGTGCTTTTGCTTTAGGGACCAGTAGTGCAGAGCTTGGCCAGCTACAGTATAGTAACCCACTTGTGATTCCCTGTCCTGGTGTTTCCCACTCTGGTGTCCTGTCCTGGTGTTTCCCACTCTGGTGTCCTGTCCTGGTGTTTCCCACTCTGGTGTACTGTCCTGGTGTTTCCCACTCTGGTGTCCTGCCCTGGTGTTTCCCACTCTGGTGTCCTGTCCTGGTGTTTCCCACTCTGGTGTCCTGTCCTGGTGTTTCCCACTCTGGTGTCCTGCCCTGGTGTTTTCCACTCTGGTGTCCTGTCCTGGTGTTTCCCTCTCTGGTGTTCTGTCCTGGTGTTTCCCACTCTGGTGTCCTGTCCTGGTGTTTCCCACTCTGGTGTCCTGTCCTGGTGTTTCCCACTCTGGTGTCCTGCCCTGGTGTTTTCCACTCTGGTGTCCTGTCCTGATGTTTCCCACTCTGGTGGCCTGTCCTGGTGTTTCCCTCTCTAGTGTTCTGTCCTGGTGTTTCCCTCTCTGGTGTTTCCCTCTCTGGTGTCCTGTCCTGGTGTTTCCTACTCTGGTGTCCTGTCCTGGTGTTTCCCACTCTGGTGTCCTGTCCTGTTGTTTCCCACTCTGGTGTCCTGTCCTGGTGTTTCCCACTCTGGTGTCCTGTCCTGGTGTTTCCCTCTCTGGTGTCCTGTCCTGGTGTTTTCCTCTCTGGTGTCCTGTCCTGGTGTTTTCCACTCTGGTGTCATGCCCTGGTGTTTTCCACTCTGGTGTCCTGTCCTGGTGTTACTCTCTCTGGTGTTCTGCCCTGGTGTTTCCCACTCTGGTGTCCTGCCCTGGTGTTTCCCACTCTGGTGTCCTGCCCTGGTGTTTCCCACTCTGGTGTCCTGTCCTGGTGTTTCCCACTCTGGTGTCCTGTCCTGGTGTTTCCCACTCTGGTGTTCTGTCCTGGTGTTTCTCTCTCTGGTGTCCTGTCCTGGTGTTTCCCACTCTGGTGTCCTGTCCTGGTGTTTCCCACTCTGGTGTCCTGTCCTGGTGTTTCCCTCTCTGGTGTCCTGTCCTGGTGTTTCCCTCTCTGGTGTCCTGTCCTGGTGTTTCCCTCTCTGGTGTCCTGTCCTGGTGTTTCCCTCTCTGGTGTCCTGTCCTGGTGTTTCCCTCTCTGGTGTCCTGTCCTGGTGTTTCCCTCTCTGGTGTCCTGTCCTGGTGTTTCCCTCTCTGGTGTCCTGTCCTGGTGTTTCCCTCTCTGGTGTCCTGTCCTGGTGTTTCCCTCTCTGGTGTCCTGTCCTGGTGTTTCCCTCTCTGGTGTCCTGTCCTGGTGTTTCCCTCTCTGGTGTCCTGTCCTGGTGTTTCCCTCTCTGGTGTCCTGTCCTGGTGTTTCCCTCTCTGGTGTCCTGTCCTGGTGTTTCCCTCTCTGGTGTCCTGTCCTGGTGTTTCCCTCTCTGGTGTCCTGTCCTGGTGTTTCCCTCTCTGGTGTCCTGTCCTGGTGTTTCCCTCTCTGGTGTCCTGTCCTGGTGTTTCCCTCTCTGGTGTCCTGTCCTGGTGTTTCCCTCTCTGGTGTCCTGTCCTGGTGTTTCCCTCTCTGGTGTCCTGTCCTGGTGTTTCCCTCTCTGGTGTCCTGTCCTGGTGTTTCCCTCTCTGGTGTCCTGTCCTGGTGTTTCCCTCTCTGGTGTCCTGTCCTGGTGTTTCCCTCTCTGGTGTCCTGTCCTGGTGTTTCCCTCTCTGGTGTCCTGTCCTGGTGTTTCCCTCTCTGGTGTCCTGTCCTGGTGTTTCCCTCTCTGGTGTGACAATGCGTCTCAGCCCCACTTCCTCCTTACTTCTTCCTATTCTCAGACTGACATGTTTCTGCAGGCTGGAATTTCAGATATGTAGTAATAATGAGACTAGCCATGTAAATGAATTTTAGCTTGTTATATTGTACTGTTTTTAATTAATCTCAAACTCCGTGAAGCAAATGACACTGACATTGTTGTTGATATATTCATTTTCTACATAGCTGAGCAAAGATGACTTTACAAGGTATGGAGGAGTTTTTGGAAACAAGCAAGACAGTGCCTTTCCTAACCTTGAGGTAAATATTCTGTCTTTTGAGGTGGGGCATGGTATTGAGATGCTAATATGATCAGGGCCATAAATCATCTCAGCGTAGGAGTGGTGAATAAGATCGCATGGACAGTGGGGATCTAATCCTACATCAGCACTCCTACTTTGTGAATTTAGACCCGGATGTATGTTGACAACTCATTTGGATTCCATTTCTCTCTCCCAGTCTGCGTTACAGTCTTCGTCTTCACCGTTGGTGCTGCCTGCCCTGTCATGGCTAGGTGCTAGTGCGGTCCCAAGCCTGCTACAGGAGAAGCTGGGTGTTTCCCCACTCAGCGTAGACCCAGACACACTGGAGCATCTCCGCTTCAATGCCTCAGAAAACACTCTGCTGGTTATCAACCTGCCATATTCTTCTGGGTAATACAATTAAACCAAATGTTTCTAGAGTCCAGGGTTCTGGAAAAATACTTTTTGATTGATTTGTTCACAATCCCACAGTAACTTGAACATGTATTGTATACTAATGTTCTTTGATTATGTTCCAGTGCTTACCTGTCCTGTAAGGATGTCCTGCGTAACAATGGTACGTTTAAGTTTTGGCCATTTATTGTTCTTGTCAAAACCTTGTTATTTTATGTATTGGTATGTATGTATTCAAAAACTATTTCTGTGACTCAACAATGTGTCATGCAGTATGTCTGAGTGATACATTTTTCTCTCTCCCTAGATGAGGTCATTGGTAAGGTTCTGAGCATCATGAAAGCCCAGAGTGTGCCCTACGTTGCCATTTACACTGGGCTCAAGCCCTCAAGAGTAAGAAACATAAAAATATGTGCTTCTAATCTACACCATGTATCAGCACTTTTTCAGAATTGTAGTTTCTACTGTCCCTTCACCTGACTTGAAATAAAGTGCCGTGGTTTACTTTTTGTAAATTATCTTCTCAATAACGTTGTAGCTGTATTTTGATTGCGTTCTCTCCTTGCTCTCTAGGTGATTGAGGAGCCGTCCCTTATTGGCCAGTCTTCTATGAGTCGTTCCTTGCTGCAGGCAGTTGTGGATGAGGTCAAACCTCCTCTGATGTTCAATTCCACCAGAGGCCCTTGCATCATGCTCTGGGCCCAGAATCTAAACGTCAGCTTTAGTGACAAGGAATGGATTGATCTCGGTCCATCGACCTTTGCTTCTGGTGGCTCTGTGAGCACGTCTGGGTCCTTCTGTAATGAAACCAACTCAAAGTGAGCCTGATACTCTCTTTTTACTATGACATGCCACTTTTTGCTATGTATTACAGTATAGCAGCAGTATAATAACATCATTGATACTACAGTATAGTGACATCATTGATACTACAGTTTAGTAGCAGTATAGTAGCATCATTGGTACTGCAGTATAGTGACATCATTGGTACTGCAGTATAGTGACATCATTCGTACTGCAGTATAGTGACATCATTGATATTGCAGTATAGTAGCAGTATAGTAACATCATTGATACTACAGTATTGTAGCAGTATAGTAACATCATTTACACTACATTATAGTGACATTTATACTACGGTATAGTGACACGATTGATACTACAGTATGGTGACATGATTGATACTGCAGTATAGTAGCATCATTGATACTGCCGTATAGTAACATTAATACTGCTGTATAGTAACATCATTGATACTGCAGTATAGTGACATCATTGGTACTGCAGTATAGTGACACCATTGCTACTACAGTATAGTCACAGTATAGTGACATCATTGATACAGCAGTATAGTAATACCATTGGTACTGCAGTGTAGTGACATCATTGATATAGCAGTATAGTAGCAGTATAGTAACATCATTGATACTACAGTATTGTAGCAGTATAGTAACATCATTTACACTACAGTATAGTGACATTGATACAACAGTATAGTGACATTGATACCACAGTATAGTGGCATTTTTGATACTACAGTATAGGAACACTATTGGTACTACAGTATAGTAACATCATTGCTACTACAGTATAGTAGCAGTATAGTAACATTGATACTGCAATATAGTAACATAATTGATACTACAGTATTGTAGCAGTATAATAACATCATTGATTAGTTGCCTTATGTTACATGTGTTGCATATTTTAGCACTATCAAATTACCCAGTTGTGTGTTGACCGCATTAGGGAATCAGAGCTCTGTGGTGGAGGATTTGGATATGAATCCTATTTTGTTTTCCTCAGGCTTGTCCTTGATTATGGGAGTTCTGTTTCACCTTACAATCCCTTCCGTCTCATGTAAGTATATAATGTTAACATTTAAAATATGTTTTGTATTAATGAGATGCAAGTCAAATATCATAGCAGCTTATACCAACAAAGTGTACACCATCTGTTCCTATGACACCACCTGTCTCCTCTACCTTCTTTATCTATATTTTCAATGCATGAACAGTTAATTCCTGGACCTTCCCATTCCTATGTCAAGTGTGAGGTTACTAGAGTCTTATCATTTCCAGCTTCTCCATGAGCCAGCGGCGCTATCCTGTGTCTGCACGGAACTGGTTCACCCTGGACACTGTGGAGTTGGTATTCAACACCCTAACAGCCACCTACAATGGCAGCCACGGAATCTATGCCCCGGCAGAATACTCTTTCCACTGCCAGAATGTCAACAACTTCCGCAATGCACTTCTAGTGCCCCGCACTCCGAATGCCACCCAGTGGAGAATCCTCTTCACTGACTTCCAGGTACGATTGCTTTAATTTCAGCCACGCAAAGGCAAAGAGCCTTTCAATAAACAGGGTTTAACTTCTAGAGGGTTCTGAACTTTTTATAACAAAAAAGTTAATATTTTTTATGCATCCTATATTTAACTAGGGAAGTCACATTGAGCTTGACATATCTTTTTCAAGTGAGCCCCTGCTCCAATCCATTGTTAATCATTTTGCCGACATCTGTTTCCATCTAGATCCAAGGCTTCAGCATACTGAACGGGACAACAGATTTCTCCTATGCCAGTGACTGTGCTGGCTTCTTCACACCAGGGATCTGGATGGGCCTGATCACCTCTCTGCTGATGCTGTTGATCCTCACCTACGGCCTGCACATGATCATGCAGCTACGCTCCATGGACCGCTTTGACGACCCTAAAGGCCCCTGCATCTCAGTGCCTCAGTCGGAGTAATGAAGACGAGACAATGCCCTCTAGACTGCTCGTGCTGTCTTTCCCATTGTCATGTGACAATGTTCCCTCCACTTTGATTTGTTAAATAAATTCTATTGTCAGTTGCTTTAGCCACCTCCCCGTTCTGATTACCAGCTCAGCCTTCCCATCCCCTTAATTCTGTTTGTCTTACACAAACAGTCATTTAACAGATGCTCTTATCCAGAGCGATTTACAGGAGCAATTGGGGTTAAGTGCCTTGCTCAAGGGCAGATAGATTTTTTGCCTAGTTGGCTCTGGGATTTGAACCAGCTACCTTTCGGTTAGTGGCGCAACACTCTTAACCTCTAGGCTACCTGCCGCCCAAGGGGATACGTTCCATTACCTCTCATTTGCACTTGCCCAAAGAACTGCATAATGTACTGTAAATGCCTCCCTTTTCCCTTGATACCTAATCAGCTCACGCATGTGCCAATAAAAGGGGTTTGTTTGTACAGGAAAGCTTTTGATGCCAATTCGGTGACTGAAATATGATTGCAGCATTTTGTGGGACTGACTTTGGTTATTTCGCTTGCATTGTAAGTTTCTCATCTGTGTAATTTAAAGACTAATGCAAGAATTGCTTGTAAATATTAAGTTGAATTTATGTGTGCAGACTTGACGTTTGTGGGTGTTTGAGAATGCCTACCCTAAATATTGCTGTTGGAAATGCATAGTAGGACAAAATGTGAGAAAAGAATGCTGTGCAAGTTATGCTTTGTTTCAAAAAGACAGTTTTACTCAATGCTGGCATTTTTTCATTGACATCTGTGAAGTTGAAATAAAATGTCAAAACTATCAGTGACCCTCATGCCTCTCTATAGATACAAAATAGTGCTAAAATCCAATGCTTTGCCATTTTATCATGACAGTGCATTCGGACCACTTGACTTTTTCCACGTTTTGTTACATCACAGCCTTGTTTACATACATATTCAGACCCTTTACTCAGTAATTTGTTGAAGCACCTTTGGCAGCGATTACAGCCTTGAGTCTTCTTGGGTATAAGGCTACAAGCTTGGCACACCTGTATTTGGGGAGTTTCTCCCATTCTTTGCAGATCTGCTCAAGCTGTCAGATTAGATGGGGAGCGTTGCTGCGCAGCTATTTTCAGGTCTCCAGAGATGTTTGATCGTGTTCAAGTCCGGGCTCTGGCTGAGCCACTCAAAGACATTCAGAGACTTGTCCTTAAGCCACTCTTGTGTTGTCTTGGCTGTGTGCTTAGTCATTGTCCTGCAAAAAGCTGAACCTTCACCCCAGTCTGAGGTCCTTAGCGCTCTGGAGTTGGTTTTCATCAAGGATCTCTCGATGTACTTTGCTCCATTCATCTTTCCCTCGATCCTGACTAGTCTCCCAGTCCCTGGGCGGCCAGCTCCAGGAAGTCTTGGTGGTTCCAAACTTCTTCCATTTAAGAATGATGGAGGTCACTGTTCGAGGACCTTCAATGTAGCAGAAATGTTTTGGTACCCTTCCCCAGATTTGTGCCTCGACACAATCCAATCAAGTTGTTGAAACATCTCAAGGATGATCAATGGAAACAGGATGCATCTAAGCTCAATTTCAAGTCTTATAGCAAAGGGTATGAATACTTACGTAGATAAGGTATCCATTTTTTTCCTTAAAAAAAATCTAAAAACCTGTTTTTGCTTTGTCATTATGGGGTATTGTGTGTAGATTGATGAGGAAAACAATTATTTTATACATGTTAGAATAAAGCTGTAACATAAAATGTGGGAAAAGGGAAGGGGTCTTAATACTTGCCAAATGCACTTTTGTAAAATATTGGACTCTTACACTATCCTTAAAATCCCACACCCTGCTTAAACAGGCCACACTGTCCAAACATTGTCTCCCAAAAAAAACATTTTTGATTGTCATTATATACAGGAATATTGCATTATGGTCACATGATTAAATTTCTATAGTGAAGTAAACACACGTTAATTCTCATTCATTGAACGTGGAGAACAGAGCAACCAATCATGTCAACCTGAAGTTCCCAGACAAGAATTTGCATAATTTACATGCATCCATTCACCTGGTTACCATTGTTACCGGATAAGAAGGTAAACAAAAGACAAACATGGCAGCGCGGGATGAAGGGACAGTTATTAGCATCAGTCCACATTGCATTTTTTACGTTGCAGTGATTATCTATTTGCATCAATAAAAATGTTGGGAGCTTATCGTTTAATTTATAGCTCCCCTGCGAAGCGTCGCATTAGGCAGCGACCAAGAGCGCAAGCCATTTCCGACCCACTGTGCACCTAACCGGCTGGGCAACAACCTGTCATTTCAGGGAGCCCCACACCTGGCCCCAGCTGCTATGACAATCATGTTGTGAGTTTCTCAGTCCTATACTGTCATGTTCTTTCAACAACCCTCTATCCCCTATACCTGTTATACTGTTGTTTACAAATAAACCAATTTGGTTGTTTTCAGCATTGTAATACCTAATGCATTGCAGAAGCTACTCAAACAGCCAGTTAAAATAATACAAAATACATTTTATTGTGAAGCGTTTCATGTTGGTCATTGTCCCATCAAGTTGCTACCATTCTGTATGATGTACAGAAGAGACCTGAGAGTGATGCAGATTGTAACCTCTACTTTCCGTACATTTTCAGGTCTCTGAATACCCTTCTCTGTAAATGTGTTTTCTTCCCACCACC
Source organism: Salvelinus fontinalis (assembly GCF_029448725.1). Classification (NCBI taxonomy): domain Eukaryota; kingdom Metazoa; phylum Chordata; class Actinopteri; order Salmoniformes; family Salmonidae; genus Salvelinus; species Salvelinus fontinalis. The sequence goes on from NC_074695.1 coordinate 19,337,200, forward strand.
CAGATAATCACTCCTTCCCCTCAGAAGTATCAGCAGGACAGAACCTGGTGTAGTGTACCCTCTTGGAAGAACCCCCTTCAACTACACCACAAAGAGGTTCAGGACCAAGCCTGTTACAGCTGACTCCAACCCAGGGTGAGTGTGTGGTTATTGGCAATGGCACTCTCCAAACTGTCCATGATAGGAAAACACTGATTATCTATTGTATAAATGCATTGCATGTATCAACCTTCAAATAGATTGACCACTAACAGCTGTTTTTTCTGATGCAGCCCTTGGGCATATGCTCATGACACTACTCAGAGCCAGAAGATTTTTTGGCCTATGAACTTTGGCTCCTCAGACTGGGGTAGACTGCCCCCGACTCAAGAGGAAAGCCTTGAGAACAGAAGTGGGTTTATTTTACTCTGCATTACTATACAAAGTAATAGAGATTCTTGTAAATGTATCTTCAGCAATAACATCTATGCCATTGCATGTTTGTCTTACATAGCTGCTTTGTGACAAGGAGTTTGCCAAGCAAAGGACATATCTACAGTTGTTGTACTCCTAACTCTGCAGGGGGTCAACCTGACAAGCATAAATAAAGTGTTTTTATATATCAGCTTTAATATAGATATTCACCATTCTCTCCAGGTATACAAAGTAAACAACAAAGTTGCCGGATTTTTGCCCTCATGTGTATTTGGTGATTGGCTAAAATGTGTCACTTGGGTAAATTAAAGGTTTTCATGTTCAAATACAAATCAAAACATTGATTTCCTACTCATTATTTATCAATGACTGAACTCAATTTGGAAATGTTACATATTTTCTTTCACGACAGAACCACTCCACAAATTTGAAAAAAAAAATGAATGGCAAAATGTTTTTTTCTCATGAATGTAACTAGTGAAGAATGTCATATTGAGCAGTATTTGCCCTGTAGAAAGCTGAGAGGTGAGAGTCGCTCACTACAGATGTCCACTTCTCATAGAGGCACAGAACCGTTGACTGCTTCTTACAATTGATCCTTTGTTGTGTCTGACAGATAGAAGTCCGAATTAGTAGCTAAGTGTAGTAAACATTCACTTCTTCCTCCTCACTTTGGGTTTCTTGACCGGCCTCAGGTATGGATTGTCAATCATGTTTTCTTCACTGGCCTTCACTGAGGGAACCACACCCCCAGGGGGCAACATGGAATTCTCCTTATCAGCTCCAGGATCATCCTGAATTTGAAACGAGGGTTAGATGAGGGAAATTAACTTAATTTAAAAAATAGAAACTAATTTACAACTAGCCATGCCATGGACTCCATATTAGAGATGGATACTAGCAGTGTCATCCCAATAAGGATGTAGCAATCAACACCAGCTACAGTTGAATCATACATTGTGTATACCAAACATTAGGAACACCTTTCTAATATTGAGTTGCACCTCCCCACCCCTTTTGTCCTTAGAGCAGCTTTAATTCATTGGTGTTTCAAAAGCGTTCCACAGGGATAATGACCAATGTTGACTACAATGCTTCTCACAGTTGTGTCAAGTTGGCTGGATGTCCTTTGGGTGGTGGACCACTCTTGATACACTCGGGAAACTGTTGAGCATGAAAAACCCAGCAGCGTTGCAGTTCTTGACACAAACTGGTACGCCTGGCACCTACTACCATACCCCATTCAAAGGCACTTAAATCTTGCCCATTCATCCTCTGAATGGCATACAAACACAATCCATATCTCAAAGCTTAAAAATCCTTCTTTAACAAGTCTCCTCCCCTTCATCTACACAGACTGAAGTGGATTTAACAAGTGACATCCATAAGGGATCATAGCGTTTGCCTGGATTCACCTGGGCAGTCTACGTCAGGGAAAGCAGGTGTTCCTTGGTTTTTCTCATGAAAGGTTCATTCTGTATAGGTGTAACCACATTGCACAGCAGATAATATAACTCTGGGTTAAATATTTCCCTTGGCCCCGACTCACATTGAGGTTGTTGCCTGGCGTGTTCTCGCTGTCGGTCTGGTCGTCCTGTTCAGAGGAGTCCGTCTCCTCCAAAGTCTGCAGCTCCAGTTCTGAGGGCAGTAGGGCACTGAGATACGGGATGGAGCTGGGCCGCGCTGCGATCACTGGCAATCACAATAACAAAGGCACAAGTATTATTACCAATGCAAACACAGACACACAACACTGTCTGTACTAAGAAATTAGATTAGTGGGAACTGAAAACTTTTTTTACAGATTGAGAAATAATGAAGGGAAACATATAACAGAATTAGAATCACGTGTGACCACAACGACGAGCGCTCGCTCACAAGGAAAGGCAGTGATGTCATCCTTGAAAAGGCTCTGTGTTTCTCCGGTCTTGGCCATGAAGCGTGTGAGAGCTCGCTCCACGTCTCTCCTCTGAGAGGCTGCCTTCTCTCGCACCACCTGGTAATCTGACACAGGCTCCCGAAACGTCTGTGACAGAAAGACAACAGGGAGGAAACTCACTCATCTTTCAAATCTTTTCACTAGACTACTGAAAAAAGTGCAAAAGTATATTAATACTAAGATAAGTATGTTTCTGGCTGGGAAAACTAAGAAGTGTGGTTAACTCACTGGAGTTTTGATGTAGGTGTGGGGATCAGGGAACTCAGGGAAGTGGCTGGGTATGTGGGAGGGATGAGTGCGTTTCTGTCCAGCGATCAAGGCCTTCGGGATCACAGGAGCATTCGTTACTGGAGCTGAATAATACACACAAATTGTCAGGTAGGCAACTAGGCATCACAATTACTTTCATTCTAGGACCAGTCACTAGTGCTCTATAGTGTTCTTGTGTTTTGTGCTCAGTTCTAGTCCAAGGGTGTTCACCTGGTCTTCTTAAAAATAACTGATCTCAGTCCTCTTAAAGTTAACTTTTCCGCTTAAAAAAGGCAAAATTACTGTTCTCTTTGTATTCACACTGTCCTTGCCTTTGAATGAGGACTCAACTCTTTTGCAACTACAGTACACCCATTTTGTGGTCCGAGTCCTATTTGCATCCACATTGCTAAGTTTAGAAAGGAACCAATATCTTTTTCCAAAAGTATCTATATCCACAGTAAAACGAGTCCTATATCGTTTTTGTCGGCTGAACTGAAAAAGCGTGTGCGAACAAGGAGATCAACAAACCTGACTCAGTTACACTGTCAGGAGGAATGGGCCAAAACTCACCCAACTTATTGTGGGAAGCTTGTGGAAGGCTACACAAAACATTTGACCCAAGTTAAACAATTTAAAAGGCAATGCTACCAAATACTAATTGAGTGTATGTAAACTTCTAACCCACCTGGAATGTGATGAAAGAAATCAAAGCTGAAATAAATCACTTTACTATTATTCTGACATTTCATTCTTAAAAAAAATTGGTGATCCTAACTGACCTAAGACAGGGAATTTTTACTAGGATTAAATGTCAGGAATTGTGAAAAACGGAGTTTAAATGTATTTGGCTAAGGTGTATGTAAACTTCTAACTTCAACTGTATATATATATATATATATATATATATATATATATATATATATATATATATATATATATATATATATATATATATATATATATATATATATATATATATATATATATAAATAATATATATACACCCTTTTTTTTCTTTTTTAAAACTAGGTCCTTGACTTTTCCTAAATAAGTCTATATATAAATTTAAGATCTGGAGTTTTAACCAGTTTGAGGAATGCATGCACGCACACACACACACACACACACACATATCTCTTTATGTTTTTTCTCCATTGCCCCTCCTTCTCCCAACAGTAGGGCCTGCTCTGCTCCTTCTGACAGTTGAAAGTGCAGTGCCCAGCTGATATTGCCTCGAAAGTGAACCTAAACTATACTGAAACTAATTTCACACATAAAATAAAAAATGAAGTAAATTATGAAGGGGAGAATGGGTGAGCTGATGAGCGAGGGGATACGAACGATGCATAATTATGTAATCACCAATTGTGAATGAAGAACAGGGTGGGCCATTCTATTGTATTGATCCATTCTAATTATAGTCTTAAAATCGTGTGTACCCAATATCAGTCCACCGAATCCAAGCAGTTATCAGTCTACTCTGGCCTGCTTGGAGTAGATTACATAGTGAGAGCGTGCATAACTGTACACGCTGAACAGCTTTCAATATCTGGGAAAATATCCACATCTGGCAGCAGGTGAGCGAGTGTCAGAGACCTTACGTTGGCAAGGCGAGAAATGTCACCATGGACATTTCTTAACTTCACTATGATTGGATAACAATATGCTTGCAAAGAAAACAAGTCTGTCCAGCACCATGAACAAAGTGAGATGGGACCTCCCTCTGCACAAAATAAGGCACCAGCACAGCTGTTGTTACAACGGTGCTGAAGAACGGCAAAACTATTGGAACACAATAAAGAGAAAACCGGAGACTATTACGCACTACAACCAAAGAAAGGTCCTGTGTAGCTCATGTGGTAGAGTATGGCGCTTGCAACGCCAGGGTTGTAGGTTCAATTCCCACGGGGGACCAGTACAAAAATGTATGCCCTCACTACTGTGCGTCACTCTGGATAAGAGCGTCTGCTAAATTACTAAAAAGGTATGTCAAGCAAAAGTTACAAAAATGGGGTCAACTGTTAGGACAAGGGATAACAGCTAAATGAAATCAAATCAAAGTTTATTTGTCACGTGCACCGAATACAACAGGTGTAGGCCTTCCAGTGAAATGCTTACTTACAGGCTCTAACCAATAGTGCAAAAATGGTATTAGGTGAACAATAGGTAAGTAAAGAAATAAAACGACAGTGAAAAATAACAGCAGCGAGGCTATATACAGTAGCAAGGCTATAAAAGTAGCGAGGCTACATACAGACACCGGTTAGTCAGGCAGATTGAGTTAGTATGTACATGTAGATATGGTAAAGTGACTATGCATATATGATGAACAGAGAGTAGCAGTAGCGTAAAAGAGGGGTGGGTAGTGGTGGTGGCAGATGTGTTGCTACCTATTAAAATCTCTGGCCACTAGGGGTGAGTGGTTTCCTGTTTGCTTATTTCCTTATACAGCTGACTGAGTGCTGTCTTAGTGCCAGCATATGTCTGTGGTGGTAACTAAACAGCCACGAAAAATATAGCTGAAAAATCTTTAGGTAAGTAGTGTGGCCTGCAATTTATTACAATATACTCTACTTCAGGCGAGCAAAATCTAGAGACTTCCTTACATTTCGTGCACCAGCTGTTTACAAATATGCACAAACCACCCCCCTCATCTTACCGGAGGGTGCTGTTCTATCTTGCCTGTGCAGCGTATATTCCACTAGCTGAATATCCATGTCATCATTCAGCCACGATTTCGTGAAACATAGGATATTACAGTTTTTGATGTCCCGTTGGTAGGATATTCGTGATCGTACCTCATCTAATTTATTGTCCAATGATTGCGCGTTGGCGAGTAGTATTGACAGTAACGGAAGCTTTCCCACTTGCCTTCTCCGGGTCCTCACGAGGCATCCGGCTCTTTGTCCTCTGTACCTGCGTCGCTTCCTCTTGCAAATAACGGGGATGTCGGCCCTGTCGGGTGTTTGGAGAATGTCTTGTGCGTCCTGCTTGTTGTAGAAAAAAATCTTCCTCTAATCCAAGGTGAGTGATCGCTGTCCTGATATCCAGAAGCTCTCTTTTGCCGTAAAATACAGTTGCAGAAACATTATGTACAAAATAAGTTACAAATAACGCGGGGGGGAAAAAAATCACATAATAGCACAATTGGTTGGGCGCCCATAAAACTGCTGTCATTTCTTCAGTTGCCATTTTAGGAATCTAACTTTTGCCATTGCATAGAAATGCACACAATATAAGCACGAGCTGACAATAATTGACTGCTGTCATATCGACATTCATTTTAATACTATTATTGTTTGTGTCGAGTTTCACTATTTATTTAAGGCCACTTGGCCTTATAATGGTGTTTAAGCCACTGATGTTTTTTGCCGCGTGTATTTTGACTGTGCGTTCTGGTGGCTGGGGTATTTTTTGGGCATTATAAAAATTAACTTACTGTGTTCCAACGCATATGCTTTCTGTCTCATAGTTTTTAACAATGGCACTCCATGAATAACATTGATTGAACACGTATTTTATATATTTTTTTATACATATCTTATTCTTATGTTTTTTCTTATTTTTTTTTATTCAACTAGGCAAGTCAGTTAACAACAAATTCTTATTAACAATGACGGCCTACCACCCGGCCAAACCCTCCTCTAACCCGGAAGACGCTCGGCCAATTGTGTGCCGCCCTAATGGAATCCCAATCACTGCCGGTTGTGATACAGCCTGGGAACGAACCAGGGACTGTAGTGACGACTCTAGCACTGAAATGCAGTTCCTTAGACCGCTGCACCACTCGAGAGGCCAATGTTACCTAAGAACTTCATAAACACAACCAAATGATTCCTAACAGTAAAGACATACTAACAGTAAAGACATACTCACGGGCAGTTATAACCATCCTCTGTGATCTCTTGGCATACACTGGCAAAGTGTTCACATTGAAACCTGTTGTGATACATGAGAGATAAGTTGATGAAGGCAAATTAAATAGAGATTTCATTTTCAAGCTGCAATTAGCATCTTTCCTGAAGTTAAACTCACCCATTTCAATGAGTGTGACCACAGTGTCAGAAAGGGTGGGAGTGATTCTGGCTGTGTGTTCACAGTACGCCTTGGCACAACGTCCCACTTCAGATATGTCTCAAAAAGCATAGGGAATAGACACCAATTAGTGGTCAGTAATACATACAATTCTGATTATTTCTTAAAAAGCCTAGTCGCTTGACATGGCTTGTTGTTTAATTCAAGCCAGCAAATGGTTATTGTTAGTTTAATCCCAAAATGAAAACATTTATAACATTATCAATAACAACAAAACAATGCTTTGCATACAGCTCTGGATCATCTCAGTGAGTGATTCCACGGCCGCCTTCTCTGCGCTTTCGAACCCACACTCTGTCAGCAGCGAGCTCACCACCACTTGGAGGGTGCGACGCCGGGCAAGCTGGTAGTTCTCTGCCGGACTGGACGTCGCCTTACCACCCCCTGAACGCTGTAAAACAAACATATGTGGTGAGTGAGAAAACCCTTTCAATCAGGGATAGCAAACTACAATAGCTAGTTATACGTTTAGTCAGCATTGTTGACGTCAACGCCAGTTTACAAAACAGCAAGTCAGCCACCAAAGCTACCTACAACATTCGTTTAAACGTAACGTTAACTAGTGAATGGCTTTCATTTGATGAGCCCCCCCAAATTATAGCGTATTTAAATTTGCTAGTTAACTATCGGCGTTACATAGCTATGACAAAATATTTTATTTACCCCTACTACAGCACTGAATCCACCCGCCATCACTGCAGGGTCTGCCATCTGCACGGTATATGGTGATTATTTGCTATCAAAAAGCTACAGACTTCACAAATGTACGCCTTTCTGACTAACTAATAAATTATCTAGCTAACGTTACTGTAGCTAGCTAGGTACAGCCAGAAAAAAAACATTAACGTCATTTCCGGCAGGACAGGCAGTTTCTGCTTATAAAATAGATTTGCTGCCACCTACTGCATGAACTGTCTAAAAGCAATTATAAACTGGGTGGTTCGAGCCCTGAATGTTGACTGGCAGCCGTGGTATATCACGCTTATGACAAAACATTTATTTTTACTGCTCTAATTATGTTGGTCACCAGTTTATAATAGCATTTAGGCACCTCTGGGGTTGTGACATATTGCCAATATACCACGACTAAGGGCTCTGTCCAGGCAATCCGCGTTGCGTCGTGCGTAAGAAAAGCCCTCTTATTGGCCATACACTACACCTTAAGCGTTCCTGTCCCTTTTCAAAATGTGTGTCCTCTCTGAAACCTATAGTATATAACCATTGGATTGCTGATGCTATGTATTGGCCAATGATAGTCTTTGAAGCCACTGACCTCCATATTGGTACACATCAGAAGGAGCAGTCCTTCAATGCAATGGATGGAATTCTACAATATTTAAATTAAATGTTTCAAGGACAGAATTACATGTTTTTATGTATTTCTTTCTTGTAGGGGGAACAGTAACATTGGACCTCTCTAAAAAAATAAATCTTAAGATTTTTTTATATATCTTTTTATTTATTTATGTTCAGTTCATATAAGTATGCATGAAGGTGTCTGTAATAGAATATACTTGGCAAAAACGAATGTAGACATTTATAAATGCATTTCTATAACTTTTTACACTAGTGGAGGAGTACAAAAATGCCTGTGCAGTGGCCTTAAAACAGAGCCCCATGTCAATCATCTAGGGTATATATACATTATTGGGAAGGCTACCTTGGGTTACTCAAAACACTGTTTGACATGAACCACATCATGACCCAGTGGTAACATAAAATAGGTTTATTAGGTCGCCAAAAGAAAATACAAATTCTCAATCAGTCATAGAGCTTCTGCTGCCCAGCAGCCAGTCATAACTGTAGCCTGTTGTTGCATCAGTCCATCCATCCATCCATTCAGTCTCTTCTCTTCTCATTGCTAATACGTCAAGGTGTCCCTAAACATGGCCAAATTATCATGATAAAATCACCAAGTGCAATCCATTTTGATTGCCAGGTGGATTTAGCTTATTTCACAACATTTTGTGTTCTAAGTGTTGGTTTCATTAGTGTGTGTAGAGTTCAATCAACATGAGAAGGAGATGCAGTGCATCTTCAACAGGCATGTGACCTAATAGACGCCCTCCTCTGACGACTTTCCAGTGGCTTCTTAGCATCAATCTCCGTTTGCAACTCATCCACAACATCAGGTTTGTCAGTGATTATCTCTGGCTCCAGCATTTGCCTCTTCTTCTCCTCTGTGATCAACTTCATAATTTCCTCGTCTAATGGTTCCTGTTCACAAAATGGCATGCAGACTGTTTCCACCAGCCCACCGACCACTCCAAACAATGCCAGGGTAGAACCCAGCAGGTACACCTTCATCATGCCCCGACTCGGCCTCTGGCTCAAGATCTCTTTAGCGAATGGAATGATCTCGTTTATGGTCTCCATTGTCTTAAGTTGAGTCTATGGAGAAAAAAAAAATACATTTAATAATTAATAGCCTATTCATGGCTCTGCAAACAAAAAATAACTAATTTGCTAAATGATTAGTATTGACCGCCGATCATTTTATGATCATCATAATGCATTAAGTAATATATCAGTGAAAATATCTCAAATATTCTGACAATGTAGATTCCACTGTATAATTCTAAATTAGATTGAATGAAGATTCCACAGAAAAGAGCAGAAAATATTTTAATATACTTACTTGTATAGGAACCTGTTAAATGATTTCCTTAGATTTCGTCTTAGTCGAGCATCCACAAACGAAGATGCAATGAGATGTGCTGGGTTTTATACACAATGAGATCCATGTCAACTCCCAAATAGTGTCAAATTATGAATATTCATGACGTTGGGTGTTTAGAGCAAGTGCAGTGGTGGAAGCAACTGCTTTGAGGCAATGTCTTCAATGTCTGGTGCAATTGGCATTTGTCCAGGGCTGTTTTAGAAACAGCCAGGAGTGGGTACAAAGGCAAGGTCATCGAAAAACCCCATCTTGCCAAAATATATTGTGCAAGTAATATCACGTGAGTCAAATGTGTTTGGGTCATGCAACATAGATGCAATGGTGTGGTTGGACAAGTTAAAGTGATGCTCTAGAGGTTTTGTATAATTTCAGCTAGTAGTTTTGAAAGTAGCGCTCACGAGGCAAAAAGGGTCCCTGAAAATTGTGCATAATTGTGTACTTCGTCATCCATTTCATATGATATGCTACATCCTGCAAAATATGATATGCTATGAATTCCAATTTGTATGATATGTTACGAATTTGTAAGTACTTAAGCTCCCGGACTGCATCTTTATTAAGTGTAGTAGTGCTGAAAAGGGTACTGTATTACTGCAGTCTTATCACATGAAAAGCAGTCATCACTAAGCCCTGAGTGTCAGCTTGACAGTGTATGATGCTACGTAATACAACTACAGAAACTCATTGATCCTGCTGCTTTTAAACACTGCTACGAGTGTGGCCTGTTAGTTCTACACTGACGTGTCATCAGAAAAAAATTAAGTTAAATATTAAATAATGTCAACGGTGAAAGTCCTGACCCTCTTTTGTGGGTCTCATCTGCCTGCAAAACTTTGAAGTTGAACTAAGCAAATAGTTCATCATAAGAGTAAAACTTGTGTTGCCTACTATTCTTTTATATTCTGGAATTGACAACTCCACAATGAAGAATAAAGATCAAATCAAATCAAATGTATTTATATAGCCCTTCTTACATCAGCTGATATCTCAAAGTGCTGTACAGAAACCCAGCCTAAAACCCCAAACAGCAAGCAATGCAGGTGTAGAAGCACGGTGGCTAGGAAAAACTCCCTAGAAAGGCCAAAACCTAGGAAGAAACCTAGAGAGGAACCAGGCTATGAGGGGTGGCCAGTCCTCTTCTGGCTCTGCCGGGTGGAGATTATAACAGAACATGGCCAAGATGTTCAAATGTTCATAAATGACCAGCATGGTCAAATAATAATAATCACAGTAGTTGACGAGGGTGCCACAAGTCAGAACCTCAGGAGTAAATGTCAGTTGGCTATTCATAGCTGATCATTGAGAGTATCTCTACCTCTCCTGCTGTCTCTAGAGAGTTGAAAACAGCAGGTCTGGGACAGGTAGCACATCCGGTGAACAGGTCAGGGTTCCATAGCCGCAGGCAGAACAGTTGAAACTGGAGCAGCAGCACGGCCAGGTGGACTAGGGACAGCAAGGAGTCATCATGCCAGGTAGTCCTGAGGCATGGTCCTAGGGCTCAGGTCCTACGAGAGAGAGAAAGAAAGAGAGAAAGAGAGAATTAGAGAGAGCATACTTAAATTCACACAGGACACCGGATAAGACAGGAGAAGTACTCCAGATATAACAGACTGACGCTAGCCCCCCGACACATAAACTACTGTAGCATAAATACTGAAGGCTGAGACAGGAGGGGTCAGGAGACACTGTGGCCCCATCCGATGATACCCCCGGACAGGGCCAAACAGGCAGGATATAACCCCACCCACTTTGCCAAAGCACAGTCCCCACACCACTAGAGGGATATCTTCAAGCACCAACTTACCATCCTGAGACAAGGCCGAGTATAGCCCACAAAGATCTCAGCCACGGCACAACCCAAGGGGGGGCGCCAACCCAAACAGGAAGATCACGTCAACGACTCAACCAACTCAAGTGACGCACCCCTCCTAGGGACGGCATGGAAGAGCACCAGTAAGCCAGGGACTCAGCCCCTGTAATAGGGTTAGAGGCAGAGAATCCCAGTGGAGAGAGGGGAACCGGCCAGGCAGAGACAGCAAGGGTGGTTCGTTGCTCCAGAGCCTTTACGTTCACCTTCACACTCCTGGGCCAGACTACACTCAATCATATGACCTACTGAGAGATGAGTCTTCAGTAAAGACTTAAAGGTTGAGACCGAGTCTGCGTCTCTCACATGGGTAGGCAGACCATTCCATAAAAATTGAGCTCTATAGGACAAAGCCCTGCCCCCAGCTGTTTGCTTAGAAATTCTAGGGACAATTAGGAGGCCTGCGTCTTTTGACCATACCGTACGTGTAGGTATGTACGGCAGGACCAAATCGGAAAGATAGGTAGGAGCAAGCCCATGTAATGCTTTGTAGGTTAGCAGTAAAATCTTGAAATCAGCCCTTGCCTTAACAGGAAGCCAGTGTAGGGAGGCTAGCACTGGAGTAATATGATCACATTTTTTGGTTCTAGTCAGGATTCTAGCAGCCGTATTTAGCACTAACTGAAGTTTATTTAATGCTTTATCCGGGTAGCCGGAAAGTAGAGCATTGCAGTAGTCTAACCTAGACGTAACAAAAGAGAGGTTAGACTAACACTACACATGTTGCTGAACATTGACCATCATTTGCATTTGGTTGATTGGTTTGTGTCCAGTGTCTGGTTGCTGAACATTGACCATCATGTGTGGTTGGGTGGTTTGTGTCCAGTGTCTTGTACATTAAACATCACCAGGAGAGGTTGACTTGTATCTAATGAGAATTATTTGATGTTAAAGTACCTCCCCCATAAAGATCAATCAAATTATCTCTGTGGCTACCCCTTTATTGGTTGGAAAGCCCTAGCTGCAGTGCTAGGTTCATTCCTAATCAAACAAAATTGTACAGATAGCTTTGTGTAAGTCCCAATGTTTCTGAGACCTCCTGTGTCAGTGCCTTAGCCTATGGGTGTCCACAATAAATGGGTGTATATATTGACATTGATGATAAATCGATGAGGTTACGTTGGATGTGTGTGAAGAACCATGCCCTTTGACATGATTTCCAAAAGGAGGACAAGAGGAGGAAGGCAGTCGTCTGGTTCTGTTGTGAAATAGTCTGTTCCCTATCACTCGTCACAGAGGGCCATGTGTTGTCATTTCAGCATTACTGAAATGGCACTGATGGCGATAATAAAATACGGATCATATTGTCAGACCTGGGTGACCGTTGAAAAGGCTTTTTCACACTCCAGACCCACTGACATTCTTCAAAATGTGACTGCCAGTCAGACCAAAGGTATAAAGTCCACTGTAAAATTGCGTTGTCACACATTGCTATCTGAAATCCTGGGATGCACACTCATGTTCTTTATTCTCATGCTATGTGCACAATAAACTCAACCTTTCCCTTCTCACTGGTTCTTGTCAATGGTAAACTCCCTATAAGTAATGTTGCATAATGTGGCTGCAATTATGCTGTCAGAAATACCCCTACGTGTAAGAGGAGAGCTCCACAAACTCTACACAGACTCTCTGTTTTAGTAGAGGCTCTGAACTGGCATGTATGTGACTGTGAAGAAACTGGGAGACTGGGGACCATTGACCCATATTTCTGGGTTCTGTGCCACGCTCTTTTGCCTGAATAGGAAGTCTGTCTCGCTTGCTGTGCTCCAAGTCAACTATCTTGGGGTTGGGAGGGGAGGGAGTTGGGGTGGGAAAGAGGGATAACACGCTGCATGTAGCGCTCATGTGGGGACCTTTTCATCCATACCACATGAGAAGAAAGGACAAAAGTACACCAACTGGGGTCAAACATTTTGTGTAGCCTTCCACAAGCTTCCCACAATCAGTTGGGTGAATTTTGGCCCATTCCTCCTGACAGAGCTGGTGTAACTGAGTCAGGTTTGTAGATCTCCTTGCTCGCAAAAGCTCAGTTCTGCCGACAAATTTTCTATAGGATTGAGGTCAGGGCTTTGTGATGGCCACTCCAATGCCTTGACTTTGTTGTCCATATGCCATTTTGCACAACTTTGGAAGTATGCTTGGGATCATTGTCCATTTGGAAGACCCATTTGCGACCAAGCTTTAACTTCCTGACTGATGTCTTGAGATGTTGCTTCAATATATCCATCTCATTTTTCTGCCTCATGAGGCCATCTATTTTGTGAAGTGCACCAGTCCCTCCTGCAGCAAAGCACCACCACAACACAATGCTGACACCCCCGTGCTTCACGGTTGGGATGGTGTTCTTTTGCTTGCAAGCGTCCCCCTTCTTCCTCCAAACATAACGATGGTCATTATGGCCAAAGAGTTCTATTTTGTTTCATCAGACCAGAGGACATTTCTCCAAAAAGTATGATCTTTGTCCCCATGTGCAGTTGCAAATCGTAGTCTGTCTTATTTATGGCGGTTTTGGAGCAGTGGCTTCTTCCTTGCTGAGCAGCCTTTCAGGTTATGACGATATAGGACTCGTTTTACTGTGGATATAGATACTTTGGTATGTGTTTCCTCCAGCATCTTCACAAGGTCCTTTGCTGTTGTTGTGGGATTGATTTGCACTTTTCGCAACAAAGTACGTTCATCTCTAGGAGACAGAACACGTCTCCTTCCTGAGCGGTATGACGGCTGCGTGGTCCCATGGTGTTTATACTTGCGTGCTATTGTTTGTACAGATGAACGTGGTACCTTCAGGCATTTGGAAATTGCTCCCAAGGATGAACCAGACTCGTGGAGGTCTACAATTTTTCTTCTGAGGTCTTCGCTGATTTCTTTTGATTTTCACATGATGTCAAGCAAAAAGTCACTGAGTTTGAAGGTAGGCCTTGAAATACATCCACAGGTACACCTCCAATTGACTCAAATGATGTCAATTATCCTATCAGAAGCTTCTAAAGCCATGACATAATTTTCTGGAATTTTCCAAGCTGTTTAAAGGCACAGTCAACTTAGTGGATGTAAACTTCTGACCCACTGGAATTGTGATACAGTTAATTATAAGTAAAATAATCTGTCTGTAAACAATTGTTGGAAAAATTACTTTTGTCATGCACAAAGTAGATGTCCTAACCGACTTGCCAAAACTATAGTTTGTTAACAAGAAATCTGTGGAGCGGTTGAAAAACGAGTCTTAATGACTCCAACCTAAGTGTATGTAAACTTCCGACTTCAACAGTATCTGATTTAATAACATTGGATTAGCTAACTGATTTAATAACATTGGACGACATAGCTGATTTAATAACAATGGATTAGCTAGCTTCTTTAATAACTTCCGCCGAAGTCGGGTCCTCTCCTTGTTCGGGCGGCGTTCGGCGGTCGACGTCACCGGTCTTCTAGCCATCGCCGATCCACCTTTAATTTTCCATTTGTTTTGTCTTGTTTTCCCACACACCTGGTTCCTATTCCCTCATTACTTGTCGTGTATTTAACCCTCTGTTCCCCCATGTCTTTGTGTGAGATTGTTTGTTGTAAGGACATGTGCACTTATGTCTGGTTTTGCGACGGGTTATTTTACCTGTATTTTATTGTTCTGGGTACAGCTTGTTTTGTGCATTATTAAAGTGCTCCAGTTGTTACCCATTTCTGCTCTCCTGCGCCTGACTTCCCTGCAGCCAGTTACGCACCGCTTACATATATATATATATTGTAACGGCTTTCGTCAGTGGAAGAAGGAGAGGCCCAAATCGCAGCGTGGTTAGTGTTCATCTTAATTTAATGATAATCAAAAACTGAACACTACAAATTACAAAACAACAAAAGTGAAAACCGAAACAGTTCTATCTGGTGCAGACACACAAAGACTGAAGACAACCACCCACAACACACAATAGAACACAGGCTACCTAAATATGGTTCCCAATCAGAGACAATGACTAACACCTGCCTCTGATTGAGAACCATATCAGGCCAAACAAGAAACCCCACATAGAAACAGAAAACATAGACTGCCCACCCCAACTCACGCCCTGACCATACTAAAAACAAAGAAAAACCAAAAGAACTATGGTCAGAACGTGACATATATATATATATATATATATATATATATATATATATATATATATATATATATATATATATATCGTGTGTATATACAGTATATACAGTGGGGAGAAGAAGTATTTGATACACTGCCTATTTTGCAGGTTTTCCTACAAAATGCCTTTCCAAAGCATGTAGAGGTCTGTAATGTCATAGGTACACTTCAACTGTGAGAGACGGAATCTAAAACAAAAATCCAGAAAATCACATTGTATGATTTTTAGGTAATTAATTAATCTCCATCACTCTCCTTCTTGGTAAAATAGCCCTTACTCAGTCTGGATGTGTATTTTGGGTCATTGTCCTGTTGAAAAACAAATGATAGTCCCACTAAGCGCAAACCAGATGGTATGGCATATCGCTGCAGAATGCTGTGGTAGCCATGCTGGTTAAGTGTGCCTTGAATTCGAAAAAGAAATCACAGACAGTGTCACCAGCAAAGCACTATCACACCTCCTCCTCCATGCTTTACGGTGGGAACCACACATGCAGAGGTCATCCGGTCACCTACGGTCTCATGGCGGTTGGAAGCAAAATTCTCAAATTTAGACTCATCAGACCAAAGGACAGATTTCCACCGGTCTAATATCCATTGCTTGTGTTTCATGGCCCAAGCAAGTCTCTTCTTCTTATTGGTGTCCTTTAGGAGTGTTTTCTTTGCAGCAATTTGACCATGAAGGCTTGATTCACCCAATCTCCTCTGAACAGTTGATGTTGAGATGTGTTACTTGAACTCTGTGAAGCATTTATATGGGCTGCAATCTGAGGTGCAGTTAACTCTAATGAACTTATCCTCTGCAGCAGAAGCAACTCTGGGTCTTCCTTTCCTGTGGCAGTCCTCATGAGAGCCAGTTTCATCATAGATGGTTTTTGTGACTGCAGTTAGTGATAATGGCGCCAAAGAACCAATTGTGCTATTGTGTGAGTTTTTTCACGCTATTTGTAACTTATTTTGTACATAAGGTTTCGGCCACCGTGTCTTATGACCTAAAAGAGCTTCTATATATCAGGACAGCGATAACTCACCCCGTACTGGATGAATACTTTTTCTTTAACGAGTCGGACAGGAAGGATTTACTTCAGACACTCGACAAGGCCCTCATCCCTGTCATTCGCGTGAAGAGAAGACACAGATACAGGGGACGCAGGTCTGGGTGCCCTGTGAGAATTCTTCGGTGAGCGGGTAACCCACCTCTACCATCCTTCTTATTGGCCATCGTCCAATCACTGGAGAATAAACTGGATGAGCTCCGTTCAAGACTATCCTACCAATGGGACATTAAAAACTGTAGTATCTTATGTTTCACCAAGTCGTGGCTGAACGACGACATGGATAATCTACAGTTGGCTGATTTTTTTCCATGCATCGGCAAGACAGAACAGCTGCCTCTGGTAAGACAAGGGGTGGCGGTCTGTGTCTATTTGTCAATAACAGCTGGTGCGAAAAATCTACTATTAAGTAAGTATCAAGGTTTTGCTCGCCTGAGGTCGAGTATCTCATGATAAATTGTAGACAACACTATTTACCAAGAGAGTTTTCCTCTGTATTTTTCGTATCTGTCTATATACCACCACAAACCGAGGCTGGCACTAAGACCGCACTCAATGAGCTGTATACGGCCATAAGCAAACAGGAAAACGCTCATCCAGAGGCGGCGCACCTACTGGCCGGGAACTTTAATGCAAGGAAACTCAAAACCGTTTTACCCAATTTCTACCAGCATGTTAAAAACTTCAAAGGGCTAGACCCCTTTTTTCTTCACTTCCTGCCTGAATGACGTGCCCAAAGTAAACTGCCTGTAGCTCCCGAAGCCAGGATATACATATAATTGGTACCATTGGAAAGAAAACACTTTGAAGTTTGTAGAAATGTTAAAATAATGTAGGATAATATAACAATAGATATGGTAGGAGGAAATCCAAAGAAAAACCAACAGAAATGTTTTTCTTTTGAGAGATCATCCTCTTAGAAATGCAAGACAAAGGTCATATTGTAAATAGCTCCCTTGATGCAATTCCTATGGCTTCCACAGGGTGTCAGCAGTCTATGTTCAACGTTTCAGGCTTGTAACTTCAAAAACTTATAAGAAATATCAGTTTTGGTAGAAGGTTTCGTGTTTGCGCGCGCCATGAAGACATTACGCACCTGCTAAAATCGGTTTTCTATTGAACATACTTCTTTCCGAAAAAAATATATAGTTTTATTACATTTTAGGGTATCTGAGGAGTAAATATAAATGTATTTTGACTTGTTGAAACAAAGTTTAAGGGTAGATTTTCGGATTCTTTTCTCTGCAAGTTGAACAACTGGATTACTCATATCGATGGCGCCAACTCAACAGACTTTTTGGGATATAAAAGAAGGATTTTATCTAACAAAACGACACTACAAATCATAGCTGGGACCCTTTGTATGACAAATCAGAGGAAGACTTTCAAAACGTAAGTGAACATTTTCAATGTAATACCTACTGTAAATCGGACAGTGCAGTTAGATTAACAAGAATTTAAGCTTTTAGCCGATATAAGACACTTATATGTATCTAAATGTTTAATATCCATAATTTTTATGATTATTTATTTGAATTGCGCGCCCTCCAGTTTCACCGGAAGCTGTCCCGCTAGCGGGACACCGATTCTTGAGAATTAAATGTGCAACCAGAGGGAAAAAAACTTTAAACCACCTTTACTTCACACACAGAGATGCGTACAAAGCCCTCCCTCGCCCTCCATTGGGCAAATCTGACCATAATTCTATCCTCCCGATTCCTGCTTATAAGCAAAAACTAAAGCGTGAAGCACCAGTGACTAGGTCAATAAGAAAGTGGTCAGATGAAGCAGATGCTAAGCTACATTACTGTTTTGCTAGCACAGACTGGTAATATGTTCTAGGATTCTTCCGATGGCATTGAGAAGTACACCACATCAGTCACTGTCTTCATCAATAAGTGCTTCGATGATGTCGTCCCCACAGTGACCGTACCTACATACCGCAACAAGATTACAGGTAACATCCGCACTGAGCTAAAGGGTAGAGCTGCCGCTTTGAAGGAGCGGGACTCTAACCCGGAAGCTTATAAGAAATCCTCAGACGAACCACCAAACAGGCAAAGCATTAATACAGGACTAAGATTGAATCGTACTACACTGGCTCTGACGCTCGTCGGATGTGGCAGGGCTTGCAAACTATTACAGACTACAAAGGGAAGCACAGCCACGAGCTGCCCAGTGACACGAGCCTACCAGACGAGCTAAGTAACTTCTGTGCTCGCTTTGAGGCAAGTAACACTGAAGCATGCATGAGAGCATCAGCTGTTCCAGACAACTGTGTGGTCACGCTCTCTGTAGCCGAAGTGAATAAGACCTTTAAACAGGTCAACATTAACAAGGCCAGAGGGCCAAATGGATTACCAGGACGTGTACTCCGAGCATGCGCTGACCCACTGGAAAGTGTCTTCCCTGACATTTTCAACCTGTCCCTGACTGAGTCTGTAATACCAACATGTTTCAAGCAGACCAACCTAGTCCCTGAGCCCAAGAACATTAAGGTAACCTGCTTAAATTACTATTGACCCGTAGCACTCACGTCTGTAGTCATGAAATGCTTTGAATGGCTGGTCATGGCTCACATCAACACCAATATCACAGAAACCCTAGACCCACTCCAATTTGCATACCACCCCAACAGATCCACAGATGATGCAATCTCTATTGCACTCCACACTGCCCTTTCCCACCTGGACAAAAGGCTTCTAAACAGCTTCTACCCCCAAGCCATAAGACTCCTGAACATCTAGTCAAATGGCTACCCTGCATTGCACAACTCCCCCACCCCCTCTTTACACCACTGCTACTCTCTGTTGTCATCTATGCATAGTCACTTTAATAACTCTATCTACATGTACATACTGCCACAACTAACCACTTTTACGCTCTGTTTATTATCTATGCATAGTCACTTTAACTCTACCTACATGTACATATTACCTTAATTACCTCGACTAACCGGTGGCCCCACACATTGACTCTGTTCCAGTATATCGCCTCGCTATTGTAATTTTACTACTGCTGTTTAATAATTTGTTACTTTTATTTTATATTTTTTACTTATCTATTTTTTCCTTTTTTCCTTAAAACTTCTTAAATTCTTGTTGGTTAAGTGATTGTAAGTAAGCATTTCACCATAAGGTCTACATCTGTTGTATTCGGCTCATGTGACAAATACAGTTAGATTTGATGAAGCTTTCAAAGTTCTTGAAATTTTCTGGATTGACTGACCTTCATGTCTTAAAGTAATGGACTGTTGTTTCTCTTTGCTTATTTGAGCTGTTCTTGCCATAGCCCTATATGATAAAAGACCAAGTCCAGGTTATCTTCTGTATACCTTGTCACAGCACAACTGATTGGCTCAAATGCATTAAGGAAATCATTTCCACAAATTAACTTTTAACAAGGCACACCTGTTAATGGGAATGCATTTCAGGTGACTACCTCATGAAGCTGGTTGAGAGAATGCCAATAGTGTGCAAAGCTGTCATCAAGGCAAAGGGTAGCTGCTTTGAAGAATCTCAAGTAGAAAAAATATTTTGATTTGTTTAACACTTTTTTGGTTACTACATGATTTCATGTGTTATTTTATAGTTGTGATGTCTTCACTATTATTCTACAATGTAGAATATGTGAAATAGGTGTCCAAACTTTTGACTGTTACTGTGTATAACATATAGATTACAGTGGGGGGAAAAAAGTATTTAGTCAGCCACCAATTGTGCAAGTTCTCCCACTTAAAAAGATGAGAGAGGCCTGTAATTTTCATCATAGGTACACTTCAACTATGACAGACAAAATTAGAAAAGAAAATCCAGAAAATCACATTGTAGGATTTTTAATGAATTTATTTGCAAATTATGGTGGAAAATAAGTATTTGGTCACCTACAAACAAGCAATATTTCTGGCTCTCACAGACCTGTAACTTCTTCTTTAAGAGGCTCCTCTGTCCTCCACTCGTTACCCGTATTAATGGCACCTGTTTGAACTTGTTATCAGTATAAAAGACACATGTCCACAACCTCAAACAGTCACACTCCAAACTCCACTATGGCCAAGACCAAAGAGCTGTCAAAGGACACCAGAAACAAAATTGTAGACCTCCACCAGGCTGGGAAGACTGAATCTGCAATAGGTAAGCAGCTTGGTTTGAAGAAATCAACTGTGGGAGCAATTATTAGGAAATGGAAGACATACAAGACCACTGATAATCTCCCTCGATCTGGGGCTCCATGCAAGATCTCACCCCGTGGGGTCAAAATGATCACAAGAACGGTTAGCAAAAATCCCAGAACCACACGGGGGGACCTAGTGAATGACCTGCAGAGAGCTGGGACCAAAGTAACAAAGCCTACCATCAGTAACACACTACGCCTCCAGGGACTCAAATCCTGCAGTGCAAGACGTGTCCCCCTGCTTAAGCCAGTACATGTCCAGGCCCGTCTGAAGTTTGCTAGAGAGCATTTGGATGATCCAGAAGAAGATTGGGAGAATGTCATATGGTCAGATGAAACCAAAATATAACTTTTTGGTAAAAACTCAACTCGTCGTGTTTGGAGGACAAAGAATGCTGAGTTGCATCCAAAGAACACCATACCTACTGTGAAGCATGGGGATGGAAACATCATGCTTTGGGGCTGTTTTTCTGCAAAGGGACCAGGACGACTGATCCGTGTAAAGGAAAGAATGAATGGGGCCATGTATCGTGAGATTTTGAGTGAAAACCTCCTTCCATCAGCAAGGGCATTGAAGATGAAACGTGGCTGGGTCTTTCAGCATGACAATGATCCCAAACACACCGCCCGGGCAACGAAGGAGTGGCTTCGTAAGAAGCATTTCAAGGTCCTGGAGTGGCCTAGCCAGTCTCCAGATCTCGACCCCATAGAAAATCTTTGGAGGGAGTTGAAAGTCCGTGTTGCCCAGCAACAGCACCAAAACATCACTGCTCTAGAGGAGATCTGCATGGAGGAATGGGCCAAAATACCAGCAACAGTGTGTGAAAACCTTGTGAAGACTTACAGAAAACGTTTGACCTCTGTCATTTATCTCAAGTATTGAGATAAACCTTTGTTATTGAACAAATACTTATTTTCCACCATAATTTGAAAATAAATTCATTAAAAATCCTACAATGTGAATTTCTGGATTTTTTTCTCTCATTTTGTCTGTTATAGTTGAAGTGTACCTATGATGAAAATTACAGGCCTCTCTCATATTTTTAAGTGGGAGAACTTGCACAATTGGTGGCTGACTAAATACTTTTTTGCCCCACTGTATATACACACATATATAGATATATTCACAACAGGACCGAGATTGGAAAACCCAGATCTAGGTCACTGTCTGAATTGGGTCAAATTATAACGACACAGGGCAAGACCCAGATGTAGACACATGAGGCAGATGGTTCGAGTCTCTGATATTTATTGAACAACAAGGGGCAGGCAAGAGGCAGGTCGAAGACAGGCAAAAGTTCATAAACCAGGTCAGAGTTCCAAACGGTACAGGGCGGCAGGCAGGCTCGAGGTCAGGGCAGGCTGAATGGTCAGGCAGGCGGACTTAGTGTCAGGGCAGGCAAGTGGAGAGAACTTTCTGCTTTTCTTAGAGGGACAGAAGATATACAAGCAAAAGCAATGATGTAGGATTGTTTATGTACACATTTTATTTGTTGATAAAGCTACAGAGAAAAAAAACTATGAGGACATATAGAATATATACAAAACAAGCTCCACTGAGCTTGGGACAGAAGCAACTCACTACCTTGTTTTAAAGGAGAAATAATACTATCAATAAAGTAATAAAATCATAATAATATTGCTATTATCGTAATCTCTTCAGCACACTATATTTGCAATGATATTTACAATCTCACCCTTCATTAATGTGAGTGCTGGAGTTGGTAAGTCAATAACTATGTATGAATGATATTTAAAATCAAATCAAATTGTATTAGTCACATGCGCTGAATACAACAAGTGTAGACCTTACAGTGAAATGCTTACTTACGAACCCCTAACCAACAATGCTGTTTCAAAAAAATACAGATAAGAATAAGAGATAAAAGTAACAAGTAATTAAAGAGAAGCAGTAAAATAACAATAGCGAGACTATAGACAGGGGGGTATCGATACAGAGTCAATGTGCGGGGGCACCGGTTAGTTGAGGTAGTACGTACATGTAGATAGAGTTTAAAGTGACTATGCATAGATGACAACAGAGAGTAGCAGTGGTGTAAAGAGGGGGTGGGGCAATGCAAATAGTCTGGGTAGCCATTTGACTAGATGTTCAGGAGTCTTATGGCTTGGGGGTAGAAGCTGTTTAGAAGCCTCTTGGAAGCCGCATGGTACAGAAGCCACATGGTATAGAGGTCCTGGATGGCAGGAAGCTTGGCCCCAGTGATGTACTGGGCCTTTCGCACTACCCTCTGTAGTGCTTTACGGTCAGGGGTCGAGTCGTTGCCATACCAGGCAGTGATGCAACCAGTCAGGATGCTCTCGATGGTGCAGCTGTAGAACCTTTTGAGGATCTGAGGACCCATGCCAAATCTTTTCAGTCTCCTGAAGGGGAATAGGTTTTGTTGTGGCCCTCTTCATGACTGTCTTGGTGTGCTTTGACCATGTTAGTTTGTTGGTGATGTGGACACCAAGGAACTTGAAGCTCTCAACCTGCTCCACTGCAGCCCCGTTGATGAGAATGGGGGCATGCTTCGTCCTCCTTTTCCTGTAGTCCACAATCATCTCCTTTGTCTTGATCACGTTGAGCGATAGGTTGTTGTCCTGGCACCACATGGCCAGGTCTCTGACCTCCTCCCTATAGTCTGTCTCATCGTTGTTGGTGATCATGCCTACCACTGTTGTGTCATCGGCAAATTTAATGATGGTGATGGAGTCGTCCCAGACCATGCATTCATGAGGGAACAGGGAGTACAGGAGGGGACTGAGCACACACCCCTGAGTTGAGGATCAGCGTGGTGGATGTGTTGTTACCTACCCTTACCACCTGGGGACAGCCCGTTAGGAAGTTCAGGATCCAGTTGCAGTTGCTGAATACTTTCCGAATGCACTGTACATCTGTATTCCCAGTCATGTGAAATCCACAGACTAGGGCCTACTGAATTTATTTCAATTTACTGATTTCCTTATACTGTATGAACTGTAACTCAGTAAAATCTTTGAAATTGTTGTATGGTGTGTTTATATTTTTCTTCAGCATATATTTCCTCTCCAATGTTTATTTAAAACATAAATACATTTGCACAATGAGCACTTGTTGTCTCAAACACATCGTTGCAGTTGTTAGTTAGCTAGCTTGCCATATTAGCAGAGACATGACATCAGTCAAAACACCTCAAAACAAGACAGCTGAAACGAACCACCTAGGATTCCCCACATAGCTGCTTCTTGTCATTGTTGCTAGCTATCTGACCATTCAGAATCATAACAACACACGGCCCTCCTGCCTCATCGATGTGCGTGCATCTTTTTCGTGACGTTGTCAGCCAACCCGTCTATATCAAAGCGAAACCATTACCATCATGATAACCTACAGGCAGTGAGTGCGGTATAGCAATACCAATCCCCCTGACTGAAACAAATGCAGACCCAAACAGATGGAGGCTGGGGTGGTGATGGGATAACAGACATGCATAGCGAGTAACGCATGTTACAGCAACAGCATGTCACCAAGAAAACCCAGGGTATGACTTGCGTGCCGAAGCCATCAGGGAATGTGTGTGGAGAACGTGGTCAACTAAATAGATCGCCATATTAAGGTAGAGTGAGTCATCCAATTGGCGAAAAATCAGCTGATACAAACACTCTGAACTGGCTTTGCTTTATTCATGTACAGTAGTCCTAGTTCTTCTTTACCTGTCTTTAAACAACATGGCACCACATCGCATCATCATGACGCAAACAAACCATCCCTGACATCCTCCTTCTTCAGGGGTTATAACACTAATTCTTATGTGACGAATTCTTTGTCCTTGGTATAATACATACAACCCCCAGTCCCTAGTGAGGTTATTGCCCCTCCTCCCAGGGATGCTGGACATCATAGAATACCTTGTGAATATACATGTATGTATATGTGCATCTGGCGGTGTACAGAATGTGTGTGTTCAGGGAATTCTCTAGGCACTGTTCAGAATTCTTTGGATTCTGGATCTCACTGGCCACCCTTGACCGTCATGAGAATCCACTTGCCAGTCACAGTGCCTGGGCTGGCCCACACAAAGAAAGCAGCCATGACCAAGTCAGCTGACTGACCTGCAGAGAAGAGACATACGCTTAGTCAAATGGAACAACACCTTGAGTTGAGATTATCTATATCTAATAGGTTATGTACATTATCCATATCTAGTAAGGAAGATGTCCTGTAAGATGATTTATTACATTCAATGAATCATGAAATAAATGTTATAAAGCCTTTGTACATCAACAGTTGTCACAAAGTGCTTATACAGAAACCCAGCCTAAAACCCCCAAAAGCAAGAAATGCAGATGTAGAAGCACAGTGGCTAGGAAAAACTCCCTAGAAAGGCTGGAACCTAGGAAGAAACCTAGGGAGGAACCAGGTTCCGAGGGGTGGCCAGTCCTCTTCTGGCTGAGCCGGGTGGAGATTATAAGAGCACATGGCCATTAAGGCCAGCTCGTTCTTCAAGATGTTCAAACGTTCATAGATGACCAGCAGGGTCAAATAATAATGACTGTATAGCACTGTAACAGACAATCTAATGTGTAGTATTTAAATATCTACCTAGTAAAAGTTTTCCACGCAAGCACCGTCCATAGACCCTTCACATGACAGAGCACACTCCAGTCTGGAAAGCCTGGCCGTTGCAGTTGGCCATCACCCTGTACCTAAAACAAGGAGAGGCCAAGAAGTCATCCATTAGAGATCACATATGGTTTAAATCTGGGCTATTCCCCACAATCTTGGATATTCCACACTGTTCAATGGTCATTCAGGCACAGTGAATGGAGGCTAGTCATCTTTTTAAGTAAATATGGGAGTCAGGGTTAGTGTTAGTGCTTACGTATTAAGGTTCGCAGGCTCAAAGTGATAGGTGTGTTTGCCCGTCTCGGCGAGGGTATGTATAGGCTACTGTAGTGAATAGTTGATTTCATGAATGTAAAATGTAATAAAATGTATGCACTCTACTGTAAGTCGCTCTGTGCTGGCTCGCTTTGGCTGATCTTACGGGGCTGGTGGCTCTTTATGTCTCTGGGTCTGTTCACTGACTGAGTGGTAGATATCATGGCTCTGTGCCATCTTTCCAATGATCCTGAAGGAGAGACAACAGAAAAGAACATTGTAATCTCCTGATGGTTTTAGCCTGGAAATCCAGACTAAATCCCTCATTAATTCAGTCTGGCATTTCTGTCATAGAAACTGAAACTGTTTCCAGGCCAGCCTGAATACACCTCACACTGGACACCTCAGAGTGCATGTTGTTGTAGATGTTACAGACAAAACAGATCTAGGCAATTGATGTTGTTAATCAAGGCACTCGCCAGGGATGCCTGAGAGCCTGCTTTGTAGTGAAGCGCATCTTAGGGTTCTTCTGCATCATGTTACGGATAAAATCTTTGGCTGATTCAGAGATGTCATTCCAAAAGGGAGAGTCAAACTCGTACTGCGCCTTCATGATCTTAGAGAACAGTTGTGTCTCAGTGTCCTCATAGAAAGGGGGATATCCACAGAGCCTAGAGAGACCAAATAATAATGTTGTGTAAATGTGTCATTAAGAAATTGTAGACTGTGTGTGTGTGTGTGTGTGTGTGTGTGTGTGTGTGTGTGTGTGTCATCGTTAAATGTCCACAAGGTGGAGCTCTAACCCCACCACGTTGATCATCCTAACGAGTCATCATTCTGAAAATAACCCTTGATTAGATGAACAAGCTTGGAGAACAACAAATGCACTTTTGCCTGCAAAGACCTGGTGACATACATAGTCTTTACATGAAATCAACTATTCACTACAGTAGCCTATACATATCCTGAGGTCTTCAATGATAGCAGTACTCACAGGATATAGGTGATGACTCCAATAGACCAGCAGTCCACTGCCTTGCTGTAGGGTTTCTGTGCCAAAACTTCAGGGGCTGGAGGTTGGGAAACATTAGAGTAAGTAAGAACGATTCTCCAAGTTCAGATAATTTAACTCAACTAGTGTTATATACTCTGTGTTTGACAGATAGATGATAGGTATAGGTTAACTATGTAGGTTTTGATTTGTTCTTCTTGTCTCCCCTATGTTTTTTAATGTGTTTCCTCTGACCCAGTTTCTCACCCATTCACACAGTTAACTATCTGTAAGGCCAAACATGTCTCCTTCCTTAACCACATATCCTGAAGTGCCGCAGGCTGTGGACACCATTATCCTCCATCTTGGACAGGCCAAAGTTACTGATCATGATCTTGGAGTTCTCATCCTGGCTGTAATACAGTAGGTTCTCCGGCTTGAGGTCGCGGTGCACGATGCCATTCTGATGGAGGTATTGTACGGCCTGGAGCACCTGTTAGACAACCCTGCTGGAATCCTTCTCTGAGTACATCCCCCGGTCCAGGATACGTCAAACAGTTCACCCCCAGCAACGCTACTGGGAGAACAACAACAACAACCGATAACAATTAGCCCTTAAAGCTGGCTCAACCTAATCTTAAACTCCAACCATTAAACTCCAACCATGAGCTAAGCATGGAAACATTACTCAGCCTAAAATGTTTGGATGACCAAGGCTGCATTTACACAGGCAGCCCAATTCTGATATTTTTCCACTAATTGGTCTTTTGACCAATCACATCCAATCTTTTCACATCAGATATTTTTCAGAGATGATTTGATTGGTCAAAATACCAATTAGTCAGACAAAGATCCAAATTGGGCTGCCTGTACAAGCACAGTCATATGCCCCTCATGAAGTAAAGGAGTTTAAGTCAACTAAGTCAAGTCAGCCTAACTCTAAACTCTATCCATGAGCTTCTGCTCATGTTCAGGCTCAAAGTTGGGAACATTCAGTATTATGCTTCTGCATTTGACTTGAGTGCTAAGTTGCGGTCTGATCCCAAACTCTGACAGGCAATTGTGGCTGTCATTAAAAGTGGAAATAACTACTATTTGTGGAGTGTGTGTAGGCTACTCAAGGGTATTTACAGGACATAATTAACATGATATTTTCCCCCTTCTACTGTATTATAAGGTAAAACGTATTGAACTTACAGCTGCATGACAAGGTAGAAATGAGAGCGACTTTCATAGACATCCTCCAACCCAACAACGTTATCGTGTTTGATCCTGGGAGAGAAGATCATGTTTAGCATGTGAGATGAAAATACAATGAAACATACAGTAGTTAAAGTCATGACTCATTCAGTTGAAATGGGGAATGAATTAAAACTAGTTTGCAACTCTTACTTTCTCAACACGGCAATCTCATTCTCCAGATTCTGAATACTCTTCTGCTTCTTCTTCACACACTTTATGGCAAACAGCTTGCCTGTCTTCTTCTCCTTCACCATGAACACCTCGGAGAACGCCCCCCTGGGAGAACACACAAACACATAGCCAAAGGGTTAGTTCAACTATTATAATGGTGCAATTACTACACAGGATCTGTGAAAACATAATCAAGTCTCTTGCTGAGAAAAACTCATCCACTTTCCCCTTTAGGAAGACACTGTGGGTCATGCACTCATAGGAGTTGATTGATGTCATGAAACTGAGGTGATATGTGAAATGAGATTAAATGTAATTTTCTGACATTCCTTTTAATTCTATTTTTTTGTAATTTCTTACAAATGAATTATTTTTGCTGTGGTGTAGGCTACAGTTCTTGTGGACCTGCAATAGGTTATAAATGTTTGCAATACACTGTCCCTTTCTAGGGAGTTTTTCCTAGCCACCGTGCTTCTACACCTGCATTGCTTGCTGTTTGGGGTTTTAGGCTGGGTTTCTGTACAGCACTTCAAGATATTAGCTGATGTACGAAGGGCTATATAAAATAAACTTGATTTGATTTTTGATGGTTTCTGTTGCACTTTAGGTACAGATGTAGGATGTTAATTTGAGCCAGTTTGCTACAGCAGGAAAATAGTCCTGCAGCAACAGGAAATGTGAATTATTATGTGGATTATAATTCATGGATTTTGTAGGTTTCTTTTTTTCGTCATGGAAAATCAAATCTGAAATTTCAAAGTGGAAATTACAAAGTTCAGAAGCCTTTTTAAACCTCAAGTACACGACAAATATCCTGCAACAGGGTGATCAAATTAAGATCCTACATCTATATCAGGTGGCCTCCAGTACATGCACCCTTTGAAATTACATCGGAGAGAGCTGCGTGATATCAAGAAAACATAAGTTAATACTGTGAAAAAGGTCCTATTAAGGTGTTAGATGGGGTTGAGTGGCTTAAGGGCTCACTCAATGTTGTGTCCTGTACAGTTTCCCAGCTATCTTCAGCATCGTCTGAGAATAGCTGTCCTGCCAACTGTATTAGCATGTTTATCCCTTACACAATGGAAACAGTGGCAGGCAGGCAGGCTCTAGGTGTAGATGGACTGAGAATGTGCAGCCAGCATGGATAGACCTCCGTCCCAAGCAACGACCAGGTCAAAGGGTCATACACAGCCTTGAGAGAGGGTCTGACTGACAGTAAATACTGTTCCGCAAAAGTGCTGCCCCCTTTCTGTTGAGTTACGCCACTGAAGCCGGTCTAAGGAACACGTGCAAGATGAGTGCACTGCAAGGTTTAGGTTACATTACCTAACTTGATTAGAAAGATAATTAGCAAACATTGCTTCAACTGCGGCAGCCTAAAAATAGTCAATACAAGTCCGAACAAGTCTCACTGCATGAAGGCAGGTGGAGTTATTATGACATCATTTCACATTGTCTCATTAACTCAGTAGTGCACAGAGCCCCAGGACCAAGGTCAGACATGCTGACGTCTTTATGTTTTCCAAAAACCACTGCATATTTTCCCAGAGAATCCCAAGATTCTCATTATGACCTTCAAGGGGTATTATCAATCAAACATCATCCGTGGCAATCCATTGGAATGCAAGGCAGCTATTAGTAAGCTTGTTGTCAGACACTCTCCTCACGCACAGTTTGAAAACACAAAAGTGAGACAAAATACACCATTAACTGTTGAAATAAAGTTAATATTTTCCAACCATGATAAGGGTAAGATCATGATAGGGATGATATCTACACCAGAGAGTAACAACAGTCTGTTTTTGTTGATGGTGCCATGTGGGTTTAACTTTATAAAGCCTAATCCAATGGACCTCCCTAATTCCCCTAGATAGATCTTTATGATAGAACATAGGAAGGAAATACAGTAGGGATTGCAGTCATTTGTTATGCTGATATATTTATCATCAAAGATAGTGTGTATGCTAATTAAATAATGAACATTTTCAAAGACACCTACATGTCCTGTCTCTCTAACATCGTGCTGGTGTTGAACAACAAATAATGGGATCATTTTTGTCAAATTGGTTACTTTTCCATCCATCAGTTTACCAAACAAAGTGGCAGGGTCATGCTGTTACAATTACAGATTGTATCTTTGATCTATACATTTGTATTACCAGACCAACATGTGCAGTAGCCTATTCATTGAAATAGGAATAGGATTTATTACTTTTCATCAAGGTTACATCATGCAAATGTATGTTTAGTATTTTACTGTTGATGCATTCATCTATACTTTTCATACACATGCAGAATACTGAAAATGGCACTGCATAGCCAAATCGCAATGGGTTTATGCATGCTCTCAGTGCATGTTGATTTGGCAAACATTAATTTTGTCACACCCTGGCCTTAGTATTCTTTGTTTTCATTATTATTTTTAGGTAGGTCAGGGTGTGACATGGGGAATGTTTGTGTTTTGTCGTTTTGGGTGGTTATATGGTAAAGGGGGTGTTGGGTGTAGTGTATGAGTTTGTGTTGAGTGAATGTTTCTAGGTATGTCTATGTGTAGTGTTTGTGTCAGCACTATATGTCTGTTTAGCTTCACGGTCGTCAGTTTTGTTATTTTGTTTAGTTCGTTTATAGTTGTTCGTTTCTTGTTTGTTTCTCTCTTCTTTTAATAAAGAAGATGTATTTTGCACACTCTGCGCCTTGGTCCAATCTCTCACAGCAAGACGATCGTCACAAATATTACTGTCAGACATTGAATATCAGTAAGTATTATTTGATAATTATAAATTATATATCAAGCTTTACAGCTAGCCATAGCCTATGTGCTCACACAACACCACAATGCAAGCACAGCACTCACAAGAAACAGGATGCAAATTGTTAATGACCACACTGGATTATAACAGCATATTGCAGATGTGAAGGACTCCTTCATGCCCTTGACCCTTCACAGGTTTATAGTATACATTAATCTTTCATAGGCTTATCCGGTACGGATCATTTGACAACTTGTCATAGCACTATGCAATGACAAAGGAGAAGCAATGTCAAACACAGCATCAATTAGTCATGTAAGGAAAACAAGGCATACCAACACATTTCTATGCAATGATTATAACACATATTAACCATTGTTTCTTTCCTGTTCAACATCAGAACTCGGTTTAACACACTTTAACCCTAAAAGCAGCAACATATATCTTTTTTTACCCCAAATTGGTAATGATTGAAAAGAGACACTTTGGAACGCTATGGGCTATCAAATCAGTTCCAATTGTATCTGAAAGATGAGACTCTCAACTTGGTATAGAGACATTGACTGGAAGCTAAGTATGTATTTTCCAGCAGCATACCACCCTGCATCCTGCTGCTGGCTTGCCTCTGAAGCTAAGCAGGGTTGTTCCCTGGAAGGGAGACCAGATGCTGCTGGCTTGCCTCTGAAGCTAAGCAGGGTTGTTCCCTGGAAGGGAGACCAGATGCTGCTGGCTTGCCTCTGAAGCTAAGCAGGGTTGTTCCCTGGAAGGGAGACCAGATGCTGCTGGAATTGGTGTTGGAGGGCCAGGAGGAGGCACTCTTTTCTCTCGTCAAAAAAAAAAATCACACTCCCCCAGGGCAGTGATTGGGGATATTTCCCTGTGTAGGGGTGCCCTCTTTCGGATGGGACGTTAAAAGGGTGTCCTTACTATCTGTAGTCACTAAAGATCCCATGGCTAAATTCCCAAGCGGGCCCTCATACAACCATGGCCACCTGTATATAGGTTTAACCTTGGTTGCAGAGATGAGTACTTGGATGCAGAGATGAGTACTGAAGAGCTGTTACATGATAATAATGATGAGGGTACAGTATTATCCTGTACTGAGCTCACCTCAGCTGAAGGGCTCACACTCGAGCCATACCAAGTTACCCAAGACCTGACGAAGAAGTTCACCCTAAAATAAATCTGTTGTACAACCTCACTGACAATCAAACCAAAGGTCCATTCTAGAGCTCATCTGTACCTAATAACACTGACTCAAAAATGACCATCACTTGTGTACTAGTAAACTATGCTTAAAGTCCCAATGCAGTCCCTAAATTGTGTTTTTAAATCATCACTGTATGCCTAATAAATCCACTGTGGGTTTATTTAATGAAAATAACTCCAGCATATATTTTGTTTCATTTATTTCACTTAGCCTATTTTGGCCATTCAAATGCTCAGTCTTATCGTGTGGGTGTTAGGAAACACATTTGAAGATATTTACATACACCGTTCTGATTGGCAGATGAAAAGTCATTGGTCTATTATAATCAGATCATATTGTGATGTCATGATCTGGGTCAAGAACTCCATCCCACCTGAACAGGCTGAAATTACAGCCATTTTTTTCAAACAGCTCTTACCCTTTTTGTGTATCATCATAATCTTCACAATTTCAGTGTTATGTCGACCTCATATTGTGAAATTGTCATAACATTTTTGGAACGTTTTGCATCCTTCCTCGCCCAGATTTCCAAGATGGCATCATACGCACTTGCCCAGCTTGCCATACTCACCCATTCATACTTAGAGCCCAAGGTTAATACTTTGGAGGACCCTTTGTAACTTTGGCCAGGTAATGTATATTGTAAGTGTTGTACGCAAGCACTGTAATCAAGGGTTCCTGTTAACATCAAATGAATCTCATGACCTCTTCTCCCTTTGCTGAATAATAAATATAGAGGATGAGGGTTCATATTTATACTAATAAAACCTGCATGAGATTAAAAAAATAGGTACATGTAGGAAATTCACCTTGGAAATGTACATGATTTTGCAAGGAAAGACAATTAGCAATAAAGGTTATAATAATAAAGAAACATTTGTAGTATAATGCTTCACCTGCCATCTTCATTTGGCCTGCAAATGGGGCTTTGTTTGGCATCAATTAGGCTGTGTTTACACAGGCAACACAATTTGGATCTTTTTCCAATAATTTGTCTTTTGATCAATCAGATCAACTCTTTTGGCCAATCAGATCAACATTATGCCAATAATTGGGCAAAAGATCAGAATTGGGTTGCCTGTGTAAACGCATCCTTGGTGAATCTGGCACATGATTATACAATAATTGAGCATCTAACTCATTAAGGCTTCAGGTCGGTTCATTTAGTTTGGTTGCAGAGAGTGGAGACATTTGCATAACACTTTAATAAGAGGCCTATTTCTCTGCAGGGTGGTCGTGTTGTGTGGCTAAGTGAGTTGGTCCACTTTGAGCTCACCTCTGCACCTCAGAGCACCAGCTCCTTCAGTAGGTGGCATAACCTCTTTTATTACTTCCAGTATTATATTCAGGTTATTAAAAAGAGTCCAAGAGGCTGGATATAGTTGTTTTGCACTGCTAGCAGGCATCACTGAGCATGTTCAATTTGATGTGAAACAAAATACAATACTTCTTTATACTAGATTATGTCTTGAAAGTCAATTCAATGCCAGTGCCATCAGAATAAACTGTAGATTACAGCCAACACTCGCTGAATTTATAGTTCATGGGCAATTTGTGAAGTCACGTCTCTACAAACTCTGTCACACAATGTATGTATGCT
This sequence comes from Salvelinus fontinalis, assembly GCF_029448725.1. Lineage (NCBI taxonomy): Eukaryota > Metazoa > Chordata > Actinopteri > Salmoniformes > Salmonidae > Salvelinus > Salvelinus fontinalis. The sequence continues at coordinate 19,370,635 of NC_074695.1, forward strand.
CTCTAGTGGTAACCATTAGGACCAACAACAAAACATGGAAACATGATGGAAAAACAGTCAACACACGTCTTATACAGCAAACAACTCCAATCCAATACTGTAAATATAATCTAATAACTAAGGGTTCTAGTCTATTCAATCTGTATTGTGTGGAAGTTCAGCATTACAGCATGATTGACATTTAAAGGCAAGGTTCCCGCGTTAGCGGAGACTGCATTCACGGCAAACGCTGCATATGTCCGATAAATCGGAAATTACCTTTACATTTCTATCAAACAATCTGTAACGCTTCAGCGATACATAGAGCCCTTAGTAAAAGGAGCTGAAACTGCATTATCTTTATTTGATTTTCTGCAAAGTACTGTCCTGGCAGCATAATAAGATACATAGGCCTAAGGCCGGGTCTCACTCACAACAGTTTTCCCTGTATTAAACTTGGCCATACTGTTAACATATATTTATTTACAGAGATTTGCAAATGACAAATGATGGCTAATGGTTATAGTCAACAACAAAAAAATACCCGGTCACTTCAGAATGTATTTCACCCATACACTATCATAGGCTGCGTTTAGACAGGCAGACAAATTCTGATCTTTTGACCAATCAGATCAGCTCTAAAAAAGATTGGTCAAAAAACGAATTATTGAAAAAGGGTCAGAATTGAGTCTTAGTACCACACATATCCACGAAGTGACCAATATATAAAATCCATCCAACATGGATTCCTAGAGAGCACCATTAACCCCTGAGAATATTTTATTTATTTTTTATTTAACTAGACAAGGCAGTTAAGAACAAATTCTAATTTACAATGACGGCCTACACCAGCCAAACCCAGACGACACTGGGCCAATTGTGCACCGCCCTATGGGACTCCCAATTACAGCCGGTTGTGACACAGCCTGGATTTGAACCAGGGTGTCTATAGTGACGCCTCTAGCACTGAGATGCAATGACTTAGACCACTGCTATATTGTAATTACTTTGCCACCATGGCCTATTTATTGCCTTACCTCTCTTATCCTACCTCATTTGCACATGCTGTATATAGAGTTTTTATACTGTATTATTGATTGTATGTTTGTTTATTCCATGTGTAACTCTGTGTCGTTGTATGTGTAGAACTGGTTTGCTTTATCTTGGCCAGGTCGCAGTTGCAAATGAGAACTTGTTCTCAACTAGCCTACCTGGCTAAATAAAGGTTAAATAAATAAAATTAAAAAAACTGTGCCACTCGGGAGAATAACATCAACTATCAATGTAACATGCAAAGCAATCCACAACATGAGCCACTGACAAGTGCTAACGAAGTAAAAAAAAAATATATATATATATAGTAATATCATATTATTTAAAGCCCCCATGCAGTCTTAATGTTCTTTTTTTTTTAATCATTACTGTACGTCTAATAAAATCACTGTTTTTATTTCATGAATATAATATTTTCTTTTTATATGCTCAGTCTGATCGTGTTGATACAAATGTTTGATACAAATATATTTACATACATAGCCTGATTGGTGGATAGCATCGTCTAGACAAGGGCTCGCCAACCCTGTTCCTTGAGAGCTACCGTCCTGTTTTTCTAACAGCTCTTACACAAAAAGGGCACTATCATTTCATAATTTCAATGTGTAATTTTGACATCAGTGTGGAAATATCATTTAAAAAAACTGGAAAAATCACATTAACTGCATATATATAATATATAATAATATATTATATATACACACACACACAACCATTCAAAAGTTTGGGGTCACTTAGAAATGTCCTTGTTTTTTAAATAACTTTTTTGTCCATTAAAATAACATCAAATTGATCAGAAACACAGTGAAGACATTGTTAATGTTGTAAATGACTATTGTAGCTGGAAACGGCTGATTTTGAATGGAATATCTACATAGGCGTACAGAGGCCCATTATCAGCAACAATCACTCCTGTGTTCCAATGGCACGTTCTGTTAGCTAATCCAAGTTTATCATTTTAAAAGGCTAATTGATCATTAGAAAACCCTTTTGCAATTATGTTAGCACTGAAAACACACTAAAACTGTTGTGCTGATTAAAGAAGCAATAAAACTGTCCTTCTTTAGACTAGTTGAGAATCTGGAGCATCAGCATTTGTGGGTTCGATTACAGGGTCAAAATGGCCGGAAACAAATAACTTTCTTCTGAAACTTGTCAGTCTATTCTTGTTCTGAGAAATTAAGGCTATTCCATGCGAGAAATTGCCAAGAAACTGAAGATCTCATACAACGCTGTGTACTACTCCCTTCACAGAACAGTGCAAACTGGCTCTAACCAGAATAGAAAAAGGAGTGGGAGGCCCGGTGCACAACTGAGCGGCGCTTAATTGGAGCCAATTTATTCCTACAACAGGACAATGACCCAAAGCACAGCTCTAAACTAATCAATAGCTATTTACGGAAGAAGCAGTCAGCTGGTATTCTGTCAATAATGAAGTGGCCAGCACATTCACCGGAACTCAACCCAATTGAGCTGTTGTGGGAGCAGCTTGACCGTATGGTACGTAAGAAGTGCCCATCAAGCCAATTCAACGTGTGGGAGGTGCTTCAGGAAGCATGGGTTGAAATCTCTTCAGATTACCTCAACAAATTGACAACTAGAATGCCAAAGGTCTGCAAGGCTTTAATTGCTGCAAATGGAGGATTCTTTGAAGAAAGCAAAGTTTGAAGGACACAATTATTATTTCAATTAAAAATCATTATTAATAACCTTGTCAACACCTCGACTATATTTCCTGTTCATTTTGCAACTTATTTCATGTATGTTTTCATGGAATATAAGGACATTTCAAAACACATTTTTATGGTCCAATCTCAAACTACAATTTTTTTTGTATTATATCTAATTTTGTCACTACATTATACAAAAGTAGAATTGCGATAATCTCATTACCATTGTGCTTAGCAGAACTAGCTGATTTAGGTTTACCAAAATAAATGAACATGAATCCAGAATCCATTTGAAACAATACTGTCCAACCCACAGAATATAATATCTCCACAATCCACCATGTGTTAAGAACATGCGACTTTGGGTCCTTGGCTTTGTATTGTCAGCAGGTCCTCAGTGAGGTTGGTGTGAGTTCAGCTGGCTGTGGTGGTCTCTCTATCCTGGGGCTGCTGCTGGAGCAGGACTGCCTTGACTGCGGATGGACTGCCCATGGGGACAGGCCAGGAAGGACAGCCAGTTCTCCAGGCCAGGGTCTGTGTCGTTGCATCTGGTCAGTATACTGTGCCTCAACACTGAGCACAACACTTGTTGAGAAATACCTTCACCAATCTTTGGCTTCACAAATGCAACGTTATGGGTCTGTCTGTAAGCAGCAAGTCTCTACTAATATATTTAAGTGGGTATGTAACTGCACATGTATTCATGTGTGTGTGTGTGTGTGTGTGTGTGTGTATGTATGTATGTATGTATGTATGTATGTATGTATGTATGTATGTATGTATGTATGTATGTATGTATGTATGTATGTATGTATGTATGTATGTATGTATGTATGTATGTATGTATGTATGTATGTATGTATGTATGTATGTATGTATGTATGTATGTATGTATGTATGTATGTAATGTATGTATGTGTGTGTGTGTGTGTGTGTGTGTGTGTGTGTGTGTGTGTGTGTGTGTGTGTGTGTGTGTGTGTGTGTGTGTGTGTGTGTGTGTGTGTGTGTGTGTGTGTGTGTGTGTGTGTGTGTGTGTGTGTGTGTGTGTGTGTGTGGCAGTGGGTGTACCTGTACGTGTGTTTGTGCATATACACTGAGTGTACAAAACATTAGGAATTCTTTCCATGACATAGACTGACCAGGTGAATCCAGGTGAAAGCTTTGATCCCTTATTGATGACACTTGTTAAATCCACTTCAATCAGCGTAGATGAAGGGGAGTAGTCAGGTTATAGAAGGATTTTTAAGCCTTGAGACAATTGAGACATGGATTGTCTATGTGTGCCATTCAGAGGGTGAATGGGCAAGATAAAAGATTTAAGTGCCTTTGAACGGGGTATGGTAGTAGATGCCAGGCGCACCGGTTTGAGTGTGTCAAGAACCGCAACGCTGCTGGGTTTTTCACGCTCAACAGTTTCCCGTGTGTATCAACAATGCTCCACCACCCAGCCAATTTGACACAACTGTGGGAATCATTGGAGTCAACATGGGCCAGCATCCCTGCGGAACGCTTTTGACACCTTGTAGAGTCCATGCACCAACAAATTTAGTATGTTCTGAGGTGTTCTTAATGTTTTGTACAGTTGGTGTATATTACAGTCCAAGTCACCCTCACGCCCAGTACACCTGTGCCCCCGCTGAGGCTGTAGGGTGTCTCTTGACCTCTAGCAGCGAGGTGGACTGCTGCTCATCAGTCTCCATCTCTTGTAGTCTCTTCTCGTCTAGGAAGGCCACCAGAGAGTTCCTCATGTCCACCACCTCCAGCATATCCTGCAGCACACGCTCCTCTTCTGCTTGCTGCTCCACCGTCTTCTCAGAATCTGGGGTGGACACGGACAGAACGAAAATGACAAACTTTGAACAGGAGCTGAACAGAAAGAAGTCTATCCGCACACTGTTTGCTGCTCCCGATAAGTGATCTTTCAACAATGCTATCAGTAGCTAGGTTTCCATCCAATTGGCGACAGACTTTCATGCAAATATTCTCAAATCCGCATAAAGAAAATATGTGCATTTTCCCATTAGTGGTGTATTTCCAAAAAAACTGACTTGTTACAGATAAAAAAATCAGTGCCTGATGATGTAGTGCACAAAAAATGTAAGTTTTCATGTAGCGAATAAAAATCTAAAGTTCAATGTGTTTCTATCACATTTTCTACTCTAGCAGTGTGTTAAATAGCAAATGTGCCTACTCTGGTCATGGCACATGTGCTCTAGCCAACAGCTGGCAGATAGTGCAGGTAGGCTCTGCGGCAGTGGAGGCTGGTGGGAGGAGCTATAGGAGGACAGGCTTATTGTAATGGCTGGAATGGAATATATGGAACGGTATCAAACACATCAAACATATGGAAACGACATGATGAGATTATGGATTATGACTGTCAAAACGGCAGTCAAGCATCGATCATCATGTCACCAAAATAAGACATTCAACACTGATTGGAAAGGGGCATCAAGCTCATACCATGCAGTTTCTCCACTGTTTTTTATTTGATTGAACCTTTATTTAACCATGCAAGTCAGTTAAGAACTAATTCTTATTTACAATGACGGCCTACCCCGAAGAAACCCGGATAACGCTGGGCCTATTGTGCGCAGCCCTATGGGATTCCCAATCACGGCCGGATGTGATACAACCTTGGTGAGATGCAGTGCCTTAGACCACAGTGCCACTCGGGAGCCACTGTGAAGTTCATCATAACTTATTTAATCTGTAGCCTAATTTAAACTGCATGGTTTTCCTGAGTCATAGCGTGAGGACCACACACCATGTCATCGTGTGACTCCAAGTTTACTTCGATATAATGGTTATTATATAAATATTTGCGCATAAAGGCATTTACACTGCCATTTCTCGCATAGTACATTTTTACACAAAAAAGATCCCACCATATTGAACGAACAAATTATCTGTCTGCTTTTATAAAATTGTACCGAAACTTCCTCTTTCCATCACAGCTCTTGTGATTTATTTTATATTGTATGACTTTAATCGCATAAAAACTGGATGGAAATGTGGTTAGTGACACAAATGCAACGTTTCGGTCTGTGTTTCACATTGAAATACAGTGAACATCATTAATATAAAGAAAATAAACAGTTTGTGTAGGCTAATTTACCATCCAGCTCGTATTGTCTCAGCTCCATCTCTAGCGTGCTCTGTTTGTCCTCCAGCTCTAGCTGTCGAGACCTGAGGGGCCAAGAGAAGGAAACACCAGCTGGATAAGAACAGGGTGACTCAACCTAGAAGACTGCTTCCGGCTGTTTACATTCAATGGAGCCTTAAAGTAAGCTGTGAGCAAACTCCCACACTGCCAACAGCTCACGAGGCAACAATACAAGGAAGTAACTGTTGAATAAGGGTCAGCATAAACAATAGTGACAGTGTGGAGAGAGGGACGTCTGCTGCTTTGTCCCCACTGGCTTGCTGGGAACTTATGTGCTAAACAGAAAACAAAGCTTTACTCAATATGTATTGAAATGTGATGAATAAAAACAAACAAAAAATAAAACAGGGCTATATACTTACGCCACTATAAGGTCTGACTCCTCAGAGACCAGAGTGTTCTTCTGGTGACCCAGATGGACCCACTGGTCGATCATCCCAGGAGAACCACAGCTGTCTGGGGGAGGAAACAGAGGGTGAATGTCAAAAGTATTTTCCACCATTTGTTGGTGAATATATGGACGAGGATTACAGTGCCTTCAGAAAGTATTCATACCCCTTGAATTCTGTGTTACAGCCTGAATAAAAAATTGATTAAATATAATTGATTAAATACCCCATAATATCAAAGTGAAAACATGTTTAGACATTTTTGCTAATTTATTGAAAAATACAGAAATATCTAATTTACATAACTATTCACACCCCTGAGCCAATAAATGTTAGAATCAACGTTTGGCAGCGATTACAGCTGTGAGTCTTCCTGGATAATTCTCTAAGAGATTTGAACACCTGTATTATACAATAGTTGCACATTATTCTTAAAAACAATTATTCATTGGTTGTTGATCATTGCTAGACAGCCATGTTCAAGTCAATTTAAGTCAAAACTGTAACTAGGCCACTCATTGTCTTGGTAAGCAACTCCAGTGTATATTTGGCCTTGTGTTTTATGTTATTGTCCTGCTGAAAGGTGCATTGGTCTAGAATTTCCTCTCTGATTTTGCCTTTGCTTAGCTCCATTTCATTTCTTTTTATCCTAAAAAAAACTCCATAGTCAAATTAAATCAAATTTTATTGGTCACATACACATGGTTAGCAGATGTTAATGCTTGTGCTTCTAGTTCCAACAGTGCAGTAATATCTAACAATTTCACAATAACTACCTTATTCACACAAGTGTAAACGGATGAATAAGAATATGTACATATAAATATATGGATGAGCGATGGCCGTGCGGAATAGGCAAAATGCAGTTAATGGTATAGAGTACAGTATATACACATATGAGATGAGTAATGTAGGGTATGTAATCATTATATAAAGTGGCATTGTTTAAAGTGACTAGTGATACATTTATTACATCAAATGATTAATTATTAAAGTGGCTAGAGATTTGAGTCAGTATGTTGGCAGCAGCCACTCAATGTTAGTGATGGCTGTTTAACAGTCTGATGGCCTTGAGATAGAAGCCTTTTTTCAGTCTCTCGGTCTCAGCTTTGATCCACCTGTACTGACCTCGCCTTCTGGATGATAGTGGGGTGAACAGGCAGTTGCTCGGGTGGTTGTTGCCCTTGATGATCTTTTTGGCCTTCCTGTGACATCGGGTGCTGTAGGTGTCATGGAGGGCAGGTAGTTTGCCCTCGGTGATGCGTTGTGCAGACCGCACTACCCACTGGAGAGCCTTGCGGTTGAGGGCGGTGCAGTTGCCGTACCAGGCGGTGATACAGCCCGACAGGATGCTCTCGATTGTGCATCTGTAAAAGTTTGTGAGTGTTTTCGGTTACAAGCCAAATTTCTTCAGCTTCCTGAGGTTGAAGAGGCGCTGTTCACCACACTGTCTGCGTGGGTGGACCATTTCAGTTTGTCCGTGATGTGTATGCCGAGGAACTTAAAACTTCCCACCTTCTCCACTACTGTCCCATCGATGTGGATAGGGGGTGCTCCCTCTACTGTTTCCTGAAGTCCACGATCATCTCCTTTGCTTTGTTGACGTTGAGTGAGAGGTTATTTTTCTGACACCACACTCCGAGGGCCCTCACCTCCTCCCTGTAGGCTGTCTCGTCGTTGTTGGTAATCAAGCCTACCACTGTAGTGTTGTCTGCAAACTTGATGATTGAGTTGGAGGCGTGCATGGCCACGCAGTCATGGGTGAACAGGGAGTACATGAGAGGGCTGAGAACGCACCCTTGTGGGGCCCCAGTGTTGAGGATCAGCGGGGTGGAGATGTTGTTTCCTACCCTCACCACCTGGGGGCGGCCCGTCAGAAAGTCCAGGACCCAGTTGCACAGAGCAGGGTCGAGACCCAGGGTCTCAAGCTTAATGATGAGTTTGGAGGGAACTATGGTGTTAAATGCTGAGCTGTAGTCAATGAACATCATTCTTACATAGGTATTCCTCTTGTCCAGATGGGTTAGGGCAGTGTGCAGTGTGATTGTGCCGTCTGTGGACCTATTTGAGCGGGAGGCAAATTGGAGTGGGTCTAGGGTATCAGGTAGGGTGGAGGTGATATGATGCTTGACTTGTCTCTTAAAGCACTTCATGATGACAGAAGTGAGTGCTACGGGGCGATAGTCATTGAGCTCAGCTACCTTAGCTTTCTTGGGGACAGGAACAAGGGTGACCCTCTTGAAGCATGTGGGCACAGCAGACTGGGATAGGGATTGATTGAATATGTCCGTAAACACACCAGCCAACTGGTCTGCGCATGCTCTGAGAACACGGCTAGGGATGCCGTCTGGGCCAGCAGCCTTACGAGGGTTTACACGTTTAAATGTTTTACTCACGTTGGCCATGGTGAAGGAGAGCCCACAGGTTTGGTAGCGGGCCGTGTCAGTGGCACTGTATTGTCCTCAAAGCGAGCAAAGAAGTTGTTTAATTTGTCTGGGAGCAAGACGTTGTTGTCTGCGACAGGGCTGGTTTTCTTTTTGTAATCTTACTTTGTCTCTATACTGACGCTTAGCTTGTTGATTGCCTTGCGGAGGGAATAGCTACACTGTTTGTATTTGGTCATGTTTCCGGTCGCCTTGCCATGATTAAAAGCAGTGCTTTGCGCTTTCAGTTTTGTGCGAATTCTGCAATCAATCCACGGTTTCTGGTTAAGGAAGGTTTTAATAGTCACTGTGTGAACAACATCACCGATGCACTTGCTAATAAACTCGCTCACCGAGTCAGCGTATACATCAATGTTGTTGCCTGAGGCTATTCGGAACATGATCGAACACCACATGATCGAAGCAATCTTGAAACGTGGAATCCAATTGGTCAGAACAGCGATGAACAGACCTGAGCACGGGCGTTTCTGTTTAAGTTTTTGTCTATAGGCTGGGAACAACAAAATGTCGTGGTCAGATTTGCCCAAAAGGAGGGCGGGGGAGGGCTTTGTATGCATCGCGGAAGTTAGAGTAGCAATGACCAATAATGCTGCTAGCTCGAGTCATTCGATATGTTGATGAAATTTAGGGAGCCTTGTTTTCAGATTAGCTTTTGTTAAAATCCCCAGCTACAATACATGCAGCCTCAGAATATATGGTCTCCAGTTTACAGAGTCTAGTGAAGTTATTTCAGGAACGTCGAGGTATCTGTTTGGGAGGGGGATATACACGGCTGTGATTATAATCGAAGAGAATTCTCTTGGTAGATAATGCGGTCGGCATTTGATTGTAAGAAATTCTAGGTCAGGTGAACAAAAGGACTTGAGTTCCTGTATGTTGTTATGATTACCCCACAAGTCGTTAATCATAAGGCATACACCCCTGCCCTTCTTACCAGAAAGATGTTTGTTTCTGTTGGCACGATGCGTGAAGAAATCGGGTGGTTGTACCGACTCTGATAACATATCCCGAGTGAGCCATGTTTCCGTGAATCAAAGAATGTTACAATCTCTGATGTCTCTCTGGAAGGCAACCCTTGCTCGAATTTCGTCTACCTTGTTATCAAGAGACTGGACATTGGCGAGTAGTATACTCGGGAGCGGTGAGCGATGTGCCTGTCTATGAAACCTGACCACAAGACCGTTCCGTCTGCCCCTTCTGTGGCACCGTTGTTTTGGGTCGCCTACTGGGATCAGATCCATTGTCCTGGGTGGTGGTTATTCCTGGTCGTAATGTTGGTAAGTTGACGTTGCTCTTAGATCCAATAGTTCTTCCCGGCTGAATGTAATAATACTTAAGATTTCCTAGAGTAACAATGTAAGAAATAATACATAAAAAACAAAATACTGCATAGATTCCTAAGAACGCGAAGCGAGGCGACCATCTCTGTCGGCTCCATCTTGCTATTCCTTGCCGATGACAAGTATACCCATAACATGATGCAGCCACCACCATGGTTGAAAATAGGAAGAGTGGTCCTCAGAGATATGTTGTGTTTGACCCAAACATAACACTTTGTATTCAGGACAAAGTTAATTCCTTTGCCAAAGTTTTTGCAATTTTACTTTAGTACCTTATTGCAAACAGGATGCATGTTTGGAATATGTTTATTCTGTACAGGCTTTCTTCTTTTCACTCTGTCATTATGGTTATTGTGGAGTAACTAAAATATTACTGATCCATCCACAGTCTTCTCCTATCCCAGCCATTAAACTCTGCACCTGTTTTGAAGTCACCATTTGCCTCATGGGGAAATCCCTGAGCAGTTTCCTTCCTCTCCAGCAACTGAGTTAGGAAGGACACCTGTATCTTTGTAGTGACTGGGTGTATTGATACCCCATCCAAAGCGTAATTAATACAGTGCATTCGGAAAGTATTACAGCCTTATTCTAAAATGAATTTTACAAAAATCAATCTACACACAAAACCCCATAATGCCAAAGCGAAAACATGTTTAGACATTTTTGCACATTTATTAAAAATACAAATCAGAAATACCTTATTTACATAAGTATTCAGACCCTTTGCTACGAGACTCCAAATTAAGCTCAGGTGCATCCTGTTTCTATTGATCATCCTTGAGTTGCGTCTACAACTTGATAGGAGCCATCTGTAATAAATTCAATTGATTGTACATGATTTGGAAAGGCACACATAAGGTCCCACAGTTGACAGTGCATGTCAGAGCAAAAATCAAACCATGAGATCGAAGAAATTATCCTAAAGCTCCAAGACAGGATTGTGTTGAGGCACAGATCTGGGAAAGCATTGAATGTCCCTATGAACACAGTGCCGCCCGGACAAACTGAGCAATCGGGGGAGAAGGGCCTTGGTCAGGGAGGTGACCAAGAACTAATTGTCACTGACAGAGCTCCAGAGGTCCTCTGTGGAGATGGGAGGAGCTTCCAGAAGAACAACCATCTCTGCTGTCCTCCACCAATCAGGCCTTTATGCTAGAGTGGCTAGATGGAAGCCTGCTTGGAGTTTGCCAAAAGGCACCTAAAGGACTCTAAGACCATGAGAAACAAGATTCTCTGTTCTGATGAACCCAAGCTTGAATTCTTTGGCCTGAATGCCAAGCCTCACGTCTGGAGGAAACCTGGCACCATCCCTACTTTGGAGCATTGTGGTAGCTGCATCATGCAGTGGGGATGTTTTTCAGTGGCAGGGACTGGAATACTACTCCACATCGAGGGAAAGATGAGCAGAGCAAAGTACAGAGAAATCCTTGATGAAAACCTTCTCCAGAGCGCTCAGGACATCAGACTGGGGCAATGGTTCACCTTCCAACAGGACAACGACCCTAAGCACACAGCCAAGACAATGCAGCAGTGGTTTCGGGACAAGTCTCTGAAAGTCCTTGAGTGGCCCAGCGAGAGCCCGGACTTGAATCCGATCTAACATCTTTGGAGAGACCTGAAAATAGCTGTGCAGCAAAGCTCCCCATCCAACCTGACAGAGCTTGAGAAGATCTGCAGAGAAGAATGGGAGAAACTGCCCAAATACAGGTGTGCCAAGTTTGTAGCATCATACCCAAGAAAACTCGAGGCTATAATCACTGTCAAAGGTGCATCAACAAAGTATTGAGTAAAGGGTCTGAATACTGATGTAAATGTGATATGTTTTTATTTTATTTTTTATAAATCACCCCCCAAAAATATATATACACATTTTGGCTGAGTCATTATGGGGTATTGTGTATAGATTGACGAGGGAAAAAACGATTTATTCCATTTTAGAGTAAAGATGTAACGTAACAAAATGTGGAAAAAGTCAAGGGGTCTGAATACTTTCCGAATGCACTGTACCATGTTCAAGGGTATATTGCTGTTATTTTTTTTACTCATCTACCAATAGGTGCCCTTCTTTGCGAGGCATTGGAAAACCTCTCTGGTCTTTGTGGTTGAATCTGTGCTTGAAATTCACTGCTCGACAGAGGGACCTTACAGATAATTGTATGTGTGAGGTATTTATTGAAAAATCATGTTACCCACTATTACTGAACACGAAATGAGTCCATGCTAACTGACGTGACTTAGTTAAGCACATTTTTACTCCTGAATTTATTTAGGCTTGCCATAACAAAGGGGTTTAATACTTAATGACTCAAGACATTTCAGCGTTTCATTTTTAATTAATTTGTAAACATAATTCCACTTCGACATTATGGGGTATTGCACCTTTTTGCTGTGGAATTATGTTTACAAATAAATTAAAAATGAAACGCTGAAACGTCTTGAGTCAATAAGTATTAAACCCCTTTGTTATGGCAAGCCTAAACAAATTCAGGAGTAAAAATGTGCTTAACAAGTAACATAATAAGTTGCATTGACTTACTCTGTGTGCAATAAGTGTTTACCATGATTTTTGAATGACTACCTCATCTCTGTACCCCACACATGCAGTGACACAAAATCTAAATGTAATCAATTTTAATTTCAGGCTGCAACGTAACAAAATGTGGAAAAAGTCAAGGGGTCTGAATACTTTCGAAGGCACTGTATATGATTGCTGAAGATTGAAAGAATAAAAAGTCCAGCTGTACATTGCTGGCTTACTAAAGTTAACCAAATACCAATGTTTCGGTGTAATTACTTCCATCAGAATATCAAAGGATCAAAGATGAAAAGTCAAATCCCTGTTGTTCAGGGCAAGCTTAGGTCAGTATTTTCCTAGTTATTGTTAGTGGTCATTGTGTTAGTTAGAGCAAATGGATCTGTCTGGGTTCCCACCTTCCTCTCCTCTGAGTACCTGCTCCAGCACCACACCTTTATCCTCCAGCTCTTTATACGTCACCTCGATCTCCTCCAGTCGCCTCTGGATAGACTGGAGAGTACAAGCAGAAGATGGGTAATATTGGATAAGCAGCAATCGTCAATACTGCGTCCAGTGTTAACTTCTTATGGCTGCAGGGGAAGTATTGAGTAGCTTGGATGAAAGGTGCACAGAGGTGCCCAGAGGAAACGGCCTGCTCCTCAGTCATAGTTGCTAATATTTGCATATTATTATTAGTATTGGATAGAAAACACTCTGAAGTTTCTAAAACTGTTTGAATTATGTCTGTGAGTATAACAGAACTGATTTGGCAGGAAAAAACCTGAGAAGTTCCACTTCCTGTTTGGATTTTTTCTGAGGGTGCTAGATTTTCAACCAAGCTCTCATTGAAATTACAGCGAGATATTGATGAGTTTTCACTTCCTACGGCTTCCAGTAGATGTCAACAGTCAATAGAACTTTGTCTGATGACTCTAATGTGAAGGGGGGCCGAAGGAGACAGGAATTAGTCACCACTGCCACGAGCTGACCATGCTTTGACCACGCGCGTTCATGTGATAGGCAGCTCTGTTCCATCGCTCAACTGAAGTCAATCTAATTCTCCGGTTGGAACGTTATTCAAGATGTATGTTAACAACATTCTAAAGATTGATTCAATACATCGTTTGACATGTTTCTACTGACTGTTTTGGAACTTTTGGACATTTTCGTCACGTTATAGTGGATGCGTTTTGTGACTTTGGAATTGTTTACCAAACGCGCTACCCAAAGTAGCTAATTGGACATAAATAACGGACATTATCGAACAAATCAAACATTTATTGTGGACCTGGGATTCCTAGGACTGCATTCTGACGAAGTTCATCAAAGGTCAGGAAACATTTATCATGTCTTTTCTGGTTTCTGTTGACCCCAAAATGGCGGCTAATTTGGCTATTGTTCTGAGCTCCGTCTCAGATTATTGCATGATTTGCTTTTTCCGTAAAGTATTTTTGAAATCTGCACAGCGGTTGCATTAAGGAGAGGTATATATATAATTCCATGTGTATAACTTGTATTATCATCTACATTTATGATGAGTATTTCTGTTGAAACAATGATGTTTTTGGAACTAGTGAATGTAACGCGCCACTGTAAACTCAGATTGTTTTAATATAAATATGAACTTTATCAAACAAAACATGCATGTATTGTGTAACATGAAGTCCTATGAGTGTCATCTGATGAAGATAATCAAAGGTTAGTGATTCATTTTATCTCTATTTCTGCTTTTTCTGACTGCTATCTTTCGCTGGAAAAATGGCTGTGCTTATTGTGGTTTGGTGGTGACCTAACATAATCGTTTGTAGTGCTTTCGCTGAAAATCATATTTGAAATCGACACTTTGGTGGGATTAACAACAAGATTACCTTTAAAATGATATAAAACACATGTATGTTTGAGGAATTTTAATTATGAGATTTCTGTTGTTTGAATTTTGCGCCCTGCACTTTCACTGGCTGTTATCATATCGATCCCGGTAGCGGGATTGCAGCCATAAGAAGTTTTAAAGGGATACTGCGAGATTCTGACAATTTTTTTTACTTACCCAGAGTCAGATGAACTCGTGGATACCATTTGTATGGCAAATCAAATTTTATTTGTCACATGCACAGAATACAACAAGTGTAGACCATACAGTGAAATGCTTACTTACAAGCCTTTAACCAACAATTCAGTTTTAATAAAATACCTAAAAAAGTAAGAGATAAAAGTAACAAATAATTAAAGAGCAGCATTGAAATAACAATAGCGAGGCTATATACAGGGGTTACCGGTACAGAGTCAATGTGCGGGGGCAACGGTGTTGAGGTAATTGAGGTAATATGTAGGTAGAGTTATTAAAGTGACTATGCATAGATAATAACAAAAAGTAGCAGCAGCGTAGAAGGGGGGGGGGGGCAATGAAAATAGTCTGGGTAGCCATTTGATGTCTCTGCATGCAGTATGAAGGAAGTTAGAGGTAGTTTCACGAACCAATACTAACTAGTGTTAGCGCAATGGCTGCACGCAGAGACATAAAAACTGTATCCACCACGAGTTCATAGGACTCTGGGTAAGTAGAAAAATGGCTTAATTGCCAGAACCTCGCAGTATCCCTTTAACTATCCCAAAGCAGAGCTGATTAGATAACTTGGTGAACTGGGAACTGACCTGGGCTTTGTGGAAGCGCTGCATCTCAGATGTCTTGGCCCGACGCGCCAAAGTCCTCATCTTCATCAGCTGTAGCTTCTCAGCCTTCACAGGGTCTGAAGGGACGATCTGGAACTAGACACAGCAGACTAAGTGTGAGTGTGTGTGTAGCTAATAATAATAATAATAATAATAATAATATACAGTACCAGGCAAAAGTTTGGACACACCTACTCATTCAAGGGTGTTTCTTTACTTTTAATATTTTCTACATTGTAAAATAATAGTGAAGACATCAAAACTATGAAATAACACATATGGAATCATGTAGTAACTAAAAAAACTAATCAAAATAAATTTTAGATTCTTCGAAGTAGCCACCCTTTACCTTGATAAAACCTTTGCACTCTTGGAATTATCTCAACCAACTTCACCTGGAATGCTTTTATAACAGTCGTGAAGGAGTTCCCACATAGGCTGAGCACTTGTGAACAAAAAAATCGAAAATTTGGACTCATCAGACCAAAGGACAGATTTCCACTGGTCTAATATCCATTGCTTGTGTTTCTTGGCTCAAGCAAGTCTCTTCTTATTATTGGTGTCCTTTAGTAGTGGTTTCTTTGCAGCAATTCGACCATAAAGGCTTGATTCACGCAGTCTCCTCTGAACAGTTGATGTTGAGATGTGTCTGTTACTTGAAATCTGTGAAGCATTTATTTGGGCTGCAATCTGAGGTGCAGTTAACTCTAATTAACTTATCCTCTGCAACAGAGGTAACGCTGGGTCTTCCTTTCCTGTGGTGGTCCTCATGAGAGCCAGTTTCATCATAGCGCTTGATGAAACGTTCAGAGTTCTTGAAATTTTTCAGATTGACTGACCTTCATGTCTTAAAGTAACGATGGACTGTCATTTCTCTTTGCTTACTTGAGCTGTTCTTGCCATAATAAATTGCCCTAATTTACTAAATAGGGCCATCTTCTGTATACCACCCCTACCTTGTCACAACACAAATTATTGTCTCAAATGCATTAAGAAGGAAATAAATTCCACAACTTAACAAGGCACACCTGTTAATTGAAATGCATTCCAGGTGACAACCCCATGAAGCTGGTTGAGAGAATGCCAATAGTGTGCAAAGCTGCCATCAAGGCAAAGGGTAGCTACTTTGAAGAATCTCAAATATAAAATATATTTTGATTTGTTTAACACCTTTTTGGTTACTACATTATTCCATATGTGTTATTTCATAGTTTTGATGTCTTCACTATTATTCTACAATGAATATGTGTGTCCAAACTTTTGTCTGGTACTGTATATATAATGAAATTCCATAGATGGAATTAAAATGCCAGCTAAACAAGTCCCAGTCCTTACCTTATCATCATATAAATCCATGCCATCTACTCCAAACATATCCAACTCATCATCATCATCATCATCATCATCATCATCATCATCATCATCATCATCATCATCATCATCATCATCATCATCATCAGCAGCAGCAGCAGCAGCAGCAGCAGCAGCACCACCATCTTCGGATACACTGTGGTGATAGTGTACTTCTGTGAAGATAGAGAAATAAAACAATTCATTCAGGACAGATATGAAGAACATGGGAATCAACAACTGCTGGTTGCTCTTTGGGGGTCCAGGTCAGGTATCTGGAAAGCACTTTTGTGACAACTGTTGCTGTACAAAGCCTATACAAATACATGCTATTTTTTAATAGATAGATAAATACTGTGGCAAAGCTGAGACAGTCCAACCACACCACTTTACAGGGAGCTTTACCTGGTTGGCTATTGAGGACGCTGAAGCGGTAGTCCCTCCTCGGCCGAGGGGAGGAGAGGTTCCAAGGGGAGAACTTGGAGCGGACCCTGCCGTGTTGACCCTGGCCCTCCTGAGGCTCCTCTTTCCTTCTGAAGCAGCGGCGGTTCCTGAGCTCCCGGATGTGTCCCGCCGGCCTCGGGCCCCCAATCCAGTAGCCCTCCTCCTCCTGGCAATCTGCAACTCAAATCAAACTCGATTTAACCCTCAAGCTACCAACTGTGGTAATTTTGAACATAACTTATCATCATACCTCAAAAGGAGTTACAGTGCATTCGGAAAGTATTCAGACCCCTTAACTTTTTCCACATTACAGCCTCATTCTAATATTGATTAATATTGAAATTGACCTCAGGTGCATCCTGTTCACATTGATCCTCATTGAGATGTTTCTACAACTTGGAGTCCACCTGTGGTAAATTCAATGTATTGGACATGATTTGGAAAGGCACACACCTGTCTATATAAGGTCCCACAGTTGACAGTGGATGTCAGAGCAAAAACTAAGCCATGAGGTTGAAGGAATTGTCCATAGAGCTCAGAGACAGGATAATGTCGAGGCACAAATCTGGGGAAGGGTACAAAATCATTTCTGCAGCATTGAAGGTCCCCAAGACCACAGTGGCCTCCATCATTCTTAAATGGTAGAAGTTTGGAACCACCAAGAATCTTCCTAGAGCTGGCCGCCCGGCCAAACCAAGAACCTGATGGCCACTGACAGAGCTCCAGAGTTCCTCTGTGGAGATGGGAGAAACTTCTCTGCAGCACTCCACCAATCAGGTCTTTATGGTAGAGTGGCCAGACGGAAGCCACTCCTCAGTAAAAGGGAAATGACAGCCCGCTTGGAGTTTGCCAAAAGGCACTTAAAGGATTCTCAGACCATGAGAAACAAGATTCTCTGTTCTGATGAAACCAAGATTGAACACTTTGGCCTGAATACCAAGCGACATGTCTGGAGGAAACTAGGCACTGCTCATCACCTGGCCAATACCATCCCTACGGTGAAGCATGGAGGTAGCAGGATCATGCTGTGGGGATCTTTTTTAGCAGCAGGGACTGAGCAATCTACAGAGATCCTTGATGAAAACATGCTCCAGAGCGCTCATGACCTCAGACTGGGGGGAAGGTTCCCCTTCCAATAGGACAACGACCCTAAGCACACAGCCAAGTCAACGCAGGAGCGGCTTAGGGACAAGTCTCTGAATGTCCTTGATTGGCCCAGCCAGAGCCCGGACTTGAACCCGATCGAACATCTCTGGAGAGACCTGAAAATAGCTGTGCAGTCAACCTGAGCTAGTCCAACCCAACAGAGCTTGAGATGATCTGCAGCGAAGAACTCCCCAAATACAGGTGTGCCATGCTTGTAGTGTCATACCCGTGAAAACTCGAGGCTGTAATCGCTGCCAAAGGTGCTTCAACAAAGTACTGAATAAAGGGTCTGAATACTTATGTAAATGGGATCAGTTTTCATTTTTTATACATTTGCAAAAATGTAAAGAAAAATGTTTTTGCTTTGTAATTACAGTGTATTGTGTGTAGATTGATTAGAAAAAAACAACTATTTAATACATTTTTGAATAAGGTTGTAACGTAACAAAATGTGGAAAAAGTGGAGGGGTCTGAACACTTTCCGAATGCACTGTATATTCAATCCTCCGCATTTAAAATCCTAACACTTTTACAGTTAAAACACAGTAGAAGAGATCAAAACAAACAAAAGCAATAATAGAGAGGAGGAATACCTGGAGATTTGGGTGGGCTGGGACCCCCTGCTGTGGCTGTTGAAGAGGAGCAGGAGGAAGAACCAGGTGTCTCTGAGTCAGAGTCCAGGCTGAAGCTCAGGTTGACTAATTGGTTATTCTCCTTGTCAGTGAGCTGCAGCTTCCGCTGGGACTGCTTCGCCCTGGAGTCAGAGGCTGGGGTTGACTTGGGGGTCCCTTTCTCTCCTGCTGCTCCGAGGGACCCCTTCTCCCCTACATGGGCCGGTGACATGTCCCTTTTTGGGGTGGGGAGGACGGTGCGTGGTTTGGGTACAGGAGGGGAGGCCTGAGGGCTGGAGATTTCCGAACAAGACAGACGAGGTTTTGGGACAGGGGTCGGGGGGTATGAGGGGGGATCCTTGACCCTCTCCTTCCCCTCCTTTTCTTCCTCCACCTCACTGGCCTTAAACCCTTTCTCCAGGAAAACGTCTATGGGTGGATTTGGTGGGACATGGGGCTCCTCTACAGGATTCGATTGTTTGCTGCTGGGGTGCTCCTCACCCTGAGGAGCCATTGGTTTAGGAAGACCCAAGTCTAGAGAGTACTCTTCATCATCATCTTCAGAGGGACAAGGTGAGTGCTCTTCACTGGAGATCCCATTCACACCTCTCTCCTTCTCATTGTGATCTTCTATTGTATCCTGGAAGGGAAGAAATTCAATGAATGGAAGAAGCACTGTATCATTGGCATTGTATTATGTGATTAAACATTCCTCTATAAATGAATGGTTAAAGCACAATGTCCTGTGAAATGAACTAGTCTTGTGAGTCAAAAGCAATGTATTACATAGACAAGTAAGCCACAAGCTGGCAACATGGTATGCAACAGAACGGTTTAATTTCCCATCTGCTCAAACTCAGAACAGAGACCCACCTGAACGGATGGGCATTGTTCCCCGTTCTCCATCTCTAGTTGTTCAGAGTGCAGCTCACAGTAGAACTTCCCTGAGGGCACATGAGAAGGAAAACAGCTTTCAGAGAATCTGGATCATGTTAGAGAGAGACGCTACTTGATAACCCTTTCTCCTGTTCCCCTTTTCACATGAACCATAAAACATGTAAAAGGGTATCTTTCATTAATCTTTCATATGGTGCATAAATAAATAAAACTGTGCTGTATATATCACCCGGAAATGTAAGTTTTAACTTCCTACAGGTACGACAGCTTTTAGAATAGACATAGCTATATTCTGTTTCTGTATTGACAAAAGAGGGAGTAATTTGCAGCCTTTTTGCGAACAGACCAAATTTAACATAACATTTCACACAAAATATTTTCCATGCTTGAGTAAATAATAACCATGGAAGTCCCACTTGTACAATATCATGATGTTCCATTGTACAGTAACATGACGTTCTATTGTATAGTAACATGATGTTCTATTGTACAGTAACATGACGTTCTATTGTATAGTAACATGATGTTCTATTGTACAGTAACATGACGTTCTATTGTTCTACTGTACAGTAACACAACGTTCTATTGTATAGTAACATGATGTTCTACTGTACAGTAACATGACGTTCTATTGTTCTACTGTAGAGTAACATGCCGTTATACTGTACAGCAACACAACGTTCTATTGTATAGTAACATGATGTTCTACTGTACAGTAACATGAAGTTCTATTGTTCTACTGTACAGTAACATGATGTTGTATTGTTCTAGTGTACAGTAACATGATGTTCTACTGTACAGTAACATGCTCTATTGTACAGTAACATGATGTTCTACTGTACAGTAACATGTTCTACTGTACAGTAACATGATGTTCTATTGTTCTACTGTACAGTAACATGATGTTGTATTGTTCTATTGTATAGTAACATGATGTTCTACTGTACAGTAACATGACGTTCTATTGTTCTACTGTAGAGTAACATGCCGTTATACTGTACAGTAACACAACGTTCTATTGTATAGTAACATGATGTTCTACTGTACAGTAACATGATGTTCTATTGTTCTACTGTACAGTAACATGATGTTCTACTGTACAGTAACATGACGTTCTAGTGTTCTACTGTACAGTAACATGCTCTATTGTACAGTAACATTATGTTCTATTGTTCTACTGTACAGTAACATGACGTTCTAGTGTTCTACTGTACAGTAACATGCTCTATTGTACAGTAACATTATGTTCTATTGTTCTACTGTACAGTAACATGACGTTCTATTGTTCTACTGTACAGTAACATGATATATTGTACAGTAACATGATGTTGTATTGTTCTAGTGTACAGTAACATGATATATTGTACAGTAACATGATGCTGTATTGTTCTAGTGTAAAGTAACATGACGTTCTACTGTACAGTAACATGATGTTCTACTGTACAGTAACATGCTCTATTGTACAGTAACATGATGTTCTACTGTACAGTAACATGATGTTCTACTGTACAGTAACATGACATTCTACTGTACAGTAACATGACGTTCTAGTGTTCTACTGTACAGTAACATGCTCTATTGTACAGTAACATTATGTTCTATTGTTCTACTGTACAGTAACATGACGTTCTAGTGTTCTACTGTACAGTAACATGCTCTATTGTACAGTAACATTATGTTCTATTGTTCTACTGTACAGTAACATGACGTTCTAGTGTTCTACTGTACAGTAACATGCTCTATTGTACAGTAACATTATGTTCTATTGTTCTACTGTACAGTAACATGACGTTCTATTGTTCTACTGTACAGTAACATGTTATATTGTACAGAAACATGATGCTGTATTGTTCTAGTGTAAAGTAACATGACGTTCTACTGTACAGTAACATGATGTTCTACTGTACAGTAACATGCTCTATTGTACAGTAACATGATGTTCTACTGTACAGTAACATGATGTTCTACTGTACAGTAACATGATGTTCTACTGTAAAGTAACATGACGTTCTACTGTACAGTAACATGATGTTCTACTGTACAGTAACATGCTCTATTGTACAGTAACATGATGTTCTACTGTACAGTAACATGATGTTCTACTGTACAGTAACATGATGTTCTACTGTACAGTAACATGATGTTGTATTGTTCTAGTGTACAGTAACATGATGTTGTATTGTTCTAGTGTACAGTAACATGATGTTCTACTGTACAGTAACATGATGTTCTACTGTACAGTAACATGACATTCTACTATACAGTAACATGACGTTCTAGTGTTCTACTGTACAGTAACATGCTCTATTGTACAGTAACATTATGTTCTATTGTTCTACTGTACAGTAACATGACGTTCTAGTGTTCTACTGTACAGTAACATGCTCTATTGTACAGTAACATTATGTTCTATTGTTCTACTGTACAGTAACATGACGTTCTATTGTTCTACTGTACAGTAACATGATATATTGTACAGAAACATGATGCTGTATTGTTCTAGTGTAAAGTAACATGACGTTCTACTGTACAGTAACATGATGTTCTACTGTACAGTAACATGCTCTATTGTACAGTAACATGATGTTCTACTGTACAGTAACATGATGTTCTACTGTACAGTAACATGATGTTCTACTGTACAGTAACATGATGTTGTATTGTTCTAGTGTACAGTAACATGATGTTGTATTGTTCTAGTGTACAGTAACATGATGCTCTACTGTACAGTAACATGATGTTCTACTGTACAGTAACATGATGTTCTACTGTACAGTAACATGATGTTCTACTGTACAGTAACATGATGCTGTATTGTTCTAGTGTAAGCAACATGACGTTCTACTGTACAGTAACATGTTCTACTGTACAGTAACATGATGTTCTACTGTACAGTAACATGTTCTACTGTACAGTAACATGATGTTCTATTGTTCTACTGTACAGTAACATGATGTTGTATTGTTCTAGTGTACAGTAACATGATGTTCTACTGTACAGTAACATGGTGTTCTACTGTACAGTAACATGCTCTATTGTACAGTAACATGATGTTGTATTGTTCTACTGTACAGTAACATGATGTTCTACTGTACAGTAACATGATGTTCTACTGTACAGTAACATGATGTTCTACTGTACAGTAACATGCTCTATTGTACAGTAACATGATGCTGTATTGTTCTAGTGTAAAGTAACATGACGTTCTACTGTACAGTAACATGATGTTCTACTGTACAGTAACATGATGTTCTACTGTACAGTAACATGTTCTACTGTACAGTAACATGATGTTCTATTGTTCTACTGTACAGTAACATGATGTTGTATTGTTCTAGTGTACAGTAACATGATGTTCTACTGTACAGTAACATGCTCTATTGTACAGTAACATGATGCTGTATTGTTCTAGTGTAAAGTAACATGACGTTCTACTGTACAGTAACATGATGTTCTACTGTACAGTAACATGCTCTATTGTACAGTAACATGATGTTCTACTGTACAGTAACATGTTCTACTGTACAGTAACATGATGTTCTATTGTTCTACTGTACAGTAACATGATGTTGTATTGTTCTAGTGTACAGTAACATGATGTTCTACTGTACAGTAACATGACGTTCTATTGTTCTACTGTAGAGTAACATGCCGTTATACTGTACAGTAACACAACGTTCTATTGTATAGTAACATGATGTTCTACTGTACAGTAACATGATGTTCTATTGTTCTACTGTACAGTAACATGATGTTCTACTGTACAGTAACATGACGTTCTAGTGTTCTACTGTACAGTAACATGCTCTATTGTCAAGTAACATTAAGTTCTATTGTTCTACTGTACAGTAACATGACGTTCTATTGTTCTACTGTACAGTAACATGATATATTGTACAGTAACATGATGTTGTATTGTTCTAGTGTACAGTAACATGATGTTCTACTGTACAGTAACATGGTGTTGTATTGTTCTACTGTACAGTAACATGGTGTTCTACTGTACAGTAACATGCTCTATTGTACAGTAACATGATGTTGTATTGTTCTAGTGTACAGTAACATGGTGTTCTACTGTACAGTAACATGGTGTTCTACTGTACAGTAACATGGTGTTCTACTGTACAGTAACATGATGTTCTACTGTACAGTAACATGATGTTCTACTGTACAGTAACATGATGTTCTACTGTACAGTAACATGATGTTCTACTGTACAGTAACATGCTCTATTGTACAGTAACATGATGTTGTATTGTTCTACTGTACAGTAACATGATGTTCTACTGTACAGTAACATGATGTTCTACTGTACAGTAACATGATGTTCTACTGTACAGTAACATGATGTTCTACTGTACAGTAACATGCTCTATTGTACAGTAACATGATGTTGTATTGTTCTACTGTACAGTAACATGATGTTCTACTGTACAGTAACATGATGTTCTACTGTACAGTAACATGCTCTATTGTACAGTAACATGATGTTCTACTGTACAGTAACATGGTGTTCTACTGTACAGTAACATGATGGTCTACTGTACAGTAACATGATGGTCTACTGTACAGTAACATGATGCTCTACTGTACAGTAACATGATGCTCTACTGTACAGTAACATGATGTTCTACTGTACAGTAACATGATGTTCTACTGTACAGTAACATGATGCTCTACTGTACAGTAACATGGTGTTCTACTGTACAGTAACATGATGTTCTACTGTACAGTAACATGATGTTGTATTGTTCTAGTGTACAGTAACATGATGTTCTACTGTACAGTAACATGGTGTTCTACTGTACAGTAACATGATGTTGTATTGTTCTAGTGCACAGTAACATGATGTTGTATTGTTCTAGTGTACAGTAACATGATGTTCTACTGTACAGTAACATGATGTTCTATTGTACAGTAACATGATGTTCTAGTGCACAGTAACATGATGTTGTATTGTTCTAGTGTACAGTAACATGATGTTCTACTGTACAGTAACATGATGTTCTAGTGTACAGTAACATGATGTTCTATTGTACAGTAACATGATGTTCTAGTGCACAGTAACATGATGTTGTATTGTTCTAGTGTACAGTAACATGATGTTCTACTGTACAGTAACATGATGTTCTACTGTACAGTAACATGATGTTCTATTGTACAGTAACATGATGTTCTAGTGTACAGTAACATGATGTTCTACTGTACAGTAACATGATGTTCTAGTGCACAGTAACATGATGTTGTATTGTTCTACTGTACAGTAACATGATGTTCTACTGTACAGTAACATGATGTTCTATTGTTCTACTGTACAGTAACATGATGTTGTATTGTTCTAGTGTACAGTAACATGATGTTCTACTGTACAGTAACATGATGTTCTACTGTACAGTAACATGATGTTCTACTGTACAGTAACATGCTCTATTGTACAGTAACATGATGTTGTATTGTTCTAGTGCACAGTAACATGATGTTGTATTGTTCTAGTGTACAGTAACATGATGTTCTACTGTACAGTAACATGATGTTCTAGTGTACAGTAACATGATGTTCTATTGTACAGTAACATGATGTTCTAGTGCACAGTAACATGATGTTGTATTGTTCTAGTGTACAGTAACATGATGTTCTACTGTACAGTAACATGATGTTCTACTGTACAGTAACATGATGTTCTATTGTACAGTAACATGATGTTCTAGTGTACAGTAACATGATGTTCTACTGTACAGTAACATGATGTTCTAGTGCACAGTAACATGATGTTCTACTGTACAGTAACATGATGTTCTACTGTACAGTAACATGATGTTCTACTGTACAGTAACATGCTCTATTGTACAGTAACATGATGTTGTATTGTTCTAGTGCACAGTAACATGATGTTGTATTGTTCTAGTGTACAGTAACATGATGGTCTACTGTACAGTAACATGATGTTCTACTGTACAGTAACATGTTTTATTGTTCTATTGTACAGTAACATGATGTTCTATTATAGAATCTTGTTTAAAAAAAACTATCCTGCTTCTAAAAGATTCAAAAAGCTCATTGGGACCCTATAAATAACATTTGTTACTAAAATTGCAGATTACCCACTAGTCTATTGACCTGAAAAAGAGTACCCGAGTATAGCCTGTGGTACAAGCGGTGCTCACTACTCACCAGTGTGCTGGTTGAAGGTATACCCGCCCAGTCTAAGGGTGGTGCCGCACTGATGGCAGGTGAAGCAGCTACGGTGGAAGAACTTTCCCTCAGTACTGATCCTCTCCAGAACATAGACCCGCTGGCAACAGAAGTAACACTCCTCATTGCTACTGATGCCTGGCGTCAGGCTCGGTTCAGGGTCAGGGTTCACAGGGTCAGGGTTCACCGTAGGGGCTGAGAGAGGAGCTAAAGGCTGGGGGGGAAGAAATTGAGAGCAACGGTAATATTTTTACAGTAGTTCAATAACATAGCACAAAAACACCTGCTTATGGTTCAACATTAGGGAGTTGTCCTGAAGGCCAAAGAAAGACGCACAATACCAAATGACAAATCTGATGGGCTCAACAACTCTTCACTCTGTACATGTCTCTGGGTTCTGTATCCCAGTAGTAATCAAATAGAGGAACAAAGCATAGAAACACATTATAGTATAGCAGTTGGAGTAGTCCTGAAGTCTGCAGATACATCCATCAATAAAGGGAAAGGTAAGCTCTGTACTGTATGTGAGCCTCTGATAATAAGGATATCATTTGTATTCTAGACACTACTCACATCCTTTTCCTCTCCCATCATCCTTTTTTCTTCTTTCTTGCTTGCCAGTCTCTCCTGTGTAAAAGAGAAAACAGTCATGTGACCACATTTATGGTTTAAATTACAGTAACTGAATAACCTCAAAATGACCAATGCTTTAGATATTATCTTGCATGTTTGAAAAGTATCTTTGCCATTACAGTTGATTTTGGAAAAGGCCAAAAAAGGCCCAAATAAATTGTAAACCTCATGCAGTATGGTCTTATTTATAATACAGAACTAAAACAATCAAATGATCATTAAAAATACTGTAACTAGTGAAAATTGAATGTACAATGAAAGTATAATCACAAGAAACAAACTCAAATGACAAGGCATAAGAATTTGAGGTTCTCATCTAGAAAACTCTGATATTAAGTACATAATCTAGCTACAGTAGTCTCAGCAACAACATGCAGCTGCTTGTTTAAGCTCACCTCGCGGCTCTGCAGGGAGTTGCATGAAAAAGAATGACGTCCATATGAACTTGAGGTTGGCCTACTCTCCTTTTCACCCAAAAGACAACTGGTTTTGCACAAATGTTCTTATCCAGTCGATCCCCGATATTAAATAAACACTAAACAGCCAACTACAGTGGTCTCAGTGACAACATGCAGCTGCTTGCCTGAACCTTACCTTGCGTCGCTGCAGAGAGTTGTGCTTGAGGTTGTTGAGGAAGACCACAGCAGCCCGAAAAGACAGGGTCTTGGATGGCTTCAGGGGAAAGCTCTGAGGTTCTGCAGCAGAGAGAGAAATACACACAAGCTTTAGTGTCCTCCTGCTCTGTTCTGGCGGAACAACAAACATGCTCATCTGTGTGTCAGCCAGCCAGCCGATCCCCTTGCATAGTGATACTCTACCTCCAGCATCACAGAGACAAGACAAAGCCAAGCGGAGCAACCGCTCTCCAAGCCTGCTTCCAAATGCTGGATCCCCACTGAAAATCTCTCTCCTACACACTCTGCTAGTATTTACCAGAAATTGCTCCGGCAGCAAAAACAGCCCGGGAAAATCTGTACTCCTCACAGGAATAGTAGCTAGATCTCTTTTAGGTGAGGCTGAGGCTAGTCCCACCCGAGCCTGATAAGCCATTTCCTCAGAGGCTGATGCTGTTTGCTTTGGCTGCTGCCTGGCTTACCCACCGACCTCAGGAGAGTGGCACAACCCTGGCAGCCAATCAGGGCTGGTTATGAGCTCAGCCCCAGCTACTCTAATCATAGGCATGCTGGGTAATGCTCTTAAAGTGACAATGACAGCCCTCTCCCTTTTATCAACATCAAACACATTTCAGAGGGAAAAACACCTGAGCCCTTATACAAACGGGGTTACATAAGCTGTGTACTCTCTAAACAACTGACTTGGGACCAGATTCAATTCCTCTCACTAATAATACACTATTGATACAGTTAATCTTGCTCCAGCGTTTTAAGAAATGCCAACTAGAAATATGCCAATAAACATCTTCATGTAATGAATACAACTATGCTCAATGACAAGATAACAATGTCACAGTAACAGAAAAGTATATAAATATACATAATGTAGTCTCGTGAATACAGACCAACACCACTTTCTTGTTCCAGATAGCTGGAGTCAAGGCTACAAGTGATCAAACAAACAATCACAGTGATTATTACGTAACATGTACGACAATCATTGCCCTAATGCAGGTATTCCCAAACTGGGGCATTGTAGGGGGTACGCCAAATTACGTCGGGGGTACGCAGTATAAAAATGTGATTCACATTTTTTTTAATGTAAAAACAAACAATGGGGCTATACATTTGGGTGAGGTTTTTTTCTCGCCTGAGTAGCCTCGTTTCACTGCCGAAAATGAAATTAAACCATCTAGTGTTCAGAAAAATAACAACACAATGTTAAATACAGGTATCCTAGTCAAATAATGAACATCCAATCACATTAACCGCTACTCTCTCGCGGAAATTCCACTAACGGTCAGTATGTAGCTAAACGTAGCTGCTGCTCATGTTGGTATCTGTACTGATGGCGCAAAAGCCATGACAGGGAGACATAGTGGAGTGGTAACGCGTGTGCAAGCAGTTGCTCCCGACGCCACTTGGGTACACTGCAGCATCCACCGAGAGGCTTTTGCTGCCAAGGAAATGCCTGACAGCTTGAAAGACGTTTTGGACACTGCAGTGAAAATGGTTAACTTTCTTAAAGCAAGGCCCCTGAACTCTCGTGTATTTTCTGCACTATGCAATGATATGGGCAGCGACCATGTAACACTTTTACAACATACAGAAGTGCGCTGGTTATCAAAGGGCAAAGTATTGACACATTTTTTTAAATTGAGAGACGAGCCAAAAGTTTTCTTTATTGACCATAATTTTCACTTGTCTGACCGCTTGCATGATGATGAGTTTCTCACACGGCTGGCCTTTCTGGGTGATGTTTTTTCCTCGCCTGAATGATCTGAATCTAGGATTACATGGACTCTCCGCAACTATATTCAATGTGCGGGACAAAATTGAGGCTATGATTAAGAAGTTGGAGCTCTTCTCTGTCTGCATTAACAAGGACAAGACACAGGTCTTTCAATCATTCGATGATTTTTTCAAGCTTACGGAGAATGTCTAATGTGATGTAGGGAAGCACCTGAGTGAGTTGGGTGCGTAATTACGCAGGTTCTTTCCCGAAACGGACGGAACAAACAACTGGATTCGTTATCCCTTTCATGCCCTGCCTCCAGTCCACTTATCGATATCTGAACAAGAGAGACTCATCGAAATTGCAACAAGCGGTTCTGTGAAAACTGAATTTAATGAGAAGCCACTGCCAGATTTCTGGACTGGCCTGCACTCAGAGTATCCTGCCTTGGCAAATCGCGCTGTTAAGACACTGATGCCTTTTGCAACCACGTACCTATGTGAGAGTGGATTCTCGGCCCTCACTAGCATGAAAACTAAATACAGTGTGCGGAAATTATTTAAGACTGAGACTCTCCAATACAACCCAACATTGCAGAGTTATGTGCATCCTTTCAAGCACACCCTTCTCATTAACCTGTGGTGAGTTATTCACAATTTTCAATGAACAAATAAGGTTTTATATGTAAGATGGTTAAATAAAGAGCAAAATTATTGATTATTATTATTTGTGCCTTGTCCTATAAGAGCTTTTGTCACTTCCCACAAGCCGGGTTGTGACAAAAACTCACACTCATTCTTATGTTTAATAAATGTATCGTATAGTGTGTGTGTGGCAGGCTTACAATGATGGCAAAAAACAACATTTGAGAGTGCGCTGAGCCTGGTGCTAGAGGGGGTACGCTGCTGGAGGTTGAATGTTTGAAGCGGTACGGGACTATAAAAAGTTAGGGAACCACTGCCCTAATGCATACCTTTAGTAGGTGTCCTTTCATTGAATGCATCGTGGATCTGTGTGAGGTAGTGCACCATGGAGAGCTTGTCTAGCTGTCCCTTGAAAGACATCTCACTGGCTGACATTATGGGAGGGATGCCCAGCTCTCTCTCCAGGAAGTTGAAGGCCAGCTGGTTATTGTAGACTGCATTAGACTCCTCCAGAGAGGACATGTCACTGTGGAGGGAGAGGTTAGGGATAGCTACTATGTTGACCGAGGGCATGTTCAGGAGGGCACACAATAGAACAACTATTTGTAACAGAACACAGAAGTTTGTTTTCTTATTGGACAGTTAGTACCATGAATAACTTGAACAGGAAAAGTCCTTCAGACCAATTAAATTTGACTAGGCTTATGGGTAAGTTTTTCCTTCTGTAGTACTACTTGTGCATTTGCTTTGCTACATAGGTGGTGGATACGTTGACTTGACCCCCTTGTAAAGCCCAGAGACTCACATGACATGGGGTCTGAAGGTGTTGATGAGGGCACACAGGGCCAGGCCAGACCTCCAGGACTGGTTCAGATCTTTCACCTTCACCCTGTCGTGCCCTGCAGTGTGCTGCTGGCACCACTTCAAAAGCACCTCAAATGCTCCAACTGAATCTGGGCCATGAACACACATAGGAACACTGCATTAGGACGATGAAACATAGTGACATTGCATCAAGGCAGGCATTGAAATAATGCTGTGATTCATACACAGACAGTTTCCATTCCAAGTTGGGCATCTAAGGATGCAACAGAAAGGTCTTAGCCATTGCTATTTAATTCGGAATTTTAACACCCCTTGAATTATCCCAAAAAATATATACAACAATTATTTGATTAAAACAATTATTTGGCCGCTATGCCAGGGGTGGGCAATTCCAGTCCTCGAGGGCCTGATTGGTGTCACAGTTTAGCCCAAGCCCCAGCTAACACGCCTGACTCAAATAAATCACATAATCATGATCTTCAGTTTAGAATGCAATTTGATTAATCAGCTGTGTTTGCTAGAGATGGATTACCTGAACGTGTACTCAAATAATGCGTGGACCAACTGGCAAGTGTCTTCAAAGACATTTTCAAGCGCTCCCTGACAGACTCTGTAATACCTGATTGTTTCAAGCAGACCACCATAGTCCCTGTGCCCAAGGAAGCAAAGGTAACCTGCCTAAATGATTCCTGCCCCTTACCACTCACGTCGGTAGCCATGAAGTGCTTTGAAAGGCTGGTCATGGCTCACATCAACACCATCATCCCAGAATCTCAAGACCCACTCCAATTCGCATACCGCCCCAACAGATGCACAGATGACACAATCTCAATCGCACTCCACACTGCCCTTTCCCAAAAGAACACCTATGTGAGAATGCTGTTCATTGACTACAGCTCAGCGTTCAACACCATAGTGCCCACAAAGGTTATTACTAAGCTAAGGACCATGGGACTAAACACCTCCCTCTGCAACCGTATCCTGGACTTCCTGACAGGCCACATCTGCCACGCTGATCCTCAATACTGGGGCCCCTCAGGGGTGCGTGCTTAGTCCCCTCCCTGTTCACCCATGACTGCATGGCCAAACACGACTCCAACACCATCATTAAGTTTGCTGACGACACAGGCCTGATCACCGCCAACGAGAGACCTGGCAATGTGGTGCCATGGCAATGTGACGAAGACAAAGGAGCTGATCATGGACTATACGAAAAGGCAGGCCGAACAGGCCCCCATTAACATCGACGGGGCTGTAGAGTTTCAAGTTCTTTGGTGTTCACATCACCAACAAACTATCATGGTCCAAACACACCAAGACAGTTTACAAGAGGGCACGGCAACACCTTTTCCCCCTCAGGAGACTGAAAAGATTTGGCATGGGTCCCCAGATCCGCAAAAAGTTATACAGCTGCACGATCGAGAGCATCCTGACAGGTTGCATCACCGCCTGGTATGGCAACTGCTTGGCTTCTGACTGTAAGGCCCTACAGAGGGTAGTGGGTACGGCCCAGTACATCATTGGGGCCAAGCTTCCTACCATCCAGGATCTATATACTAGGCGGTGTCAGAGGAAGGCCCCAAAAATTGTAAATGAGGCCAGTCACCCAAGTCATAGACTGTTCGCTCTGCTACCGCACAGCAAGCAGTACCGGAGCGCCTAGGACCAAAAGGCTCCTTAACAGCTTCTACCCCCAAGCCATAAGACTGCTGAACAATGAATCAATCAAGTGGCCACCCAGACTATTTACATTAGACTATTGACACGCCCCCCCCCCCCCCCCCCCCCCCCCCTTTGTTTTCACACTGCTGCTACTGGCTGTTTATTATCTATTTATAGTCACTTTACCACTACCTTCATGTACAAAATAACTCGACTAACCTGTACCCCCACACATTGACTTGGTACCGGTACGCCCTGTAAATAGCCTCGTTATTTTTTATTTAACTATTTTTATTTTAGTTGAATTAGTAAATATTTTCTTAGATCTTTCTTGAACTACATTGTTGGTTAAGGGCTAAGGGCTTGTAAATAAGCATTTCACGGTAAGGTTGTATTCGGAGAATGTGACAAATAAAATGTGATTTGATTTACTGCTACTAGCCCATACAAACGCATTGAATAACAAATTCACTACATGGAACAGATAATCGCCCCCCCCCCCCCCCAACAAAAATCTAAGGGCAGTTTGACCTGAAGTGTCTGACCTATATCTATTTGAGAGATATAACTAAGATCAGGAAACATCATAGAATTTTTTTTTTTTTTACATGTATTTAATGGGTTGTAGTTTCTGCGTGCCCATGATCTCAGCACAGCACACCTGTGCCAAAACCAAAATGAATCACACCCCTGCCCCTCATGCATTATTGCTTTAGTAATGTGAAGCCAGACTGACCTTGTCGCAGGTGAGACCACTTGCCTTTCGGCTTCTTGGTGGGTCGGCCAGGATTAAGGTGTTCTTCCACGTCATAGAGGCGTTTCACCTTCGTAATGTATGCAAAGAGAGGGAATACCAAGAAACAATAGAGTTGAGATCAACTTCACACCGAAGCCAGAACATAGTAGCCTGGTAACATATGCGTTTGTTTGTGCTGTCTTGCCAACCTCTATGGTCATTGTCAAGCAACAAGCATAGGAGTTGGCTATACAGCACAAACAGATCTGGTACTAGGCTAAGAACACAGCAGGCTTCATAAAGGCAGAAGCTGGGGTTTGGTTTGATGCAGTGTAATTGATCTGGTAGCTTGTGAAAACTCTCCAAAGCCTTTTAGATCAATACTCCTCTAGTGGGGGGGGGGGGGGGGGGGGGGGGGGGGTTCGGCTCACCACAAAATACAAACACACAGCAGTTTCCTGACAATGCATGAATACTATAGGAAATATACACCAAAATGGGGGAGCAGCACTGATCTATTTCAAAACGTGTTTACAATGTTACACAGCACAATATACAGTATATTTATTTTACTAGCGTTGATACAGTGAGGAAGTCATACCCTTTCGTACTATCGTACCAACCCAAACCTTACTGAGCTGACCTGGTTACGCATCCCCTATAGTTGCTGTAACCATGCTGAAAAAAGGAAATGTCAAAGCCAGCACTGTGCATTTCTAGGCAGCCCAATAATGTGAATCAGGCATGAGTGTAGCTTTGTGTCGGCCCTGACTACAGAAATAGAAGGAATAGATTATATTTATGTTTTTGACCTGGATGGCCTTGACGGAGTTGAGGTTGACGTGCTGGTAGCGTGTAGCCGGGTCTATGCTGAAGGCGCTATATTTCTTACAGGTGTTCTCTGGCGTGGTCTGGGACAAGAGCTGGTAGATACTCTCTCTATTCAGTCAGAGGGAAAGACATTTTAAGAGATAGTTCTACCTCAGAAACTCACTATGGAACTGAAGAAGCTCAAACTAAGGAACAGAAGATTCCGATGGGTTTGTACAGTAAGAATTTTTACAAGCAGCTGCCTGTGAATTAATGGATGTTCAAAGATATACAGTTACAAGACTAGAGTTGCATTACTAGTTGAAGAATTCTTTCTGAAAGGCCCAGCCAGTGTAGTCCCTTCTATACAGTGAAGAGGGATGGTCACATGCTTTTAAAGGTGGTGTTATTGATCATATAGGAAAACACTTCTTTACCGTTCAGCAAGGACTTCCATGTGGGGTCTTCCCTTGCCCCAGCTCCTAACCATCCATGCTGTGTCGAAGGCAGCCAGGAACCCACGGGCAATACCTGTTCCCAGAGGCCAAAACGGCTATGAACACACACACACACACAAACACAAACACAAACACACACACAACCTTTAGAATTATTAATTGACATGATAACTTGTCAGATTTAAAAGGAAATAAAGGTAAAGGAAGGAAATAAAGGTATGATGCTCTGTGCTGATCTAAAATAGATTAAATAAATACAAATCCTCAATCTACACACAATGCCCCATAATGATGAACCAAAAACAGGTTTTTAGAAATGTTTGCAAATGTATTAAAAATAAAAAACAAATACCTTATTTACATAAGACCCTTTGCTATGAGACACGAAAGTGAGCTCAGGTGCATCCTGTTTCCATTGATCATCCTTGAGATGTTTCTACAACTTGATTGGAGTCCACCTTTGGTAAATTGAATTGATTGGACATGACTTGGAAAGGTACACACCTGTCTATATAAGGTACCTTAGCAAAAACCAACCATGAGGTGGAAGGAATTGTCGGCAAAGCTCAGAGACAGGATTGTGTCGAGGCACAGATCTGGGGAAGGATACCAAAAGATTTTATGTGGCCTCCGTCATTCTTAAATGGAAGAAGTTTGGGACCACCAAAACACTTCAAAGAGCTGGCTGCTGGGCCAAACAGAGCAATCGGGGGAGAAGGGACTTGGTCAGGGAGGTAACCAAGAACCTAAAGGTCACTGACAGAGTTCTAGAGTTGCTCTGTGGAGATGGGAGGACCTTCCAGAATGACAAACATCTCTGCAGCACTCCACCAATCAGGCCTTTATGCTAGTGGCCAGACAGAAGCCACTCCTCAGTAAAAGTCACATGACAGCCCGCTTGGATTTTGCCAAGAGGCACTTAAAGGACTGACCATGAGAAACAAGATTCTCTGGTCTGATGAAACCAAGATTTGGCCTGAATGCCAAGTGTCACGTCTGGAGGAAACCTGGCACCATTCCACATTGAAGCATAGTGGTGGCAGTATCATGCTGTGGGGATGTTTTTCCATCGGAAGATCTTGGGATACTAGTCAGGATCGAGGGAAAGATGAACGGAGCAAAGTACAGAGAGATCCTTGAGTGCTCAGGACCTCAGACTGGGGCAATGGTTCACCTTCCAACAGGACAACAACCCCAAGCACACAGCCAAGACAATGCAGGAGTGGCTTCGGGACAAGTCTTTAAATGTCCTTGAGTGGCCCAGCCAGAGCCCGGAAAATAGCTGTGCAGCGACGCACCCCATCTAACCTGACAGAGCTTGAGAAGATCTCCAGAGAAGAATGGAAGAAACCCCCCAAATACAGGTGTGCCAAACTTGTAGCGTCATCCCCAAGAATAATCGAGGTTGTAATCGCTGCCAAAGGTGCTTCAACAAAGTATTGTGATTTCAGTTTTTTTATTTCTAAATTAGCTAACATTTCTAAAAACACAATTTTGCTTTGTCATTATGGGGTAGCGTGTAGATTGATGAGAGGAAAAAAACATTTAATCAATTTTAGAATAAGGCTGTAACGTAACAAAATGTGGAAGAAGTCAAGGGTCTGAATACTTTCCGAATGCACAGTGTACACTAAGTGTACAAAACATTAGGAACACCTTCCTAATATTGAGTTTCACCCCCTTTTGCCCTCAGAACAGCCTCAATTTGTCAGAGCATTGACTCTGCAGGGTGTCAAAAGCGTTCCACAGCGATACTGGCCCATGTTGACTCCAATGCCTCCCACAGTTGTGTCAAGTTGCTGGATGTAATTTGGGTGGTGGACTATTCTGATGCACACAAAAAATTGTTGAGCATGAAAACCCAGGAGTGTTGCAGTTCTTGACACACTCAAACCGGTGTGCCGGCACCTACTCCGTTCAAAAGCAATTCAATATTTTGTCACACATAAACAATCCATGTCTCAAGGCTTCTTTAACCTGTCTCCTACCCTTCATCTACACTGATTGAAGTGAATTTAACAAGTGGCATCAATAAGGGATCATAGCTTTCACCTGGATTCACCTGGTCAGTCTTTGTCTTGGAAAGAGCAGGTGTTCTTAATGTTTTGTACAGTGTACAGTTGAAGTCGGAAGTTTACATACACTTGGAATCATTAAAACTTGTTTTTCAACCACTCCACAAATGTATTGTTAACAAACTATAGTTTTGGCAAGTCGGTTAGGACATCTACTGTGTGCATGACACAAGTAATTTTTCCAACAATTGTTTATAGACATATTATTTCACTTACAATTCACTGTATCACAATTCCAATGGGTCAGAAGTTTACATACACTAAGTTGACTGTGCCTTTAAACAGCTTGGAAATTTCCCGAAAATGATGTCATGGCTTTAGAAGCTTCTTATAGGCTAATTGACATCATTTGTCAAATTAAGGTGTACCTGTGGATGTATTTTAAGGCCTACCTTCAAACTCAGTGTCTCTTTGCTTGACATCATGGGAAAATCAAAAGAAATCAGCCAAGACCTCAGAAATAAATGTGTAGACCTCCACAAGTCTGGTTCATCTTTGGGAGCAATTTCCAAACACCTGAAGGTACCACGTTAATCTGTACAAACAATAGTACGCAAGTATAAACACCATGGGACCACGGAGCCGTCATACCGCTCAGGAAGGAGACGCGTTCTGTCTCCTAGAGATGAACGTACCTTAGTGCGAAAAGTGCAAATCTATCCCAGAACAGCAAAGGACCTTGTGAAGATGCTGGAGGAAACAGGAACAAAAGTATCTATATCCACAGTAAAACAAGTCCTATATCGACATAACCTGAAAGGTCGCTCAGCAAGGAAGAAGCCACTGCTCCAAAACCGCCATAAAAAAGCCAAACTATGGTATGCAACTGCACATGGGGACAAAGATCATACATTTTGGAAAAATGTCCTCTGGTCTGATGAAACAAAAATAGAACTGTTTGGCCATAATGACCATCATTGTGTTTGGAGAGAAAAGGGGGAGGCTTGCAAGCCAAAGAACACCATCCCAACCTTGAAGCACGGGGGTGGCAGCATCATGTTGTGGGGGTGCTTTGCTGCAGGAGGGACTGGTGCACTTAACAAAATAGATGGCATCGTGAGGAAGAAAAATTATGTGGATATATTGAAGCAACATCTCAAGACATCAGTCAGGAAGTTAAAGCTTGGTCGCAAATGGGTCTTCCAAATGGACAATGACCCCAAGCATACTTCCAAAGTTGTGGCAAAATGGCTTAAGGACAACAAAGTCAAGGTATTGGACTGGCCATCACAAAGCCCTGACCTCAATCCCATAGAACATTTGTGGGCAGAACTGAAAAAGCATGGCCTACAAACCTGACTCAGTTACACCAGCTCTGTCAGGAGGAATGGGCCAAAATTCACCCAACTTATTGTGGGAAGCTTATTGTGGGAAGCTACCTGAAATGTTTGACCCAAGTTAAACAATTGAAAGGCAATGCTACCAAATACTAATTGAGTGTATTTAAACTTCTGAACAACTGGAAAGCTTAAATAAAAAGTTGTCTGTACTATTATTCTGACATTTCCCATTCTTAAAATAAAGTGGTGATCCTAACTGACCTAAGATGGGATTTTTTACAAGGATTAAATGTCAAGAATTGTGAAAAACTGGGTTTAAATGTATTTGGCTAAGGTGCATGTAAACTTCCGACTTCAACTGTGTGCACGCATGCACGCACGCACGCACGCACGCACGCACGCACGCACGCACATGTCTGTGCCGGAGCATAAGTGTAGGTGTACGCATAAGTGAATCAAGTCCTCCAACACACTGACATGACCTCTCACCTCTACCAGGCAGTCTCCCACCAGGCCCATGAGTAGTTTCTTGCCCTTTCTCTCCCTGACCAGAGAGGCGTTCTCAGCTCGGTGCATGCAGGTGAAGTCGAACATGGCCACGTCAGGCTGGCCAGCGTGGTTCTGGGCAAACTGCATGTCGGGCAGGCAGTGGCCCGTGGAGAACTGGGCAGCATCGTAGGTGTAACGCAACAAGGCCTCCTGGTCCACATTTACCTGGGCCAGAAGCTTATCGGCATCACTAAAGTCCTGGAGGCAGAGGGAACATATTGGAGGTGGTCACCAAAGAGATATATAACTGTTTTATATCTATGCTGGTCACAGAGGGAACAACATCAGTAGTGGAAAAAGTACCCAATTGTCATACTTGAGTAAAAGTAAAAGATACCTTAATAGAAAATGACTAAAGTAAAAGTGAACGTCACCCAGTAAAATACTACATGAGTAAAAGTTTAAAAAAAAATGGGTTTAAAATATACTTAAGTATCAAAAGTAAAAGTATGAATCATTTCTAATTACTTATATTAAGCAAACCAGTAGGCACAATGTCTGCGTTTTCTTTACATTTACTGATAGCCAGGGGGACACTCCAACACTTAGACATTGCTTACAAACAAAGCATTTGTGTTACGGAGTCCGCCACATCAGAGGCAGTGGGGATGACCAGGGATGTCCTCTTGATAAGTGTGTGAATTGGACCATGTTCTCTCCTACTAAGCATTCAAAATGTAACAAGTACTTTTGGGTGTCAGGGAAAATGTATGGAGTAAAAAGTACATACTTTCTATAGGAATGTAGTGAAGTAAAAGTACAAGTTGTCAAAAATATTAATAGTAAAGTAAAGTACAGATACACCCAAAAAACTACTTAAGTAGTACTTTAAAGTATTTCTTACACCACTGAACAACATATCATCAAATAGAATAGAAATCGTAAATGAATACATCTCTATAGGGGACATATTGGAAGTGGTCAGTGCTTGAAGTGGAATAAAATGGGGATACCTAGTCAGTTGTACAACTGAATGCCTTCAACTGAAATGTGTCTTCTGCATTTAACCCTCTGAATCAGAAAGGTGTGGAGGGCTGCCTTAAAATCGACATCCACAAGGCCCGGGGAACAGTGGGTTAACTGCCTTGTTCAGGGGCAGAAGGACAGATTTTTACTTTGTCAGTTTAGGGATTTCGATTCAGCAACCTTTTGTTTACTGGCCCAACGCTCTAACCACTAGGCTACCTGCTCTAACCACTAGGCTACCTGCTCTAACCACTAGGCTACCTGCTCTAACCACTAGGCTACCTGCTCTAACCACTAGGCTACCTGCTCTAACCACTAGGCTACCTGCTCTAACCACTAGGCTACCTGCTCTAACCACTAGGCTACCTGCCACCCAGTACTTATTTTAGGGGCTGGTACTCATTTACATTTTTACAGTACTGGTGTTGTTACTAGCAAATAATCTATAAGAAGTGCCAGTACTCAAGCAGAAGAAAATTGGAGGAGCTGGTACTCTGTACAACTGAAACAGACAGGCCTAATTCAAGTACTGGGGTGGTGGTGGCACACATCTGAGATGTCTATCACTGACTAGAATCTAGATGCTGCTTTATGTGAAAACATTGGGTATAATCCTTCCACGTAGTCTAGCCAAGCATTATATGCTCCACATAAAGAAATTAGCATACACAGTGAATCAATTGGAAAAAATAGAATACTCTACTGGTATGTCAATATGCTTTTTTTAAACAAAATGGAACAGTGACAAGAACTAAAAAATAAAAACATAATCATGCACAAATACTGTATATAGAATGATTACTTAACAGTTATTGAGCAGAACAAGAGGACACAGAGGAATATATATATATTTTTTGGGGGAAAGTCAGTTTGAGCTCTAATCATTGAAGACAAAACAAGATGATCTAGCTTAGTCCCTCCAGACTTGTAGTGTGAGAAGAGGGAGTGAGCAGGTATACAGTAGCATGGCTGGGGAGACCCAGTGCTGACCCTGTGCTGCACAGACATCCATTCCATTACAAGTGTTTATTAGCATCTAATCCCTTACAGCAGGAAAGGCCCCCAGCCTGTCTGGGGAGGACTATATTGGGAAGCAAAGGTCAGAGGAGCCAGAGATGGATAATAGACTAGAGAAATAGATGGGTTGGTGGTTTAGTAATAAAACCGACACATGCGCAACTATGGGGCAAAACAGACGGAGCTGGCTTAGACTGTTGACAACATGTAAACTATATTTAGTCTAAAATACATTTGCACAATGAGTATTTGTTGTCTCTCAAATACATCGTTATAGTTGTTGGTTAGCTAGCTAGCGAATTCTAGCCATATTAGCATGGATGTGACATCAGTCAAAACAAGACACGGTATCAATAACAAGATATGAGCCACCTATGATTCCCCACATGGCAGCTTCTTGTCATTGTTGCTAGCTATCTGACCTCTAGAGGCCTAGTATGGAGGTGCTGCTGCTGGTACTAATGGATGCATTTTCCTCACCTGTTTAATGACCCCCATCTTTAACAGGCTCTTCTTCTTGGCAGTCATGACAAAGTAGTGGGTGTCGTCTTTATAGTAGACTATGTTCTCCAGATCAATACCTGGAGGGAGAGAGAGAGACACACACACAGAGAGAAAGACAAAGAGAAAGAGAGAGAGAGAGAAAGAGAGAGAGAGAGAGAGAGAAAGAGATAATGAGAGAGAAAGAGAGAAAGAAAGTGAGAGAGAAAGAGAAGAGACACACACACAGAGCAGACACAGAGAGAGAGAGAGACACAGAGAGAGAGTGATTAAGAGGAGGATAAAGAGGGACTGAATGAGTGAAATAAACTAGTTACAAGACAATGACAGGACAAGTGAAACAGCAATGGAACACAGGAAATTACACAGGAAATTGACAAAAAGAGGAAGAGGGACAGCAATTAAAAGACAGCACTGTCACTCCTTCTCTGTCACCATGCTCACCCAGCCTGTATGTTATTCTTTATTCCGATCCCCAGTCGCTGACACCATAGCAACCACCAGTAGAAGTGTTGGCACTCGTAGCCCCAAACCCGGGACGTAGAATATAATAGAATCCTACCCGTCTCTGTGAGCAGGTCCTGGAAGAACTTCTGGTTGTAGATACGTGCCACACCGCTGATCTCTGCCACCTGGGCTTCGGCTGCAGTGTGACGGTTGATGAAGTTACACGTGATGCCAATGGCCAGCTTCCCTCGCAGCTCCTTCCTCTTGAAGCCTGGGGAGTGGGGACAAGGACAGAAGCACATGCAGCCTGAAATAAGGTTCATATAATTGAGTGTTTCGGTTGAATACATCCGTTCTATCGGAGCTACAGTAGAGTGTGTCCTATCTCCTCACCATCAGGGATGAAGTCATATGATAACATACTGGTCTAAAGTGTGTACAGTCTGTTCGGTAGGAGGACAGTGTGAGTATGTCCTCTCTCCTCACCATACGGGACAAAGCTTCCTCCTCCTGCAGATATGAAGACATCAAACTGGAACTTCCCAGCAGAGTGATTGTCAGGAAACAGCTTTGCCATCCAGCCTGATGGAGACATACAACGACAGAGGGAGAGAGACAGGAAGAGCAAAGAGTTAAGGTATATTTCCACTCACAGTGGACACTCCGGACAAATATTTAAAACTGCTCTACAAGCTTTTACTACCACAGAAATATTTTGTATTTTATCCTTTAATACATGGGGGGAACGGGTCTAGATGTACCTGTGGCTCCTGAGGGCTCCACAAATCCTTTGAATTCCACCCCTGTGTGAACCTCCACCCCCAGGAGAAGACACACTTTCAGCAGTATCAGCTGGAGCTGACGGATGCCTGAAAGATACAGACGCGTACAAATATGTATGATATTGTCACACAGGGAATTAAAACAATCCTCTTCAATTCAAACAGTTGACTGATGTACGATAATACAGACATACTCAGACACTATGTTCAAGAACCTTAATAGCATCATAGTAAACTGATAAGAGATTGGTTTGATTTAGTCATACGTAATAAATAAAGAATTTTGATTGGCATTATGACACCAACAAATCAGGTTGATCTAGTATGGTACTGGTGGACATACTGATGTGATCCAGAGCTCCCGTGCAAAATTTGCCGTAGAACTTCTTGGCAGCCAGCCCACGCAGGTCATAGATGGTGTAGGGCCACAGGTGCAGCACGTTATTCCGGGAGAAAGAGTCTCTCTTCTCTAGTACCACCACATGAGCCCCCAGCAGAGCCAGCTCTATGGCTGTCCTGAGCCCGCACGGCCCTGCACCTAGCACCAGGCACTGAGGAGAGGGGAGAGAGAGAGAGATGGGGAGAGACAGAAGAGAAATAAAAAAGGAGGAAGAAATGAGGAAGGAGAGACTAAGCTCTGCAGGGATGAATGCACCTTGACAGTATTAAAAGGAGAGACGGTACTCTGCCAAAGTAGATCCACAACACTGATGTAGAAACCTTAACCACTACATAGCCACCGTCCTTGTACAAACATATTTTACTTCAGAGAACTTCCTGAGTATTTCTTTTCTTCTCTTAAATGAGAATAAATAAATACACGCCTTGTTTTTGGCACAGACTTCGCCTTGCTGGTAGTCTTGGTGTTGGGCCCGCTTGTCTAGCTTGACCCAGAGGGACTTGGCCTTCCAGTAGTTGAGCCTCTCCTTGAGCTTGGTGAAGAAGCTCTGGTAGTCCCTGGGGTCCACCTGTAGGTGGTGGCAAAGCTCTGAGAAAAAACGCTGCACCTCCTTACAGGTCTGGGCTTGGACGAACTGCTCAAACAAGGCATGGGACGGGTTGGTAGAGTCCTGGTTGGCCATGGTAGTGGATGGTGAGGCGCACCGGTGCCTTGGCTCAGAATCTCTGGAGTTTACTGTGGAGAAAGCAAATACCAACACCATGAGAAAACTACAATATATATTGTAGTCATCTTTCCTTTTCTGTGAATACAAATACATTATAAAAATTATATTTGTTATAGTAATAAAGTTGTCCTCTAAAGAAAAAATAACTGCACTCAGTTATCGCACTTAATATAATGAAAGATTAGTCCTGCAATATTGCTGTTGAGGTTATATATGGAGGTGGTCCTGAGGTCTAAATAACAGATACGACTGGTGACAATTCCCTCTGTCTGAAAATATAACACTGAAATTAGATGTTTTCAAAGTCACCTGAGTCCACGTCATCACTAACTTCCCCCACCATGTGTTCTGTGTACAGTACATTTGTGGTCTTTATGACACCTCCCTAAGGTTGTGAATGATACCATGATGGGTGTTTGAACTTAGTGACAATATATTTCACACAACTAAGATAGTGGTTAGTGGACATTTGAAAGTAAAATACGTCCCTTTATCCAAAACATGAACCCGATCTTTTTGTTGTTATTGCATTAAACAGGTTTGCTCAGGATTGAACCTCACAAGTAGAAATCAACGTCAACAAAACAAAGGAGATGATTGTGGACTTCAGGAAACAGCAGAGGGAGCACCCCCCTATCCACATCGAAGGGACAGCAGTGGAGAAGGTGTAAAGTTAAGTTCCTCACCGTACACATCA
This sequence comes from Salvelinus fontinalis, assembly GCF_029448725.1. Lineage (NCBI taxonomy): Eukaryota > Metazoa > Chordata > Actinopteri > Salmoniformes > Salmonidae > Salvelinus > Salvelinus fontinalis. Next base: position 19,414,059 of record NC_074695.1, read on the forward strand.
CAGACAAACTGAAATGGTCCACCCACGCAGACAGTGTGGTGAAGAAGGCACAATGGCGCCTCTTCAACATCAGGAGGCTGAAGAAATTTGGCTTGTCACCCAAAACCCTGACAAACTTTACAGATGCACAATTGAGAGCATCGCCCTCAACCGCAAGGCTTTCCAGAGGGTGGTGCGGTCTGCACCGGGCGCAAACTACCTGCCCTCTGTGACACCTACAGCACCCCATGTCACAGGAAGGCCAAAAAGGACATCAACCACCTGAGCCACTGCCTGTTCACACCGCTACCATCCCGAAGGCGAGGTCAGTACAGGTGCATCAAAGCTGGGACCGAGAGACTGAAAAACTGCTTATATCTCAAGGACATCAGATTGCTAAACAGCAATCACTAACTCAGAGAGGCTGCTGCCTACATTGAGACCCAATCACTGGCCACTTTAATAAATGGATCACTAGTCACTTTATACAATGCACTCTAAGTAATGCCACTTTAATAATGTTTACATATCTTACATTACTCATATCACATGTATATACTGTATTTTATACCATCTATTGCACCTTCGCCATCACTCATCTATATACTTACATGTACATATTCTCATTCACCCTTTAGATTTGTGTTTATTAGGTAGTTGTTGGGGAATTGTTAGATTACTTGTTAGATATTATTGTTAGATATTACTGCACTGTCGGAACTAGAAGCAAAAGCATTTTGTAACACTCGCAGTAACATCTGCTAACCATGTGTATGTGACAAATTGATTTTATTTAGAAACTCTAGATGTTTTGCCTGTCCTCTTCACTGTACGAACAAAACACAACATTCACTTTGAGGACAAATATACAGTACAATGGAGGACATGTGCCAATCAGCCTCAGGCCAAGTGTTCTCTCTCAATTGTGAGGATACTACTCTAAAATAAACACTTCCTGTATTTGTGGTCCAACCACTTTTGTATCTGCCAGAGGGAACAGAGAGAAAAGTGGTTAGCCACATCACACTGATCAGAAGTGTGATAAACTCCTGGCCACACACACACACTGGCCTCACACACACACACACACACACACACACACACACACACACACACACACACACACACACACACACACACACACACACACACACACACACACACACACACACACACACACACACACACACACACACACACACACACACACAATACAGAAGCTATCCGCCCTATTTAAACAACTGGTTAGAAATAAATCACATTTGCTCTGAACAGAGTGATGTCAAGAGATTTGAAAAGCTCTTCCTTAGTATCACATACTGGAAAAACATTGACATGTCAATGAGATAACATTTACACATACTATAACTTCCTGGTTGTGACATGACATTCAGCATCATCTGCTACACACCTGAGACAGATAGACAAACCCTACTGGTCAGAGTGGGTGAAGGGCTTTTTAAAACCACAGAGAGCTGTAAAAAGATGTGCTTGTGAGAGAAATATAGGCTACTGTTAATCAAACATAAACCAAGAGCTATTCATTCAATGGACTGAGATTGTCCATGTGAATTCTGTGGATGTAGAGAATAGGGTATTATCACAGGCTCTACTCTAATGTGTGTAGGCCTATGAGTGGAAAATCCTCATCCTCTCTGTACATTAACTCCCTCTAACTCTATACTGGAGCCTTTTTCATATCAAATTGTATTGGTTGCGTACACATATTTGCAGATGTAGCAGGTACAGCGAAATGCGTGTATTTCTAGCTCCAACAATGCAGTAATATAAATCCCCCAAATAAAAATTGAGAAACATCAGAATGATCAGTCAGTGTCCAGAATTTACAGTGCAATCGGAAAGTATTCAGCCCCCTTGACTTTTTCTGCATTTTGTTTCGTTAAAACCTGTTGAGGACAGAGGGCGCTGTTTTCACTTTGGGGGAAAATCGTGCCCAATTTAAACGGCCTTGTACTCAATTTTTGCTCGTACAATATGCATATTATTATTACTATTGGATAGAAAACACTCTCTCGTTTCGAAAACCGTTTGAATTATATCTGTGAGTAAAACAGAACTCCTTTTGCAGCAAACTTCCTGACAGGAAGTGGAAAATCTGAAATCGATGCACTGTTCTAGGGGCTGCCTATTAAAGTCCTTGATATTTATTAGTTTAGATGCACTTCATACGTCTTCCACTAGATGTCGACAAGCAGTGAGAGAAGAAATTGAGTGTGTAACTTGATCTGGGCTCGAATTATAGCTCTTGGCATGACGTGTCACCAGTTTCCTGTTTTCTGGAGAGAGCGAGGAGGGACCTGGATTTGCCTTCTGATAAGCTGACGTTATGGACGACTAATATCTCCGGCTTTGATTTTATTTGATACATGTGACAATATCATCGTAAAGTATGTTTTTTCAATATAGTTTAATCAGATTATTGAAATTTTTTCGGGAGTTTTGCCGTGTTCCGTTCTCTTCCGTTTGTTGACGATGGAGAGATTCGTGCCACTTGGCAAGTGTGCTTGCTAAATCGAGAGGGAAAAAGGCCGTTCTAAAACCAAACAACGATTGTTCCCGACAAAGGACCCCTTGTACAACATTCTGATGGAAGATCAGCAAAAGTAGGACCCACTCTATGATGTTATTTCATATATCTGTCGTACAAGTTATTTTTAGAATTCTAACACAGCGATTGCATTAAGAACTAGTGTATCTATCATTTCCTATACAACATGTATTTTTTAGTTATGTTTATGAATAGTTATTTGGTCAGAATATGTGTGTCAGAAAAAGTGTCAGAAAAATATTCGGACGTTGTGGGAAAAAGATGCTACGTTAGCACAACGTTAGCACAATGTATAACCACTGATTTCAGCTCTAAATATGCACATTTTCGAACAAAACATAAGTGTATGTATAACCTGATGTTATAGGACTGTCATCTGATGAAGCTTATGAAAGTTAGTCAAAATTATATATCTTGCTGGTTTATTCGCTATCGCTAACGTGCCTATTGCTATCGCTAACATGCCTTGATGAATGAATGCGGTAGTGTGGTAGGCTATTGTAGTAAGCTAATATAATGCTATATTGTGTTTTCGCTGTAAAACACTTACAAAATAGGAAATTTTGGCTGGATTCACAAGATGTTTGTCTTGAATTTGCTGTACACCATCGATTTTTCAGAAATGTTTTATGATGAGTATTTAGGTATTTGACGTTGGTGTCTGTAATTATTCTGTCTGCTTTCTGTGCAATTTTTGATTGTAGCTGCAATGTAAACTATGATTTATACCTGAAATATGCACATTTTTCAAACAAAACATAGATTTATTGAATAACATGTTATAAGACTGTCATCTGATGAAGTTGTTTGTTGGTTAGTTTGGTTGGTTCTTGGTTAGTTAGGTTGGCTTTGTGCATGCTACCTGTGCTGTGAAAAATGTCTGTCCTTTTTTGTATTTGGTGGTGAGCTAACATAAATATATGTGGTGTTTACGCTGTAAAACATTTTAAAAATCGGACATGTTGACTGGATTCACAAGATGTGTATCTTTCGTTTGCTGTATTGGACTTGTTAATGTGTGAAAGTTAAATATTTCTAAAAAATATCTTTTGAATTTCGCGCTCTGCCTTTTCAGTGGAATGTTGGAGGAGTTCCGCTGGCGGAACGCCAGAGCCAGACAGGCTAAGGCCTTATTACAAAAATGATTTAAATCAATTTTACAATGTTACAGCCTTGTTCTAAAATTTATTTAAAAAAATGTGTTTTCCTCAGCAATCTATACACAATACCCCATAATAACAAAGTGAAAAACGTTTAGAAAAATTTGCAGTGCATTCGGAAAGTATTCAGACCCCTTGACTTTATCCACATTTTGTTACGTTACAGCCTTATTCTAAAATGTATTCAAGAAAAACAATTCCTCATCAATCTACACACAATACCCCATAATGACAAAGCGAAAACATTTTTTGGGGAAAATGTGCACATTTATTACAAATAAAAAACAGAAATACTTTATTTACATGACATTGCGCATTGTGATCTTAGGCTTGTGTGTGGCTGCTCAGCAAGGATTTATACTGCCAATGTTTACGTATGGAGATTGCATGGCTATGTGCTCCATTTTATACACCTGTCAACAAAGGGTGCGGCAGAAATAGCCGAATCCACTAATTTGAAGGGGTGTCCGCATACTTTGTATATATAGTGTACGTCGATACTATTCTCAGAGCCAACCCGGGACAAGGAGTAGCAATGATCCAGGGTGTTCGATGCGCGAGTGGCACAGGAGATGTGTTCATAGAATTTCGGTAGCGTTTTCCTCAGATTTCCTTTATTAAAATCCCCAATTAAAATAAATGCGGCCTCATGGTATGCGGCTTCCAGTTTGCACAAAGTCCAGTGCAGTTTAGGGTTGGGCGGCATCCCCATTTTTTTATACTGTCATTTAGAGGTCGACCGATTAATCGGAACGGCCGATTAATCGGGGCCGATTTCAAGTTTTCATAGCAATCGGTTATCGGTATTTTTGGGTGCCGATTTGCCAATTTTTTTTTTTTTTACACCTTTATTTAATCTTTATTTAACTAGGCAAGTCAGTTAAGAACACATTCTTATTTTCAACGAGGCAGAACGACAGATTTTTAACCTTTTCAGCTCGGGGGATCCAATCTTGCAACCTTACAGTTAACTAGTCCAATGCTCTAACACCTGATTACATTGCACTCCACGAGGAGCCTGCCTGTTACGCGAATGCAGTAAGCTAAGGTAAGTTGCTAGCTAGCATTAAACTTATCTTATAAAAAACAATCAATCAATGACTGTCATTGCTCCAATGTGTACTTAACCATAAAATAAACATCAATGCCTTTCTTAAAATCAATACACAAGTATATATTTTTAAACCTGCATATTTAGCTAAAAGAAATCCAGGTTAGCAGGCAATATTAACCAGGTGAAATTGTGTAATTTCTCTTGCGTTCATTGCACGCAGAGTCAGGGTATATGCAACAGTTTGGGCCGCCTGGCTCTTTGCGAACTAATTTGCCAGAATTTTACGTAATTATGACAACATTGAAGGTTGTGCAATGTAACAGGAATATTTAGACTCATGGATGCCACCCGTTAGATAAAATACGGAACGGAATAAACGTTTTGTTTTGGAGGTGATAGTTTCCGGATTAGTCAAAGGTATATGGTTTAGAGAGAAATAGTCGACGCGTTATAATTCCTGTAATAACTTGAGGCTGAATGTGAAAGGGGTTCCTTCGTTATTTTACCGTTCATGTCTTCCATTGAGAATGTCTTGATCTACTTCAAATAAGGTCTGTGTTTCGTGCAGGCTTAAACCGCCTCGACGTTTTGATACCCGTGTAAATCTCACTAGGATAAGGTAACGTTTGTCAACATATTTTCATAAATCCACTCTACAAAAAAGTTTATCTTCACTTATATTTAGCCAATATTGATCAGAGGTACCTTGTCCTATGGATATCTACACACTTATAAAATTGGCACGGTGATGTAAGCCTACACGAAACACAGACCTTATTTTAAGTGAATCTAAAAATATCATATGGAATAAATGAAGGAACCGCTTTTCAGATTTTGCTAGAAGTTGTCATGGGAATTATGACTCGCACTTTGGTTGTCAATTCTTACCATGCCCATTATTAAAATAGGATTTCCTGCATATAGAAATTAAAGTTTTTGTTTTCAACATTCATCACAGGTAACTTAAACTCTATTTTTATTCAAACAGTTGAGAGTATTTGTCTCCTAAGCAGACTCTTCAGTATCATTGTCACTTCAGAGCTGTGTGCGTGTGTGTGTATTTATGTATTATATTAAGTTAAAATAAAAAAGTGTTCATTGTTCATTCAGTATTTTTGCAATTGTCATTATTACAAAAATGTGTGTGTGTATGATATATATATTTAAAAAAAAATTGTATTATATAAAATCGGCCAATTAATCGGTATCGGCTTTTTTTGTCCTCCAATAATCGGTATCGGCATTGAAAAATCATAATCGGTCGACCTCTACTGTCATACCATTTCTGTACCATATACAGTATTACCAGAAGTGCACACAAGACGTGCTATCTTTCAGTTTTTTTTTTTTGGGGGGGGGGGGGGGGGGGGGGTTACGCACAAAACTATTTAGGCAACAGGTAGCTTGATGCAGGAGGCGATTGAATATCTCTGCTGTAACCAAGAAGCTTGATATGACATCTAGCCACTTAAATCAAAGGAAGCAAACCAAGGAAGCTAAGGTAAGCGGAGGTAACCTGCCAAAATGATTACCGCCTCGTAGCACTCACACCGGTAGCCATGAAGTGCTATGAATGCTGGTCATGGCTCTCATCAACAGCATCCTCTCGGATACCCTAGACCCACTCCAATTCGCATACCGCCCCAACAGATCCACAGATGATGCAATCTAATCGCACTCCACACTGCCCTTTCCCACCTGGACAAAAGGAACACTTACAGTATCTGAGAATGCTGTTCATTGACTACAGCTCAGCGTTCAACACCATAGTGCCCACAAAGCTCATCACTAAGCTAAGGACCCTGGGACTCCCTCTGCAACTGGATCCTGGACATCCTGACGGGCCACCCCCAGGTGGTAAGGGTAGGCAACAACACGTCTGCCACGCTGATTCTCAAATCTGGGGCCCCTCAGGGGTGTGTACTTAGTCCCCTCCTGTACTCCATTTTCACCCACGAATGTGTGACCAAACACAACTCCAACACCATCATTAAGTTTGCTGACAACACAACAGTGGTAGGCCTGATCACCGACAATGTTGAGACAGCTTATAGGGAGGTCAGAGAACTGGCAATGTGATACCAGGACAACAACCTCTCCCTCAATGTGAGCAAGACAAATGAGCTGATCGTGGACTACAGGAAAAAGGAGTCCGAACAGGCCCCCATTAACATCAACGGGGCTGTAGTGGTGCGGGTTGAGAGTTTCACGTTCCTTGGTGTCCATATCACTAACGAGACTGAAAAGATTTGGCATGGGTCCCCAAATCCTCAAAAAGTTACAGCTGCACCATCGAGAGCATCCTGACCGGTTGCATCACCACCTGGTATGGCAACTGCTCGGCATCTGACCTTAAGATGCTACAGAGGGTAGTGCGTCCGGCCCAGTACATCACTGGGGCCAGGCTTCCTGCCATCCAGAACCTATATAATAGGCAGTGTCAGAGGAAAGCCCATAAAATTGTCAGCGACTCCAGTCACCCAAGTCATAGACTGTTTTCTCTGCTACCACATGGCTAGCGGTACCGGAGCGCCAAGCCTAGGAACAAAACACTCCTTAACAGCTTCATCAAATGGCCACCGGACTATTACATCCTCCCCTCCCCATTTGTTTTGTACACTGCTGCAACTCATTGTTTATTATCTACAGTTGAAGTCAGAAGTGTACATACACCTTAGCCAAATAGATTAAATGTCAGGAATTGTTTAAATGTAAGTAAAAATTCCCTGTCTTAGGTCAGTTATAATCACCACTATTTTAAGAATGTGAAATATCAGAATAATAGTAGAGAGAATGATTTATTTATTTCATCACATTCCCAGTAGGTCAGAAGTTTACATACATTCAATTAGTATTTGGTAGCATTGCCTTTAAAATGTTTAACTTGGGTCAAACGTTTCAGGTAGCCTTCCACAAGCTTCCCACAATAAGTTGGGTGAATTTTGGCCCATTCCTCATGACAGAGCTGGTGTAACTGAGTCAGGTTTGTAGACCTCCTTTGCTCGCACACGCTTTTTCAGTTCTACCCACAAATGATCTATAGGATTGAGGTCAGGGCTTTTTGATGACCACTCCAATACCTTGACTTTGTTGTCCTTAAGCCATTTTGCCACAACTTTGGAAGTATGCTTGGGGTCATTGTCCATTTGGAAGACCCATTTGTGACCAAGCTTTAACTTCCTGAGTGATGTCTTGAGATGTTGCTTCAATATATCCACATCATTTCCCTGCCTCATGATGCCATCTATTTTGAAGTGCAACAGTCCCTCCTGCAGCAAAGCACCCCCACAACATGATGCTGCCACCCCCGTGCTTCACGATTGGGATTGTGTTCTTCAGCTTGCAAGCCTCCCCCTTTTTCCTCCAAACATAAGGATGGTCGTTATGGCCAAACAGTTCTATTTTTGTTTCATCAGACCAGAGGACATTTCTCCCAAAAAGTATGATCTTTGTCTCCATGTGCAGTTGCAAACCGTAGTCTGGCTTTTTTATGGCGGTTTTGGAGCAGTGGCTTCTTCCTTGCTGAGCGGCTGTTCAGGTTATGTCGATATAGGACTTGTTTTACTGTGGATATAGATACTTTTGTACCCGTTTCCTCCAGCATCTTCACAAGGTCCTTTGCTGTTGTTGTGGGATTGATTTGCACTTTTCGCACCAAAGTACGTTCATCTCTAGAAAACAGAACGCTCCTTCCTGAGCGGTGTGACGGCTGTGTGGTCTCATGTTGTTTATGCTTGCGTACTATTATTTGTACAGAGGGATGTGGTACCTTCAGGCGTTTGGAAATTGCTCCGAAGGATGACCCAGACTTGTGGAGGCTTACAATTGTTTTCTGAGGTCTTGGCTGATTTCTTTTGATTTTCCCATGATGTCAAGCAAAGAGGCACAGAGTTTGAAGGTAGATCTTGAAATACATCCACAGGTACACCTCCAATTGACTCAAATTATGTCAATTAGCCTATCAAAAGCTCCGCAAGCCATGACATAATTTTCTGGAATTTTCCAAGCTGTTTAAAAGCACAGTCAACTTAGTGTATGCAAACTTCTGACCCACTGGAATTGTGATACAGTGAATTACAAGTGAAATAATGTGTCTGTAAGCAATTGTTGGAAAAAATACTTGTGTCATGCACACAGTAGATGTCCTAACCAACTTGCCAAAACTATAGTTTGTTAACAAGAAATGTTTTGGAGTGGTTGAAAAACGAGTTTTAATGACTCCAACCTAAGTGTATGTAACTTCCATTTTTCAATTGTACATGTACAAATTACCTCAACTAACCTGTACCCCCGCACACTGACTCGGTACCGGTACCCCCTGTATATAGCCTCGTTATTGTTATGTTAGTGTGTTACTTTTTATTTTATATATATACACTGCTCAAAAAAATAAAGGGAACACTTAAACAACACAATGTAACTCCAAGTCAATCACACTTCTGTGAAATCAAACTGTCCACTTAGGAAGCAACACTGATTGACAATAAATTTCACATGCTGTTGTGCAAATGGAATAGACAAAAGGTGGAAATTATAGGCAATTAGCAAGACACCCCCAATAAAGGAGTGGTTCTGCAGGTACCACAGACCACTTCTCAGTTCCTATGCTTCCTGGCTGATGTTTTGGTCACTTTTGAATGCTGGCGGTGCTTTCACTCTAGTGGTAGCATGAGACGGAGTCTACAACCCACACAAGTGGCTCAGGTAGTGCAGCTCATCCAGGATGGCACATCAATGCGAGCTGTGGCAAGAAGGTTTGCTGTGTCTGTCAGCGTAGTGTCCAGAGCATGGAGGCGCTACCAGGAGACAGGCCAGTACATCAGGAGACGTGGAGAAGGCCGTAGGAGGGCAACAACCCAGCAGCAGGACCGCTATCTCCGCCTTTGTGCAAGGAGGAGCAGGTGGAGCACTGCCAGAGCCCTGCAAAATTACCTCCAGCAGGCCACAAATGTGCATGTGTCTGCTCAAACGGTCAGAAACAGACTCCATGAGGGTGGTGTGAGGGCCCGACGTCCACAGGTGGGGGTTGTGCTTACAGCCCAACACCGTGCAGGATGTTTGGCATTTGCCAGAGAACACCAAGATTGGCAAATTCGCCACTGGCGCCCTGTGCTCTTCACAGATGAAAGCAGGTTCACACTGAGCACATGAGCACATGTGACAGACGTGACAGAGTCTGGAGACGCCGTGGAGAACGTTCTGCTGCCTGCAACATCCTCCAGCATGACCGGTTTGGCGGTGGGTCAGTCATGGTGTGGGGTGGCATTTCTTTGGGGGGCCGCACAGCCCTCCATGTGCTCGCCAGGGGTAGCCTGACTGCCATTAGGTACCGAGATGAGATCCTCAGACCCCTTGTGAGACCATATGCTGGTGCGGTTGGCCCTGGGTTCCTCCTAATGCAAGACAATGCCAGACCTCATGTGGCTGGAGTGTGTCAGCAGTTCCTGCAAGAGGAAGACATTGATGCTATGGACTGGCCCGCCCGTTCCCCAGACCTGAATCCAATTGAGCACATCTGGGCCATCATGTCTCGCTCCATCCACCAACGCCACGTTGCACTACAGACTGTCCAGGAGTTGGCGGATGCTTTAGTCCAGGTCTGGGAGGAGATCCCTCAGGAGACCATCCGCCACCTCATCAGGAGCATGCCCAGGCGTTGTAGGGAGGTCATACAGGCACGTGGAGGCCACACACACACTACTGAGCCTCATTTTGACTTGTTTTAAGGACATTACATCAAAGTTGGATCAGCCTGTAGTGTGGTTTTCCACTTTAATTTTGAGTGTGACTCCAAATCCAGACCTCCATGGGTTGATAAATTTGATTTACATTGATCATTTTTGTGTGATTTTGTTGTCAGCACATTCAACTATGTAAAGAAAAAAGTATTTCATAAGAATATTTCATTAATTCAGATCTAGGATGTGTTATTTTAGTGTTCCCTTTATTTTTTTGAGCAGTGTATATATATATATATATATATATATATATATATATACACACAGTGGGGCAAAAAAGTATTTAGTCAGCCACCAATTTTGCAAGTTCTCCCACTTAAAAAGATGAGAGAGGCCTGTAATGTTCATCATAGGTACACTTCAACTATGACAGACAAAATGAGAAAAAGAAATCCAGAAAATCACATTGTAGGATTTTTAATGAATTTATTTTCAAATTAAGGTGGAAAATAAGTATTTGGTCAATAACAAAAGTTTATCTCAATACTTTGTTATATACCCTTTGTTGGCAATGACAGAGGTCAAACGTTTTCTGTAAGTCTTCACGAGGTTTTCACACACTGTTGCTGGTATTTTGGCCCATTCCTCCATGCAGATCTCCTCTAGAGCAGTGATGTTTTGGGGCTGTTGCTGGGCAACACGGACTTTCAACTCCCTCCAAAGATTTTCTATGGGGTTGAGATCTGAAGACTGGCTAGGCCACTCCAGGACCTTGAAATGCTTCTTATGAAGCCCCTCCTTCGTTGCCCGGGCGGTGTGTTTGGGATCATTGTCATGCTGAAAGACCCAGCCACGTTTCATCTTCAATGCCCTTGCTGATGGAAGGAAGTTTTCACTCAAAATCTCACGATACATGGCCCCATTCATTCTTTCCTTTACACGGATCAGTCGTCCTGGTCCCTCCCTGCAGAAAAACAGCCCCAAAGCATGATGTTTCCACCCCCATGCTTCACAGTAGGTATGGTGTTCTTTGGATGCAACTCAGCATTCTTTGTCCTCCAAACACGACGAGTTGAGGTTTTACCAACAAGTTTCATCTGACCATATGACATTTTCCCAATCTTCTTCTGGATCATCCAAATGCTCTCTAGCAAACTTCAGACGGGCCTGGACACGTCTGGCACTGCAGGATTTGAGTCCCTGGCGGCGTAGTGTGTTACTGATGGTAGGCTTTGTTACTTTGGTCCCAGCTCTCTGCAGGTCATTCACTAGGTCCCACCGTGTGGTTCTGGGATTCTTGCTCACCGTTCTTGTGATCATTTTGACCCCACGGGGTGAGATCTTGCGTGGAGCCCCAGATCGAGGGAGATTATCAGTGGTCTTGTATGTCTTCCATTTCCTAATAATTGCTCCCACAGTTGATTTCTTCAAACCAAGCTGCTTACCTATTGCAGATTCAGTCTTCCCAGCCTGGTGCAGGTCTACAATTTTGTTTCTGGTGTCCTTTGACAGCTCTTTGGTCTTGGCCATAGTGGAGTTTGGAGTGTGACTGTTTGAGGTTGTGGACAGGTGTCTTTTATACTGATAACAAGTTCAAACAGGTGCCATTAATACAGGTAACGAGTGGAGGACAGAGGAGCCTCTTAAAGAAGAAGTTACAGGTCTTTGAGAGCCAGAAATATTGCTTGTTTGTAGGTGACCAAATACTTATTTTTCACCATAATTTGCAAATAAATTCATTAAAAATCCTACAATGTGATTTTCTGGATTTTTTTCTCATTTTGTCTGTCATAGTTGAAGTGTACATATGATGAAAATTACAGGCCTCTCTCGTCTTTTTAATTGGGAGAACTTGCACAATTGGTGGCTGACTAAATACTTTTTTGCCCTACTGTATATATTATTTCTTATACTTTAGTTTATTTGGTAAATATTTTCTCAACTCTTCTTGAACTGCACTGTTGGTTAAGGGCTTGTACGTAAGCATTTCACGGTAAGGTCTACACTTGTTGTATTCGGCGCATGTGACAAATAAAGTTTGATTTGATTTTAAATACATAGCTGGAGCCCTAAACTGGATATAATTTATTTGACACATCTTAGATTTCTTATAGTTATACTTAACTTAAGCAGTGGAGTAGTACACACCCCTGCAGACCCCGGGAATATACACGGAGGTGACGCTGACCGAAGAAAATTTTCTGGGGAAGTAATGTGGTCGGCATTTAATGGTGAGGTATTCCAGATCGGGAGAACAAAAGGATTTGAGTTCCTGTACGTTACCACAATCACACCATGAGTAGGTAATCATGAAACATACGCCAGGAGAGTTCATTCTTCCTGTCCGCACAATGGACAAAGAACCCCATTGGCTGAATGGACAAGAAAATATATCTGGGGAGAGAGATGATTCAGTAAAACAGAGTATGTTACAGTCCTTGATGTCTCTTTGGTAGGAGATCTTCTCCTGGAGAATGTGTACTTTATAGTCCAGGGACTGAACGTTAGCGAGTAATATGCTGGGCAGAAGCGAATGGTATGCACGCCTCCCGAGTCTGACTAGGAGCTCCTTATTCCTCTTCACCAGAATAAGGGTTTTAGTGCAGCCCCCGGGATGAATGGAACTGCCTCTGGTAGTTCAAACACAGGATCCAATTCAGAGAAGTCTAATTTCTGGTAGAATTTCTATTGACCGCCGATCTAATATCCAAAAGTTATTTTCGGCTGTAGGTAATAATTCAAAAAACATTCTAAGTAAATAATGTGAGAAACAACAACAAACATGCTGTTGGCTAGGTGCTAGAAACAGGGCAACCATGTATTTCCTGATTTCTCTTTGGCCCTCATATAGTTGCACTGTCATAGAGCTAAATCTAACTACCATGGCCTGTCCTCAACCCTGTCTCATCTTACACCATCAAATTATTACTGCTGTTCACAGCTTAGATGACTTGCAATTGACTGGCCAATATATCCGACAACAGTCCCACTCCTGCCAACCTATGTGTAACTGGTCTGGCTATGTAGCTGTGTGTCGTGTTTGAAACCTAAAGGACAGCTCGTCGACAGCTTGATGTTATCTATTGATCTAGCATAGTGTCACGCCCTGGCCTTAGTTATCTTTATTTTCTGTAATATTTTGGTTAGGTCAGGGTGTGACAGGAGGGATGTTTGTGTTTTTGTCTTGTCTTGGGTGGTTGTAGTGTCTAGGGGGTTTTGTTAGAGTGTATGGGTTTGTGTTGAGTGTAGGTTTCTAGGTATGTCTATGGTTGCCTGAATGGTTCTCAATCAGAGACAGCTGTCATTCATTTGTCTCTGATTGGGAGACATATTTAAGGCAGCCATAGGCATTGGGCTGTTGTGGGTAATTGTCTATGTTGAACGTTAGTAGCGTGTGTGTGCACTTTTGTTTATAGCGTCACGGTCGTTTATAGTTTTGTAAGAGTGTTTCGTTTCGTGTTACGTCTTCGTCAAATAAAAAGGAAGATGTATTTCTCTCACGCTGCGCCTTGGTCCACTCATTCACGTAAAGACGATTGTGACACATAGAGTAAATTAACTGCCCTACAAAAGGCAAAACGCAGTAACTATGAATTTAGTCAAAATCTTTGATCGGTTGTAATGGTCAGGTATATTATCTGATTAATGTGGTATTTAGTTTCCTGACACAAGAACAAGCCAGTTGATCAGAATATATCATGGATAATCAAAAATTGCTGTCTGTCGAGAAAGAAGACTTTGAAGTCAGATTTTGCATTTAAAAAATGACCTATTAGTTCCACTGCAATGACTGCAGAATTTACAGTTGAAACCCTATAGCTGTAGGATCGAAATCTTCAGTTTTGTGACAAACAGTCACACAGAAAGAAATGCCATCTATCAAATTACTCAGGAACTTGCTGCACTGGAGATGACTAACCACAATCAAATCATGACCAACATCATTACCCAGTAATGATTCAATTCATAACCAAAAAGCTCTTTGACAAGTCATGCATTAAAACAGTAGTGACTGGTATATCATACTGGTACATGCCATACAGCTGGCACTACCAGAGAAGCACACACACACAAACTAAAATGGTCGTGTTCAGACAATGATTAATGCTTCATTGATTAACAATGATTAACAGCTTGCATGTGGGCACAAAAGTCTAGGTTAAAGTCCCTCTCTCAATAGACCTCCTTAGGGAAACAAATAAAAAAAGTGTGTCAAATACAGTAACAGTAAATGGTGGTGTGCAACTCGAATGTCCTACCATCCTACTGTCCCCAGCTTTTCATCATCATCTCATCTTCTCTCAGTCATGTGTCTGTCACACTCTTATGACTGTTTGCTCAGCCTGATTTGGGATGTCATATTGTGGTACTTGTTATTGGTCATGCAGCAGACTTCTAACAGATATTATTGAACAGTTGGCACCAGGGACACAAGCATTCTGCTACACCCCAATAACATCTGCTAAATACAGTGTAACCAATCAAATTTGACTTGATTTTGATTTGATCAAGCTATTTCATTCTTCTTCATACTCAATATCTGGATGATATAATTTAAGATAGAAGAGCAGTAGTATACTTGCTCATACTGTCGAAAGACAGATGATATCCTCAATGTAGAGTTGGCTACTGTGGTGGAAGATAGATAAAAAGCAGACCGGTCAAACCTGTTCTCAACTATTGTGGTGATGTGGGTAAGAATGCTACACTACAAAACACAGAGAATCTGACTGGTACAAACACACCATTTAGAGTCAGGAATTAACCATTACAGGTTCTACTGAAACACATCTTGGCATGACAAATATGAACATAGCCAAGAGAGAAAAAACCTGAAGAGTGAGGAAGAATCTTCCTTATGAAGTAGACTGACAGAGCAATGATCAAGTTATTTCAATACTTTTGAGAAAACAACAGTGGAAAATGTTTGTTGACTTACCCTGTCACAAGGTCGGCTGAGAACAAAGGCTCTGCCAATGCTGTGTATATTGTCAGGATGCTGGATGCCTCTGTGACATGACAGTGCAGCCGAAAGTTGGAACCAGAAAGGGCCATGACAGCAGAACAGTAGCCACAATATAAATTCAAGAGAGAAAGTGAAAGAGAGAGAGGAGAGAGAGGGAGAGATGGGGGATGGAGAGAGGGAGAGATGGGGGATGGAGGGAGGGAAAGAGAGGGGGGAGAGGGAGGGAAAGAGAAAGGGGAGAGAGGGGAAGGGAAAGAGGGGGTGAGGAAGGGAAAGACAGAGAGGAAGGGGGGGCAGTAGAGAGCGAGAGGAAGGGGAGAGATAGAGAGAGATAGGGAGGGAGGTAGAGAGAGATAGGGGGTAAAGAGAGATTAAAAATAACAGTTAATGGTGTTGCTGAATAATATGGTGTGTGCCAATCCTCCACAACAGAACATTCTGATTACTATTTATAAATAGCCCAGTATCTGAAAATTTTAATTGAACCTTTATTTAACTAAGCAAGTCAGTTAAGAACAAAATATTATTTACAATGACGGCCTACCGGGGAACAGTGGGTTAACTGTCTTGTTCAGGGGCAGAACGACAGATTTTTACCTTGTCAGCTCGGGGATTCGATCCAGCAACCTTTCGGTTAATGGCACAACCACTAGGCTATCTGCCGCACAACCACTAGGCTATCTGCCGCCCCAAATTACTGGACTCGGTTGTGTCTATCCCTGAATTCAGTCAGTACGTTATCGAATAAAATGCATCAACACAACACATTTTAAAAACAGATGAATACATTACCTTGTCGAGTAAAGGTATAAATAGAGCGTAATCATGCAGTTAGAACTGTTCGGTCAATCCGTTTTTGTTCAGTGGAGGTTAATTCCCGAAAGAAATCGGTCCGTGTATTGTCCGTTCATTGGTTATACCATTGAAATCAGGAAGTGAAAACCCGAAATCGTTCATTTGCTCACCTACGGCTGTACGCGCGCCCAGCAGATATCATGATAACTTTTTCGTGAGTTTCTGCCAATTATGCAATGTCAGGGTATTGCTTCACTTAAAGTAATATAACACTAACATTTTCACGTCATTGTTTTTATGTTGTTCTCTATCATATCGTATATTGAATGAAGATGTGACAAACAGGTCTACAATAGCCTACTATAATATCTATTCTAGGCTACTCAATAACATAAAATATGTATTTGACATTATTTGTTTAAAATGTTTACAACACATGACATCAGGAATGATATGTTCAAAACCTCTAAAAATGATATCAGGTTAGTATCTCAAAGATATGCAATTAGACCAATCTAGCTCAAAGTAAGTTTTGGAGATAATGACAGTGAGTCACTGCACCTTTACCTCCACCCTGTATAAGCTCACTGAAAGGATGCCATCACTTCAGAATGAAACGAAAGCCTAATGGGCTCGAGTTGTAGGCCTGAAGTTCAATTTGCCATCCAGTCTGTTATGGATAAGGAGAATAGAGCTCGCCGGCTTGCAGTCCTAAAAACTGGAAATGAGTTACCTCTGGTTCTTTCAGCCATTCCTACGGGGAAAATGAATGGGAAAATAATAGGGTTTTGGGATAAACGATGAAAATAAGGTCTGAGGTTAACACAGACTTAGGACATCTTATATGTTTTGTTCTATGAGATAATCAATCATGACCTTTAGGAATTATGTTCTTTATGTGCTTTTTTAAAATTACATAAATGCTTTCAAATTCACAAAAAGTGACGGTAACTGATAAAAAATGATCTCATAGAACAAACCGTATAAGATCTCATAAGCCTGTGTTCTCATAGACCTTATTTTATGAGTTTATCTAAAAACCTTCCAAAAAATGTATTTTCCTATAGGCTTTGTACAACAAACCATGGCAGAGTTAGGGCCCACAAAAATACACCATTACTATTTCTCTCCATGTGTAGCTAGACACCATTTCCTGTCAATGGGTAAGCATCAATTGACTCACTGTCTGGTTACCATCAATATAAGAAACATAATTTATTGCATTTTCAACAAATTACAACGTGACAGATTACAGTTGGCAATTTAAAAATGTTATCCCAACATTGCCATTTGAATTTTAAACAATGTACATTAGTATTTATACAATAGCAAAAACATTGCCTGAAATTCTAAAATGTTCCACTGAATGCAGTGAAAAAGAATATACACAGGAATATCACAAATCCTAAAACTGCATAGGTTGAGGAGAAAGACCCAAAGAACCCAATGGAGACATGTCCTTGGTTTTTCACGATGATGGAACAATAGGGATTACATTAGGATTAAGACAACAGCCTAGTCAATCTGCTGCTCCATATGTTCACAGGACATGAAATAACAAGTCAGATTAATAATAGCAGTCTTATAGAAGATTAATAATTCATGTCTGAGGAAAAACAGTGTATGCATTTATAGTGGTTTAGGAAATCTTGGCATTCTCCAGGATTTGGTCTTACCTAAATAAAAAAGGTTGCATTTATAATGTAAGTCTTCTATCCAAAGTTAGATATACACTATGCTGTACCATAGTACATCAGATGTCTTCTATAAAAACACTGACATTCATTGTAACAATAACAGAGGAACAGTTCATAAACCAGCCTCCCCATCAATGTCCTTAGAAATAGGAGATGTCGACATGTAAATGTACAGTTGTGGCCAAATATATTGGCACCCTTGCACTTTCTTAAATAATTCCCAATTTATTCTAAATTTTTTAAAAATAAAACATTTAGTAACCACTAACTCAACATTGTAGAACCAATCATATTTTTGTAAACTTAAGTTTACAATTTTAATTGATAAAATAAAGACAAATCGCATCGACAAAATTGTCACCCATAGCTAGTACTTGGTTCCACAGCCTTTGGTCAAGATAACTGCAGACAAACACTTCTTGTAGCCACCACCTTTCTACTGGCAATTTGGCCCACTTTTCAGCAGCAAACTGCTCTAATTCTTCAATATTTGAGGGGTGCCCTCAACCAAATGCCCTCAACCCTCAACCAAATGCTGAGGGGTGCCCTGCATCAGATTTTGCCATAGGTATGTGATGTTTCAGATCTGGACTCTTCTTCGCTGGCCACTCCAGAACAGTTCAGCATCCCTTCTTAACCATTCCTGGATGCTTTTTGATGTGGGTGTTTGGGGTTGTTGTCCTGCTGGGAAGACCCAGAACCTTCAATGGAGACCCAGTTTTTGGACAATGGGTTGAACGTGGAACAAAAAAAACCCCACCTGATAATCTCTATTGCCAAAGAGCTCCGATTTTGTTTCATTGGTCCACAGAACATTTCCCCCAGGATTTATGCTTGTTTAGGTGGGTTTTTGTTCAATAGGGCTTTCTTTTGTCTCTTTCAGCAGTGGGGTCTTTCTATATTTACCAATGACAAAAATTAAGCATTCAAAGAAAAAAAAAACTCCCTAATATCAATTATATGGGAAGGTTTAATCATACTGTGGGGTTGCTTTGCGGTCTCTGGTACTGGGGGACTTAAGTGTGCAAGACATCATGAAATCAAGGTGTTTTGGAGTGCAATGTTTGAAAAACTGTCTCTCTGTTAAATGTTGTGGGTCATCCAGTATGACAACCACAACAAACACACATAAAAAGCACCAAGAAGAAACACTGGACTGCCCTGGAGTGGTCAGTCAAGAGTCCCAAGTCTGAATCGCATCCATAACCTACTGCGAAAGCTGAAATCATCAGTTGTTGGAGGGCACCCATCAAACATGAAAGAATTAGAGCAGTTTGTTGCTGAAGACTGGGCCAAATTGCCAGTAGATAGATGCAGCAAACTACAAGAAGCCTTTGTTGGCAATGGCTGTGCAACCAAGTACTAGCTATGGGTTACAATTTTGTCAATTTCATTTTTCTTTATTTTCTAAATTAAAATTGTAAACTTAAGTTTGCAAAAATGAAATGGGTTCTGCAATGTTGAAAATAACAAGTTTTGGAGACAAATCTCTTTTTCAATTTAAACTTATTTAGGAAGAAATAGGGAATAAATTAAGAAAAGTGCAAGGGTGCCAATATATTTGGTCCCAACTGTATGATTCAGTTTTGATAGCAGTTGAGCAATTGAGTTGACTACAGTTTTTGATAGCAAAAATATCATCAGACACACCTTTATAGGTTATATAAAAAGGTGTTCTCTTATTCTGACAAGATGAAGAGATTGTTTTCAATGAGTCATTATTTATTTTTTTGATTGCAGAGTACCACAGAGCTTAGTTTTACAGATAGATGGACACAATATGAACACAACGTATAAAGATAAAA
Organism: Salvelinus fontinalis; assembly: GCF_029448725.1. Classification (NCBI taxonomy): domain Eukaryota; kingdom Metazoa; phylum Chordata; class Actinopteri; order Salmoniformes; family Salmonidae; genus Salvelinus; species Salvelinus fontinalis. Next base: position 19,433,762 of record NC_074695.1, read on the forward strand.
GTGGAACAAATAAAGATGTAATTATATAAAGAAAATACACCACTTTCTTCAGCGAAAGATGTACCATAGACATGATGGCCAGTGGTAGAATGATGCTGAAAATAGACAAGACAAACCAAAAGTATCTTTAAAATTAATAAATTACCAACAGGATATATACAAAAATATTAGCAATGAGGATATTTATGTACAATTTCCCAATGACAGTGGATATTCAAAATGCCAATTCAGCTTCCCAAGCAACTGGAAAGCTCAGTCCACATATCTTCAGAATCATCTCTCCATCATTCAATGAAAACAAAACCACATTAATTACCTCCAAAATGACCAGCAGCTGCACTAATAACACTTTTCAAAGAATATATTGTGAAAGGTCTTATGGTTACTCCTTTACTGAAAATAACTGAAAACCATTGCAGAACATTGACTGGGTTTTAATCTGAATGTTTGAACAACCAAAAACGTAAAATGCATTCCTTAGATATTGGATGGAAAATGGAAGGTATTATTAGGTATGCAGTACACAAGTGTTTGAGCATGATTCACAAATAAGTCGATTATCATTGAAGTATATAACTACAGAAAAACGCTTATTGAACTTTGTAGATATAAAAGTTAATCAAGAGTAATAAAAATACACTTTAAACAGAAGAGAGTAAAAAATAGTTGTTTTGATCATTGGCACAAAAACATTGCAGCAGGATTCATGGTCCCAGTCCTGAGAGGAGACTGTTCATCAGTAGCCTTTTGTCTTCTTCTAGAAAAGTTGTAGAGAATGCAAATAAACAATCAAATCATTCCCATCTCCTCTTCTTTAGGAGTGCCTGAAGAGGTGTTCCATGTATAGAAAGTCTCTGCGAAGTCGAAGTCCCGCCCACCTTCTCAAACTGTCAGTAGTACCATAAATGCTTAGTCAAGAATGGCTACAATGTAGAGGAGAAATATTCACCTGAAATGCCTATGACCTGATAATAATGTCAAATATTCCAGTTAATTCAGGTTTGATAACTAAATTAATCAAAAACATAACATACAGTAAGTGATATCCTGAAAAAAGTACCCCTCAGAGTTACTTCTCAAGCAGTCTGTGGGTATAGATTGGAAGACAGCGTCCAGCATACCACAACAAGAAAACATCCTCAAACATCAACATTATAGAAAAGAACCAATTGGAATATGAGAAGTCAGTCGATTATTTAGCCCTCCAAAGGTGTAGCTATAAAGAGATGCATTGAAGTGGTGCATACAGTAGGTGGCTACTCATGTCAAATGTCTGATGATGCGTTTGGAGTTACCGCACAACGTCAATAGGAGCATACAGTAACTGACAGGCATGAACATAACTCAAAATAAACCAGTAGATTCCTACTGTTCTTTTCAAATCAGAAGGATATCAATAAGATAACTAAATCATGATATCATCACAATGAGTAATGCTAATGGTAGTCAGGAGTGTGTGTGTGGCAATTGGTAGTTCAGTTCCAGGTGCACAACAGCGGTCAGAGCTTCAGAGGTTAGTGTGGTTGTATCCAGAGCACTGTTCCTCTCTTCCACCCTGAGCCCTTCTACAGCACTACAGGTTCTCTCCAGGCTGGTACTGGGGCTCAGTGGAGGTGAAGTAGTCTTCCAGGAAGCCCTGCAGGTACTCAAAGGTGGGCCGCTCCTCAGCGTCCTTCCTCCAGCAGGTCAACATGAGGTCGTGGAGGGACTCAGGGCACTCAGCTGGACAGGGCATCCTGTAACCACGCTCCACCTGGTCCAACACCTCCCGATTCACCATGCCTGGGCGATGGAGTTGGAGACAGAGAGAGAGGGTGAAGGGAGAGAGGAGAACACAAACATCATTATACAGGGACACTCGCAGGCACAGAATGATGACCCCAAAGATACTCAGTCAACCTTCATGGTTTCAAAGGATAACAGTGTCATCACATAGGAAGTCTTGCTTGCCAGCACTGTGTGTCTTTGGCAAGTAGTCAAGGAACGTGCTCCGAGAGGGATAAGCAATTCGATCAAATATGGTATCTGTTAACTAAGTGACATTATAGAAGAGTCATGGTAGCTACCTGGATATGGCACTCTGCCTTTAGTGGCCAGCTCGGTCAGCAAGACCCCGAACGACCAGACGTCAGACTTGATAGTGAAGCGGCCATACAGAGCAGCTTCAGGGGCTGTCCACTTGATGGGGAACTTTGCTCCTGCAACAAGAGAGACATACATTAAACTAGAGACATCTCAGTAATATCTGAGGACAGCATTCCATAATATCTGAGGACAGAGACAATAGAAAGAGAGAGATGGTAATCAACGCCCTCTAGTGGCATTACCCTGCCTGGCGGTGTACTCGTTGTCTTCTATGAGGCGAGCCAGGCCGAAATCAGCCACTTTACACACCATGTTGTCTCCCACTAGGATGTTGGCAGCCCTGAGGTCTCTGTGGACGTAGTTCATCCTCTCTACGTACGCCATCCCTGAAGCAATCTGAAGAGGAGACACAGGTTTAGCTTTGGCTGACAGTGTGTGTGTGTGTGTGTGTGTGTGTGTGTGTGTGTGTGTGTGTGTGTGTGTGTGTGTGTGTGTGTGTGTGTGTGTGTGTGTGTGTGTGTGTGTGTGTGTGTGTGTGAGAGAGAGGGGTACATAATTTGACTAGACAGTATTTTCCATATCTAAACTCTTACCTGTGAGGCCATGTCTACCAGCTGAGGAAGGCGGAGCATCTTGCCCATGTCTCCCTTCAGGAAGTCCAATAAGCTCCCTTGTCCCATGTACTCAGTAACAATATAGATGGGTTCTTCAGACACCACAGCATAGAGCTGGACAAGCTTCTCATGTCTCAGCTTCTTCATGACCTGAGCCTCCTGGAGGAAGGCCTCGGGGGACATGGTACCTGTCTTCAAGGTCTTGATTGCTACCCGCGTCGTACCATTCCACGTGCCTTCACAGACGAAGGTTACACAGTTATGTCGTTGAAGTAACAATTGTCATCAGATCATGTTTTTAAAAATAATGCCAACTGCCAAGGAAAATGTTTTGATGCAATGATAAATGCACTCCATAGACATTTGAGGTCCTCTACATGGCAATACGCCCTGCTTTGTCAGATCGGTTTAGGGAGTCGGCTGAAGATCAGGAGAATCACACTGATTCCTACAGTAGCTGATTAAATCCCAAAGACAGTAGTGATAGTGGAGAGAGACTGTCTTACCCATCCAGACCTCTCCGAAGCATCCCTGTCCCAGTTTGAGGTCGAGGCGGAGGGAGTCCCTGGGGATCTCCCAGGCATCGCGCGCTAGGCCCTGGGTCTGAGGCTTCAGTACAGGACACACCTCTGTCAGACAGTGGCATAGTCCGTCTGCGTGCTCTGAGAGGAAGGGAAGGAAACATGTTGAGTTCCAATATCATCTTCTGGTAGTGTTACTGTTAGTTGTTCTTCACACTTGTACAGCAGTAAAGAGGCTCCATTTTCTATTTTTGTTAAGAAAGAATGACTCACTGTGGTAGTGTGCGACAAGCTGCTGTAGGTTGTTAAACTGAGTGCGTGAGGTGATGTAGAACCCTCCACTGTCCAGCTTCCTGATCTTGTAATGTTTCACGTTCAGCCCTTTAGTGTTGTCATAGTCCAAGACTGACAGACAGTAGGCACCTGGGGAGGGGAACATAAGAGAGGAAATCAGTAAAGAAAGCAAGATAACCTTGGAGTGGAAATATTGCTTCCTCCTTTATTCTTCATTCCATTAGCTGATGCCTTAGGCGACTTCTAGTCTCCCTGAGTTCCAAAGGAAGAGTAGTTTGAATGGGTCCTTTTGTGTTGACAAGTTCCTTTCCCTTGTGACAAATCCCACAAAAACTAAGCAGTAGCCAGTCTCTCACCAGAGGGCAGCACCAGCCCAGTGAGCCAGCTTGATGATTGAACTCAAAGCCTGGGAATTCTCCCCTCCTTCCCTCTCTGTTTGAACTAGGCGGAAGGGCTTGTGGTTGTCGAACAGAGCCAACATGATTCCTTATTCTACATGTTATCGCGAAGCATGTTTGTTCTACATAACATATTTCTATCTGAACGCTTGTTCCCCTCCATTTTCCCTGCTGAACACGCCCCTGGGTCTACAATGACCTACTTCTGTCCCACTAAGTCACCGAGGCCTCCCCACTGCTCCCACTCAGCTACCGGCAGGGTATCCCCCCCGTTCCCCTTTTTACCCTCCCTCTCTCCGTTGAGCTTGGCCACGCACGCACACAGCCCATGGAGAGTGTGTAATATTACCATGGTAGTGCAGTATCAGAGGCATCACATCTAACCTTTCCCCAGTTGCCCTAATGCTTCACTTTAGTCTACAACAGCATTCATCTAGTAAACAGCACAGCAAGGCACAAGAACTAGAACAGTGATGAACAATGTCTTATCAGACATTGTTTTTTTTCATTTTTGTCAATTTTAAATTAATTTAAAAAATTTAAATGCTTCCCCAATCTCTATTCTTATCTTACAAATCTGAGTTTTTTTATTGATAAAAAAAGCTGCAAACAGCACCTTTAAAAGAACATGTTTACACAGCTACACTGCTTCATCCCAAGAAAAATGACAATGCCAATGGGCCGGCATTTCAATGTGGTCTTAATTGTCAGTAGAGACGCTTTGTGATGTGTTTCCACTGGAGATGCTAGCCTTAGACATTCACCTTTGGTGGTCTCGCTCTCTCTCACCAAGAACGTTCCTTTCCTGTTCTCCAGACCCAACAGGAGCCGCTCCGAATCGCGGCGTGTGATCTTCCCAAAATACCACCTAGGGAAGAGAGGGGAGAGAGCACGAGACACGGGGACCAGGTTGAGAGGAGAAAAGGTGTGTCTTTCTGAGAGAGAGAGAGAGAGAGAGAGAGAACCGCCCGTGCTGGTTTCTGAAAATAAGTGACTTGTAAACTCCTTCTGTGCATGCCCCAATCAAATAAGTATTGCATTCTGATTACTGCCCCTTACCTGGAAGCCATAGGCAATCTGAGATGACTGGTAGGATAAAGGTGAGAAATGGAATCATTACACAGGTTAGTTTGTTTGTGTTATTGGAATGTGTGTCTATGCATGTCAGATTGTACAGTATGTACGCCTTCAAGGTGCATTCCATTTTCAATTAAATACATAGAGAGAGAAGAAAAGGCGGGAAGGATAAATAGATAAGAGAGAGAGGGAGAGATTTACTCTTCTGCCTGGATGGAGTCAGAGGGAGCCACATAATTGCTGGGGATGTAACCGCTTTCTCCCGTAGTCAGAGATCGAGCCAGCCACCAGTCCCCTTCTCTGTGGAGACAAGGATAACAGAATATCACTGACGTTCTACTTTCCACAGAGGGATTCTATTTCACTTGGAGTGATTCTAAAGACAGGACTCAGTGAAAAACGAACACACATTCCTCATGAGTAAACTCAACAACAGGAGGAGATTATTTACAATATCCATAGATTACAGGGAGGTTTCCAGGACTGGTCCTAGGAAATCAGCCCTACAACTACTAGGAATACTAATGGAATGGATTCACAAGGGATTCAGACACCAAAGTGCACTGTGACACAATTAACCAAATGCAGGGAAGTTATCATCATGTGAACCAGCTACTATGATGCGTTAGTGACATGAACACACTGAGACACAAACACACAGTACATTCACAATGGGACACACAAAGACAACAGAAGCATCACTAACCTGCTGTTCAACTTTCTCCTAAATACAATTATGAAGGTATGCGATGGAGAAATAGTTTGGGGAGATAGAGAGGAGATGCGAAGGAGGTGGGTTGGGTTAAAAAAAGAGACAGAAAGTGTGTTAGCAAAGTCGATTTGTAGAGATACAGTGAACAGAACAGAAGAATCATTACAACAGTAGTTATCCACCACACCCTCATCCCAACACTACAGCGGAAGCTATAGGCCTAGCTCACCATTAAACCAGAAGTTGGTCTAAAGCTTTCACATCAAAGCAGGGTTTTCATTGATTTTATAGACAGAAGAGATTAAAAGCAGCGATATTTAAAACAGAGAACAGAAGAGGTGATTCGAAGCACAAAAATGTGGTGTAGACCTAATATCAATTTCAAGAAAGCCTAATGATACATATCAAGTGCAGAAATCATAACATTTTACATTGACATATTAGTCATTTAGCAGACGCTCTTATCCAGAGCGACTTTAAGGAGCAATTAGCGTTAAGTGCCTTGCTCAAGGGCACATCAACCAATTTTGATCCAGCGACCTTTCAGTTACTGGCTCTTAACCGCTAGGCTACCTGCCGCCCCTAAGCTACCTAAAGCTAAGACAATGGGTTTGGGTCATAAATAAGAAATAATAATGAAACATTATCTATGTTTTTATAATCTCGGGGGGGTTCAATAGTTTTATGTGTTTGACCTGGGAACACTGTAGGTCCCGTGTGGCTCAGTTGGTAGAGCATGGTGCTTGCAACGCCAATGTTGTTCGATTCCCACAGGGGACCAGTACGAAAAATAATGAAAATGCATGCGCTCACTACTTACTGTAAGTCGCTCTAGATAAGAGCGTCTGCTAAATGACAAAAATATAAAAATGTAAACACTAAGAGTAAAGCTGCATCAGCTTCAGTGGTAAATATTATTATTATTATAATAACAACAACAAACTATCATTATATTGTCCTCAGCTCAGGCCTTCTAGGTCAACACTTGTTATAGCTGCAGTATTGGGGGCTCACTAGAATAATATGGTCCACTGCATTTCTATTGATCAGAGACGTATCACAGACTGACTCCCTATGATTGGTTACATTATCAGAATGAATGAACAGTAATTTTTATCATTTGAACAAGTACATTTTAGTTATTTAGCAGAAACTCTTATCAAGCAATCAGTGCATTCAACTAAGGTAAAAAAATAAGGGGCTAGTTGCAACAAAATAAATATCAGCCTCCAAGTAGAAGCACCAGTGAGACATACAGCTGTGCTTTTGTGAATGAGAAAAAAGTAAATCTACAACAAAACCCTGTCAGCTCACACAAAACAGATCCTTATGAAGGGAGTCTGTTCCTATGGTTACGGGCTGTACAGAGGGGGGACTGACACGCGGTTTGGGGGCAGAACAGCCAGCCAGCGCAGTGAGAGATCAGTCATGCAGAGTACAGTGTGTGTGTACAATGGGTGGATCTAATCCTGAATGTTGATTGGTTAAAAGGGCATTCCAGCCGGTGTCTATTCCACAAGTTACCACTGGCTAAATATAGGACGTTAAAAATTTACTCGGTTCCATCTGACTGCGCAATCCACTGTCTCATCAGCCCAGCCAGGCAACTTATAAACTTGATCTCCACTATAAAAAGCATCTAGACATTATCTCACATTTCTTTTAGACTAAATCAAATCAAAGTTTATTTGTCACGTGCGCCGAATTCAACAGGTGTAGGTAGACCTTACGGTGAAATGCTTACTTACAGGCTCTAACCAATAGTGCAAAAAAGGTATTAGGTGAACAATAGGTAAGTAAAGAAATAAAACAACAGTAAAAAGACAGGCTACATACAGCAGCGAGGCTATAAAAGTAGCGAGGCTACGTACAGACACCGGTTAGTCAGGCTGATTGAGGTAGTATGTACATGTCGATATGGTTAAAGTGACTATGCATATATGATGAACAGAGAGTAGCAGTAGCGTAAAAGAGGGGTTGGCGGGTGGTGAGTGGCGGGACACAATGCAGATAGCCCGGTTAGCCAATGTGCGGGAGCACTGGTTGGTCGGCCCAATTGAGGTAGTATGTACATGAATGTATAGTTAAAGTGACTATGCATATATGATAAACAGAGCGTAGCAGCAGCGTAAAAAGAGGGGGCACACAATGCAAATAGTCCGGGGAGCCATTTGGTTACCTGTTTAGGAGTCTTATGGCTTGGGGGTAAAAACTGTTGAGAAGCCTTTTTGTCCTAGACTTGGCACTCCGGTAACATTTAGTTTTCAACAGAGGAGATGTCTATAAACCTTGCTGTCTGTCTCTACAACATTTGCAACATTGTTTCAATATTCAAATTTGATCTCCAACTGTCCCATAGTAATGAACGTGATGAGACAGACAGGCAGGCAGCTTTTTGAAGTGCAGTTAGTTTGCAGTCTTTCCAGCTTCAGTTGGAAGTGATTGTGTTAGCTGTGTTGTTGGCTAGCTCCTCTAAACAACAGTGTCCTGACACGAGAGCACATTTTCTATGCCAGGTGAAATCACGCCTCATTAGCTCATTGTTATGGATGTCTCCAAATAAATGTCACTAGAAAACAGCCTATGCAAATGCAGCTACTGTTATTCTGACTGCACTGTTTGACGGGACTGTAAGTTAGCCGTAGTTGGCTAGCTAGCAAGCAAGGGATAAGAACGTTGCAAGCCAGTATGGCAATAGAACATTTAGAACGAACAACTGGGTCGCGTCCAGATACAGAACACTTAACGACTGGGTCGCATATCTGGCAACCGAACGGATAGAAGGAAGAACAACCAGCCGGCTTGGGTAGCAACCCTAGATGTGTCGGGACTATATCTTGTGGAAGGATGAAATTGTATGAATAAATTATCACTTTTAATGAAAATATGTCAATCATTTTTTGAATATGTTGGTAACCTGTTGTATAAGTGATAATGCCCTTGAAGCCAGTGTTTGGAGGATATATCGGCACGGTTCCAATATATCCTCCAAACACCAGCTTAAGTCTATTTCTTAAACTGCATTGTTGGTTAAGGGCTTGTATGTAAGCATCTTACGGTAAGGTCTACTACACCTGTTGTATTCAGCGCATGTAAAAAATACAATTTCTTATGCGTCTATCCATGTAGGTGTGACATTATCCTCATCCCAGTGTGTGTGTGGTGTTGCCTCACGTGTTGTTTACTATCTGTAGCCGCTCGCCCTTCCTGAAAGACAGATCAGAGGCAGTGCGAGACTCGTAGTCATACAGCGCCACGAACGTCGTCACTCCTCCTGTGGGGGAGAGAGCAGACAGACACTTATCTCAAGGGAGAGGGTCATGAAATATTAAGTGATATAGCAATACCATGTTTAAAAATACACCATATGTACAATTCAGATATCCCCGAAAACTGTGTTTCAAATTGTACTAAATAAGATTTGCATATACTAGTCAGTAGCATCAAATATATGGCATCCAATGGAGCTTGAGCCGTTTTATATAACAATCATTCCTTTAGTGAAATTAAATGATTTAATAATGTATTTCTATGCCATACTAGGTTATTAGTGGGGTATCTGGGCCCTAGGGTCTTACCTGCGAGTGTCCCTCTGTTAGGAGACGTGACGCTACTGGTGGACTCTGCACCCCCAAACAGGGCCAGCTCCGGGGTATTGGTCAGGGGCTGAGTGGGCTGGCGTGTCCCGTCCACTGCAGGGTTCCGATTGGATGTGAGGGTGTGCTGGGCAGGGCTGAAGTTGAGGCTGCTAGCCCCTCCTCCCGAGCTGATGTCTTTGGGCTTGCTTTTGGTTCCCCCCATGGCCTAGACCTATAAGACAAACAGACAGACGAATGAGCTTCTGCAATTCAATAAAAAAATATATAAAGTGTCTATTGAAATAGAACACAGTTCACTAGTTAAACCTAGTTTTTTTCCTTTCTACATGGATGGTAAAGGCTTAGAATAGCTACAGTATTTTTTGCCGTCTACCCTCTCACACTAGGCCTCCCCTCCTAGGCAGCTTAGCAGAGGGCAGGGCCAAGAGTGGAAACTGAAGTACATGTGAAGTCACACAGTTGCTATGTTCTAACTACAGCAATACAGTATCATGTGCAGTAATAATACATGCTAAACCTAAGCTTCCCTAAGGATGGGCTTGTAGCTGCCAGTCCTTAGCTACCACACAGGAATCCATTGCTATGAGACCCTGCCCCACTCCCATCCTCCATATACCTGTCCCACCCCATACACCTGCCCCACCCCCATCCTCCACCCCCTGCCACCACACCCACAACCCAGCATAGCAAACAGAGAGGTTTCTTCCCCCCCAAGAGAGATGATTGAAAATGAAATGCATGACATGTGTTACAGAAATGACAGAATGGTCAAGAGCATGCTAAGAGAGCAAAAACTCAGCTACTAAAGTACAGTGCCTTCGGGAAGTATTCAAGTATTCCTCAGTAAAAGGCACATGACATCCCGCTTGGAGTTTGCCAAAAGGCACCTAAAGACTCTGACCGTTCTCTGGTCTGATGAAACCAAGTCTCAACTCTGGCCTGAATGCCAAGCGTCACGTCTGGAGGAAACCTGGCACCATTCCTACGGTGAACCATGGTGGTAGCAGCATCATGCTGTGTGGGCGGGAACGATTTTATCAATTTTAGAATAATGCTGTAACCTAACAAAATGTGGATAAAGTCAAGGGGTCTGAATACTTTCCCAAGGCACTGTATATATGGACATGGCTGTGTAGGCCATCATGGCTGTCATCATAGCTTTGTGCCACTGTGTGGCCTCCAGTATTCAGTGGCAGAGCACATATTGTTCTCCGCCATCATGGTTTTGCAGTGGCACTACAACACTAGTCGATGGTACAGGGTGCCGTCCTCGATAGCCTATTAATGAGTCAGGATCAATAGACTCCCTCCTAGTCAGATCAAAGGGCTGGTTGTACAGTACGGTACCCAACCTAACCCCTTATTCACACCCTCCTACCACCCAGTGAATAGTGTGACCTGGTGCTGTGTCATCGCTCGAGGTCATTTGCTCCAGATGAATGCTGTGATCATGTTGCCCAAGGTGACTAAGTCCATCTGGCCATGCGGCTACATATGGGCTCATAAACATAAAGGGCTAGAGTTCAATTGAGCATAAATATTTACACGTTGCTGAATCAGTGCGTATAAGTACTGTAGCAGCTGTACACAAAACAGTTATCTATTGAGATAGATGTTCTCAATGAGAATAACCTGGATTAAAAAAGTAGATGTTCTCAATGACAAGAGTATACCAATGACAACTGAGGAGTGTTTACACTATTTAACACACAATTAAAGGGATACATCAGGATTTCAGAAAAATCCCCAGTCAGATAAACTCGTAGATACCATTTTTATGTCTCTGTGTCCAGTATGAAGGAAGTTAGAGGCAGCTTCTCAAGCTAATGCTAACTAACGTTAGCGCAATGACTGGAAGTCCCTGGGTATCTGCTAGCATGCTAGACTTCCAGTCATTGCGCTAACGTTAGTTAGCAACTTCCTTCAAACTCCACGCAGAGACATAAAAATGTTATCCACGAATTCATCTGACTCTGAGGAAGTAGATAGTCATTGCCAAAATACAGAAGTTTCCCAAAGTAAGGTGCTAAGATCACTTGAAGACTCTTGCTCTCTACTCCTCCTCAGGGTCCTGCCTGTATTCTTAGAAACTCCAGTTATAAACACATGAAGCATTTCAGTCTTCTCTAATCACAGTTTAGTGCACAAAATCATTACACCAGGATAATTTAGGGACCCAACCCTCCACTACTGTCATGGATGGATATAGGCCTAGCAGTGGGGATTTGCTACAGATAGATACTAATTTGGAGAGAAGAGGCAGGGCCAGGGATTGGGATGTTTTTTTCAAAGTCCTAGCAGTAGTCACCTAAAATAGAAAGTGTCATGTTGACTAGAAATAAGGTAATTACTGGTAGCGTCTTGTTTTGCTTTTGCTTGTCTGGGGATCAGCTATTTCTATGACCTAGAACAGACATCTCTATGGTTATGGTAGCAGTAGGTGGGCTAATGAGCCCTGTTACCAGGGCCTTTATTTAACTAGGCAAGTCAGTTAAGAACAAATTCATTTACAATGACGGCCTAGGAACGGTGGGTTAACTGCCTTGTTCAGGGGCCGAACAACAGATTTTTACCTTGTCAGCTCGGGGATTCGATCTTGCAACCTGGCCCAATGCTCTAACCACTAGGCTACCCTGCCACTCCTAGTGCTATTCATTACTAGTGCTATTCATACTAATGAGAGGGCTGTGACAGTCATGGAATTTTAAATGGCGGTTATTGGTCAGCCAAATGACCGCGGGGGTCACCGTAATAACCTTTTGAATAGCATTTTATTTATTTTTTTACAGCAGAAATGGACTTAACCGCACGAATGCCCGGCCGCCCCGTTTTCAGTCAGCTGTTCGTGCCACACAGTTTTTATTTTAATTTTATGACAGCCATCATCTGGAACCGCCGGTTACACGGTTATTGTGCCAGCCCTACTACAGCTACTTTCAGTTTTGTGGATCTAACTATGGAGTCAGTCAGTGTGTGGTAGTGGTCTCATTCAACAGACGGACATATGTCTTACTGGAAGCCTGCTAAGCTAAAGCAGGAAAGCAAGGCTGAGACAGAGGCAGCAAGGCTGAGACAGAGGCAGCAAGGCTGAGACAGAGGCAGCAAGGCTGAGACAGAGGCAGCAAGGCTGAGACAGAGGCAGCAAGGCTGAGACAGAGGCAGCAAGGCTGAGACAGAGGCAGCAAGGCTGAGACAGAGGCAGCAAGGCTGAGACAGAGGCAGCAAGGCTGAGACAGAGGCAGCAAGGCTGAGACAGAGGCAGCAAGGCTGAGACAGCATCAATGTGCAAAATAGTACGCAGCATCATCTGGATATGTACGCAACAAAAGTTACACATTCACCTTCTGCTACCATTTCTGTCAAGCAGTCTACACATACAGTTTGACGCATACGTTCGATAAATCCAACGTATGCGCCATACAGAACGCACTGCATCTGCAATGCAATGCTGCAAGGAAAACGCAGCATTCCGTTGGAAATTAATGTAATTCTGGTGTACCAAAATGCAATGACGCTGTTGGTGTGTTCGAAGCGTAAGACAGCAAGGCTGAGACTCCAACTCTCTGGGAAGCTATGTACTGAAGACACATGCTGGAAAAATGTATGGCACACAAAGAATAACACCCATCTCTCAATTTGTGAGACCCATCCATGCTTCACGTCTGTCGGAGAACACACACACCTGGCAGGCAGCCAGGAGATTGGAGACGGAGGCCCCCAGCCTCTTGCTGCTAATCAAACAGCTGAGGAGATTCATATGGATCAGAATTACACTACAGCAGCAGCCCATCTAGCTTGTCATCCGCCATCTTTCTCACAAACACCCACACAGACACTTTTCATGAGGTAGAAAAGCTGAACCAGCGGGGATCATTACATTTCTAGCCCAGCCGGCGTCAGGGTGTGGGAGGGGACTAGTTGTTGAGAGGGAATGGGGGCTGGTGGGTAGAGAGAGGGGGTCAATGAGGATAGAGAGGCGGTCGATATGTCCCCCAAGGGTATGTCTGTACAACGGGATAGTTCTACTGTAAAGTAGCTAACAGTCTGGTCAGGTTAGAGAGCACACTCAGGCAGACACAAAGAGGACGGGTGGCACAGCAAGCTGGTCTTTGTGTGTCTCATCCAATAGAATGGTTGCACGGTTAATAACACATTTCCTCTCCCATTTCACCATATCAAATAAACCCTCCATATTTCACACAACTGCCACTTTTATGATGGAGTTGTTATTTGAACGATATGTCGCAGGTATTTATTCAGCATTATAAACTGGGTGGTTCGAGTCCTGAATGCTGATTGTCTGACAGCTGTGGTATATCAGACCATATACCACAGGTATAACAAAACATACATTTTTTCTGTTCTAATTACGTTGGTAACCAGTTTATAATAGCGTTTAGACACCTCAGAGGTTTGTGGTATATGATCAATATTCCACAGCTAAGGTCTGTATCCAGGCACTCGCGTTGCGTTGTGCATAAGAACACTTAGCCATGGTATATTGGCCATTACCACGCCTCCTCGTGCCTTATTGGTTAAATATACATTATAGCTTGTGAATATTCTGAAGCCATGTTATTTCTCAATACTAATTCAGCTTTAGACTATACCAACATGAATAGCTGCTTAAAATACCATGTGATTACATTTCTTTCTCCCCATTTTCCGTCAAATAAAACAGAATTTCATCCCATTAATATCTAGCCAGTGGTGTTCTATCACAATACTCATAAACAAAACTCCAACAAAGCTTGTTTGTCAGATCTGACCAAATCTACCCATGTCTCAGACAGCTGAGTAAAGTCTCTAAGTCTTGGCTCTAAGTCTTGGCTCTGACACTACTGGTCAAACAAACAAGTCTATTGTCAGCTCACACTCACAGCAAACCCTGCAATCAAACACAATATGCCTGATTCACATCATATACATCCTACCCGAACCACACTGTGCTGGCTCGGCCCTACCGTATGGTTTGAGTCAGGCTGCACTGTGCTGGCTCGGCCCTACCGTATGGTTTGAGTCAGGCTGCACTGTGCTGGCTCGGCCCTACCGTATGGTTTGAGTCAGGCTGCACTGTGCTGGCTCGGCCCTACCGTATGGTTTGAGTCAGGCTGCACTGTGCTGGCTCGGCCCTACCGTATGGTTTGAGTCAGGCTGCACTGTGCTGGCTCGGCCCTACCGTATGGTTTGAGTCAGGCTGCACTGTGCTGGCTCGGCCCTACCGTATGGTTTGAGTCAGGCTGCACTGTGCTGGCTCGGCCCTACCGTATGGTTTGAGTCAGGCTGCACTGTGCTGGCTCGGCCCTACCGTATGGTTTGAGTCAGGCTGCACTGTGCTGGCTCGGCCCTACCGTATGGTTTGAGTCAGGCTGCACTGTGCTGGCTCGGCCCTACCGTATGGTTTGAGTCAGGCTGCACTGTGCTGGCTCGGCCCTACCGTATGGTTTGAGTCAGGCTGCACTGTGCTGGCTCGGCCCTACCGTATGGTTTGAGTCAGGCTGCACTGTGCTGGCTCGGCCCTACCGTATGGTTTGAGTCAGGCTGCACTGTGCTGGCTCGGCCCTACCGTATGGTTTGAGTCAGGCTGCACTGTGCTGGCTCGGCCCTACCGTATGGTTTGAGTCAGGCTGCACTGTGCTGGCTCGGCCCTACCGTATGGTTTGAGTCAGGCTGCACTGTGCTGGCGCGGCCCTACCGTATGGTTTGAGTCAGGCTGCACTGTGCTGGCTCGGCCCTACCGTATGGTTTGAGTCAGGCTGCACTGTGCTGGCTCGGCCCTACCGTATGGTTTGAGTCAGGCTGCACTGTGCTGGCTCGGCCCTACCGTATGGTTTGAGTCAGGCTGCACTGTGCTGGCTCGGCCCTACCGTATGGTTTGAGTCAGGCTGCACTGTGCTGGCTCGGCCCTACCGTATGGTTTGAGTCAGGCTGCACTGTGCTGGCTCGGCCCTACCGTATGGTTTGAGTCAGGCTGCACTGTGCTGGCTCGGCCCTACCGTATGGTTTGAGTCAGGCTGCACTGTGCTGGCTCGGCCCTACCGTATGGTTTGAGTCAGGCTGCACTGTGCTGGCTCGGCCCTACCGTATGGTTTGAGTCAGGCTGCACTGTGCTGGCTCGGCCCTACCGTATGGTTTGAGTCAGGCTGCACTGTGCTGGCTCGGCCCTACCGTATGGTTTGAGTCAGGCTGCACTGTGCTGGCTCGGCCCTACCGTATGGTTTGAGTCAGGCTGCACTGTGCTGGCTCGGCCCTACCGTATGGTTTGAGTCAGGCTGCACTGTGCTGGCTCGGCCCTACCGTATGGTTTGAGTCAGGCTGCACTGTGCTGGCTCGGCCCTACCGTATGGTTTGAGTCAGGCTGCACTGTGCTGGCTCGGCCCTACCGTATGGTTTGAGTCAGGCTGCACTGTGCTGGCTCGGCCCTACCGTATGGTTTGAGTCAGGCTGCACTGTGCTGGCTCGGCCCTACCGTATGGTTTGAGTCAGGCTGCACTGTGCTGGCTCGGCCCTACCGTATGGTTTGAGTCAGGCTGCACTGTGCTGGCTCGGCCCTACCGTATGGTTTGAATCAGGCTGCACTGTGCTGGCTCGGCCCTACCGTATGGTTTGAATCAGGCTGCACTGTGCTGGCTCGGCCCTACCGTATGGTTTGAATCAGGCTGCACTGTGCTGGCTCGGCCCTACCGTATGGTTTGAATCAGGCTGCACTGTGCTGGCTCGGCCCTACCGTATGGTTTGAATCAGGCTGCACTGTGCTGGCTCGGCCCTACCGTATGGTTTGAATCAGGCTGCACTGTGCTGGCTCGGCCCTACCGTATGGTTTGAATCAGGCTGCACTGTGCTGGCTCGGCCCTACCGTATGGTTTGAATCAGGCTGCACTGTGCTGGCTCGGCCCTTCCGTATGGTTTGAATCAGGCTGCACTGTGCTGGCTCGGCCCTTCCGTATGGTTTGAATCAGGCTGCACTGTGCTGGCTCGGCCCTTCCGTATGGTTTGAATCAGGCTGCACTGTGCTGGCTCGGCCCTACCGTATGGTTTGAATCAGGCTGCACTGTGCTGGCTCGGCCCTACCGTATGGTTTGAATCAGGCTGCACTGTGCTGGCTCGGCCCTTCCGTATGGTTTGAATCAGGCTGCACTGTGCTGGCTCGGCCCTTCCGTATGGTTTGAATCAGGCTGCACTGTGCTGGCTCGGCCCTACCGTATGGTTTGAATCAGGCTGCACTGTGCTGGCTCGGCCCTACCGTATGGTTTGAATCAGGCTGCACTGTGCTGGCTCGGCCCTACCGTATGGTTTGAATCAGGCTGCACTGTGCTGGCTCGGCCCTTCCGTATGGTTTGAATCAGGCTGCACTGTGCTGGCTCGGCCCTACCGTATGGTTTGAATCAGGCTGCACTGTGCTGGCTCGGCCCTACCGTATGGTTTGAATCAGGCTGCACTGTGCTGGCTCGGCCTTACCGTATGGTTTGAATCAGGCTGCACTGTGCTGGCTCGGCCTTACCGTATGGTTTGAATCAGGCTGCACTGTGCTCATGCGCAAGACACTGTGCTTGCTACGGACTGAGGTCGACCAAAACTGTCTCTTCACACACACCGCCTCTCCACGGATGACAGCCACCGGGAAATATGGAAATGGATCATTAAAGTCATGAAGCGACCACCATGTTTGGGCGGGAAAAGGGAAAAAGAGAGAGAGAGAGAGAGAGAGAGAGAGATAGCGAGACATACACAGAGCGAGAGACAGCGAGAGAGACAAAGCGAGCGACAGAAACACACAGAGAGAGAGAGTGCGTGTGAGAGAGAGACACAGCGAGAGAGAGTGAGGCAGCGAGAGAGACAACAAAGGGTGAGAGAGAGAGAGCGAGAACTATACCACCCAGATTCTGCCTTTCTGTGTGATAAACCAGTGAGGTCTAGTCTGTGCCCCATTGGTCTAATAAGCCTGAAGTAACTAAGCACTCAGCACCTGCTCCACCCACTACAAGGCAGAAATAAACCCAGCAAAATCCCTCTGGCAACAAGGCATGGGGGGGGGGGGGGGGGGGGGGGGGTGATGGATTTGCTTAATTATGCACAAGAAACCAGCAACGGATACAAAATCCTTCACGTCTCATGGGCTTTGGCTGAACGGGGGATTCATCATTTAATTTAGCTGCCGGGTTGTCTTCTGTATATTCCGTTTTTTCCCCCACTCTCATTTTTATGTTTCTTCTGAAAGGATAACAATGTTAATCTCTGAATAAGAAAGTGAAACAGACAATTCAAAGGCTATTGTGTCATTCATCTATTTAAGACGGCGCATTAAACCGCTTCTTTGTCTGAACATTTCCTATTAATTCAATAACACATTCATAACATTTCCCTGATGAATTCAGTTAATGTTTCTGTAAAATAAACCTGAATCCCCTTTTTGATCATCAAGCAGTCTTCATTTACTCATGAATAGTGGTCCTGTGTAACGCCAGGGCTGTGGGTTTGATTCTCGCTGGGGCCACCCAAATGAATTTGTTTGCACATTTGTAAGTCGCTTTGGAGAAAATAGCATATGGCATATTCTTATATTACGAAAGTAATAAAACAGCATACAGGCTTGATTCTATTTGTTCAGGCTAAGATTGAAACACTATAGCCAACTATAATGATGATAGGTTGTTGACAGTAAGTGAGAATGTTTAAGCCAATATGTACATAGTATTGCACTCTCATTCCAGTGAAAGGAGAATCACCTGTGGGAAAATAGAGACAGAACTTCAAAGAGAGCCCCCCCCCGACCCCCCCCCACCCCCCCGCAAAAAAATCTGTCATTGTGGCCTTGCTGTGACAGTCAGTCTGACATCAGTGGTGAGGTTTGACATTAAAGCCCCATCCTATCCACTAGCCTTCCTTCCGTAGTGACTTCTCCCATCACACCTGTGACAGAACAACAGGTTGGCGAGATATGCAATATAAATGTGATGGCTTTGCATGAGTCAAGACATGAAACATTGTTTTAATATGCTGTATGCATCGGAGCCCTGGACAGCTCTGCAGTCTGTACTGATGCTTTTAGGATCAGGCCAGGAAAAACAAACATGTACTCTAGATGTGCTTTTTCCTTCTCTTGGCGTGCAACTTATAGTACATCTAACCACACAGGTTCTAGACAACAAATCAACATACAGAATGACTCTGTCCCGTTACATAACATGTGACCTGCATCCCAGGCTACTACCATCTTTACCAGCTGGAGACAAGTCTGAGCCACAGATATACTCAACAGGGATGCTGAAGAATAAAATTCAGAGAAAGACATATCAAAAACGGAGGTACTGTAGATCAAGAATCGACCAATCGGATCCCAGGTAAAATATCCCTGAGGGTTAGGTTTCATGTCATTGCTCAATGTTCTTATTTAGGCGGAAGGTACACATCAACTTCTAGAGAAGAAGAGTTGAGGGGGAGCAGGTAGACTAGCAGTTAAGAGTGTTGGGTCAGTAACCAAAAGGTTTCTGGTTTGAATCCCTGAGCAGACCAGGTGAAAAATGTGCCGATGTGCCCTTGAGCAAGGCACTTAACCCTAATTTCACCTGTAAGTCGCTCTGGATAAGAGCATCTGCTAAATGACGTAAACATATGGGGAGGGCATCAAGTGAACAAAGACTAGGCCGCATTAAACCTGAGGGGTGTACTATGACACGAGATAGCGAGCTAACTTTGGTGAACTCTAACTCCTCTGAGTTCAACTCAAATCGGGATAACATTTGACACAAAAGTGGCAACGAATCCTTCAGAACTAACCTGCTCCGGGGCAGGGTAACTCGGGGGTAATGCTGCATTCGTAGGTGGGAATTTACCACTTGTGAAGTTGTAAATATAAGTTGGATGCATTCACGTGCTTTGATGTTGCATTTAACAGCCGAATATGCTGTTATCAAGGTAATTTCCTCAGCATTGGATCAATGAAGAGTTCAGCATTTGACTCGCTGGGCTTATCCACGTGTGACATGCAAGTGCAGTTACAAGCCTGACTGGATGTAACGGCAGCTGGAGGATCAATATCCACCTTCATAAAATGGATGAAGCTGGAGCAGGAATGTGAAGCTAACTGAAGCTGGCTAGATTTATAGAATCCTAAGTAAATCTAGCTAGCATCGTAGAACAACCCAGTGGGGCTGTGTCAGAAAAGTTTTCTAACCATAAAATCCTTGCTTTCTCCAGTCCTTGTTTCCTCCATTGCAAGCTCAAAGTTAATTGGATGAGGTCCGAGGGAGTGACCTTTGACCTCATCCAAAGCACTTTGAGAGGAATTGAAAACAAGGACAGAGGAAACAAAGATTTGATGATTTCAGACCCAGCCCTCAAATCAGGCCTTTGAAGTATTCATTCATCTTAATGCTCTCTATGTAATTACTCCAGGGAAAGCAGGAAAAGTGGGAGGCTTTGGCCTTGGCCCTCCCTGCGTCACTGCCCACCGATTGCAGCCCTAATCCAGCTGCTTGTTCTCCCCAGATTATCAACATCAATTCCGTAATTGCATTTGGATATGCCGTGATGACATTCCATCTGGGGAGTCAGGACTAGATGTAACTGAACAACATTGGTTACAATACATTTTAAAGGACCGGCTTCAGACCCCTTGACTTTTTCTACATTTTGTTACTTTTCAGTCTTATTCCAAAATGGATTAAATCAATTTAAAAAAAACTCAATCTACACACAATACCCCATAATGACAAAGTTTTTTTGCAAATGTATTTTTTGCAAATGTATTAAACATTGTCCGAGACAGGATTGTGTCGAGGCACAGATCTGGGGAAGGGTACCAAAACATTTCTGCAGCATTGAAGGTCCTCAAGAACACAGTGGCCTCCATCATTCTTAAATGGAAGAAGTTTGGAACCACCAAGACTCTTTCCAGAGCTGGCCGTCTAACCAAACTGAGCAATCAGGGGAGAAGGGCCTTGGTCAGGGAGGTGACCAAGAACCCAATGGTTGCTCTGACAGAGCTCTAGAGTTCCTCTGTGGAGCTGGGATAACATTCCATCTCTGCAGCACTCCACCAACCAGGCCTTTATGATAGAGTGGCCAGACAGAAGCCACTCCTCAGTAAAAAGGCACATGACAGCCCACTTGGAGTTTGCCAAAAGGCGCCTAAAGGCTCTCAGACTATGAGAAACAAGATTCTGTGGTCTGATGAAACTGTGGTCTGATGCATCACGTCTGGAGGAAACCTGGCACCATCCCTATGGTGAAGCATGGTTTTTCAGTGGCAGGGACTGGGAGACTAGTCAGGATCGATGCAAAGATGAAAAGTACAGAGAAATCCTTGATGAAAACCTGCTCCAGAGCACTCAGGACCTCAGACTGGGGCAAACATCACTAAGCACACAGCCAAGACAACGCAGGAGTGGCTTCGGGACAAGTCTCTGAATGTCCTTGAGTGGCCCAGTCAGAGCCCGGACTTGACCCCGATCGAACATCTCTGGAGAGACCTGAAAATAGCTGTGCAGCAACACTCCCCATCCAACCTGACAGAGCTTGAGAGGATCTGCAGGGAAGAATGTGAGAAACTCTCCAAATACAGGTGCGCCAAGCTTGTAGCGTCATACCGAAGAAGACGAGGCTGTAATCGCTGCCAAAGGTGCTTCAACAAACCACTGAGTAAAGGGTCTGAATACTTATGTAAATGTGATTTCTATTTTCTATTAAGTATCAAACATTTCTCAAAACCTGTTTTTGATTTGTCATTATGAGGCATTGTGTGTAGATTGATGAAGAAAAATACAAATTTAATCAATTTTAGAATAACCTAGCAAAATGTGGAAAAAAGTCAAGGGGTTTGAATACTCACTCCAGGCAGCTACTGCAGCCGAGCACATATCTCATCCTGCCTAGACAAATCCATCTACTGCAGTGTGCTAAATACACGCAGGCACCCTACAGTAAATCTCCCCTACAGACTCCACAGAGCTTGGACTCAGTCAGAGAATTCATTAAGTAACTTAAGTCGTGCTTATCCTGCTCAGACAGAGCTGCTCTGGTTCATAGCCCTTAACAAAGTTCAGTTACAGAATGTGGGTTTTTCGTTATTTTCCCCACAAACAAGAAGCTTTTTCTACTATTTCTCATTTTTTCCCCTCTTTGCATTGTTGGGAAGGGCCCGTAAGTAAGCATTGCACTGTTACTCTACGAAGCACGTGACAATTGTTATTTTATTTGAAATGGTTAAATGTCACGCAGTGTTTACACATCCCTCCTCTATTCGATTCAGCCAACCTACACCCCGGTAACAAGACCTAGCCTACCTCCACTATGCACGCGTCCTATTCATTAAGCCATTAATAGGCTAATTATTTCTATGTAGTTTCAATGGAGTCCATCCACACACACCATTTAACACTCTCAAGCTTGTTGTGTTCAAACTCTTTTCATATGATAGTGTGTGTGTATCAAGTCAAACCAGGAACACTCAAAGCCAAATAGCTGTCCCATGTTTGGAAGGGCCAAAGGTAAACATCCACCCACAGGGAGAGGAGGACACTGGCTGCTAGTGAGTGTTGACCTGAGGACAGCAGGGCTGTCAGCCCAGAAAGAGACCCTCCTCTGCTCTCCAATCACTGAGAGACACCAGGTCAGGATGGGGAGTTAGTGGAGCCAATATTTACCTCTCAACACAGAACACACCAGCCGTTGCCATGGAGGTGATTCCTCGCATTCTACAAGCAGCAGCTCTGATGCACTTGTACGCTCACACTTATTCGTCAGAGAAACGTGCAGAAAATGGTAGCAAGCTTCTAAGATAGAGAAAAACACAGCCTTTATCCTTTTTTTCATTTTCACTCTTAGGAGACTACTGTACTGTGGTTCTTAATAGGATCAGAGCCTGTGAGTCCTGATCCTTTCCACTGTTCAAGTGTGTGTGTGTGTGTGTCAGCAGCACTGATACTTCTGCTTTACCCAATCTAAGTTCATGTCACTAACTGTTTTCAAAACAAAACATCCATTCAGTGTCACCATAAAAAAGTCAAACTGCCCTCAAAAAAGGCTGAGGCTGGTTGGTCTTAAAACCCTCTCCCTCCACAGGCAGGTTACATATTTACGACTTGAAAATCAACAAACGAGCCACTGGTCTGGCAGGGTTCCCAGGTCCATGGTTTTTCTAAAGGCCTGTTATGCCCGGTGCCGAATCTCACTGCAACACATATGAAATCATTTTGGAATTGAGGCTCAACTCGAAAATATCTAGTCCATTTTGTATTAGGAGGGGATTTGTTTAGAGGACAGTTCCTGTGACGTCATGGAGGGAGGGAGGAGCGTCGTGGAGGGAGGGAGTGCTGAATGAACCAAAACAGAAGTGAATGTTGAAGTCTCAAAGTTAACTTCACATCAAGCAACAAAAAGGTTAGGATATTTCTCACAATTTTCATCTTTCCCTACTTTCCTCCTTTTGCTTTCTTTAATCATTCACTTTTTTATTTTAGTCATTTAGCAGACACTTTTATGCAGAGTGATTTACAGGAGCATTTCGGGTTAAGTGCCTTGCTCAAGGGCACAGACATTACTCAGTCAAGTTACTCATTATAGGACTAGAGGTCGACAGATTAAATCAGCATGGCCGATTAATTAGGGCCGATTTCAAGTTTTCATAATCGGTAATTGGCATTTTTGGATGCCGATTATGGCCGATTACATTGCACTCCACGAGGAGACTGCGTGGCAGGCTGACCACCTGTTACGCAAGTGCAGCAAGGAGCCAAGGTAAGTTGCTAGCTAGCATTAAACTGATCTTATAAAAAACAATCAATCTTAACATAATCAATAGTTAACTACTCATGGTTGATGATATTACTAGTTTACCTAGCTTGTCCTGCGTTGCAAATAATCAATGCGGTGCCTGTTCATTTATCATTGAATCACAGCCAACTTCAACAAATGGGTGATGATTTAACAAGCGCATTCACGGAAAAAGCACTGTCGTTGCACCAATGTACCTAACCATAAACATCAATGCCTTTCTTTAAATCAATACACAAGTATATATTTTTAAACCTGCATATTCAGTTAAAAGACATTCATGTTAGCAGGCAATATTAACTAGGGAAATTGTTTCACCTCTCTTGCGTTCTGTGCAAGCAGAGTCAGGGTATATGCAGCAGTTTGAGCCGCCTGGCTCGTTGCAAACTGTGTGAAGACCATTTCTTCCTAACAAAGACCGTAATTAATTTGCCAGAATTTTACATAATTATGACATAACATTGAAGGTTGTGCAATGTAACAGCAATATTTAGACTTAGGGATGCCACCCGTTCGATTAAATACGGAACGGTTCCGTATTTCACTGAAAGAATAAACGTTTTGTTTACGAAATTATAGTTTCCGGATTTTACCATATTAATGACATAAGGCTCGTATTTCTGTGTTTTATTATATTAAAATGAAGTCTGTTTGATATTTGATAGAGCAGTCTGACTGAGCGGTGGTAGGCAGCAGCAGGCTCGTAAGCATTCATTCAAACAGCACATTCCTGCGTTTGCCAGCAGCTCTTCGCAATGCTTCAAGCACAGCGCTGTTTATGACTTCAAGCCTGTCAACTCCTTAGATTAGGCTGGCAATACTAAAGTGCTTATAAGAACATCCAATAGTCAAAGGTATATGAAATACAAATTGTATATTTCCAATAATAACTACAACCTAAAACTGCTTTAACTGGGAACATTGAAGACTCATGTTAAAAGGAACCACCAGCTTTCATATGTTCTCATGTTCTGAGCAAGGAACTTAAACGTTAGCTTTTTTACATGGCACAAATTGCACTTTTACTTTCTTCTCCAACACTGTGTTTTTGCATTATTTAAACCAAATTGAACATGTTTCATTATTTATTTGAGACGAAATTGATTGTTATATTAAGTTAAAAGAAAAAAGTGTTCATTCAGTATTGTTGTAATTGTCATTATTACAAATGTGTGTGTGTGTGTATATATTAGGTTGACCGATTATAATTTCACTGCCGATACAGATTATTGGAGGTCCAAAAAAAGCCGATACCGATTGATCGGCCGATTTATATACAGCGGGGCAAAAAAGTATTTAGTCAGCTATCAATTGTGCAAGTTCTCCCACTTAAAAAGATGAGAGAGGCCTGTAATTTTCATCATAGGTACACTTCAACTATGACAGACAAAATGAGAAAAAAAATCCTGAAAATAACATTGTAGGATTTTTTATGAATTTATTTGCAAATTATGGTGGAAAATAAGTATTTGGTCGAAAACAAAAGTTCATCTCAATACTTTGTTATATACCCTTTGTTGGCAATGGCAGAGGTTAAACGTTTTCTGTAAGTCTTCACAAGGTTTTCACACATTGTTGCTGGTATTTTGGCCTATTCCTACATGCAGATCTCCTCTAGAGCAGTGATGTTTTGGGGCTGTTGCTGGGCAACACGGACTTTCAACTCCCTCCAAAGATTTTCTATGGGGTTGAGATCTGGAGACTGGCTAGGCCACTCCAGGACCTTGAAATGCTTCTTATGAAGCCCCTCCTTCGTTGCCCGGGCGGTGTGTTTGGGATCATTGTCATGCTGAAAGACCCAGCCACGTTTCATCTTCAATGCCCTTGCTGATGGAAGGAGGTTTTCACTCAAAATCTCACGATACATAGCCCCATTCATTCTTTCCTTTACACGGATCAGTCGTCCTGGTCCCTTTGCAGAAAAACAGCCCCAAAGCATGATGTTTCCACCCCCATGCTTCACAGTTGGTCTGGTGTTCTTTGGATGCAACTCAGCATTCTTTGTCCTCCAAACACGACGAGTTGAGTTTTTACCAACAAGTTCTATTTTGGTTTCATCTGACCATATGACATTCTCCCAATCTTCTGCTGGATCATCCAAATACTCTCTAGCAAACTTCAGACGGGCCTGGACATGTACTGGCTTAAGCAGGGGGACACATCTGGCACTGCAGGATTTGAGTCCCTGGCGGCGTAGTGTGTTACTGATGGTAGGCTTTGTTACTTTGGTCCCAGCTCTCTGCAGGTCATTCACTAGGTCCCCCCGTGTGGTTCTGGGATTTTTGCTAACCGTTCTTGTGATCATTTTGACCCCACGGGGTGAGATCTTGCATGGAGCCCCAGATCGAGGGAGATTATCAGTGGTCTTGTATGTCTTCCATTTCCTAATAATTGCTCCCACAGTTGATTTCTTCAAACCAAGCTGCTTACCTATTGCAGATTCAGTCTTCCCAGCCTGGTGCAGGTCTACAATTTTGTTTCTGGTGTCCTTTGACAGCTCTTTGGTCTTGGCCATAGTGGAGTTTGGAGTGTGACTGTTTGAGGTTGTGGACAGGTGTCTTTTATACTGATAACAAGTTCAAACAGGTGCCATTAATACAGCTAACGAGTGGAGGACAGAGGAGCCTCTTAAAGAAGAAGTTACAGGTCTATGAGAGCCAGAAATCTTGCTTGTTTGTAGGTGATTAAATACTTATTTTCCACCATAATTTGCAAATAAATTCATTAAAAATCCTACAATGTGATTTTCTGGATTTTTTTTTCTCATTTCGTCAGTCATAGTTGAAGTGTACCTATGATGAAAATTACAGGCCTCTCTCATCTTTTTAAGTGGGAGAACTTGCACAATTGGTGGCTGACTAAATACTTTTTTGCCCCTGTGTGTGTGTGTGTGTGTGTGTGTGTGTGTGTGTGTGTGTGTGTGTGTGTGTGTGTGTGTGTGTGTGTGTGTGTGTGTGTGTGTGTGTGTGTGTGTGTGTGTGTGTGTGTGTGTGTGTGTGTGTGTGTGTGTGTGTGTGTGTGTGTGTGTGTGTGTGTGTGTGTGTGTGTGTGTGTGTGTGTGTGTGTGTGTGCGTGTGTGCGCGCGCGTATATATATATATATATATATATTTTGTAATGATGACAATTACAAAAAAATTAAATTGGCATTGCTTTTTTTGGTCCTCCAATAATCGGTATCGGCGTTGAAAAATCATAATCGGTCGACCTCTATATAGGACACATCAAATACTTAATCACAAAGCATCATGTGACAAAATGAGAGAGTCTAGCGAGAGCAGAGAAAAGCAACTTCTATCACACTCCCTGCAACCACGATTCAGAGACATAGCAAAGTCAGTAGAGGACAATTCAAACTATTCTGTGACAACATGAGAGTGTGGCAAGACGATAGCAGAGCAGAGTGCAGAACACCAGGCTCACTCCATCTCTGCAGTGAGCCTCCCAGCCCAGCCTGGCCCATCTGATCTGAATCACAAACAAGTCCCACATCAGCTGTGTGTGTGAATCATCCACAGATTAGACCTCTGTGGGCATGTCAAATCACATGTTAAACAGCACCGTTTCCCACGCAACTTTGACTGACTGAGCCATAGGCCTAAACCTATCCCAACCCAGACTGTGCTGTACCATTCCTAGCGGCTTACAAGAGGCTCTTAAGAGACAGACATGGAGAATTAGGATCCTTTCCTCAGCTTCAACTTGGTTAGTTTACACAAGTTCGGGATGTGGATTTGGTAAATAACTCTTTCCTTTTCTGATGATGCGTAAACTGTTTAGACTATGAAAGAGATAAATCCGAGGGTGCCAAAAGTGATAATCACTGCTGAACTAATAAAAAGGTAGCAAACAAAAACAACTTATGTGGACAGCTTCAGAGCAGCAGCTCTCTTAAAAATAGATTACAGTTAGCAGAGGCTACTGTTTAACAGTAAGGAAGACACTGGGGAGGTGTGACAGCAGTTCATCATCTTGTTGTGTTAAAGGACAGCTTTGAAGTAGCCGTTATAAGAGCAGTTGTGCCATTCCTACATATGAGAAATGACAGTTATAAAGAGCAGTTGTCAGGTTACAGTTGTCTTGTGAAACCGTGTTAATACAAAAGCGTGTTCGGTGTCCTGGCCTCAGGATTCATGGCTGCCATCTTGGCCATAGATCTTCAGATAAATATAGAGACTGAAGCAAGCAACCGAAGCCTAAGTCACTTTCTCCTGCCTGAAAGTAAAAGGATCTTAACCTCACTAGGGTAGGGGGCAGCATTCGGAATTTTGGATGAAAGTAAACTGCCTGCTACTCAGGTCCAGAAGCTAGGATATGCATATAGATTTGGATAGAAAACACTCTAAAGTTTCCAAAACTGTTAAAATAATGTCTGTGAGTATAACAGAACTGATATGGCAGGTGAATACCTGCCCTATTTTTTTCAAAGGATGTTTTTCCATTGAAAGCCTATTCACCATACAAAGACTTATGACATAGTTCACGAGCCCTATGGCTTCGCCTACATGTGGCCAGTCTTTAGGCATTGTTTCAGGCTTTTACTCTGAAAAATGAGGGAGATACAGCACTTTCAATGAGAGGACAGTGGAAATTTCCAGACATGAGTCCAGCGCATGACCGGGAGAGCGCCTTTGTTTCTCCTTTTCTATTGAAGAAGCTATTGTCCGGTTGAAATATGATCGATTATTTATGACAAAAACAACCTGAGGATTGATTTTAAACATCGTTTGACATGTTTCTACGAACTTTTATTGTACTTTTTGGATTTTTCGTCTGTCTGCTGTGACCGCGCTTTGTTCCAATAGATTACTTAACTAAAAAAGCACCAACAAAACGGAGGGTTTTGGACATAAAGAGGGACATTATCGAACAAAACAAACATTTATTGTGTAACATGGAGTCTTCGGAGTGCAACCATATGAAGATCAAAGGTAAGTGATACATTTTATCACTATTTCTGACTTTTGTTACTCCTCTTCTTGGCTGCTAACTGTTTGTAATGATTTGTCTGCTGGGCGCTGTTCTCAGATAATCGCATGGTTTGCTTTCGCCGCAAAGTCTTTTTGAAATCTGACACCGAGTTTGGATTAACAAGAAGTTAATCTTTAAAAAGATGTATAACACTTGTATGTTTCATGAATTTTTATAATGAGTACTTCTGTTTTTGAATTTGGCGCTCTGCAATTTCATTGGATGTTGGCCAGGTGGGACGGTTACGTCCCACACCCCCGAGAGATGTTAAAGGGATGGTTCATCGAAATTTATAACTGAACTGCCTCTTTAAGCATCTGGGCCTCAGCAATGTGACTGCACTGCAGTGACCTTTGCGTGTGTATTATGTTCTATAGAGACCATAAGAAGCGCCATATTGTTCCACTATGATATATTTAGACTAACAATACAATGGTTGATTTATTGTTGAAATCTGCTTTGCCATAGCTTCACACATGAATCTTGGAAGCCTTAATGGAAGTCTGTGTAATGTTTGGGTACCCTATGTTCTTCTGCCATTACCCCCAAACGATCACATCTCCTTCCCAGCTCTTTCCCTTCATCTAAATATGGTCATGTGTTTGAGGGACAAGTAGATAGAGAGCAAGAGCGACAGAAGAAAAATATAATCCTCTAAGGGTTTAGGTTTCTCCCATTCTTTCTCTCTCTCCTTCGCTCTCTCCCTCTCCAATCCTTTCAGGAGATTTCCAAATGGAAATAAAATAATCCAATTCCTTCCACAACCTAAGATAGCACATGACAAAACCAAAAAAAATCCTCTGTTTCCCGGCTTCCAAAATGTTATTGAACTAGTCAATCCTAAGTATTGGGAAAACACACAGATCCTCTTAAATCAGTCCCTGAAATCCCCACCCCAAAAAATATTTTCATTTGTCTGACTTTTATTGATCCAGCCTCACAATGAAGTGTTTTACCGTTTTCTTTTCAGGACAACCAGGGCTACAAATAGAACACAAAACAATTTGAGTTTTTTTTGGCAAATGTCAATTAAAACAATTAGGTCAGCCAGAGCAAAAATCTGATAAAAGTGAATTTATATGAATGATGTAAGAAACATAAATTGTTTTCTCAGTGGGAAATGAATATCCAATTATCCAACTGTGTGGAGTTTGGAGTTTGTGACAGCAATTATGTGAGCTTATTACAGTATTATAGACACTATGTCCTGGGATTTCCTATCTACACGTATGTAGAGCATCCCCTTCCCTTCAAATGACTCATGTAGCTTGTGAGCGTCATAGAGCAAAACATGTTACATGTGCGTGTTTGTGAGAGTCTCAGCTTTTCATAGAGTAATAGTTTGTAGCTCAAACCAAAACACTTTCTGACTCTACATACGTTTCTGTAAAAAAAGACCCGGCCCCTTCGGGATCTTGCCCTTGTCTCAAAAACACTGCTTTACGGTAGCCCCCATTAATCACACAGACCAATGGTACCAACAGATGCAGAATAAATAGTCTAATCCAAATGGTACAACCCAGAAGTCTGGAGCTGAAACAAATCATGTTTAAAAAGGTGTTAGAAGTCCTAAATCACACCAGTGGAACTCACTGGGTTAAAATTGTATTGAAAGTAAAACATGTTTTCATCACTATAGTTTTGTTTGTTCACATTCTGAACACTGTCAGATCAGATTAAAATGAGATCACTATGCAACAAATGTCAGAGGCAGAAACTAGGATAATAAAGAGAACCAGTCAAAATCTCTGTGTAAAAACCTACACAAAGCACCGAGATGCTTTGAAGTATAACCTAGCCCTTCAATGACCCTTCTTCTTAATCTTATTTTAAAAAGAGGAAACTTCTAAGCAGCTAGCATCCACCGAGACTGGAGGGCTGCATGCTTCACCAACTGAGGGCTTTGACTGTTTAACTTCTGATTTAGGCAGAAGTGCCTAGTACTGTTACCATTTAAGAAAACTCCATGTACCTCTGAAATCTAAGGCCCCACCAGGAAACCATATAGATGTAAAATGGCAGTTCACAGCAACTCTAAACATAATCATGTGTGTGTAAACACAAGTCCAAATATTAGTCTCCATTACAGGTATGAGGAATGAGACAAGCAGGTGCGCGTGTATTGAAGAGGTGTGCGCGTGTATTGAAGAGGTGTGCGCGTGTATTGAAGAGGTGTGCGCGTGTATTGAAGAGGTGTGCGCGTGTATTGAAGAGGTGTGCGCGTGTATTGAAGAGGTGTGCGCGTGTATTGAAGAGGTGTGCGCGTGTATTGAAGAGGTTTGGTGTGTGCGCGTGTATTGAAGAGGTTTGGTGTGTGCTCGTGTATTGAAGAGGTTTGGTGTGTGCGCGTGTATTGAAGAGGTTTGGTGTGTGCGCGTGTATTGAAGAGGTTTGGTGTGTGCGCGTGTATTGAAGAGGTTTGGTGTGTGCGCGTGTATTGAAGAGGTTTGGTGTGTGCGCGTGTATTGAAGAGGTTTGGTGTGTGCGCGTGTATTGAAGAGGTTTGGTGTGTGCGCGTGTATTGAAGAGGTTTGGTGTGTGCGCGTGTATTGAAGAGGTTTGGTGTGTGCGCGTGTATTGAAGAGGTTTGGTGTGTGCGCGTGTATTGAAGAGGTTTGGTGTGTGCGCGTGTATTGAAGAGGTTTGGTGTGTGCGCGTGTATTGAAGAGGTTTGGTGTGTGCGTGTGTATTGAAGAGGTTTGGTGTGTGTGTGTGTATTGAAGAGGTTTGGTGTGTGTGTGTATTGAAGAGGTTTGGTGTGTGTGTGTATTGAAGAGGTTTGGTGTGTGTGTGTATTGAAGAGGTTTGGTGTGTATGTGTATTGAAGAGGTTTGGTGTGTGTGTGTATTGAAGAGGTTTGGTGTGTATGTGTATTGAAGAGGTTTGGTGTGTGTGCGTATTGAAGAGGTTTGGTGTGTGTGCGCACACGTGTCAGTGTTTCCCCTATATTCCTTTAGCAGTAGCGGGCCGCCCTGCTAAATCGTTGCCACCACTCCATAAGATAAACAAATAAATAACTTTTTCAGTGTTAGCTTAAACGTCTAAAATCATATACAGTATATAGAAAAGTAATGGAGCATATATTTTTTAAATAAGACCATCTTTGAGAACTAACAATCACCAACATAAAAACTAGGCAGTCACGGATAATCAAAAAAATTGAATGGCATGGGTCCCTCATTGGTTTTGTTATAATGTTTGAGTCACTGATGTGTAGATATGCAGGAAATTATCTGCACATTTTTTTTTTCTCTAAGCCCCATGGCAAAATGTGTAGAATTGCAGAACATGTGCATTAAAACCGCACCATTTTGTCTCTGTGGCCAAGAAGATGGCCCCATTGTCCACGCCCCACACACACACACACTAACTTTGCTACTGCTTTTGGAAAAACTCCTAGGGGAACACTGTATGTGCATGTCTGTATGTGTACTCTCAGGTGTCTGTACACTCAGGTTTGTGATTTCAGTGTGAGCCCCAGTCATGTCTGTGGAATGCAGAGTGAAGAATGAGACAAGTCCTGACACCACTCCATCTCACACACCATACGAGGAATGTTCTGAGAGCAGGTAGAGGCACCCTACACCCAGGACGTGGATAGACGTTCATGATGCCACAGGCCACAGATTCAATCACAGAACATCCTAACATCCCGCACCGTCAGCCAGGGACGTTTCACAACAACCTAGAGTAGGAAAGACGTTAGTGTTTCCATTCCTGAAACCAATAAGCAGTACTAAACCAAAAGAAGATTGATTGTTGTTCTCGTCAACAGACTTCCTCAGGCTAGTGGATGTTTGGATTTAGAATCGACTGAATCAGGTGACACAGTGTTTGGTTCGTCACTTGTCTGGAAATATTAAACATTTCCTTAATATTTTCCCTTTGAGGCTGCCAAGAGCACTTCCTCAGTCAGACAAGAACTATCCTTAAGCAGAATAGAAGAGGTCAGAAAAACATAAATTACCTTTCTACAAAAGTACAAACATTCATTATAGATTTGCACCAAGATAAAGCTATACATGTCTAATTATTAAAATCAGGTGACCTAGATTAGGTTTGGAGTGAAAACCTACAGGATGGTAAGGTAGTCTCTCCAGGAACATGGTTGGAGAGCCCTGACCTATTCTCTTGCCAGTAACTGCACCAATGGGACCTGTACAATGAACATATTTGGGGGAGGGGGAAGCCAATATGGCTACATTTGATGGTGTAGATGCTGAACCACACTTTTCTAATGTTTGTCAATAGATTCAGCACTTTGTAACAGATTGGAATGCTTCTCCAGCAGAGTCAGTGGTAGATAAACAAGATGACAATAAAACAACAGCTGAGGCCCTCCCTACATGAAACAAATGTGATCGTCACGCATGATCATTAAAATATAACAGGTCTCCTCCACACCTATTTCCATAACCTAACATAGCAAGCGTAAAAGAAAGGCCTGAAACTAGATCCCCTACATACTGGTCTTTACAAGAATAAAAAAGAATTAAAAACTGTCAGGGGAGGTTCTCTTCTGCACCAATCCAGTAAATGTGGAGGAGGAGTTAAGAGTGTTGGCTTTGTTAACATCCAAAAGCGGAAGTCGTGTCACAGGCTCTCTTTTCATTTCCCCTGAAAACCGGAACATCCGGTTGTTGGGTCCTCGGCAGAGGCTAGCATTTTCATAACAGATTTTAGGGCGAGGGCCCCATCAATGAACCGATTTCTAGGTGAAGACCAGGGTAAACTTAATTTGCTTAGAGGACAGCAGGATTGTGTTCATTAGGCACTAAATGTAAGGAAACAGACAAACAGGGAGGAACTACCTGGTCTTACTCAATAAGAAACGCTTGGTTGTTTTTCATTGCAAAATATTTTGCTACAGTGTGCACTAACGAATACACCCCAGGCATGTAGTCCCTCCTCACAGGACAGAACATGCAGCTGTAGCTGTATAGCTTCCAGTCCACAGGGCGTGGCTGCTGCTGCTCAGCTCACACAATTCAAATTTCAAGTTTTATTAGTCGAATGTACAGGATACGCATGATCCAACAAAATGATTACCTGCAGGTTCCTTCTCGAAAATGCAATAAGAAATAACAGATAAGAATATGAAGATAAAGTAAACGGAACAAAAATAGAAACGTAACATGTAAAGTTGGTCTCATGTTTCATAAACTGAAATAAAAGATCCCAGAAATGTTTCATACGCACAAAAATGCTTATTTCTCTCAAATGTTGTGCACAAATTTGTTTACATCCCTGATAGTGAGCATTTCTCCTTTGCAATATAATCCATCCACCTGACAGGTGTGGCATATCAAGAATCTGGTTAAACAGCATGATCATTACACAGGTGCACCTTGTGCTGGGGACAATATAAGGCCACTTTAAAATGTGCAGTTGTCACAGAACACAATGTCACAGATGTCTCAAGTTGAGGGAGCGTGCAGAGCTATTGCTAGATAATTTATTGTTAATGCCTCTACCATAAGCCACCTCCAACGTCATTTTAGAGAATATTACAGTACGTCCAGGACCGCCACATCCTGCCTCTTCACCTCGGGGCCGTCTGGGGGGGGGGAATCTGAGGAGTATTTCTGTCTGTAATAAAGCCCTTTTGTGGGGAAAAACTTGTTCTGATTTCTGGGCCTGGCTCCAGTCATGTGAAATCCATAGATTAGGGCCTAATTTATTTATTTCCTTATATGAACTGTAACTCAGTAAAATCTTTGAAATTGCTTCATATTTTATTTAACCAGGAAGGGCTCATTGAGATTTAAAATCTCTTTTTCAAGAGCGTCCTGGCCAAGATAGGCAGCACCAAGTCATTAGAAAAATTACAGACAAACATTAAAAACTACAAGTAAGCTAGTAAAACCCATAGAATTCAATAGAGTATAACAAAATCAAAAACATTGACAGGTCAGGGAATCAGTCTCAAGATCATTCATCAGTGATTTAAAAATACCAATTGAGACAAGTTCCTCCAGTTTAAAAGTATTTTGTAAGGCGTTCCAAGACGATGGCGCAGAGTACATAAAAGCCCTTTTACCAAATTCAGTTCGGACATTTGGAACAGTTAGCAGGATAAAGTCCAGCGAACGAAGAGAGTACCCACCACATTTCTGAACAATAAAAATGCCCAAATAAAAAGGTAGTAAACCCAAAATGGCTTTGTAAATAAAAGTATACCAGTGACAGCCTACGAGTGACTAGAGAAGGCCAGCCAACCCTGGTATACAAAGTGTAGTGGTGCGTAAGGGTTTTGCAGTTTAAAATAAATCTCAAAAGTGCCATGGTAAAGAGTGTCAATTGATCTCAAACACTGAGCGGAAGCATTCATATATAAAATATCCCCATAGTCTAGTAAAGGCATAAATGTAGCTGATACTAGCCTCCTTCTGGCTTCAAAAGTAAAACAGGCTTTATTCCTAAAATAAAATCCCAATTTCAGCTTCAATTTTTTTGTAAATTGTTGAATATGCATTTTAAAAGTGAGGCCGTCATCAATTAAAATTCCAAGATATTTATATGAGGTTACAGTCTCAATCTCATTGTCCTGACAGGTAATAATAGGTGAAAAGTTCAGAGGTCTATTTCTTGCTTTAGAAAACACCATTAGTTTAGTTTTGTCAGTATTGAGGATAAGCTTCAATTGACACAAGGTATGTTGAACAGTATAAAAAGCAGATTGCAAGTTATGGACAGCTTTTGGCAGTAAAATATAATAATACATGTTAGCCTAAGTATAATACAAGAGAAGACAATTAATAGTCCAATATTTACACATGTATTGGGGATGGGGGGCAAGTGTATATATTGAGCAGTATAATAAGAGTCTGGTAGCAACTGCATGAATGTACATCCAGTAGCCAGTTTATTAGGTACACCAACACAAAAATGGTTTGCTCCTACACACAGTGAGTCACGTGGCTGTGGCTTGCTATATAAAGCAAGCAGACAGGCATCCAGTTACTGTTCGCTTGAATGTTAGAATGGGCAAAACGAGTGACCTAAGCGACTTTTGAGCGTGGTCTGACCGACGGTAAGGGAGAGAAGAGCTCGTGGCTGGGGTGTGTGGGGGTCCTTGATGATGCTGCATACCTTCCTCAGGCACCATTTCAAGTAGATGTCCTGGATGGGTGGGAGCATGGTTCCAGTGATGAACTGGGCCGTCTTCACCACCCGCTGGCGGGTGGAGGGCCTTGCGGTTGTGGATGGAGCAATTCCCGTACTAGGCTGTGACGTTCTCGATGGTGTAGCGGTAGTATTTGGAGAGGACCCAGGACGGCATGCAGAATGTCTTCAGCCACCTTAAGTTGCACCCTCGATAAGATTGATGAGGAAGAAGAGGAACCCAGGGAGCGGCTTTCACACTCACACAGATAAGCATTAGGGAGGACTACGGCCACCGCTCAGGAAAACTGCTCCTGCCTGACAGCCATGTGAGGACTATGAGGAGTGGAAAAGGTTTTTAGTTTAAGATAGATAGGGGCGGCAGGTAGCCTAATGGTTAGAGCGTTGGGCCAGTAACCAAAAGGTTGCTAGATTGAATCCTCGAGCCGACAAGGTAAAAATCTGTTGTTCTGCCCATGAACAGTGGGCAGTTAACCCACTGTTCCTAGGCCGTTATTGTAAATAAGAATTTGTTCTTAACTGACTTGCCTAGTTAAATAAAAGTAAAATAAAAAAATAGAGGCTACTCTTCACGCATTAGTGATTAAATTCCTAGACCTCATACACACAAAATTCCCATTGACCTTTTTCTCCCTGACCTGCCTTGTAGTGGTTGTTCTCACCTCATAGTCCTCACGGGAATCACATTCATGCAGTCCTCGTCTGTCTTTTGTTCCAAGAGACACTAAAGCCACACTCTCAATCCAGAAAGGAGAATTGTGTGTTTCCATTCCCTTGAAAATGAGAGGATATGAGATGGTGTCTTCTACCTACATCCTCTTGTACTCATAATGACATGGTACTTCAGATCAGTAAACACAAAAAGTGTTGTGCCTTCAATTAGATTACATCTGCAGGGAAAAGGATAGCAAGTCCAACTTGAGGGGGTCATTTTGTCAATACAACATTTACATAAAACCCATTTCAATATAGTGATTTTCAGGCAGGGGACCCTGAGAGGAACAAAGATCAAGGCTGGTCCAGCATCTCAAAGAGGATTGAGTATGAATATCAATGTTCATGAATCCTTTATTTAACCAGGCGAGTCCCATTGAGATAGGAGTCTCTTTTTCAAGTCAGCCTTGGCCCTGAGGAAGCAATCAGCAAGCAGTCATGCAGTCATATAACTTGACTTAGTGGCCCAGCTGTGACTGCATAGACACAGAGAGACATCTCTCTGAATGAAAAGGAGCCTTTTCTTGTGAAGAGAACTGGTGGGAGTGAGAAGAAAATCCAAACAAGACCTTTCGACTGATAACCCTCCCGTCTCTACTCCCAAGCAACAGTGGAGGGATTGAGATTAGATGTATGGACCCGTTCACACTGTTCACAGAGCACGCTAGGCCAGAACAGGAAGTGACTAGCTTCAGTAGCCTGGAACCCTGGGAGGAATGAGAGGACAGTCCCTCCTCTGTTCTGTTCCACTCAATGAACCACAATCAGATACTCCATTCAAATGTCTCCAGCCACAGGGCGTCAGATAGAGTTGAAGTCAGAAGCACCTTAGCCAAATACATTTAAACTCAGTTTTTCACAATTCCTGACAATTAATCCTAGTAAACATTCCCTGTTTTAGGTTAGTTAGGATCACTACTTTATTTTAAGAATGTGAAATGTCAGAATAATAGTAGAGATAATTATTTATTTCAGCATTTATTTATTTCATCACATTCCAAGTGGGTCAATTAGTATTTGGTAGCATTGCCTTTAAATTGTTTAACTTGGGTCAAACGTTTTGTGTAGCCTTCCACAAGCTTCCCAAAATAAGTTGGGTAAATTTTGGCCCATTCCTCCTGACAGAGCTGGTGTAACTGAGTCAGGTTTGTAGGCCTCCTTGCTCACACAAGCTTTTTCAGTTCTGCCCACAAATGTTCTATAGGATTGAGGTCAGGGCTTTGTGATGGCCAGTCCAATACCTTGACTTTGTTGTCCTTAAGCCATTGTGCCACAACTTTGGAAGTATGCGTGGGGTCATTGTCCATTTGGAAGACCCATTTGCGACCAAGCTTTAACTTCCTGACTGATGTCTTGAGATGTTGCTTCAATATATCCACATCATTTCCCTGCCTCATGATGCCATCTATTTTGTGAAGTGCACCAGTCCCTCCTGCAGCAAAGCACACCCACAACATGATGCTGCCACCCCCATGCTTCACGGTTGGGATGGTGTTCTTTGGCTTGCAAGCCTCCCCCCTTTTTCTTCCAAACATAACAATGTTCATTATGGCAAAACAGTTCTATTTTTGTTTCATCAGACCAGAGGACATTTCTCCAAAAAGTACAATCGTTGTCCCCATGTGCAGTTGCAACCCGTAGTCTGGCTTTTTTATGGCTTTTTTGGAGCAGTGGCTTCTTCCTTGATGAGCGGCCTTTCAGATTATGTCGATATAGGACTCGTTTTACTGTGGATATAGATACTTTTGTACCTGTTTCCTCCAGCATCTTCACAAGGTCCTTTGCTGGTGTTCTGGGATTGATTTGCACTTTTCGCACCAAAGTACGTTCATCTCTAGGAGACAGAACGCATCTCCTTCCTGAGCGATATGACAGCTGCGTGGTCCCATGGTGTTTATGCTTGCGTACTATTGTTTGTACAGATGAACGTGGTACCTTCAGGCATTTGGAAATTGCTCCCAAGGATGAACCAGACTTGTGGAGGTCTACCATTTTTTTCTGAGGTCTTGGCTGATTTCTTTTGATTTTCCCATGATGTCAAGCAAAGAGGCACTGAGTTTGAAGGTAGGCCTTGAAATACATCCACAGGTACACCTCCATTTGACTCAAATGATGTCAATTAGCCTATAAGAAGCTTCTAAAGCCATGACATAATTTTCTGGAATTTTCCAATCTGTTTAAAGGCACAGTCAACTAAGTGTATGTAAACCTCTGACCCACTGGAATTGTGATACAGTGAATTATAAGTGAAACAATCGGTCTGTAAACAATTGTTGGAAAAATTACACATGCACAAAGTAGATGTCCTAACCGACTTGCCAAAAAATTAATTTGTGGAGTGGTTGAAAAATGAGTTTTAATGACTCCAACATAAGTGTATGTAAACTTCCGACTTCAACTGTATCTTGCAAAGAGTGCTGGGTGAGTGACTACTATCAGATAGCTGCATGCAGAGAGGGCTGGGTGAGTGACTGCTTATTATAATATACAGTGGTTTCTAAGCTGAACACTTAAACAATATCGATTTAACATTGGTTTGACTTTTACATATGGAGTTACCCTTAAGTAAATCTTCTGACGTAACTCATGTGACGTCCTGCAGGCTGTTCACTGCTCAGCTGACTATGACCTGGAAGTGAAACTTGGTAATACTGTACACTTCAGGTCATAAGTCTGGTTCCCTTTTACATGCACACGTCCACGCCCTGAAGATGGGTTAGGACTCACGTGGCCAGGGCTCTCTTGAAACATAAGTTGTCCTCTTCCACCATTTATGATTAACTACCCCAAACAAAGCCCAGTTCAACAGAGAAAGAGAACAGGTGGCATTTCCCCCTCCCCCCCACCATTAAAATGGCTGCCCTTGAAAATCACTGGGCACTAATTAGTACTAAAACTGGGCCAGACAGAGCAACATAAGTTTGGTGTGTACGTCTGTCACATGAAAAATTCAATGAGTTCAGTGGGAGGCTGTCGCAGTCCTCGCGCCAGCAGCCCAAAGTACCAATACAACTGCAGTGAGTGCTGTAACTGAATTATAAATCCAAAGGCCAAATTGAAGTGAGAATGTTCTAGGCATTGTTGGCATCAGATAAGTGTTTTGTTTGTTAAGAACTCCTCAATAAGCCATCAGGGAACGTTGTGCTGTTCTACTTGGACCAACACAGCACATGTCTACGCTTGTGTCTGGGTTTTTCTTTTCACCATCCCGCCATTTGTGCATCACTACAATCCTATTCCTCAGGCCCAAGAACCAGCCCCTCTACTCATAACATTATAGTCAATTAAGTTGTTAGAACTTTACGCTAATTAATCCTCGTCTGACCTGAAGGAAACCTTCAACTAGGTTGAAATGACGTTTGCAGGCAAACTAGCCTGTTCTGTTTACATTTTATTTGCCTTGTTTGCCTCCTACAGCTAAATAAGGTTCACTCTCAAATAAAGGTAACAATATACGGTCAAAACTTTATTCATAGTAATTGTCACTCCTCAAATGGCTCTACAAGGCCCCTCGAAATGCCCTTTCCATTAAGTGCACAAGGACATTTTAACAGAGCCAGTCACAATTGTTGCATAGGCAGATCATTCTCAAGGCTTGGACGCCTGGCTTTGGAAACAAGCTAGTCATTGACTCCCGCCAGGCCCAGTGTAGTGTACTACTCTGTCAAAAAGAATGCTTCAGTATATAGGGGGAACAAAGGGGTCAATCCACCAACTAACAGGACATTCTGCCACTTTGCAGTGATCTCATTGGAGCCAACAAAGTTCCAGAGGTTTCACTGAGGGACATTCTTTCGAAGGATTCCAAGGGGCATTTCCTTTATCAATGGCGCCTACATCAACCAGGGAAGATTCAGTTAGGCATGTTGATGAAACACTTATGACTGACAGGCAATCTGAAAAGACCTGCAGAGAGAGAGAGCATGCCTGCCAAGAAAGCAGCAAAATCATATGGAATTCTCCCATTGTTTTAGTACAAAATAAACACATTTAATGAAATTGTGTGACTAAAACACTGCAGTGCTTTTCTCGTCATCATGTATGATTTTGGGCATTAGAACTAAATCTCCTTGGAGCATACGTTTGGTTTGCGTGTCAGATTTTTGGAGACAGAGGAGCAGATTTTGGGAAGGGATATAGGCTAGCCTATACAGAGACTAATAGCTTCAGAATGCTCTTGCCAAACAACAGAATTCCTCAATAATGCAGAAACAGAGACATATTCTCATCATTACAGAAACAGAGACATATTCTCATCACGACAGAAACAGAGACATATTCTCATCATTACAGAATCAGAGACATATTCTCATCATTACAGAAACAGAGACATATTCTCATCATTACAGAAACATATTCTCATCATTACAGAAACAGAGACATATTCTCATCATTACAGAAACAGAGACATATTCTCATCATTACAGAAACAGAGACATATTCTCATCATTACAGAAACAGAGACATATTCTCATCATTACAGAAACAGAGACATATTCCATATTCATTTAAGGATGTGTCCTTCAATTCATCTAATCATCCACAGTTTACAATGTACTGGCCAATTTAATGGCACATTCTAAACAAAAATAGAATTCCTTGGGAAATGTTAAATTCTTTGTGATTCTAAAATTAACTGAGTGAATTCCCGGAGAGACAATTCCAGTGGAGATTTTGCCTTTGTTTGTTCATACATTATCTAGACTTCAGATAGATCAAAAGGTACAAGACAACACTCAGTGGGGGTGGAAACAAAGTGAATGTATACTGTGTAATGTGTATGTGTGTGTTTTAGAATTATGGCAACTCTGTGTTGAATAAATACAATTGCCATGGGGCAAGGCAATCCTATTACTTCATCAAGTGTATACCACTCCCAATAGTCAACACTGAAACCAGTTGTTTGATGTCCTTAGTCATAGCCATTCTCAATAAGGAAAAAACGTATATGTTCAAAAACTGAAATGAGACATGTTACGCTTCATCAAGAGTCAATATTTGGCTTGTTGACTCATCTTGAGTAGGAGAACACTAATCCTGAGCATATGACACAGCCCATAGTTTAGAAGTAGGCTATAGCCACCGGCAGAGAGCTGGTGAGAGCTCTATGGCCTATATAGCTACACTTTATTACATATCTCTCTCTTTCTCTCTCTCTCACACACACACACACACACACACACACACACACACACACACACACACACACACACACACACACACACACACACACAGACTAGTGTATTGCTGATTGACATATCTTGGCATAAATATAGCTACTTGAAGAGCCAATAATGTGATGGTCAATGGAGTTCCATAGCTTTGTCCCAATCATAAAACTAGGTACTTAATAACTATGTAAAATGTTAGGCAACAATTAGCCTACTTTCATTAAGACATTAATTATTGGATTAGAAAGACCCTCCGAACACCCTGATCCAGCGAGCTATTTCACATTAGCTTTATTAGAAGCATTGCGGCAATGTTGAGTTCAGAACATATTTGATTTCAATGCAACTTGACGGCCAGGATACATTGTTTATGTTCAATCATTGGTTTCATCATATACAAAAATAACAAGTCACTTACCCTGACGAGTACCAGTGTATTGCCGTTGCTTGTTTATTTACCAGATGGACAATAGTTCATCGAATGTAACGACAAAATGTCACAGACTCCGTCATCGAAGTAAACCCAAAAATTATAACCGATTTCAGACGACGTTCACAGCAGAGAATCGATGGTCGAAATGATGCGGAGGGATCCCATTCAACCGGAGGGGCGGGCTAGACCAAGACGGGGAATGCCTGAGAATCAGGGCAGCAGTCGGAACTAGTCTGATTGCGGCAATCATTTGAATCCCTAATTACGAAAGAGAGTATCCAGCTCTTTGCCAACTGCCTTGAAATCAAAGGATAGATATGAGTAGATTTTGTGGTAGAAAAATATCTAGGCTACTGCGTTCACTGCTGCGGGTAGTAGGCCTATCACACACACAAGCAAAGAGAATTCAGGACCAAAACATTGACAGTGAAAAGGAGGGGAGGATGGGGTAAGACGTCCGCATGCTTCCCATTCGAAACAGTTAGTGCATATATTATGACGACATTTTATGACGTTTTGGTCTTCGGCAAAGCACTAAGTGTATAAAACTTAGTGCACTGTGTTCGTAACAGATTCTAGTTTTGGGAACAGAAATATTTATTGCGATGAGAAAATTATATCGGCCCAGTTTCAACCTCTCCTCCTTC
The DNA here is from genome assembly GCF_029448725.1 of Salvelinus fontinalis. Taxonomy (NCBI): domain Eukaryota; kingdom Metazoa; phylum Chordata; class Actinopteri; order Salmoniformes; family Salmonidae; genus Salvelinus; species Salvelinus fontinalis. Next base: position 19,475,895 of record NC_074695.1, read on the forward strand.
CCACAACTGGACTTTCTTTCCCTACCAAACGTTGTGCATCTTCTTCTGTGGGGATTATTGGTGGTTGGCATCCAACATTATGGTGAATTACTGCCACCTACTGTACTGTACTGTACTGGAGTGTGGGCCAGAGACAGGGAGAAACTAAATCCTACCTGCCAGGCATGTAGCTCTTGAAAAAAGATAACCAAATATTTGAGACTATATCTAATGCCATACTTCTCAATATACTTTGATTTCCAGTATCCCCTTTTCCCTCATACTATATCTCAGCCTCTCTCTTTCTCTCTGATACTGCCCACACTGTAGCAATACATGCTCCACGGTCTCTGTTTCCTGGCAAATAATCACACTTTCCTGTTGGATGCTTTCCTCTCACATTTAAGAGTTATTCAACCGGCTGTGTCCAACCTTTAATTTGGTAAAAATAGCCTCCTCTCTTCTGTCCCTTCCTGCCGTCTTCCCCTCCCCGACTTAACTCTGTACTTGAAATAAATGCCTTCCCTTAGTATCTCTATTCCACTGCTCCCGCCATCTCCGCACCATCACTGTCCATATCAGGCTTTTTGCCTCTGCCTTGCTCATTGAAACTACAACAGCCCCACTACTAAGTGCTTGTTTAGCCAGTACATCAACTGCCTCGTTCCCCTCCACCCCCACATGGGCTGGGATTCAAGTAAATCTTATCTGTATACCCATCTGTCTAATCCTGCCATGGGTTTGTACCACGTCATGAAGCAGATCTTGTCTGCTACGTGATATAAAGGACTGGAGACTCATCAACACTGCACATGAATCAGAGCAAATACCTACTCTGTCTGGCTTGACTTCCTCCATCCACTGCAAGGCCAACAGTATGGCCATCAGCTCCTTTGTATATATACAGCCAGATGATCTGTAACGTTTCCGGACTGCCATCCCACATTCCTGCACTATAAATGCTGACCCAGTATGTCCTGTCCTTGGATCTTTTGAACCATCTGTGAAAATGGCCACAAAATCCTGATAGACAGTATTCAGATGTCTCTTAAACAAATGAGATAGATCAACACCCTCCCTATCTTTCTATAGTCTCTTCAACACTTCTAGATCAACTACTGGAGGCATGAGTAGCCATGGTGCATATACAGGAATAACTACCATTGGAGTAAACTCCATTCCATACAGTCCCATCTCCTTCGTCTGGGTATTACCCACCTACCCAAAGCTTGTGTTATGTATTCGCTCATGTTCTCAGCATGCCTGTAAAATCCCTTTCGCATGATGAGACACCCCATGTCCCTGTAGGTTGACCCAATCATTAATTGCCAGCTGCTGTCTCCTAATCTGCAATGGCATATTCCCCATCTCCACCTGTAGTGCAGACACTGGGGATGTCCGAAATGCTACACTACATATTCTGAGTCCTTGCCCCTGTATGACATCTAGCCTTTGTGACATCTAGTCTATTACAGATCGAATCAATGCAGCATACATGGTCCTCAATGAGGAACGCCCAGCCCCCCACTCCTTCCCTATCAGACACCACGTCACATTTAGCACCTTCTTACAATTTTCCGACCACTCTCTCAATGTGTTCTGTCCAGGTCAGTCTAGTGTCAAGTATACCCCAAGGAACCTGAAGGCCTCCAACCCTCTCCAAATTTCTCCCATATAACCTCATGCATACCTCATCTCCCACCGTCCTCCTGGTAAACACAGTCTGAGTTTTCTCTATAGAAAACCTGAATCCCCACATTAATGCCCACCCCTCTACTTCATCAATTGCTTCCTGTACCTTCCTGACTATGTCTGGCACATTTCTTCCTCTCTTCCATAAGGCCCCATCATCTGCAAATAACGACCTCCCAATATCCGTCCGTACCTGAGAGTAAAAATCACTGATCATGATTGAGAACAACAGAGGACTAATCACATTCCCCTGCGGTGTATCGTTATCCACCAGGTAGATGCCTGATAGAGACTCCCCACCCTCACCTTCCAAACAGGAAATCCTTTGTCCGTTCTTCCTCCTACCCCCACAATATCAAGCTTGATTAACAACCCCTCCTTCCACATCATATCATACGCCTTCAGCACATCAAAAAAGACATCTGTGATGTGTACGCCCAGGAACTTAAAACTTTGCACCTTCTCCACTGCTGTCCCGTCGATGTGGAAAGGGGGGTGCTCCCTCTGCTGTTTCCTGAAGTCCATGATCATCTCCTTTGTTTTGTTAACGTTGAGTGAGAGGTTGTTTTCCTGACACCACACTCCGAGTGCCCTCACCTCCTCCCTATAGGCTGTCTCGTCGTTGTTGATGATCAAGCCCACTACTGTTGTGTCGTCTGCAAACTTAATGATTGAGTTGGAGGCGTGCATGGCCACACAGTCGTGGGTGAACAGGGATTACAGGACGGGGCTGAGCACACACCCTTGTGGGGCCCTAGTGTTGACGGTCAGCGAAGTAGAGATGTCGTTTCCTACCTTTGCCACCTGGAGGCGGCCCGTCAGAAATTCCAGGACCCAGTTGCATAGGGCGGGGTTGAGACCCAGGGCCTGCAGCTTGATGATGAGCTTGGATGGTACTATGGTGTTGAATGCTGAGCTGTAGTCAATGAACACCATTCTTACATAGGTATTATTTTTGTCCAGATGGGAGAGATGGGAGAGGGTCTGTTGGGGCGGTAAGCAAACTGAAGTGGGTCTAGGGTGGCCGGTAAGGTGGTGGTGATATGATCCTTGACTAGCCTCTCAAAGCACTTCATGATAACAGAAGTGAGTGCTACGGGGCAGTAGTCATTTAGTTCAGTTATCTTTACCTTCTTGGGTACAGGAACAATGGTAGCCATCTTGAAGCATGTGGGGACAACAGACTGGGATAGGGAGTGATTAAATATGTCCGTAAACACACCAGCCTGCTGGTCTGCGCATGCTCTGAGGACGCGGTTAGGGATGCCGTCTGGGCCAGCAGCTTTGCGAGGGTTAACAAGTTCAAATGTTTTACTCACATTGGCCACGGTGAAGGGGGGGGGGTGCTGTCTTTGTTAGCAAGTTGCGACAGTGGCACTGTATTATCCTCAAAGCGGGCAAAGAAGGTGTTTAGTTTGTCTGGAAGCGGTACTCTAAGCAGAGTACTTGGTCCGTAGTTCCCTCTGGAGAGCCTTGCGGTTGAGGGCGGTGCAGTTGCCGTACCAAGCTGTGATACAGCCCGACAGGATGCTCTCGATTGTGCATTTGTAAAAGTTTGTCAGGGTTTTGGGTGACAAGCCACATGTCTTCAGCCTCCTGAGGTTGAAGAAGCGCTGTTGTGCCTTCACCACACTGTCTGTGTGGGTGGACCATTTCTGTTTGTCTGTGATGTGTACTACCCTTCCTGATCCCACTCTAATGTGGCGACACTAGACCCCTGCTCTCCAGGAAGTAAGTTAGCCTCTCCGTAATCATACGTTCCATGATCTTACATACATGTGATATTAAAGCTATTGGCCGATAGCTTGTTTGCCTTGTTGGCCTTGATGTGTTCTTCCCTGGCTTCAGGATTGGTACCACTACTGCCTCCTTCCAGCTGCCCGGTAGTTTCCCTTCCTCCCACACTCTGGTGTGCAACACCAGTACCTTATCCAGTGCCTCATCACTAAGATGGGCCAACATAACATAGCACACTTCATCTTACCCATGTGAAGTTAACCCAGCCTTACCCATTGTCCTTTTCACCTCTGCAATGGTAAATGGTGCATTCAACACATAATTTACATCCTCCTTCTTATCCAGCACTCCAGGATTCTCCTCTCTCATTAACTATCTCTCCCTCTGCTCTCCTCTGACAAATTTGCCGAGTTATGCACTTAGACCAAAGCTTTGGCCTCAGCTTCATCTCTGCCTTCTCCTCATCTCTTACTGCCACATTCTTCAACACTGGATAATCCCACTCCCTTCTGACCCCACTCATGCTCTTAATCATCCCCCTACTCTTCTCCCACAGGTGTCACCCTTCCAATAGTGTCACGGAACCGACGCCAACATGACCTCTTTGCCTGACGAATAGTTCTCCTCACCAGGGCCTGGGTCTGCTTATACTAAATCAGATATTGGAAGTTATGCATCTTTGACAGTACTCTAAATGCCCTGTTCATACATTGCCCCACACTCATCCGTCCACCATGGGACTGCTTTCGTCCTCCTCCTCCCTGAACTCTTAGGTATAGCCTCAGTAGCTTCCCCACACTAACACTGTTCTCACCCAGTTATTTATACTATCCACATCCCCTCTCGTATCCACCCAAGCCATCACCTGCTCACTCAGCTTCTGAAACTGATCCCACTTGTATGAACTACACTCAATGTAGTATTGCTTGATGGCAGGTAGCCTAGTGGTTAAGAGCATTGAGCAAGTAACCAAAAACTATCTGGTTCAAATCCCAGAAATAACTAAGTGAAAAATCTGATAATGTGCCCTTGAGCAAAGCACTTAACCCTAATTGCTCCTATAATTTGCTCTGGATAAGCGCGTCTGCTAAATTACAAAAAAAAAATGTTTTTAAAATGTTAATGAGAGAATAGTCTATGGTCGTGTACCCCTGCTCAGGCATTGCATACCACTGTAATGAACAGAGGGAGACGGAAAGCTGGTTTCAAGCGCAGAGCGCAGCAGGTGTTTAATGGAAAGGACCATAGGAGGAGGCAGGTAGCTGAGTCCAGGGGCAGGAAAAAGGTCATACACGGTAGGTCCAAAAATGTCAACAGTACAGGCAGGGAATAGGCAAAAGGCGTTGTAAGTGAGGCAGGCAATAACTATCAAACATGGGAGGAGAGAAGGACGGGAAAACACAGCGCTCCGAAAAAGTGTGTCTCAAAACAAACCATACCTCACAGTGATGGGGTGCAAGGAACTGAACTAAATAGTGTGTGAGGATGACATGCAAGTATTTGAACAGGTGATTAGAATTCCGGTGATTGAGATCTGGAGAGTGCGCTGGAAAGTGGGCTGCGTTTCGGGGATCTAAGTATTTGGGAGTGTGAGTTTGACACAAACGTTACAGCCATGTCATTAAGCGCGCCATCGACTGACAGTTTGCTATAACATATAATGTGTTTCGCTGATATGTAAAATACCTATTAAGGCGTTGTAAAATCTTGCAGGCATCAGCAACGCCTGGGCAGAGGAACACACCCATTGACAATTTGCAGTCTACTTTGCAAAAATTGCTTCTGTGTCACACTGTTGTCATCTACTGGTAGGCTACAGTCAGATGGGCACAGCCTCTGACTGAGTCAGGTTCTCATCCTTCTAGGGAGTGTTTTTTTTGCCACTGTGCTGCTGAAGATTTGTCAGTGCAGGTACTTTGCGTTCTAAAATTCTCTATTCCCTGAGTGTTCACGTTGGGCCATGTAGGAGCCATTTTGGCCTGCTTGTGTGTCTCATTTAATGTGTGGTGTAGTTGTCTGTTTTAGGAGTGTTTTAAACTAAGGAGCCCCCACACAGGGTTATGGCAGGTACGAGCTCTGCAATCCATTAGGGGACGCAAAAAAGACAATACAGACTCAAATCAAATCACATTTTTTATTTGTCACATGCTAAAAATACAACAGGTGTATACGGTGAAATGCTTACTTACAAGCCCTTGAGCAGCAATGCTTTAATACGTTTTAAGAAAAATAAGTGTTAGGTAAAAAAGAGGTAACAAATAATTAAATGGCAGCAGTAAAATAACAATAGCGAGGATATATCTAGGGGGTACCGGTACAGAGTCAATGTGAGGGGCACCGGTTAGTCGAGGTGATTGAGGAAATACAGTTGAAGTCGGAAGTTTACATACACCTTAGCCAAATATATTTAAACTCAGTTTTAAACTCAATTCCTGGCATTTAATCATAGTAAAAATTCCCTGTTTTAGGTCAGTTAGGATCACCACATTATTTTAAGAATGTGAAATGTCCGAATAATAGTAGAGAGAATGATTTATTTCAGATTTTATTTCTTTCATCACATTCCCAGTGGGTCAGAAGTTTACATACACTCAATTAGTATTTGGAAGCATTTCCTTTAAATTGTTTAATTTGGCATGCCAAATTTCTTTAAGTAGTCTGTGATTGTCTATAGTCCTTGCTTCATGTGACGCTAGTCTGAGTTGTCGAATATCACTTAAAGTAAGCTACAGGACTGTTTTGCTAGCACAGACTGGAACATGTTCTGGTATTTTTCTGATGACATTGAGGAGTACACCACATCAATCACTGGCTTCATCAATAAGTGTATCGATGATTGGTCCTCTCCAAACAATACCGCTACACCATCGAGAGGGTCCTGACCGGTTGCATCACGGACTGGTATGAGAATTGCTCTGTCCACAATCGCAAGGCCCTCCAGCAGGTGGTGAACACGGTCAAATACATCACTGGGGCCGTGCTACAACCCATCCAGGACATCTACTCAAATGGAGCCTGAGGAAGGTACTCGGCGCCATCAAGGACCCCACACACTCCAGCCACGAGTTGTTTTCTCCCTTACTGTTCGACAGACGGTATCGGAGCATGAGGTCTGATACCAACAGGCTCAGAGACAGTTTCTATCTACAAGCCATCAGACTGCTGAACACTTGAACTGGACTGACCACCTGCTCTGATTCTCTGCAGCTTAGCACTCATGCACTCACTCGTGTACACACCCAACTAGACACACATATACAGTACATTCATGCTACACACACATCACAACTGCTGTTACCAGACTCTTATTATACTGCTCAGTTGATACACTGCCCACCATATCCCCTTCCCCAATACAAGTGTACATTTTCTTATTGTTGTTGCATTACCAAGAAGGAACCTGCAAGTAAGCATTTCATCAGACGATGTACACTGAGTATACCAAACATTAGGAACACCTTCCTGTATTGTGTTGCACCCCCCCAGGTATGGAATAAGTTCCACAGAGATGCTGGCCCATGTTGACTCCAATGCTTCCCACAGTTGTGTCAAGTTGGCTGGATATCCTTTGGGTGGTGGACCATTTTTGATACACATGTGAAACTGTTGAGCGTGAAAAACCGAGCAGCATTGCAGTTTTAGACTCAAACCCATTCAAAGGCACTTAAATATTTTGTCTTACCCATTCACTCTCTGAATGGCACACATACACAATCCATGTCTCAATTCTCTTAAGGATAAAATATCCTTCTTTAACCTGTCTCTTCCCCATCATCTACACTGATTGAAGTGGATTTAACAAGTGGCATCAATAAGGGATCATAGCTTTCACCTGGATTCACCTGGTCAGTCTTTGTCATGGAAAGAGCAGGTGTTCTTAATGTTTTGTATACTCAGTGTATACCATGCGTATTCCATACATACAACTAATCAAACTTGAAACTTGAATCTATGGTCACTTGTCACATGATTACAGTTGCTCAGGTGACCAGGAAGTGTTAGTACAGGTGAGATGGGAAAACATGGTGGGGCACTCTTTTTACGCCACTTCGATACAGCATTTTTGCTAACCCAAACCCTTATTTCTCCTAACCTGCTGCGTAAGTTCTCCTAAACTGCTACGAGAACGTCACTTTCAGTTGTAGCTGTATCGAAGTGGCGTGAAAATAGTGTTTATTAAAACATGGTACTATATTTATTCAATGAAAAGTAGCTGTATGTCACTTATCTTTCATATACAGTGTATTTTTATATAAATTTACATTTATACTTTTATATACAAGAAATGGTAACATCACCCAACCATAGGATCTATGTCTGGAAAGTAAATTCTATGTGGACTCATCATGAACTGCTCTCAACTTGTGCATTTCATAGGAATCCTCATTACAGGCTTGAGGAGAAGATTCTAGTGTGAAAACCATGAAAACGCACTAAAGTAGACAAATTAATGAGCCATTCTAATAAGAATGGTGATGGAGGGAATAGCAGCCGTTTTGTGCTGACCAACTGTGCTATATATATTTTTTTCTTTGATCTTTACTTTTTTTGTGCATAATGTTTCCGCCAAAGTTTCCTATGACTGAAAAGAGCTTCTGGACATCAGAACAGTGATCACTAACCTCGATTTGGATGAGGATTTCTTCTTCAATGAGTCGGCGGCGGAGGACATACTGCTCATCCCGGACCAGGCGTTATAGAGCCCGGCGTGCAGGATCCGTAACGAGACTACATCGGCGAGTGGATAAACCGCCTCTACCCTCCGTTCTATTGGCGAATGTTCAATCACTAGAGAATAAACTGGACGAGCTCCAATCAAGACTATCCTATCAATGTGATCTGAAGAACCGTAATATCCTATGTTTCTCTGAGTCGTGGCTGAATAAGGACATGTAAAATATAAATCTAGATGGTTATTCTACACATCGGCAGGACAGAGCGGCAGCGTCGGGTAAACTCAAGAGAGGTTGTGTGTGTCTCTTTGTTAACAACAGCTGGTGTGCGATCTCTAATATTAAGGAAGTCTCTAGGTGCTGCTCGCCTGAGTTGCAATACTTCATAATAAGCTGTAGGCCATACTATTTACCAAGAGAGTTTTCATCCATATTTTTCATAGGTTTTTTTCCACCACAAACCGATGCTGGCACTAAGACCGCACTCAACGAGCTCTATAGGGCCATTGGCAAAGAAGTAAATGCTCAACCAGAGGCGGCGCCCCTAGTGGCCGGTGATTTTAATGCGCAGATTTACTGAAATCCGTTTTACCTCATTTCTACCAGCATGTCACCATGCAACTAAAGGCGAAAAATCTATATTTCACCTTCACTCCACACGCAGAGACTCCTACAAAGCTCTCCTTTGCCGTCCATTTGGCAAATCTGACCATAACGCTATCCTCCTGATTCCTGCTTACAAGCGAAAATTCAATACAGAAGTGGTCCGATGAAGCAGAGGATAAGCTTTGCCTGTTTCACTAGCACAGACTGGATTATGTTCCGGGATTCATACGATGGCATTGAGAAGTTTACCGCATCAGTCACCGGCTTCATTAATAAGTGGATCGATGACGTCATCCCCACAGCGAACGTGAATACATATCCCAACCTGAAGCCATGGATCTTGCACTGAGCTAAGGAGCTGCCGCTTTCAAGGGGCGAGACACTAATCCAGACACTTAGACGAAATCCCGCTATGCGCATCGACAAACCATTAAACAGGCACATCATCAATACAGGACTAAGATCGAATCCTAATACACCAACTCTGACGTTCGTTGGATGTGTCAGGGCTTGCAAACTACCACGGATTAGAAAGGGAAACCCAGCAGCGAGCTGTCCAGTGACACGAGCCTACCAGATGAGCTAAATTCCTTCTATGCTCGCTGTGAGGAAAGCAACACTGAACCATGCATGAGAGCACCAGCTGTTCCAGAGGACTGTGTGATCATGCTCTCCATAGACGATGTAAGACCTTTAAACAGGTTAACATTCACAAGGCAGCAGGGCCAGACAGATTACCAGGACACGCAAGGCAGCTGGCACGTGTCTTTACTGACATTTTCAAACTCTCCCTGACTGAGCCTGTAATACCAACATATTTCAAGCAGACCACCTGTGCCCAAGAACCCCACGGTAACCTGTAGCACTCACATCTGTAGCCATGAAATGCGTTGAAAGGCTGGTCTTGGCTCACGTCATCCTCCCAGATACCCTGGACCCACTCCAATTCGCATACCGCACCAACAGATCCACAGATGACGCAATCTCTATTGCACTCCATACTGCCCTCTCCCACCTGGACAAGCTCATCACTAAGCTAAGGACCCTGAGAGTGAACACCTCCCTCTGCAACTGGATCCTAGACTTCCTGATGGGCCACCGCCAGGTGATGAGGGTAGGTAACAACACATCCTCCACGCTGACCCTCAACACGGGGTGTGTGCTTAGTCCCATCCTGTACTCCCTGTTAACCCACGACTCCAAGTTTGCTGACGACACGACAGTGGTAAGCCTGATCACCGACGACGATGAGACAACCTATAGGGAGTAGCTCAGAGACCTGGCAGTGTGGTGCCAGGTCAACAACCTTTCTCTCAAAGGAGCAGCTCTCAAAGGAGCTGATCGTGGACTACAGGAAACTGAGGGCCGTGTACGCCTCCCATTCGCATAGACAAGGCTGTAGGGGAGCGGGTCGAGAGCTTCAAGGTCCTCGGTGTCCACATCACTAAGGACCTAAGGAAGTGAAAAGATTTGCCATGGGTCCTCAGATCCTCAAAAAGTTCTACAGCTGCACCATTTGAGAGCATCTTGACTGGCTGCATCACCGCTTGGTATGGCAACTGCTTGGCATCCGACCATAAGGCGCTACAGAGGATAGTGCGTACGGCCAGTTCATCACTGGGGCCAAGCTCCTTGCCATCCAGGACCTCTATACCAGGCGGTGTCAGAGGAAGGCCCTAAAAATGGCCAAATACTCCAGCTACCAAAGTCATAGACTGTTCTCTCTGCTACCACACTGTAAGCGGTACCAGAACGCAAAGTCTGGGACCAAAAGGCTCCTGAACAGCTTCTACCCCCAAGCCACGCGACTTCTGAACAGTTAATCAAGTGGCTACCCGGTGTATTTGCATTGATCCTCTTTGTTTTGCACTGCCTCTCTTGCACTGGCTCTATGCATACTCACTGGACCCTACCGACACACTAACACATACTACACTGACACACCAACACACGCATACACATACACACACATAGACACACTTTCACCCTCTACATATACGCTGCTGCTACCTATTATTATCTATTTTGATTGCCTAGACACTTTAACCGTTACCTACATGTACATATTACCTCAATTTCCTCAACTACCTCATACTCCCTGAACATTAACTCAGTACCAGTACTCCTTGTATATAGCCTCGTTATTGTTATTTTATTGTGTTACTATTTCCTTTTTTCATTTATAAAATGTTTCTTCATTTTTAATAATGCATTGTTCTTAAAGGGCTCGTAGGTAAGCATTTCATGGTAAAGTCTACAGCTGTTGTATTTAGCACATGTGACAAATTAGATTTGATTTGATTTAATTTGCTGTGTTTTGAAAATGGACATATAAATAGCAAAAAAAATAGCAGAAAAGTCGGTAATTACAAATAAGTCCAAGCAATCATGAGGCAGATCAGATTAAGTTCAGTTAAACTTTAAAGAGAAAAATAAGTTCAAAACATTTAGCAATCAATAGCAAAAAATAAAACAAACGTACAATTTTTTTACACGCAAATTACTATGTTTTTAGAAGTACATTTGTGAGAGACGGAGCATATAATAACTACGTACAGATACATATTCCTTCATTGTTTTATACAGAAAATTGCAACCCAGTGCTGAGCACCAATACACCTCCAATACATATACGTAACTCTTAAGAAATATGGTTATGGACTCACACTTTACAATTGAGACACAAAATGAATAAGAAATCGACCACATATTATATGTAGCCTGTACTGTACTTCCATGTTATTTTTGACAAATGACTTTATGGAATATGTTGTACTGTTATGTCAATCATCTAATATGGTTTATTATAATCTTCTTTCTGCTATTGTGCAGATCTTCTGGTTTCTGGGAACATTTCCGGCATCTGTTAAATCATAATGCTGTAGACAGAGATGACGTCATCCGTTGAAGAATAATAAACTCAAAAAATGGAAGCAGAGCATTGCCAGGTAATCTTACTTAACCCCTATTTTATCACTCTCAGTTTGTCGCTCTGTCTATAGTCTCTTTGTCCATAGTCTGTGCTTTGCGTCCTTGATCTCTTTTCTCATCCTCCTCAGTCATTTGGGTCCCTGTTCACAGATGAAGTTGCCAAGTTCTAACCCCTCTTTTCTCTCATTTTCTTTGTGTGTTGTGCCCTTTAATCATCCCTCCTCCTCCTCCTCCTCCTCAGTTGTCCCTGGCCCCAGAGGAACTACAGCTGGGGTAGTCACTCTCCAGCGACATGTTACTCCCCAGCCCGCCTATCCTCCTGCGTAACAGGAAGTGTGTCCGTCTTTGCAGTAGCCTCTGCTGCTCCTGCTTCAGCTCCACGTAGGACCGGGAGAATGTATGGAAGATGGAGGTGACTGGGAACGCCATGAGAAGAATCCCGCTCAGGATACTGCTCAGAGCCACCACCTGACCCGGGATGCTCCTCGGAACCATGTCCCCGTAGCCGACTGTCGTCATGGTAATGACGGCCCACCAGTAGGTGGCGGGGATACTGCTGAACTCGTGGGTCGTAGCCATCTCGTTCTCAATGAGGTAGAGCAGCGGGGAGAAGAGGGCAATGGCCACGCAGAGGAAGAGGAGGAGTAATCCGAACTCCCGCGTGCAGCGCCGTGCAGTAAGCCCCAGAGTCTGCAGGCCCAATGAGTGGCGTGCCAGCCGCATCACGTACAGAATCCTCAGGGCACGGAGGATCCTGAGCACCAGACCCACCTTGTCCAGGTAACTGCTGCCCGAGCCCAGCTTCTTCTCCCCCTGGTAGCTGTCCACTACCAGGGTGATGTAGTAGGGCAGGATTGCCACCACGTCTATGAGGTTCAGAGGGCGTCTCAGGAAGGCAAGTTTGTCCCGGTCCTGGATGAAGCGCAGGGTGAACTCAAGGGAGAACCAGCCCACACACACCGTCTCCACTATGAAGATGTTGTAGCACATCTGGGAGCACTTGCCCTAAGAGGCACAGGAGACACTGGTTAGCACCTGTACATACATCTAATATTATGCATCTAGCATATACAACAGTGTTCTTCACCATTTGTCCTATAAAGCCACAGGGTGTGTAGGCTTTTGTTCTGAACTCATTTTGGACCTTTTGTTGTTACAAGGATGTAGTTAGACACTAGATGGAGCTATTATGCTGCCTAAAATCTAAGGGGTATTATTGTGGTATCCCAACTTGTATTCCTCAAATGTCAAATTGTAGACTGCAGGGCATCAAAAACAGACTCTATTTATAACAGACCATTTATTTTCTAGTCACAGCTTGTTGCCAATCTTTTCATGTTAAACTCCAAGATTGCACCTTCTCTGTTCTCTGCTCAGATGGTTCTGTTCAGAGTGAGGTGTTGTGAGTGTAGGTGTTGCTTTATTAAGCTACATAAAAGATGAGAATGCAATGTACTGAACCAAAAACCTGACAAAACTCCTGAATGTAGTTAGCACCAGAAAATCCTCTCCAAGCCCGATGGTTATGTATTATTTGGGAGGTTGTTTCTAATACATTGTTTTTGTGAAGATGTTTCAATTGATATACAATTGTTAACCAATTCAAAGCACATACAATATAATATAAAATGGCCTTTGAGTTGATTCTATTTCAGAAGAAAGGACGCAGTATTATTATGAAACACTCCCACACAGTCGGAAATGACTTATACCAGTGTATCATATCTACACAGAATGTAGAATAAGCTTTTTTTCAGACAGAACAGCTTTTAGAAAGCAACATACTCCTCTTCAATTAATTCTAACTGTGTAACAATATAATATATCAGGGATACAATTTTGGAATGCACTGCTCAGGTACAAGCCTTTGGAGCCCCATATAAAGTAATTCCCCTCTGGGTACAAAAATATGTTCCATAATGGTTACATACAGGTAACTGAGTCTAAAGACAAATTAATTGCTTTTGCTCAACCTGAAAGTACTCTCCTAGAACTCACAATGAAACCAGAGAAGTGTAGTGTGTGTGTGCGTGTGTGTGTATGTGTGTGACTCCAATTTTCAATTTATTTTCTTTTTATCTGGCTACTGAGGCCAGAAAAAGTTAATTACCGCAGTGATTGAAGTCAGCCATGATAATGAGCACCTAAATTAGATTAGAATGAGACTTTTCCAAATGTTTTCTTTGCAAATTAGAAGAGTGGTCTGATGCCCACACACATACTCAATGATTAATGTTACTTGCCAAATGCTCTTTGAGCTTTGATATAAAAAAAGTTATTTACAATTTCAAAGTGCAGGCTTTGTTATCAAGGGTCGGGGAATAGAATTCTGTGTTGATGTAATGGCTATGTTAGTAATTATGTAATACGTATGGTGTAATTATTATGTCCATATGTAATAACTATGTAATAACCATGGTGAGAGTGTATGTCCTGTTGCCCTGTGCTGATGCATCCTAGGCCTCATGATGTCCACCTACCTGCTCCTCCTCCTCTCTCATGGCAGGCATGGTGCTGATGGACAGGTTGACAGCCGTGATGGTGACAAACAGCACCGACAAACAGGCAAAGATCTTCCCTGGCAGGCCTGAGTGAGGCCTCTCCACCATGTCTCTCAATTTGTTCATATAATGTCCCATCCGGGTCTCCGTAGCCCGGGTGGCGCTGCCCCTTCGGTGCCCGCTTTCGGTGTCCATCATCAGCTCCTCCTCCTCGTCCTCCTGGGCTGCCCGCTCCAGCTCGTCACACTCCTCCACCCGCTGGATGAGGCGGCGACGGCAGCACCACTCTAGGTTCTCCTCAGGGACCCCCCAGTAGAGCAGCTCCTCCCTGAAGGAGAGGGCACACATCTCCCTGAGGGATCGCAGCTTCCCGGCCCGCAGGAAGGTCAGGATGGTGCGGAAGGCGCAGGGCGAACGATCGAAGAAGTACTCGTTGCTGGCAATGTCGTAATCGTCGCAGACGCACATGATCTCGTCAAAGCTGCTGCAGAGGCGCAGCTGGCCAAGTCGGGACAGGGGGAAATCCTCCAAGGTGGTCCAGGGTAATTGATAACGCAGCCCGCCGACGTTGATAATGGCATGGAGTTTACGGGCAGCGGAGAGCGGGGTGGAGTTGGTGAGGAGGTGGTCTGGGTTCTCAGGCAGGAGTTGGGCCCGTTTGTAGAAGGCCCCCTTGAGGGCCTCTTGCTCTGACAGGGGTGGGGGTTGAGGGAGGAGGAGGGAGGCATCGGAGGCACAGCTCAGAGCGCTGTAGTCATAGTCTGAGCCGTCGCCTCCCAGCAGAGTCATCTTTACCTATACAGGCACAAAACCTCCATGTGCACTCCCACCGCAGCTCACATTCCTGTGGTCAACCTCTCACGGACACACCTTTACCTTCTGGTGGGAAAGGACAAACACAAAAAATCTCATATGAAAAGTGTACAAGTACTATACACTCTTAAAAATACTCTTAAAGGGTTGTTAGAACCTTGATAGAACCTATGGTTCTTGAGGGAAATATGGCCTTTTAGAATGTAAACATTTCTTGACCCTTGCATTAAAGGGATCGTTCACACAAATTACAAAATTACATTTGTTTCCTTACCATGTAACCAGTTTATGGACAAGGTATGACAATAATCCATGCTTTGGTTTAGTTTACCTGGCACTGTTTCCAAATGATAAAGTTTTAGCGTTTGTGGCACAAATCCCATTCTAGTCATGGAACTGACATTAGCATTTTTCGAGCATCATGTCCAAATTATTCAAAATAATCTAAAATGGATTGTAAAGCTCAACAAAGTCACTTAAAGATCATTTGAATATGATGCACGAAAAATGCTAACATCGGTCCTATGACTTGAATTGGATTTGATCGATTGGAAACCATGCCAGCCACTGCCAGGTAAACTAAACCAAAGCATGGATTGCTGTCATACATTGTCAACATACTGCTTACATGGTAAGGAAACCAATATGTAATTTTGTTATTTGGGTGAACTATCCCTTTAAGAGTATAAGCCACCAACATACTTTAGGCATAGTTAGCCTCTTTCGTCAGTGGCACGGGGCCCCAAATGCAGTAGTCCGGCCCTGTCTTTTGTATTTGCTTGTAGCTTAATGTCATACAGTACATCAAACCTAAGGACATTTTCTCCACGTCCTCCTCTACCCCTCCCCCCACAAGTTATCGTGCCACTTTTTCTGAGATAATATCACCTGATGTTGAACCTCAACCTCTGTCTGAAGAACACGTGCCTGGGATGCCGGAATTAAAACTTTAGGTGAGTTACTTTTTCCTAACATTACTTCTTTGCATTTAACTGAATGAGACCTACATTATATTTGGTAGTGTATCTTCCTAGTTAGCTACATTTATATTGTTTCTTCTTTGAGTTGACTCGTAGCATATCAAATTGTAGCTGGCTGGGAAGCTAACTGCTCATTCCTGTCTATGCAACTCGGTGAACATTTCTCTATGTAGGCAGAACCAGCGCCACACCTGTTGTTTTTTTTCTTGCCTATTTTGCATGTTATTTTGGCATTAATACGTGTCACATATCAGTTTGAACACATATATTTAAATTAATAAATCCACATACAAATATGGTATTTTTTTTGCTTTCTTGAGTAAGGCAGCTCCAAAATGCAGGTGTTTCAGTCTATCTCAGTGCTTTCTGTGGTGGTGGGGCAGCCAGCGGAAAATACGGACCGTAGGGGTTGGTAATGTTCTCTAGTTGCTCAGTGTTTTGTCACTCATAAGGACACTACGTCGCCACAAAATCTATCACTAGCCTGGTATTAAGGGGAGTAGGTGTGTGGTCCAAGTCTGGGTTTAAGGGTCTATTTTCCAGGCTTAGAAAGATCAACATTCAACATGATTTGCCAGAAAAGGTTGAATACATTGGCCATGCTGTCAATCCAGCATGACTTCTGCCGTGTTCAAAACACCTGGAAACTCAGAACTGGGAAAGACTTCAGTGAGTTCAAGACAACTGGGAACTCTGAAAATAACGAGCTCCGACTGAGAAAATACGTTTTGAACGGTCATCCAACTCGGGAACTCGGGCCTCTTTCTAGAGCTCCGACCTGAAGATCACTGACGTCTTGATTCAACCTTGTTCCCAGTTGTCATGAAAGCACCATAATTCCAGAGAATGCCATAATTTGATGACAAAGTTTGATGAAAAAATTTGCCCACAAAAGACTGTCGCACCACTTTCCTATTCAAGTAAGCACAGCACAAGAAGGTGAGTCCAAAAATGTATTGTATGCTACTGCATAAGGGATGTAATATGCCTGGGAGATATGTATACTGTAGCTAAGTAATCCTAAATGTATGTTGTGTAGTAAGGTATTAGTAGCCTATGTGCCTCACCCTAATAATTTGGTCCCTTTCCCCCTCATGACTAAGCCTACTGTTCTGACTTGGTGGTCCACATGTAGCCTATGTTTTAGAGAAATGTCATCATCTAATAATGTAAGAGGTTTCATTGTCTGCTTATATGGCCCCTTTATTTATCCTACGGTTCTGACTTGCTGTAAAACAACACATTTCACTGCACCTATGTGACAATAAAACATTTAAGTTTTAGGAATATATATTGAACTTTCAACATTAATTTTCGATGGTATTGTAAAGGTAAAAATTGCTGAATGAGTCCAAAAACCGCAATAATTTATTTATTTTCATGGCAGTTCATTCAGCCTCATTCACTGCCTTTAAAAAAAACATAGCTGATATGGCTAACTTGCTTAAACAAAATGTGGATTCTACTGACAATTGAGATGTACAAACTATGGCATAATGGGGCGACGAGCAGATAAGAGGCAATCCGTAATTTTGATTAAGATATTAATGAGCGAGCTAGGACGGACATAGTCAATATAACTATTTGTTCAGCCCTTTGAAATGTACAGCGACTGAATTAAGAACATGGGCTGTTCTTACAGTATTTTCCCTGAACACCAAGTCAGAACTGTAGTATAAATAAGGGTGCATATAAGCAGACAATGAAAGCTCTTACAATACTCAATGATTATATTTCTCTATAACAGGCTATAGACTACAGTACATGTGCACCATCAAGTCAGAACAGTAGGCTAAGTTATGAGGGAGGAAAGGGACCAAATGTTTAGGGTGAGGCACATGGGCTACTAACAGCTTACTACACAACATATCCTTAGTATATATTACATAATTTATGCAGCAGCATACAATCAATTTTTTGACTCACGTTGTTGTGCTCTGCTCACTTGAACAGGAAGTGGCACAGTGGTCCTTCTTGTGGGCTCTATAAAGAGACCTGAAATCCCGACTTCGAATTCAGAGTTGGATGACCATTCAAAATTCTTTTCCGTATTTTAACAATCGGAGCTAGTTTGATCCGAGCTCCCAGTTGTCTTGAATTCACTGAAGTCTGAGATTTCCCAGGTCCGAGTTTCCAGTTGTTTTAAACGCAACAGAAGTCATGCTGGATTGGCAGCATGGCCAATGTATTCAAACTTTTGTGGCCCATGGCGTTACCCCCTTTTTCGTGATATCCAATTGGTAATTACGATGTTGTCTCACCCCCACGGACTCAGCAAAGGTCGAGAGCCAAGCCGCACTGCTTCTTGACACACTGCTCACTTAATCTGGAAGCCAGCAGCACCAATTGGTCGGAGGAAACACTGTCGGGCTGATGACCGAAGTCCGCTTGCAGGCGCCCGGCCCGCCACAAGGAGTCGCTAGAGCACGATGAGACAAGGACATCCCGGCCAGCGAAACCTTCCCCTAACCCGGACGACGCCAAGTGTGCACCGCCTCATTGGTCTCCCAGTCACAGCCGGCTGTGACACAGCCTGGGATCGAACCCGGGGCTGCAGTGGCGCCTTAGCACTCATTGTTGAATTTGCGATTTCCAACTTGTTATGTAATGTTTATGACCGATGAGTACTGATACATTTTATCTATAATTTCTCTTCATATGACAAGGATTGAAAAGTATTTGCCAGTAGATTGCAGACTTGATGCAGGATGATAACTGCTTGTCTAGCTTGCTAACTAAGATTTTGAAAGTATGATGTTGACATGATCTATCCAATTAAAGCTACGGTAGATATAACGTGATTTGATGTAATTTTATCTCTGGCCAATGACCTTGTAAATCTAATGTAAATCTATGGCAGCACCCAAGGGGCTGGAATTTTCAAGCTCTACCTGTAGATATTGCGGTGACATAGTGTCCCAATGAGTGACAGAATACTGAGACAATCTCGGCGAACATTACCAACCCCTATACTCTGTACTTTCCGCTGGCTGCCCCACCACAGAAAGCACTGAGCTAGGCTGAAACACCTGCATTTTGGAGCTGCCTTACTCAAGAAAGCAAAAAAGAGACCATGTTTGTATGCAGCTATATTAACTCAATTATTCATTTTTGTACATTGTTTGCAAACTGATATGTGGCATGTATTAATACCAAAATAACATGCAAAAATATATATACAGTTTGGACACACCTACTTATTCTGAAGCTGGTAACTCTAATGAACTTGTCCTCTGCAGCAGAGGTAACTCTGAGTCTTCCTTTCCTGTGGTGGTCCTCGTGAGAGCCAGTTGCATCATAGCGCTTGATGGTTTTTGCGACGGTTTTTGCAACTTTCAAACTTATTGATTGACTGACCTTTATGTCTTAAAGTAATGAGGGACTTGTTTCTCTTTGCTTATTTGAGCTGTTATTGCTATAAGGTATAATGTGAATGAGGTGAAAGGTGAATGCACCAATTTGTAAGTCGCTCTGGATAAGAGCGTCTGCTAAATGACTTAAATGTTAATGTAAATGTATAATATGGACTTGGTCTTTTACCAAATAGGGCTATCTTCTGTATACCACCCCTACCATGTCACTACACAACTGATTGGAGGAAAGAAATTTTGCAAATTAACAAGGCACACCTGTTAATTGAAATGCATTCCAGGTGACTACCTCATGAAGCTGTTTTAGAGAATGCCAAGAGTGTGCAAAGCTGTCATCAATGCGAAGGGTGGCTACTTTGAAGAATCTCAAATCTAAAAACTATTTAAATTTGTTTAACACTTTTTTGGTTCGTTATGTGTTATTTCATAGTTTTGATGTCTTCACTGTTATTCTATAATGTAGAAAATAGTAAAAATATAGAAAAACCCTGGAATGAGAAGCTGTGTCCAAACTTTTGACTGGTACTGTATGTATTTTTTATTTACATTTTTTAGCTAAACAGGTAGTGCTCAAAACAGGTGGGTCTGCCCTGAATGACAGGTCGCCACTGCACCAATCTGAGGTAAAAAGTTGGGTAATATACATTAATTAGATATGGAAAAATGATTTCATTTTATAGTTTAGCATGATGGTGAATGAAGCAATCTCGCAGATTTTTTCAGTAATGAAATATATTTCTCACTAGTTACATTTTTTAAATCAAATCAAATGTTATTTGTCACATGCGCCGAATACAACAGGTGCAGAGCTTACAGTGAAACGCTTACTTACAAGCCCTTAACCAACAACACAGATTTAAGAAAAACAAGTGTTAAGAAAGTATTTACGAAATAAACTGAAGTAAACAATAAATAAATAAAAATGAAAAAAAGAGGAAAATGGAAAAATACAAATAATTAAAGAACAACAATAAAATAAAAGTAGCGAGGCTATATACAGGGGCTACCGGTACAGAGTCAATGTGCCGGAGCACAGGTTAGTCGAGGTAATTGAAGTAATATGTACATGTAGGTAGAGGTAAAGTGACTATGCATAGATAATAAACAGAGAGTAGCAGCAGTGTAAAAAGGGGGGTTAGCCATTTGGTTTGCTGTTCAGGAGTCGCATGGCTTGGGGGTAGAAGCTGTTATAAGCCTTTTGGACCTGGACTTTGTGCTTTGTACTGCTTGCCGTGTGGTAGCAGAGAGAACAGGCTATGACTAGGGTGGCTGGAATCTTTGGCAATTTTTAGGGCCTTCCTCTGACACCGCCAGTTATAGAGGTCCTGGATGGCAGGACGCTTGGCCCCAGTGGTGTACTGGGCAGTACGCACTACCCTCTGCAGTGCCTTGTGGTCGGAGGCCGAGCAGTTGCCATACCAGGCGGTGATACAACCAGTCAGGATGCTCTCGATAGTGCAACTGTAGAACTTTCTGAGGATCTGAGGAACCATGCCAAATCTTTTCAGGCTCCATAGGGGGAATAGGTGTTGTCGTGCCCTCTTCCTGACTGTTTTGGTGTGTTTAGACCATAACAGTTCGTTGGTGATGTAGAGACCAAGCAACTTGAAGCTCTCAACCTACTCCACTACAGCCACGTCGATGAGATTGGGGGCGTGCTCGGCCCTCCTTTTCCCGTAGTTCACGATTATCTCCTTTGTCTTGCTCATTTTGAGGGAGAGGCTGTTATCCTGGCATCACACTGCCAAGTCTCTGACCTCCTCCCTATAAGCTGTCTCAACGTTGTCGGTGATCAGACCTACCACTGTTGTGTCATTGGCAAACTTACTGATGGTGTTGGAGTCATTCTTGACCATGCAGTCATGGGTGAACAGAGAGTACAGGAGGGGACTGAGCATGCACCCCTGAGGGGCCCCGTGTTGAGGGTCAGCGTGGCAGATGTGTTGTTACCTACCCTTACCACCTAGGAGTCGCCCTTCAGGAAGTCCAGGATCCAGTTGCAGAAGGAGGTGTTTAGTCCCAGGGTCCTTAGCTTAGTGATGAGCTTTGGGGGCACTATGGTGTTGAACGCTGAGCTGTAGTCAATGAATAGCATTCTCACATAGGTGTTCCTTTTTGTCCAGGTGGGAAAGAGCAGTGTGGGGTGCAATAGAGATTGCGTCATCCATGGATCTGTTGGGGCAGTATGCAAATTGGAGTGGGTCTAGGGTTTCTCGGATAATGGTGTTGATGTGAGCCACGACCAGCCTTTCAAAGCACTTCATGACTACAGAAGTGAGTGCTATGGGTCAGAAGTCGTTTAGGCAGGTTAAATTAGTGTTCTTGGTCACAGGGACTGTGGTGGTCTGCTTTAAACATGTTGGTATTACAGACTCGGTCAGAAACAGGTTAAAAATGTCAGTGAAGACACTTGCCAGTTGGTCAGCGCATGCTCGGAGTACATGTCCTGGTAATTCATCTGGCCCTGCAGTCTTGTGAATGTTGACCTGTTTAAAGGTCTTACTCACATCGTCTATGGAGAGCGTGATCACACAGTTGTCCGGAACAGCTGGTGCTCTCATGCGTGCTTCAGTGTTGCTTGACTGGAAGTCTGCATAGAAGTAATTTAGCTCATTTGATAGGGTCGTGTCACTGGGCAGCTCGCGGCTGTGCTTCCCTTTGTAGTCGTAATAGTTTGCAAGCCCTGCCACATCCAACGAGTGTCAGAGCCGGTGTAGTAGGATTCAATCTTAGCCCTGTATTGACGCTTTGCCTGTTTGATGGTTCATCGGTGGGCATAGCAGGATTTCTTATAAGCTCCTTCAAAAGCGGCAGCTCTACCCTTTAGCTCAGTGCGGATGTTGCCTGTAATCCATGGCTTCTGGTTGGGGTATGTACGTACTTTCACTATGTGGACCATGTCATCGATGCACACATTTTTGAAGCCAATGACTGATGTGGTGTACTCCTCAATGGCATCGGAAGAATCCCAGAACATATTCCAGTCTGTGCTAGCAAAACAGTCCTGTAGCTTAGCATTGCATCATCTGACCATTTCCATCTTGAGCGAGTCACTGGTACTTCCTGCTTTAGTTTTTGCTTATAAGCAGGAATCAGGAGCATATAGTTATGTTCAGATTTGCCAAATGGAGGGCAAGGGGGAGCTTTGTATGTATCTATGTGTCTGGAGTAAAGGTGGTCTAGAGTTTTTTTCCCACTGGTTGCACATGTAACATGCTGGTAGAAATGAGGTCAAGCAGATTTAAGTTTCCCTGAATTAAAGTCCCCGGCCACAAGGAGTGCCGCCTCTGGATGAGCATTTTCTTGTTTGCTTATGGCCTTATACAGCTCCTTGAGTGCAGTCTTAGTGCCATCATCGGTTTTTGGTTTTAAATAGACAGCTACGAACAATATAGATGAAAACTGTCTTTTTTTTTGTAAACAAATGTATATATATTTTTTTTTTTTTCTTTTAGGGGCTAGATCAGCTGTAATACTGAAAACTCGTAGTGTGGTCTAGTGTGGTCTACAGCTTATCATGAGATACTCAGGCAATGACTCAGTCAAGCAAAACCTAATATTCAGATTCTTACAAGGCACCCCGACCTATGACCCATATATATCTCCGTCTCTTCGTTATGCTAATGACGAGGATTTGGGCCGCGTCCAGTGTCTGAAGTAAATCCTTTGCTTCAGACACATTAAAGAAAAAAATCTTCGGCCAATACAAGGTGAGTAATCGCTGTTCTGATATCCAGAAGCTCTTTTCGGTCATTAGAGACGGTGGCAGAAACATTATGTACAAAATAAGTTACAAATAAGCAAAAGAACACACACAATGCTCCTAAGCACAATTGAAGCACTATTTAACCAGCCGCTCTGGACTAGAGTGTCCATAGGGTCTGTGTAGCAGGCTGAATGTTTTACGTCCCTACTCTTCGCCAGTGCTTTTATATAGCTGGCTACCATTGTCATTCACAATAGCTTGGTTAGTGATTGCTAACTAGCTAAAGTTATATGGACTTGTCACGCCCTGACCATAGAGAGCTTTTTATTCTCTATGTTGGTTGGGTCGGGGTGTGACTAGGGTGGGTCATCTAGGTGTTTTGTGTGTCTATGTTGGCCTGTTATGGTTCCCAATCAGAGGCAGCTGTTTATCGTTGTCTCTGATTGGGGATCATATTTAGGCAGCCATTTTCCCCTTTGTGTTTTGTGGGATCTTGTCTATGGATAGTTGCATGTCAGCACTATTATTAGCTTCACGTTTCGTTTTGGTAGTTTGTTGTTTTTTGTTCAGTGTTCATTGATTAAAGGAAAATTTACGCCTACCACGCTGCACCTTGGTCCATTCCTTATGACGAACGTGACAGGATTAGACAAACGGGGCTATTTATTGGGGGAAAATTGTACTTGCTAGTTAGGATTTCTAATTGACTTTCTATATGTATCCTGCAATTTAACTTATAAGTTAATTCAAAAAAGTGATGAGTTAATTTCATAGCTGTAATATATTTTTGTGTCTTTTAAAAGGATTATTTTACAATCATGTAAGGGATAATCAATGAGGAGCTATGCGTTCTAAGGAAAATAAAGTATGTCATGGAAGTTGTTAGTCACAATGCATAGCCTAATCGGAGTGGCACCAACCTTCCACGGAGTTGCATTATTTTCCAGAGAACGCATAGAACCCTGAGTTGATTATCCCGCTTATACCACGGCTATAATTTAACACATTTGACACTAGAAATGTGTTAATTTCCCGGTAAAAATGAGTTCACCATCCACTACAGTAGCTAGAAAATGTATCAGATAGCTACAGCCTTGGTAATCAAACAGACTTGCTAGCTTAGCGAACAAAACCATCAGTCCTCCTACAGTAGTTTGCTATTATGAAAATCAAATTCAACAATGCCAATAATGTTTTAAATTCTACTTTCAAAAGCAGCTTAACATAGAACATGTAAAAATGAACTTCATAGCCTTTGAATATTGCTGGGCATTATAGGGAAATCATGCATGCTCTAGAATGCCCTTCAAGCCAATCAGAAACAAGATTTCAAAAATCCCACGGTATAAGTGGCCATAATGTACGTCACTTTACCACAACATACATGGCACCAAATGTACAGGGTGTTGTGACAATTATGGGAAACATCAAACACCACAAACATGAATAAATCATTGATTTAGCCGACTGTCTTTTCTCATTATGCCCCTAATGGAGAGATTATTGTCACAGCAGAGCAAAAGCCTCAACAACAAAAAAAACTATTGCATTTAGTGGTTGATTTAGGATGTTTGAAACAGTTACTGATTGTGGCTGATTTCCCCTTAATGCACATAAAAGCTTTGTCTAATCAACATATAAAATGTCTTGGGATTTGCGCATCAAAAATTCTGACTCAGGATTTTAGGCAACGACATGGTTTCACTGTGATGTTGATGCTTGATTGACAAAAGCTGAAATGATCATGGCTTCTGATTATGTAGGGGGTGTCATTGTGAAATATGTCAATGTGAATAATTGCTGTTACGTGTCACCACACACACACTGTGTTCAATTCAGCCTGAGGGGAACCATGTATCATGTAGTGGAGTCATGTAGCCATGATAAACATTGGGTTGGAATGAAAAAATTACTTGTAACCAAAACACAAGTGAAAACTCATTCAGAGCCAAAGGTGAGGTGGTTCTGTTGTGATGGGAATCAAGATCTTCTAGAAAACTGCTTCTATTTCAGGAGCTTTGCATAACAACACTTATAGACAATAGACACACTAACACACACAGATACACAAACGCAGTTTAGCAATATGACATCATCATACACAGCGGGGTGACTTCCTGC
This sequence comes from Salvelinus fontinalis, assembly GCF_029448725.1. NCBI lineage: Eukaryota > Metazoa > Chordata > Actinopteri > Salmoniformes > Salmonidae > Salvelinus > Salvelinus fontinalis. The sequence continues at coordinate 19,501,005 of NC_074695.1, forward strand.
TTACAAAAAAGGATTTCTAATCCGCCAAGACTGTTACTATTGGCTCTTCCTAATATGGACATTCCTGCCACATTGGTTCTGACTGAATTGTTGTTCCTGATGGCTGGCCTTTAAGCTGTCGAGGCAGCAGAACAGAGAAAACCCCAACCCCGTTACCCTCTGCCCCCGGGTTGGTCACAGCAAACGGATCATTACAATAGAATGGTGCAGCACTACACCCACACTGTTGACCCCTGTTACATGAAGATGCAGTTTACACATCTTTAAACAAGATTACTTGTCTAGATGAATTGATAATAACTTAGCCATGTTCTGACAGCAAATATATGCTATCCGTTGTGTAACAGTTGCTCAAACTGAGAACAATATGTTGCTTTTTGTTTTTCTGAAGTTGTTTTTATTTTTCCAGACTATATGTTAGCAAGAGCATTTAGGGCTGGATTGATTGCATGTGGTATCTAAGGCGAAAACTATGTATGTACTGAACACTTTTTAACAGTACAATCACCTCTGCTTTATACAGCTGCACTCTCTACAACTAAACTCAGCAAAAAAAAGGAAACGTCCTCTCACTGTCAACTGCGTTTATTTTCAGCAAACTTAACATGTGTGAATATTTGTATGAACATAACAAGATTCAACAACTGAGACATAAACTGAACAAGTTCCACAGACATTTAAGCACCAGCTGTCAGAGCAGCTCACAGATCACTGCACCTGTACATAGCTCACCTGTAAATAACCCATCCAATCTACCTCATCCCCATACTGTATTTATTTATTTATCTTGCTCCTTTGCACCCCAGTATCTATACTTGCACATTCATCTTCTGCACATCCTACCATTCCAGTGTTTAATTGCTTTATTGCAATTACTTAACCACCATGGCCTATTTATTGCCGTACCTCTCTTATCCTACCTCATTTGCACATGCTGTATATAGATTTTTCTACTGTATTATTGATTGTATGTTTGTTTATTCCATGTGTAACTCTGTGTTGTTGTATGTGTCGAACTGCTTTGCTTTATCGTTGCCAGGTCGCAGTTGCAAATGAGAACTTGTTCTCAACTAGCCTACCTGGTTAAATAAAGATTAAATAAAAAGATGTAAAACACATGTGACTAACAGAAATGGAATAATGTGTCCCTGAACAAAGGGGGGGTCAAAATCAAAAGTAACAGTCAGTATCTGGTGTGGCCACCAGCTGCATTACGTACTGAAGTGCATCTCCTCCTCATCGACTGCACCAGATTTGCCAGTTCTTGCTGTGAGATGTTCCCCCACTCTTCCAACAAGGCACCTGCAAGTTCCTGGACATTTCTGGGGGGAATGGCCGTAGCCCTCACCCTCTGAACCAACAGGTCCAAGACGTGCTCAATGGGATTGAGATCCGGGCTCTTCGCTGGCCATGGCAGAACACTGATATTCCTGTCTTGCAGGAAATTATGCACAGAATGAGCCGTATGGCTGGTGGCATTGTCATGCTGGAGGGTCATGTCAGGATGAGCCTTCCGGAAGGGTACCACATGTCTTCCCTGTAACGCGATTGCCTGCAATGACAGCAAGTTCAGTCCGATGATGCTGTGACACACCGCCCCAGACCATGACGGACCCTCCACCTTCAATTCGATCCCACTCCAGAGTACAGGCCTCCGTATAATGCTCATTACTTCGACGATAAACGCGAATCTGACCATCACCCCTGGTGAGACAAAACCGCGACTCGTCAGTGAAGAGCACTTTTTGCCAGTCCTGTCTGGTCCAGCGACGGTGGGTTTGTGCCCATAGGTGACGTTGTTGCCGGTGATTGGTGGTAAGGACCTGCCTTACAACAGGCCTACAAGCCCTCAGTCCAGCCTCTCTCAGCCTGTTGCGGACAGTCTGAGCACTAATGGAAGGATTGTGCATTCCTGGTGTAACTCGGGTAGTTGTTGTTGCCATCCTGTACCTGTCCCACAGGTGTGATGTTCGGATGTACCGATCCTGTGCAGGTGTTACACGTGGTCTGCCATTGCGAGCACGATCAGCTGTCTGTCCTGTCTCCCTGTAGTGCTGTCTTAGGCGTCTCACAGTTCAAACATGGCAATTTACGGACATTGCAATTTATTGCCATGGCCACATCTGCAGTCCTCATGCCTCCTTGCAGCATGCCTAAGGCACGTTCACGCAGATGAGCAGGTACCCTGGGCATCTTACTTTTTGTGTTTTTCAGAGTCAGTAGAAAGGCCTCTTTAGTGTCCTAAGTTTTCATAACTGTGACCTTAATTGCCTACCATCTGTAAGCTGTTAGTGTCTATTCAACCGTTCCACAGGTGCATGTTCATCATTTTTTTATGGTTCATTGAACAAGCATGGGAAACAGTGTTTAAACCCTTTACAATGAAGATCTGTGAAGTTATTTTGATTTTACGAATTATCTTTGAAAGACAGGGTCCTGAAAAAGGGACGTTTCTTTTTTTTAATATAAAATTGCCTTTTGTTACACTCCAATTTCCGTCTTGTGTGAAATACCGTAACTACCAATCCCACAACACAATACATTTTGTAGCTGTAAAAAAACGTATGACAAAAAATCTTCAGTTTGAATGTTTTGTTATGCCTATGATCCCATCGGTGCCCTGATTATAATGATTACAATAAATATTCTAATAGTATTTCTCTGATTCCTGACAGACTTTCCTTGGCAACGCCATAGCAACCAAAAATACCACTAAGAAAACAAAATTGGATTTCAATTCAAGAACAATTTTCAGAAGTTTCAGTGTGCAGCCACAAGACCAACCACAAATTAAAACGATTTACTTCATCAGTGGCTCTAAGGACCTTGTGGCTTATGTCCAAACTAATTAAATAAATTATTGTGATTAAGGAGAGGCAGGTTAGCAAGTCGCAAATTGTGACAAATTAATGTCAGAGCGCAGGCGTCTTCAGCCACCAATCACTGGGTGAGGAAGGATCCTAGGGGTTCTAAAAATGGATGGATCGGAGTGCGTCACGGTCAGTGGATGGTTATTAGGCACCTGCACTGTCAGTCCCTCTGAGCCAATGATTACAGTTGGCCTTCTCTCTGTTTCCCGCCTGTCACATTAGAGTGAACCACCCCAAGCGAAGCCAAAGATTATGGAGTACATTGACATTCGCCTATTCCTCTCTGGCAAAGCATCACTGTAACATTTAGCCTGCTTGGTATCCAATGGGAGCAATCTGTGTTTGGTTTGCCACTGGTTGTTTCTGAAGAACAGAGGGAACCAGCATTACTCATAGAAGGATATGTGTAAGATGACGAGAGACACTTAGGTCACAATGATCAGCATCTTGAATCGACTCAACAGCTTGAACAAAACCTACAGTCCACTGTTGTGATGGTCAATAGAGAGCAATAGTAATAGCGTCTTTTTGTAGGCACTAACTCCGCCATGGTTCGTGGTCAAAGCTTATAGGGATATTAATGTTTTTATTATTTTATTTTCTAATAAACGCTGAAAATATGTCCTGTGGTAAACACATGCTTATGAGATCTTATAGGTTTTGTTCTGTGAGATCATCTTAATCAACTAACAACACTTTTTGTGAATTTTGAAGCATTTATGTAATCAAAACAGGCACATAAAGAACATAAAGGCCTCATAATTCATAAAGGCCATGTTAACTGACTGATATCTCATAGAACAAAATGTATAAGATCTCCTTAGCCTGTGTTAACCTCAGACATTATTTTCTGCATTTATCCCAAAACCCCATTAATTTCCCCCACAGGAATGACTGAACGAACCAGAGGTAACTCATTCCCGGTTTTTAGGAAAACAAGCTGGTGAGCTCTATGACACTGCAGTGATTCCCCACAGCATTCCATATCTTTATGGAATTGTCACGTTCCTGACCTGTTTTCTCTTGTTTTTGTATGTGTTTAGTTGGTCAGGGTGTGAGTTGGGGTGGGCATTCTATGTTATGTGTTTCTATGTTTAGGTTCATTGTCATTTAGCCTGATATGGTTCTCAATCAGGGACAGGTGTTTTACGTTTCCTCTGATTGAGAACCATATTAAGGTAGGTTGTTCACACTGTTTGTTTGTGGGTGGTTGTCTTCCGTGTCTGTATGTCTACCACACGGGACTGTTTCGTTTGTCGTTTCGTATATGTAGTCTGTTCCTGTTCGTGCGTTCTTCATAGTTTGTAAGTTCTCAAGTCAGGTCTGTCTACATCGTTTATTTGTTTTGTAGTCTGTTATAGTGTTTTCATGTTTCGTCTTACTTTAATAAATTCATTATGTCATATAACATCGCTGCGCTTTGGTCCAATCCCTACTCCTCCTCTTCGGACGAAGAGGAGGAGAACGACCGTTACAGGAATACCACAAAAGTATAACAAATAGACCATTTTAGTTTCAACAAACCATATCCCATCTGCTTCTAAAATCCTAAATATTCAGTAAATCTTTCATGAAAATTACTAATTTATTGATGCTCCAAGGATATTATACTGGTAAAAATCAAGAATAAAAGTTATTGAGACAATCCTCTCCTCTTCTTTGCCCAAAGACAGTAAAAAACATGTTCCACTCTAAATTGCAGAACAATTAGTTATTTATTCTTCATGCTCCAACGGTCAAAATTCTCAAATAAATGATCTTAAATTCCTCTCCTCTTCTTAGCCTAAAGACATGGATGGCAAAGATACGATAGATAAAACCCTTATATTCTCCAGTTTTGTTTACTCTCTAGGGCCAGTAGTAACAGGTGTCTCCAGTCACAGGAGAACCCTTGTAGTTGTTGTGTTTTAGAACTCTGCTGTGCCTTTAAACACCTCCTTAAGGGAGATTTGTATTTCCCAGGGATCTCGGAGAAAGAGATGAAACAACACAGAGCCAGATACATTTTTCTCTCTCCACCAGATCGGGTGAGGTCTGGCCCTCTCTCGATGTGCCTCTCTGTGCAGGCGCTATGCCATGCTATCTATCGCAGCTTTGCCACAGGGCATGTTCTCTCCAGATTGCTTGTGAGTCACTGGCCTGGGCTGTGATTCCCTCTGTCTGTAGTGCTCATGCATTTCCAACTGTGCCTCCAAACTGACTCAAACTGTCTTTGGAAAGCACTACCAGGTTATACAGAAAATTTCAAGGGTCTGAGATATATAGGATTGACTGTGGCTTCGAAATGCAACACAAATGAAGCAGATTTCCAACAGTACCTTGAGAATTTGACTCAAATTGCTTGGGAAATATAGTGAGCAACATACTTCAAGTGTCTGATAAAGGCTATGGCTGAGATCCTGGAATTGTGCCATTCACGGCATTGTAATGTAACAAATATGAAGTTGATCATAAGTGATCCTTATTTGGTGACATTTTCTGGTCACACTTTGAATCAACATTGACGTTTCTGTAAGCTTTCAGAGGTCATTGGTTTGGTAATGAGTCAAAGGTTTCAGAAAAGTCTGTGTAAACACAAGTACATTATAGTTTATTAACTATACGAAGCTTAAATGCATCATACATTTTTTTATTTCATATTTTATCCCCTTTTTCAATCTTGTCTCATCGCTGCAACTCCCCAACGGGCTTGGGAGAGGCAAAGGTGGAGTCATGCGTCCTCCGAAACATGACCAGCCTTAACACCCGCCAGCTTAACCCGGAAGCCAGCTGCACCAATGTGTCGGAGGAAACACTGTTCAACTGGCAACCGGGGTCAGCCCGCAGGCACCCGGCCCACCACAAGGAGTCACTAGAACACGATGAGCCAAATAAAGCCCCTCCGGCCAAACCCTCCCCTAGCTGGGACGACGCTGGGCCAATTGTACTACTGACCCGTGAATGGACCCGGGTCTGTATTAACGCCTCTAGCACTGTAATGCAGTGCCTTAGACTGCTGCGCCACTCAGGAGGCCCCTAAATACATCTTAAGTTATTTTTAAGCTAGACACATTCATGTTCAGTTTAGATCAAATGACCGAAACTGAGTCAAAATGTTTCCAGTCTCTTATAAATGAAATATTTGGAATTTAAAACAGAATCACGGTCTGTTAAATGCAAAACTCACACCGAGGTTGAATTATGCATATCATATATCTTATTAGTCATACTGTTGGTTACTTTGATTCGTTTTGTATTCTCTGTCATTATTTAATAATCCTGTCTACTTGGTATGAGCAGAGTGGGATTTTTTTTTCACCCTCTACTATGGACTGGTTTCTCTATAGACCATTTTCTCTGTTTCTCCACACGTTACGTGAAATGGATTTTTGACCACAGAGATACTGAGCTCTGCCTGTCACTCACTCTCTCTTCCCCTCTCTCTGGCTCACTCGCTCTCTCTTTCTCTTTCTCTTTCTCTTTCTCTTTCTCTTTCTCTTTCTCTTTCTCTTTCTCTCTATGTCTCTCTCTCTCTCTCACCTCTCTTTTCAAATCAGTTTTTTATGCAGGCAAGAATCAACGCCTGGAGCAAACCTTATGCTTATGAATTGCGGAATCGAAAAAAGGCCCTTTTCTGATGCAAGTGGGTGGATTTAATAAATACTGAATACATTAGTACAAGAAATATCTCCAGGGCTATAATTGCTTTGCTAGCCTTCAACATTGTCCACCATATCCAAACGTCATTTACTTTAATCCACACTACTTTACATTTTTCATATAACCAACAGTTGGTTTCGTACAGTATAATGCATAAGGAGAGAGTGGGGTAAGTTGAGCCAAAGGGGTAAGATGAGCCAACCCTGTTTCTAGGGAACCATACACAAAATGTATAATTTGACCAAATATTTTATTTTATAATTATGAAATGTTAATGAAAACCATTTGTATCTCTCCTGTCACTCTTACTTTGATGAAAACCCTTCATGCAATATTTTTAATCCTTCACTCATGCTGCCAAACATACCCTCGTAAAACTGACCATCCTAACGATCCTCGACTTTGGCGATGTCATTGACAAATTAGCCTCCAACACTCTACTCAACAAATTGGATGCAGTCTATTACAGTGTCATCCGTTTTGTCACCAAAGCCCCATATACTACCCACCACTGCGACTTGTATGCTCTCGTTGGCTGGCCCTCGCTTCATACTCGTCGCCAAACCCACTGGCTCCAGGTCATCTACAAGTCTCTGCTAGGTAAAGCCCCACCTTATCTCAGATCACTGGTCACCATAGCCGCACCCACCCGTAGCACGCGCTCCAGCAGGTATTTCTCACTGGTCACCCCCAAAGGCAATTCTTCCTTTGGCTGCCTGTCCTTCTGCTGCCAATGACTGGAACGAACTGCAAAAATCTCTGAAGCTGGAGACTCTTACCTCCTTCCCTAGCCTTAAGTTCCAGCTGTCAGAGCAGCTCACAGATCACTGCACCTGTACATAGCTTATCTGTAGATTGGATGGGCTATTTATCTCATCCCCATACTGTAGTTATTTATTTATCTTGCTCCTTTGCACCCCAGTATCTATACTTGCACATTCATCTTCTGCACATCCTAACATTCCAGTGTTTAATTGCTTTATTGTAATTACTTCGCCACCATGGCCTATTTATTGCCTTACCTCTCTTATCCTACCTCATTTGCACATGCTGTATATAGATTTTTCTACTGTATTATTTATTGTATGCTTGTTTATTCCATGTGTAACTCTGTGTTGTATGTGTCGAACTGCTTTGCTTTATCTTTGCCAGGTCGCAGTTGCAAATGAGCACTTGTTCTCAACTAGCCTACCTGGTTAAATAAAGGTAAAAAAAAGAATTATAAAAAAGGATTGTCTTGAAATTCGTTTTCTTTTGTGTGCACTGGGGAACCTTTTGACGTTAATCTAAGGAAATGTCCTTTCTTGCAGTGGTTATGTCTTTCTTTCAGTAGACAGTTCCCACTCTCAGAAAATGTTAGGCCATCAATGGGAATGATCATAATTTTCTCCATTTATCTTAGTCTACCCTCCTTGTCCTCCTTCATGCCCTCAAGACACTGCCAATCCAATCAAACCCACAACCCTGGTGTAGCAAGCAACATTCTCTACCAACTGACCCACACAGGACTTTCAACACCACCACAGCGTGACTGATAATAATTTATCCCAGTGGTGTTCAATGGGGTTGAGGTCAGGGCTCTGAGCAGGTCGTCAAGTTCTTCCACACCAATCTCAACAAACCATTTCCGTATAGACCTTGCATTGTGCAGGGGGGCATTGTCATGCTGAAACAGGATAGGGCCTACCCCAAACTGCTGAAACTGGAAAGGTCCTTCCCAAAACTGTGGAAGCACAGAATCGTCTAGATTGTCATTGTATGTTGTAGCGTTAAGAGTTCCCTTCACTGGAACAAAGAGACCTAGCCTGAATCATGAAAAACATCTAGCTGATGATTCCTCCTCCACCAAACTTTACAGTTGGCATTATGCATTGAGGTAGGTAGAGTTCTCCTGGTATTCGGGGAACCTACATTTGTACGTTGGACTGCCAGATGGTGAAGCATGATTCATCACTCCAGAGAACGAGGTTCCACTGCTTCAAGATCCAATAGCGGCGAGCTTTACACCACTCCTGCTAATGCTTGCCATTGCGCATGGTGATCTTAGACTTGTGTGTGGCTGCTCGTGAATCTCCCAACGAACAGTTCTTGTGCTGATGTTGCTTCCAGAGGCAGTTTGGAACTTGGTAGTGAGTGTTGCAACCGAGGACAGACAATTTTTACGTGCTACATGCTTCAGCACTCGGCGGTCCCATTCTGTGAGCTTGTGTGGCCTACCACTTCACCGCTGAGCCGTTGTTGCTCTTAGATGTTTCCACTTCACAGTAACAGCACATACAGTTACAGAAATTTGATGAACTGACTTGTTGGAAAGGTGGCAACCTGAGCTCTTCAGTAAGGCCATTCTACTGCCAATGTTTGTCTATGGAGATTGCATGGCTGTGTGGTCGATTTTATACACCTGTCGGGTGTGGCTGAAATAGTCAAATCCACAAATTTGAAGGGGTGTCCAGATATTTGTGTGTATATATAGTGTAGTACAGTGCCTTGGAAAGTATCAGACCCGTTTACTTTTTGCACATTCCAGCCTTATTCTAAAATGGATTACATTTTGCACACAATACCCTATAATGACAAAGCAAAACAGTTTTTTTTAAATTCTTGCAAATGTACAAAAAAACGGAAATATTACATTTATATAAGTATTCCGACCCTTTACTTAGTACTTTGTTGAAACACCTTTGGCAGCAATTACAGCCTCGAGTCATCTGGGTATGACGCTACAAGCTTGGCACACCTGTATTTTGGGAGTTTCTCCCATTCTTCTCTGCAGATCCTCTGTCTCGTCAGGTTGGATGGGGAGCGCCACATCACAGCTTTTTCTAGGTCTCTCCAAAGATGTTTGATCCGGTTCAAGTCCAGTCTCTGGCTGGGCCACTCAAGGACATTCAGAGACTTGTTCTGAAGCCACTCCTGCGTTGTCTTGGCTGTGTGCTTAGGGTCGCTGTCCTGTTGGAAGGTGAACCTTCGCCCCAGTCTGATGTCTTGAGCGCTCTGGAGCAGGTTTTCATCAGGGATCTCTCTGTACCTTGCTCCGTTCATCTTTCCCTCGATCCTGACTAGCCTCTCAGTCCCTGCCGCTGAAAACATCCCCACACCACCATGCTTCACCGTACGGATGGTGCCAGGTTTCCTCCAGACATGTTGCTTGGCATTTAGGCCAACGAGTTCAATCTTGGTTTCATCAGACCAGAGAATCTTGTTTCTCATGGTCTGAGAGTCATTTAGGTGCCTTTTGGCAAACTCCAAGCAGGCTGTCATGTGGCTTCCTTCAGGCCTGATTGGTGGAGTGCTGCAGAGACAGTTGTCCTTCTGGAAGGTTCTCCCATCTCCACAGAGGAACTCTGGAACTTTGTCAGAGTTACCATGGGGTTCTTGGTCATCTCCCTAACAAAGGCCCTTCTCCCCCGATTGCTCAGTCTGACCAGGCGGCCAGCTCTAGGAAGAGTCTTGGTGGTTCTAAACTTCTTCCATTTCAGAATGATGGAGGCCACTGTGTTCTTGGGGACCTTCAATGCAGCAGACATTTTTTGGTAACCTTCCCTAGATCTGTGCCTCAACACAATCCTGTCTTGGAGCTCAACGGACAGTTCCATCGACCTCATGGCTTGGTTGTCACGACTTCCGCCGAAATCGGCTCCTCTCCTTGTTCGGGGGGCGTTCGGCGATAGACGTCACCGGCTTTCTAGCCATCGCCGCTCCATTTTTTCATATGTCCATTTGTTTTGTCTTGCCCTATACACACCTGGTTTTCATTCCCTAATCAATTTACATGTATTTAGCCCTCTGTTTCCCATCATGTCTTTGTGTGTAATTGTTTGTGTTGTGGATTATTGTTGGGCGCTTTACTTTTGCCATGTTCCTTGTTTTTGGCACGTTATTATTTCTATGTGCTGTATTTTGTAGTACTGAATTAAAGTGCGCTTGTTCACTACACTCTGCCCTCCTGCACCTGACTTCGCCTCCCGTACACACCCTTGACATTGGTTTTTACAAAGACATGCACTGTCAACTGTGGAACCTTATATAGACAGGTGTGTGCCTTTCCAATTCATGTCCAATCATTTGAATTGACCACAAATGGACTCCAATCAAGTTGTAGAAACATCTCAAGGATGATCAATGGAAACAGAATGCACCTGAGCTCAATTTCGAGTCTCATAGCAAAGGTCTGAATACTTATGTAAATAAAATATATATTTTTTTATTTTAAATAAATAAATATATACAAATCAGTTTCACTTTGTTATTATGGGGTATTGTGTGTTGATTGATGAGGATTTCTTTTTTTCGTCCATTTTAGAATTTTTTTTATTTTTTTTATTTCACCTTTATTTAACCAGGTAGGCTAGTTGAGAACAAGTTCTCATTTGCAACTGCGACCTGGCCAAGATAAAGCATAGCAGTGTGAACAGACAACAACACAGAGTTACACATGGATTAAACAATAAACAAGTCAATAACATGGTAGGAAAAAGAGAATCTATATACAATGTGTGCAAAAGGCATGAGGTAGGCAATAAATCGAATAATTACAATTTAGCAGATTAACACTGGAGTGATAAATCATCAGATGATCATGTGCAAGAAGAGATACTGGTGTGCAAAAGAGCAGAAAAGTAAATAAATAAAAGCAGTATGGGGGTGAGGTAGGTAAATTGGGTGGGTAGTTTACAGATGGACTATGTACAGCTGCAGCGATCGGTTAGCTGCTCGGATAGCAGATTTTTAAAGTTGTTGAGGGAGATAAAAGTCTCCAACTTCAGAGATTTTTGCAATTCGTAATGCTGTAACGTAACAATGTGGTCTGAATACTTTCCGAATGTGCTGTAGCTGTCAATAATCATAATTTAGATTAATGTTATGCTTGTAAAAGATCATTTGTCATACAATAAGTAGTTTACATCTATATTTGATAAGTATTCTTATCTTGTTCTCATGTATATGTGTTTCTCTTGTCCTTCCACACATTCAGGGTTTTTGTTTGACATCACTTTCTGAGTGTGAAAGTACACTAGATAGAACACAACTTTATATTGCATAATGATTATAAGATCTCAGCTGTGAAACTGTACGTATTAGGCCCCACATGACCACTCATTAGTATCCTGTTACAGTATTGTCCATTCATGTCTCGGTCGGCGCAGGTGAAGCAGGTTAAATTCAGTTTTATTTGAGCCCCAACTCTGGTCTTCAGCCATTGTTAAAAGCATCCCAGTAGGGATGTGTACCTGAAGGCAGACAGCTTGACACTGCATGGACAGAGTGTTTTGAAGGGATTGCTCTGTGGGATTGCTCTGCTTCTTTAGAAGGGATTGCTCAGTGTGGATACCAGACCAAACCAGACCCCACTACAAGCCTCAGCGGGATGGTCTGGAAGGGAGGACAGGGAATGACAGATCAAAGAGAGATGGAGGGATGAGGGATGAATGGTGTTGGACTGAAAATGTGAAAAATCAACATCCAGTCTTTCTGGACACCATTATTAGATTGTGTCAGCCTGAACAGAGAGGGGAAACTACTTTAGTTGATGGGATTGATTAACAGAGTCGGGCCCTAGGTAATACCAACAGGGGGAAACTTGTTTTGTGTGGAGTTGAGTGAAGAGTTGAGTGCAGTGGTAGCAAATAGGATTGTATAGAATGGTAGGCCCTCAAAAGGAAAAGCTATTTTATTTGGAGCGGATTTAAGACTGATATATTCAGCAGTGGTTTGGTAGCAAATCGGATAGATTTGATAGAATGTGTAGTGGCTCAAAAAGATGGACAGTAGTTTCCTCTGTCATTTATAATCTCCTGCCAGCAGGGATTTGTACTGTAACATGTAATTGTACAAAAGAGATATAAAATGACAATCTGCCCTGTTGGTAAAGTTTAATGCAGTTTAAATGCACATAATTAGATGTAAGCCTCTGTCTGCTTACTGTTCAGCCAGCGTTGGTTTACCCAAATTACCTAGACCCCAAAAATCTAAAATCATTCTAAACTGGGAGATTTGAACTGTACATCAATTGCTATTGAATACATCTAGGAATAGCAGTTTATAATTACTCTGGCTGTCACGCCCTGACCTTAGTATTCTTTGTTTTCTTTATTATTGTTGGTTAGGTCAGGGTGTGACATGGGTGATTATATGTTTAGCCCTGTCTAGGGTTTTTGTATGTTTATGGGGTTTGTTTACCAGTCTAGGGGTTTTGGATGTCTATGGTTGCCTAGATTGGTTCTCAATTAGAGGCAGCTGTTTATCGTTGTCTCTGATTAGGAACCATATTTAAGCAGCCATATTCCTTGAGTATTTTGTGGGTGATTATCTATGTCTATGTTAAGTTGCTTGTGTCAGCACTATGATTATATAGCTTCACGTTCGTTTTGTTGTTTTTGTATAGTTCATTCCGTGTTCTTTCTTTATTAAAAGAAGATGAATTCAAATCACGCTGCGCTTTGGTCTCATCGTTATAACGAACGTGACACTGGCCCTGGCTCTGTCTGAGTGTGGGGGAAGCATGACTGCTAAAGATGAAGGTACAGAAAGTCATTAGTTCATCTCATTCAAATCTGAATGACCCTGTAGAGTGGGAGAAATTGATCCATGGGTTACACATATCATAAATAGGTGTAAAGAAGAAATTTGAATTTTGCGCACTAATACATTTGCGGAAAATCATGATCAGGTTTTTAATAGTATCACAATTGATGAATGACCCTAACAAATCCTGTGATCAACAGGAGTGCAAGTAAATCAACTCTGGTCATTTCCTTCACTTCATAGCTCTCTTATCGCTCATAATTCCCCAATCGTTTTGAGCATTGCCACCTTCATGTTGCCTGTTACAAATAAATATAGATAGTCAGTGTGGGTTTACAGTGTATAGCAGAAATATTTCGGGTTTTCTGGAACAAAAAGGAGCTTAGGTGGTGGGCGTGGCAGGGGGCATGCCAATGGGTGCGGTCGGCCTGTCGGCATGGCTGAAGTTTCCACCCAACCTTTTTGTCAGATGAAACATGTCGTGACAGGCCTGATGGAAAACTTTCCAAATGTGACAAACCAGAATATGCTAGAAAATGGGGGATCTTTTTGTTTCTGTAAAATTAATTATGCGAGAAATTGGTGGAAATGCTTTTATGCGCAAATATTGACATAATAATCCTCAGGGAAGCATGCTGTTAATTAGGCTACAGATTAAATATATTATGATGAACTTCCCAGGATGGTGAAAGTGCAAGGTTGATGCTTTTGTCACGACTTCCGCCGAAGTCGGTCCCTCTCCTTGTTCGGCGGCATTCGGCGGTCGACGTCACCGGCTTTCTAGCTACCGCCGATCCACTTTTCATTTTCCATTTGTTTTGTCTTTGTTTCACACACCTGTTTTCAATCTCACAAACACCTGTTCATTATTTAACCCTCTGTTCCCCACATGTTTTTTGTGAGTGTCACGCCCTGACCATAGATTGCTTTGTATGTTTCTATGTTTTGTTTTGTCAGGGTGTGATGTGGGTGGGCATTCTATGTTGTATGTCTAGGTTGTCTATTTCTGTGTTTGGCCTGGTGTGGTTCCCAATCAGAGGCATCTGTCTATCGTTGTCTCTGATTGGGAGCTATACTTAAGTAGCCTGTTTTCCATTGTGTGTTGTGGGTGATTGTTTCCTGTGTTAGTGTTTGTTTCACATTTCAGGACTGTTTCGGTTTTCGTTATCATTCACTTTGTTATTTTTGTATTTTGTCGTGTTCAGTTTTATTAAAACTATCATGGACACTTACCACGCTGCGTATTGGTCTGATCCTTCATACTCCTCGTCTGAAGAGGAGGAAAATCGTTACAGTGAGTGATTGTTTGTTGTATGGTGGTCCGTATTGTGTGGCCGTGTATATTACGTTTATATATTTTGATTTTTGAGTAAAAGTGTTTTTATTATTATATCTGCTGTCCTGCACCTGACTCATCTCAACAGCTACACACAGACAACGTTATAGCTTGATGCTGTTTTCCAATAAATATCAAGGGTCTTATTCTGGTGACATGATGATCGATGCTTGGCTGTCATTTGACAAGTAAAAAAATCTTGGTCTTTTGTCCAAATTTTATTTTATGTGTCACACGCGCCGAATACAACAGGTGTAGACCTTACCATGAAATGCTTACTTACAAGCCCTTAACCAACAATGCAGTTTTAAGAAAAATAATAGTTAAGAAAAATATTAACTAAATAAACTAAAGTAAAAAATTAAAGAGCAACAATAAAATAACAATAACGAGGCTAGGGGGTACTGGTACAGAGTCAATGTGCGGTGGTACAGGTTAGTCAAGGTAGTTGAAGTAATATGTACATGTAGGTAGGGGTAAAGTGACTATGCATAGATAATAAACAGCGAGTAGCAGCAGCATAAAAAGTGGGGGATCAATGCAAATAGTCAGGGTAGCCTAGTCGCATGGCTTGGCTGTTAAGAAGCCTTTTGGACCAAGACTTGGCGCTCCGGTACCGCTTGCCGTGCGGTAGCAAAGAGAACAGTCAATGACTAGGGTGGCTGGAGTCTTTGACATTTTTTATGGCCTTCCTCTGACACTGCCTGGTATAAAGGTCCTGGATGGCAGAAGGTTTGTCCCCAGTGATGTACTGGGCCATATGCATTACCCTCTGTAGCACCTTGCTCTCGATGGTGCAGCTGTATAACTTTTTGACGATCTGAGGACCCATGCCAAATCTTTTCATTCTCCTGAGGGGGAATAGGCATTGTCGTGCCCTCTTCATGACTGTCTTGGTGTGTTTGGACCATGATAGCGTGTTGGTGATGTGGACACCAAGGAACTTGAAGCTCTCAACCTGCTCCACTACAGACCCAGACCCAGATCGATGAGAATGGTGGCGTGCTTGGCCCTCTTTTTCCTGTAGTCCACAATCATCTCCTTTGTCTTGATCACGTTGAGGGAGAGGTTGTTATCTTGGCACCACACGGCCAGGTCTCTGACCTCCTTCCTATAGGCTGTCTCGTTGTTGTCGGTGATCAGGCCTACCACCGTTGTGTCATCTGCAGACTTAATGATGGTGTTGGAGTCGTACTTGGCCACGCAGTCGTGGGTGAACAGGGAGTACAGGAGGGGACTAAGCACGCACCCTTGAGGAGCCCCTGTGTTGAGGATCAGTGTGGCCCTTACCATCTGGTGGCGTTCCGTCAGGAAGTCCAGAATCCAGATTCAGAGGGAGGTGTTTAGTCCCAGGGTCCTTAGCTTTGTGGTGAGCTTTAAGGGCACTATGGTGTTGAACACTGAGCTGTATTCAATGAACAGCATTCTCATGTAGGTGTCCCTTTTGTCCAGGTGGGAAAGGACAGTGTTGAGTGTAATAGAAATTGCGTCATCTGTGCATCTGTTGGGGCGGTATGCAAATTGGAGTGGGTCTAGGGTTTCTGAGAGGATGCTGGTGTTGATGTGAGACATTACCAGCCTTTCAAAGCACTTCATGGCTACAGATGTGAGTGCTACGGGTCAGTAGTCATTTAGGCGGGTTACCTTGGTGTTCTTGGGCACAGGCACTATGGTGGTCTGCTTGAAACATGTAGGTATTACAGATTCGGCCAGGGACAGGTTGAAGATGTCAGGGAGACACTTGCCAGTTGGTCAGTGCATGCTCTGAGTACACGTCCTGGTTATCCGTCTGGCCTTGCGGCCTTGTGAATGTTGACCTGTTGAAAGGTTTTGCTCACATCGGCTATGGCGAGCTTGATCACACAGTTGTCCGGAACAACTGGTGCTCTCATGCATGCTGCAGTGTTGCTTGCCTCGAAGTGCACAGGATGCACCTGAGCTCAATTTTGAGTCTCATAGCAAATGGCCTGAATACTGTAAATATGGTATTTCACTTTGTCGTTATGGGGTATTGTGTGTAGATAGAATCCATTTAAAATAACGCTGTAACGTACCAAAATGTCGAAAAAGGGAAGGGGTCTGAATAGTTTCCGAATGCACTGTACGTACATACATAAAATACATGACCAAAAGTATGTGGACACCTGCTCGTCGAACATCTCATTCCAAAATCATGGGAATTAATATGGAGTTAGTCCCCCTTTGCTGCTATAACATCTTCAACTCATCTGGGAAGGCTATCCACTAGATGTTGGAACATTGCTGCGGGGTCTTGCTTCCATTCAGCCACAAGCATTAGTGAGGTCGGGCACTGATGTTGGGCGATTAGACATAGCTCGCAGTCTGCGCTCCAAATCATCCCAAAGGTGTTTGATGGGGTTGAAGTCAGGGTTCTGTGCAGGCCAGTCACGGTCTTCTACGCTGATCGTAACAAACCATTTCTGTATGGACCTCGCTTTGTGTACAGGGGAATTGTCATGCTGAGACAGGAAAGGGCCTTCCCCAAACTGTTGCCATAAAGTCGAAAGCCCAGAATCGTCTAGATTGTCATTGTATGCTGTAGCATTCAGCTTTCCCTTCACTGGAACTAAGGGGCCAACCCTGAACTGTGAAAAACATCCCCAGACCATTGTTCCTCCTCCACCAAACTTTACAGTTGGCACTATGCATTGGGACAGGTAGCGTTCTCCTGGCATGCTCCAAATCCAGATTCTTCCGTCGGACTGCCAGATGGTGAAGCATGATTCATCACTCCGGAGAACGGGATTCCACTGCTCCAGAGTCCAATGGCGGCGAGCTTTACACCACTCCAGCTGACACTTGGCATTGCGCATGGTGATCTTAGGCTTGTGTCTGCTCGGCTGCTTGGCTGCTTTCTATGGCTGCTCGGCCATAGAAAACCCCATTTCATGAAACTTCCGAAGAACAGTTATTGTGCTGACATTGTTTCCAGAGGCTGTTTGGAACTCGGTAGTGTACTTCAGTACTTGGTGGTCCTGTTCTGTGAGCTTGTGTGGTCTAGCACTTCGCTGCTGAGCCGTTGTTGCTCCTAGACATTTTTTTTATTTTTTTTTATCCCCTTTTCTCCCCAATTTTCGTGGTATCCAATCGCTAGTAATTACTATCTTGTCTCATCGCTACAACTCCCGTACGGGCTCGGGAGAGACCAAGGTCGAAAGCCACGCGTCCTCCGAAGCACAACCCAACCAAGCCGCACTGCTTCTTAACACAGCGCGCCTCTAACCCGGAAGCCAGCCGCACCAATGTGTCGGAGGAAACACCGTGCACCTGGCCCCCTTGGCTAGCGCGCACTGCGCCCGGCCCGCCACAGGAGTCGCTGGAGCGTGATGAGACAAGGATATCCCTACCGGCCAAACACTCCCTAACCCGGACGGCGCCAGCCCAATTGTGCGTCGCCCCACGGACCTCCCGGTCGCGGCCGGCTGCGACAGAGCCTGGGCGCGAACCCAGAGACTCTGGTGGCGCAGCTAGCACTGCGATGCAGTGCCCTAGACCACTGCGTCACCCGGGAGGCCCGCTCCTAGACATTTCAACTTCACAGTAACAGCACTTACAGTTGAACGTGGCATCTTTAGCAGGGAAGAAATTTGACAAAATTACTTGTTGGAAAGGTGGTATCCTATGACAGTTCCACGTTAAAAGTCACTGAAAGCTTCAGTACAGCCATTTTACTGACACTGTTTGTCTATGGAGATTGCATTGCTATGTGCTAGGCTTCATACACCTGTCAGCAACAGGTCTGGCTGAAATAGCTGAATCCACTCATTTGAACAGGTGTCCACATACTTTTGTATATAAAGGGTATGTATGTACTGTATGTATTTGTGTTTACTTTTTGGTCTTAGGTGTCCCATTAAAATGGGGGGGGGGGGCACACCACTTGCAACCAAATATGGGTAACTGTTGGCAAGGAGTATAATAAGCAGATCTTTGCTTTAGAAACGTTTATATTATGTTCAGAATGATCTGCAGTCATTATTATACACTCTGCTTAAAATGTCTGTCTGACAGCAAAATTACTAAATACCAATAATACTGGAACCATTTTGTCATGTGAATCTTTTTCAATTCAATATTTTTATATATACTCCTTGCCAACAACAAATACTGTATGTTGCTCAGCTACAGCTACGGAATTTCAACAAAATCTGTCCTCTAAGAAGAAATACATGTGACTCACTATGTAGCGTATCTGCTGTATCTGCCACTCTTTTACCATGGGCTGATCAACAGTATGCTAATCATAGTCATCTGTCAGAGACATGGAGATGGAGTGATACAACAAGAAGAAATGAACAGATGGAATCATTGGATAAAAGCAGAGTGGACAGTAGCTAAAATGTTTCATATGGCACTGAAAGCACAGTATATTACTATGATTTAATTCAGAACCTGGGTAAAAATATGAACTTGCAATATGCACATAGATACTCAAATGAGTGCTGCGTGCAAGAGTACCAGTATCAAAATTTGTTAATGCTGAAAACTATGATCTCTGGTTGACTGATTTTTCCAACTAACTGAAAACATGCTCACCAGATTAACATGTTGATTGATCATCATTTGTTTACATTTTGAACTGTTTAATCATAACCATGTAAACTGTGAGGGTGATTAGTACAGTAGCAATACTGCTGTTACACCACCCAATGTTTTACATTTTCCACTGAAAATTAAAAAGGAACACAATACATTAAATGTTGAAAGGGTGGTCAGCTTCAACAGATGCACACTTGTTGAAGTCTTGGTAAATACTGATAGCACGTGATACCACTATGCATTTCCTATTACATGAGCTGTGAAAATTGTATTGTATCAATATCCTCTGAGATGAGCTAAATAAGAACAAATATGATGAAATACTCACTGTGGTTGTGCATCAGTTCTTCCAACAGTTGTGAGTTTTAGTTGATACAAAAAGCCAGCGGATCTCAAAGTGATCAAAAAGAGAAGAAAACATGAAATTCTAACTGTTGCTGTTGCTTCTGCATCGCACGACAACTGTGCTCTCTCTGCACACAGGCACAAGGCTTGCAGAGTATTACCAGGTTATTTGATGATCATGAGCAACAGGCTACAGCCTCGCCCCTCCCACTATATCAACAGCTAGCCTCGCAGCTATGACATCACAGGTGGGATGTGCCATTCTAACATTATTCTGAGAGCTTTTCACATAAATCCATAGCAACCAGCATCTAGCTAGCGAGCAGAGCGAAGGGTTCCCCCCCTGAAACAGGAATAATCACTCTCTTTTGGCCGTAGACTCATGTGGATGGTTTATATTTTCCCTCTGAAGATAGCGCCTGAGAAGGTTCACTCACTGTGGTTCCTCGTTTCTTTACATTTTTTTATTTAACCTTTATTTAAGTAGGCAAGTGAGTTAAGAACACATTCTTATTGACAATGACAGCCTACCCCGGCCAAACCCGGATGATGCTGGGCCAATTGTGCGCTGCCCTATGGGACTCCCAATCACGGCCGGATGTGATACAGCCTGGATTTGAACCAGGCACTGTAGTGAGGCTTCTTGCACTGAGATGCAGTGCCTTAGACCGCTGCGCCCCTCACTCTATGTACTCAGATAGCCGTCACTGTGTCCAAAATTAGACAGGTGTGAACTCACTGTTAGAATGAGTTGTTGGAGGTACAGTCTACCATTATCATCAGATATCCTCTTCCTCTATCCCATTCTCTATGTCCATTTCTGGTAACACTTTACAGAAAGTAGATTTTATACCTGTGTAGTAACTTTGTAATTACACTCTTAATAATCCCTCAGGCATACGACAGATGTTGATAATGGTAATGCCTCTACTTACTGTAGCTTGGAGAGCCAAAGGGTCTCTGTCTTGTAATTCTGATCAACTCACAGTAGGCTCTCTTTGGGTTGATTCCCCAGTCAATACATGTAATGCTTACTTAAGAATTTTTGTTTAGCTTCTTGTTGATATGGCTTTATTTATCATGGCTGAATACTGCACACATAGATGTATTTCACGGATCGGGTATTACAGAATGTTTTAAGGTATGGAATAATGTGGTAGTTATCAACAGGAATCATCATTAGCTCTTTAAATGTGTTTGTCACAGACAGCTAATTGTTATTTCACAGTTAATGAGGCCAAGGGTTCAAGACAAAAGCAACTCTGAGTTCATCACTTCTGAAGTTAATCCACATTATAGTTAACATGCAGAGTTGATTTGGTCATTACTTTATACTCAGTGATGTGTGAAGGGAGAATCCCTAAAGGTTTCAGGACTATAATCCAAGGAACCTCAGGCTGTAGTTTTCTGAACATAACGCGCAACCCAAACAGCGTTTTTTTTCTTATAAAAGTCATATTTATGTGTAACTGGGAGTCTCGTGAGTGCCAATGTCCGAAGATTATTAAAGGTAAGCGATTAATTTTATTGCTTTTCTGACTTTCGTGACCAAGCTAACCAAGCTAATATAAGGCAAACTGTTCTAGCATTGATTGAAACACTCACAAAAGCTTAGATTGCTTTTGTTGCAAAGCATATTTTCAAAGTCTGACACGATAGGTGGATTAACAACAAGCTAAACTGTGTTTTGGCATATTTCACTTGTGATTGCATGATTATAAATATTTTTAGTAATATTTTTGTATCTGATACGTTTGGGAATTTTCTTCTGCCTTTCAGCACCGGAACGAGGCTGTAGTTTTCTCAACATAACGCGCAACCCAAATGGCGTTTTTTTTGTTATAAAAGTAATGTTTATCGAACAAAAATAACATTTATTGTGTAAGTGGGAGTCTCGTGAGTGCAAACATCCGAAGATTATCAAAGGTAAGCGATTAATTTTACTGCTTTTCTGACTTTCGTGACAATGCTAATTTGGGGCTAGCTGTTGTAGCATTGATTGATACACTCACAAAAGCTTGGATTTCTTTCTCTGTAAAGCATATTTTCAAAATCTGACACGATAGGTGGATTAACAACAAGCTAAGCTGTGTTTTGGTATATTTCACTTGTGATTGCATGATTATAAATATTTTTAGTAATATTTTTGAATTTGGCACCCTGCAATTCAGCGGTTGTTTAGGGAAATGATCCCATAATCGGGATCTGTGCGCAGAAAGGTTAAATTGTTCGTAGTTCACCTGACTTGTCTTTTGTGAAAGGATAATACTCAAATTGCCAATTGACATTTTATTGTAGCAGGTTTCATTCCATCATTGTTGTCACTCAAAGAAGAGATTGTCAATAGAGCATTGATAACTGCGTATCAGCTTCCTACAGTAGGGTTGGCTTGCCATACTGTACTGTTATTATTGGGATGTATGTAAAGCTACAATGCAGCAGCATCACACAGTGGGGAAGTATGTGGGAGGCAGCTATGACCCCTGGCTATTTCTGACAGATTTCAGCTCTCAAATCCCTGTGTAATTCAGGTGTGAATAACAGCTTGATTGTACTGTACATTCACTTTGTTTACCGGTGGATAACAGACACCTTTAGAGTATAGGCATAGCAATATAGCAAAAAAAACAATTGGTTAAGAGTAATTCTTGAATTCAAGTAACTCAACTCTCTGCCATGTTAGGTATTCAACTCACTTCTCATAATATCCCCCTCTCTAGGGCCAGCAGTGTGGAAAATATCTGCTCACAGACAGTACTTCTGGACAAGTACTTCAGTATCTCTGCATTATCATTCATCACAGAACACAATTCTAAGAGTATGAACTCAAAAAACTTTCCTCTCCACTGTGTTTGGTATTCAACACACTTCCCCTTCCACCTCATGAAATGTTAAGCCGTCCACCTAGTAGCTCTGAAAACAGCCTCATTCATTCATTTGTACTAGCTAACACATCTGTTGTGTGAACCATCTTGCCAAAGGGTAGGTCTTCCAAAATATTAACAAACAGTTGATTCAGATTAGTCATCATCTTGGGGTAATGGCCACTATGAATTAAAAATACACTCTAAGTATCCAAGCAGTTTGGATCATTGTAAAAAAAAATAACAAAATGTTTTTAAAAATCTGAATACAAATTAGGAGGAATCTAATTGCGCTATTAAGTGTATTTGACCATGGCATGGGAATAACATATATTCATATTCATTCATATTATTTATCATGAACATAACAATTATTCCAATTCTGTAAGTGGTTTATGTACAGGTAACTGCCAAAATAATGGAATCGCCAACATAAAATATCTTAATAGGGCATTGGGCCACCACGAGCTGCCAGAACAGCTTCAATGTGCCTTGGCATAGATTCTACAAGTGTATGGAACTCTGTTGGATGGATATGACACCATTCTTCCAAGAGAAATTCCATCATTTGCTGATGGTGGTGGAAAACGCCATCTCAGGCACTGCTCCAGAATCTCCCATAAGTGTTCAATTGGGTTGAGATCTGGTGATTGAGACGGCCATAGCATACGGTTTACGTCATTTTCATGCTCATCAAACCATTCAGTGACCACTTGTGCCCTGTGGATGGGGGGTTGTCATCCACTCCCATCAGGATATAAAGGATTCAACGTAGGTTGAATGTTTACCTTGCCCTCTTAGGGGTTGAGTGGACCTAAACCACGGCAGGAAAATACACTCCACAGCATAACAGAGCTACCAGAACCCTCATTTACTCATGTGTTGTCACGTTCTGACCTTAGTTCCTTTTTTATGTCTTTGTGTTAGGTTGGTCAGGGCGTGAGTTGGGGTGGGTAGCCTATGTTCCTTTTTCTATGTTATTGTATTTCTGTGTTTGGCCTGGTATGGTTCTCAATCAGAGGCAGCTGTCGATCATTGTCTCTGATTGAGAATCATACTTAGGTAGCCTGTTTTCCCCATTTTGGTGGTGGGTGTTTGTTTCCTGTTTAGTGTTTGTTTCACCCTTCAGGACTGTTCGTTTGTTGTTTTTGTTGTTTTTGTTGTTTTGTCTATTCTTTATTAACAACCCCCCCCCAGCTATTACTATTATTAAAATACGGTGCGTATTTTTATTAAAGAATATGAACACTTACCACGCTGCACCTTGGTCTTCTTCTTCTCCTCCAGACGACTAGCGTTACATGTGTTTCCATTATTTTGGCAGTTACCTGTGTATTAGATGTGTGCATGCACTGTTAATTTTAATTTTTACAATGACAAGATAAAAATAATAAATATAATGTAATTATATAATAAAATTAGGCATCTATTTGTTCCTCGTGAAAATGTTTATGCATGTTGACAATTCATTTAATGAACCATAAACTATTCAGTACATTAAATGTATATTGCTACATTAATTACATCTTTATAATACATACAGATGAATCTTAAAGAGCAAGAACGGTTTATCAAGGCAATTCATTTGGCAATGCAATAAACTGTGATTTTCTTTCTACCATATAGAACAAAAACTACCATAAAAGTCTGTTTGTTAAGCTTTCTGTAGACTGAAATACAAAACAATCAATTCAATTAAAGTAGGTTGTTTTGCAGCCTTTATTTCAGACACATTGGCACCTAATTAACTGACTGCTTTTTGTTCTCCTTTTTATTGAAATTTTAATGACACAATTAGGAACCAGTGGGCAACTTAATTCCCCTCCTCACGAGCAGGGCTGGAGCAGAATGTCATTTGAGGAGCGTACAGTGTCAGTCATCCCTACTCCCGTTCCCTTTCTTCGGCGCTCGACGTCACCAGTCTACTAACCACCAGTCCTGGCAACTCACATTATGCACACCTGGCAACCATCATTAAGCACACCTGCTCCCCTTCGTTAAGCACACCTGAACTTCAAAATGACCTTGATTACTTCCCCTTTATTTAGCTCTCAGCAGCCTTAGTCTTCAGGCAGTATTGGTTTTGTTTATGTTCAGTATGCTACTCCTGTTTTGATATTCTTCATGTTTCTTATTATTATACTCACCTTCTGCACCTGCTTCCTGACTCCCTGTGTATACGTTACATACAGAGAGCAGTATGACTGATCATGCTGGAGTCATACAGTTGAAGTAGGAAGTTTACATACACTTAGGTTGGAGTCATTAAAACTCATTTTTCAACCACTCCACAGATTTCTTGTTAACAAACTATAGTTTTGGCAAGCTGGTTAGGACATATACTTTGTGCATGACACAAGTCATTTTTCCAACAATTGTTTACAGACAGATTATTACACTTGTAATTCACTGTAACACAATTCCAGTGGGTCAGAAATTTACATACACTAAGTTGACTGTTCCTTTAAACGGCTTGGAAAATTCCAGAAAAGGACGTCATGGCTTTAGAAGCTTCTGTTTGGCTAATTTACATAATTTGAGTCAATTGGAGGTGTACCTGTGGATGTATTTCATTGCCTACCTTCAAACTCAGTGCCTCTTTGCTTGACATCATGGTAAAATCAAAAGAAATCAGCCAAGACCTCAGAAGAAAAATTGTAGACCTCCAAAGGTCTAGTTCATCCTTGGGAGCAATTTCCAAACGCCTGAAGGTACCACGTTCATCTGTACAAACAATAGTGCGCAAGCATAAACACCATGGGACCACGCAGCCGTCATACCGCTCAGGAAGGAGACGCGTTCTGTCTCCTAGAGATGAACGTACTTTGGTGCGAAAAGTGAAAAAAATCCCAGAAGGACCATGTGAAGATGCTGGAGGAAAAAAGTACAAAACTATCTATATCCACAGTAAAACGAGTCCTAAATCGACATAACCTGAAAGGCCGCTCAGCAAGGAAGAAGCCACTGCTCCAAAACCGCCATAAAATAGCCAGACTACGGTTTGCAACTGCACATGGGAACAAAGATCATACTTTTTGGAGAAATGTCTTCTGGTCTGATGAAACAAAAATAGAATTGTTTGGCCATAATGACCATCGTTATGTTTGGAGGAAGAAGGGGGAGGCTTGCAAGCTGAAGAACACTATCCCAACTGTGAAGCTACATGTGGAAGTAACATGAGGAACTGATGCGCTTCACAAAATAGATGGCATCATGTGGAAGGAAAATTGTTTGGATATATTGATGCAACATCTCAAGACATCAGTCAGGAAGTTAAAGCTTGGTCGCAAATGGGTCTTCCAAAGGAACAATGACCCCAAGCATACTTCCAAAGTTGTGGCAAAATGGATTAACTTCACTAGGGTAGGGGACAGCATTCGGAATTTTGGATGAAATGCATGCCCAATTTAAACTGCCTGCTTCTCGGGCCCAGAAGATATGATATGCATATAACCGGTAGATTTGGATAGAAAACACTCTAAAGCTTCCAAAACTGTTATAATAGTGTCTGTGAGTATAACAGAACTGATTTGGCAGGCAAAAACCTGAGAAAAATCCATTCAGGAAGTTTTTTGTTTGTTTTGTTTTTGCAGTTTTCTATTCAATGCCATAACAGTATCCATTGACTTAGGACTCAAACTGCAGTTTCTATGCCTTCCACTAGATGTCAACAGTCTTTAGAAATAGTTTCAGGCTTGTATTCTGAAAAATTAGGGAATAAGAGTATTCGGAATGACTGGACGCTAAAGTGTCGCAGAGCTTTTTCATGCGCTCGACAGAGAGAGAGCAATTCTTGTTTACCTTTTAAATTGACGACGTTATTGTCCGGTTTAAATATTATCGAGTATTTAGGCTAAAAACAACCTGAGGATTGAATATAAACATCGTGTGACATGTTTCTATGAACTTTACGGATACAATTTGGATTTTTTTGTCTTCCTGTTTTGACTGCGTTTGAGCCTGTGGATTACAGAAGAAAACGCGCAAACAAAAAGGAGGTTTTTGTATATAAAGAGACTTTATCGAACAAAATAAACATTTATTGAGTAAATGAATGTCTGCTGAGTCAACCATATGAAGATCATCAAAGGTAAGGCATTCATTTTATCTCTATTTTTGACTCTGACTGTTCTACTTGGCTGGTTACTGTTTGTAATGAATTGTCTAGTGGGCTATGTTCTCAAATAATCGTAAGGTATGCTTTCGCCGTAAAGCATTTTTTAAATCACCGTGGTTGGATTCACAAGACGTTAATCTTTAAACCTATGTAAAATATGTTTTGTTTTCTGAATTTTTCATAATGATTATTTCTGTATTTGAATTTGGCGCCCAGTAGTTTCACTGGCTGTTGAAGAGGTGGGACGCTAACGTCCCACATACCCAAGAGAGGTTAAGGACAACAAAGTCAAGGTACTGGAGTGGCCATCACAAAACCCTGACCTCAATCCTATAGAAAATGTGTGGGCAGAACTAAAAAAGCTTGTGTGAGCAAGGAGGCCTACAAACCTGACTCAGTTACACCAGCTCTGTCAGGAGGAATGGGCCAAAATTCACCCAAATTATTGTGGAAAGCTTGTGGAAGGCTACCCAAAACATTTGACCCAAGTTAAACAATTTAAAGGCAATGCTACCAAATACTAATTGAATGTATGTAAACGTCTGACCCACTGGGAATGTGATGAAATAAATAAAAGCTGAAATAAATCATTCTCTCTATTATTATTCTGACATTTCACATTTTTAAAATGAAGTGGTGATCCTAACTGACCTAAGACAGGGAATTTTTACTAGGATTAAATTAGGAATTGTGAAAAACTGAGTTGAAATGTATTTGGTTAAGGTATATGTAAACTTCTGACTTCAACTGTATATAACCTGCTCTTCGCACATAAACAAAAGCATACAAAATGGCCCAAAACAACTAAATTTCATTTTATGGCTTTTTAACCAAATGTATTAAGATTTGAAGATGTGTTCTCTCCACTCTCCCAAATACCACCCTAACTAATGGTCTGAGGTATGAACATAATCCAGGGACGGAGCAGGGGTACTGTATGCAGTACTCTATGCATCTCATTGAGCAGGTTCAGAATTCTACTGTAATGATCAGGGTGGAGGTTTGAGCAATCAACCAAGACGAATATGATGAATGGTACTGTATAAATCAATATATCAGTAATGGATCAATACATCTTAAATGATACCTCAACTCCTGTAATGTGGAAGAAGAATCTTTCTCTCCAGTTTGAGTTATCTACCCATTGTGAATATGCATTATGCATGACGGAAAACCCATCCTGCCTCTGCCTGGGCTCACTCTCAAATTCTGTTGCTGTAATTTTGAGACACAGCACATCAATCATGGTACTGTTGAAATATGTGCAGAAAATACCTAGACCTCTCTATCCATCACTAGTTTTACAATAAACTGGGGAACAAAGTTTTATTGTGGCTGAACTTGTAAGGGACATCTGGGTGCAGTAGCCTTCCTTTTTATATATCCAACAGCAGTCAGTAATTAATTAATGCAGTCAGGAGCAATACTAACTGTAAAATAATTGTAATGCTAAAACAATACTAACACTAAAATAATATCAACGCTAAAATAAACCTCAATAAAACACTCGTCCCTATCTGTCTACTACAGTAACTGAGGTTCTTTTGTTATTCTGGACAGGCGCTCAAAGATCTGTGAAGAAGAAGGAGAGGATGAATTTGACCCCTCCACTCTGCTGAAGAGCCTTTGATGGGCTCTTCAGGGGAAAATCAATGAAGTGTTACAGCAAGTTCAGTCACAACTGAGAGTCAAGACAATAACACACAGCAATACTATAGGTGCTCCAAGACAAAGCAATAAGAGCACATTCGCAGGATGGGAAATGTAGGCCCTTCATGTCTTACTTGTCTTTATTGATAGATGCTTTGTCGTTCTGGAATGTTTTTGTAGAAAGAATGTACAGTAGACAAATTCATATTTTCTAGTATGATTTGAGGCACAGCTCTGCTTGTTACAAGCAAACTGAGCAGACCTGATACCAGATATCAAGGGCCAGAGACATGAAAGCCTTCCATTCTGCAAAAATCTGTAAAGCAACTAAGTTTGAAACAATAATCATCTTGTCATTGGAAGGGAGAACAAAATGAAATTGCTTCATCAATAGTTTTTCTATGTTGTTTAGCTGACAAGAAAGCAAAGGACTCTAAATCAAATCAAATCTAATTTTATTTGTCACATACACATGGTTGGCAGACGTTAATGCGAGTGTAGCGGAAAGCTTGTGTTTCTAGTTCCGATATCTAACAAGTAATCTAACAATTCCCCAACAACTACCTAATACACACAAATCCAAAGGGGTGAATGAGAATATGTACAGTACATATAAATATATGGATGAGCGATGGCCAAGCGGCATAGGGAAGGTGCAATAGATGGTATAAAATACAGTATATACAGATATGTAAACATTATTAAAGTAGCATTATTTAGAGTGCTTTAGTCTTTTCCCAGAGAGGTGTTTATCTCTGTCGGCGCGATGCATGGAGAAGCCCAGTGGCTGAACCGATTCCGACAACATATCCCGAGAGAGCCATGTTACAATCCATGTTACAAAGAGAATGTTACAATCTCCGATGTCTCTCTGGAAGGCAACCCTTGCTCAAATTTCCTCTACCTTGTTGTCAAGAGACTGGACATTGGCTAGTGGTATACTCGGGAGCGGTGTGCGATGTGCATGTCTACGGAGCCTGGCCAGGTGGCCGCTTCATCTGCCACTTCTGCGGCGTCGTTGTTTAGGATCGACTACTGGAATTAGCTCCATAGTCCTGGGTGGTGGTCCGAACAGAGGATCCGCTTCGGGAAAGTCCTATTTCTGGTCGTAATGTTGTTATGTTGATATTGCTCTTATATCAATAGTTCTTCCCGGCTGTATGTAATAAGACTTAAGATTTCCTGGGGTAACAATATAAGCAATAATACATAAAAAAACAAAATACTGCATAGTTTCCTAAGAACTCAAAGCGAAGCGACCGTCTCTGTCGGCGCCATGCTTGATCTTTTTCCAGTGATGAAACGTAATTCCGGATAATTTATGTCCTTTTAAAAACTTCTTATGGCTGCAATCCCGTTAACGGGATCGATATGACAACAGCCAGTGAATTAAAATTCAATCAACAGAAATCTCATAATTAAAATTCCTCAAACATACATGTATCTCATACCATTTTAAAGGTAATCTTGTTGTTAATCCCACCAAAGTGTCCGATTTCAAATAGGCTTTTCAGTGAAAGCACCACAAACGATTATGTTAGGTCACCACCAACTCACAGAAAAATTCAGACATTTTTCCAGCCAAAGAGAGGAGTCACAAAAAGCACAAATAAAGATAAATTGAATCACTAACCTTTGATGATTTTCATCAGATGACACTCATATGACTTCATATTACACAATACATATATGTCTTGTTCGATTAAGTTCATATTTATGTCCAAAAACCTCCGTTTACATTGGCGCCATGTTCAGAAATGCCTCCAAAATTTCCAGAGAAATTGCAGAGAGCCACGTCAAATAACAGAAATACTCATCATAACCTTTGATGAAAGATACATGTTTTACATAGAATTAAGGATACACTTGTTCTTAACTTCTCTGGGATAGGTGGGACGGTAGCGTACCACTTGGCCAAAATCCAGAAACAAATGTAACACGCCAAATTCAAATATATTACTATAAAAATCAATCTTTCATGAAATCACACATGAAAGACACCAAATTAAAGCTACACATGTTGTGAATCCAGCCAACATGTCTGATTTCAAAAAGGATTTACGGGGAAAGCACACCAAACAATTATGTTAGCTCAGTACATAGCCACAGAAAAACACAGCCATTTTCCAAGCAAAACATAGTAGTATCAAAAAGCAGAAATAGAGATAAGATTCATTACTAACCTTTGATGATCTTCATCAGATGACACTCATAGAACATCATGTTACACAATACATTTATGTTTTGTTCGATAATGTGCATATTTATATCCACAAATCTCGGTTTACATTGGCGCCATATTCAGAAATGCCTCTAAAATATCCGGAGTAATTGCAAAGAGCCACATCAAATAACAGAAATACTCATCATAAACTTTGATGAAAGATACATGTTATACACAGAATGAAAGATACACTTGTTCTTAATGCAACCGCTGTGTCAGATTAAAAGAAACTTTACGTAAAAAGCACACCATGCAATAATCTGAGACGGCGCTCAGATTTAACAACATTTCTCCGCCATGTTGGAGTCAACAGTTATACGAAATTACATCATAAATATTCCCTTACCTTTGATTATCTTCATCAGAATGCACTGCCAGGAATCCTAGTTCCACAATAAATTGCTGTTTTGTTCGATAATGTCCATTACTTATGTCCAATTAGCTACTTTTGCTAGCATGTGTAGTACACGTGTCCAAAAGCTCGCGCAGATGCAGGCAAATGTCAGACGAAAGCTTCTAAAAGTTATATTACAAGTCGAATAAAGTGGTCAAACTTAGTAGAGAATCAATCTTCAGGATGTTGTTATCATACATATCCAATAACGTTCCAACCGGAGCATTTCTTCATGTCTGTATAAGTTATGGAACGCAAGGCGATATCATGAGGAAAGCGCGTGAGCAAGAACTGGCAATCTGCCAGACCAGTGACTGAAACACCTCCCATCCGGCCCCACATCACACTAGAGGCTCCATTCAGCATTCTACAGACTGTTGACATCTAGTGGAAGGCGTAGGAAGTGCAAACAGATCCATATATTACAGGGAATTGAATAGATGATGACTTTAACATCGACCCTTCTCAGAATTCTCACTTCCTGTTTGGATTTTTTTCTCAGGTTTTTGCCTGCAATATGAGTTCTGTTATACTCACAGACATCATTCAAACAGTTTTAGAAACATCAGAGTGTTTTCTATCCAATATTAATAATAATATGCATATATTACCATCTGGGACAGAGTAGGAGGCAGTTCACTATGGGCTCGCAATTCATCCAAAGTGAAAATGCTGCCCCCTATATCAAAGAAGTTAATGCAACCGCTGTGTCAGGTTTCAAAAAGCTTTACGGCAAAACACAATATTCAATAATCTGAACCAGCGTTCAGCCACAAAATCAAGCCATACAGTTACCCGCCCAAATTGTGCAGTCAACAAAACTCATAAAAAGCATTATAAATCTTCACTTACCTTTGGTGATCTTCGTCGGAATGCACTCCCAGGACTCCCACTTCCACAAGAAATGTTCGTTTGGTTCGGTAATGTCCATCGTTTATGTCCAAATAGCTATTTTTGTTGCGTGTTTGGTATACAAATCCAACGTCAGGGAAGCGCGTTCACTAAAGACTGGCGAAATGTCCAAAAGTTCCGTAACAGTCCGTAGAAACATGTCAAACGATGTAGTGAATCAATCTTTAGAATGTTTTTAACATAAATCTTCAGTAACATTCCAACCGGAGAATTACATTGACGTCAGATATGCGATGGAACAGAGCTCCCTTTCATGTGAACGCGCATAGTCAAAGTATGGTCACCTCATGGCAGACCTGACTAATTCTCCTCTCATCCGGCCCCCCTTCACAATAAAGGTATCAGACAAGGTTCTACAGACTGTTGACATCCAGTGGAAGCCGTAGGAAGTGCAAACTCATCCATATCTCGCTGTGATTTCAATGGGAGCTTGGTTGAAAATCTACCAGCCTCAGAATTTCCACTTCCTGTTTGGATTTTATCTCTGGTTTTTGCCTACCATATGAGTTATGTTATACTCACAGACATAGTTCAAACAGTTTTAGAAACTTCAGAGTGTTTTCTATCCAATACTAATAATAATATGAATATATTAGCAACTATGACTGAGGAGCAGGCCGTTTACTCTGGGCACCTCTGTGCACCTTTCATCCAAGCTACTCAATACTGCCCCTGCAGCCATAAGAAGGTAACACTTGCACTAGTCCTTGTAAACCATTTGCCCAGTCAATATCAACTGGTACCTTCTGATAATTACCAAGGCATATCTCACTATCACAGTCTTTGCTCTGATCTAGATTAGTTGTGTCGTCTGTCTGGTGTCAGATATTGGTGTCTGACAGGGATGTCTGTATTACAGGTCCTAGACTTAAGGGACGTCATACCCAGCTTTCTGCTCCATTGATTGCGGAAGCATTAACACATATTTTAACTTGCCAATTATATTGAGTACTATCCCTAGAGTTTGGAAGGCAGCCCATGTGCTTCCTTTACATAAAGGTGGCAACCCGAGTGATCTAAATAATTATCATCCCATTTCTAAACTCTCTTCCTAGGACAAATCCTTGAATCATTGATTAATACTCAGCTTAGATCCCTTTTACCTACTACATATTTTCTGAATGTAAAGCAGTCAGGGTTTAGACCAGATCATAGTACCATCTCTAATTGCAGTCGCTGTACTCATAATATACAGGAGAACGATCGCCTTACGGCGAGGATAGCTGTGCTGCAAGCCCAGCTTCAGACGCAATCGTTAGGCAAGGGTAATTTCAGTGTAGGAAAGGATGAAACAGCGTCTGTGCCACCAGTAAGTACAGATGGTAGTATAAATCCCCTTGCACAGTCCCTGCAACCGGACAACTTTCTCATGGCTTCTGGAGGGAAATGCTGTAGGAATGCTCAACCGGTGTCGCTCCTTCAGCCGACAGAAACTTTCAACCGGTTTTCCCCATTAAGCAGCGAGTCGGAGTCTGAGGCGGAGCCTTCTCTTGTCTCTACTACTCCCGTTACGGGGTCTGAGACGCCGAAGCTTCCCACCATTAGCTCTGACAAATTGAAAACCCTAGTCATTGGCGACTCCATTACCCGCAGTATTAGACTTAAAACGAGTCATCCAGCGATCATACACTGTTTACCAGGGGGCAGGGCTACCGACGTTAACCTGTTTGGGCTGCAAGCCCGACGTCGGAACGAAAATGACAACAGCTGCAGGGCGCGAAATTCAAAATCTATTTTTTTTTTATATTTAACTTTCACACATTAACAAGTCCAATACAGCATTTGAAAGATAAACATCTTGTCAATCCAGCCAACATGTCCGATTTTTTAAATGTTTTACAGAGAAAACACCACATATATTTATGTTAGCTCACCACCAAATACAAAAGTGGACAGACACGTATGAATATGATTATGATGTATGAATTATGATTCAAGTAGCATGCACAAGCCAACCGAAATAAACTAAAACCAACCTAAAGAACCCAGAAAAAACTACCTCAGATGACAGTCATATAACATGTTACACAATAAATCTATGTTTTGTTCATAAAAAGTGCATATTTTAGCTATAAATCAGTTTTACATTGATGCTACCATAAATGCTACCACATAGCTACAGTCTGAATCCAGACGGGAGTAGCCAGAGAAAATACATACACCAACGTCGACTACTAATTACACCTCATAAAACATTTCAGAAAAACATATGGTGGATAGCTAATGAAAGACAGATATCGTGTGAATAAAGCCTATATTTCCGATTTTTGAAGTGTTTTACAGCGAAAACACAATATATCGTTATATTAGCTAACAACATAAGCTAGCATAAGGCAGCACTAGCATAAGTCAAGCGCTAGCCTAGCACAGTTAGCACAGTTAGCATACAACAGTTCGACAGATATATGAAAAAGCATCCCAAATTGGGTCCTTATCTTTGTTGATATTCCATCAGAATGTTGTAACGGGGTCCAATGTCCAGTACAGTCTTTAGTTGGGTTCCAGAACGAAATATTTCCCTCTTTGGTTAGCAAGCACCACGGCTATGCGGCGCTAAACTTTCTGTCTTCAAAACATTCTTCCAAAACATCACGTCTAAAGTCCAGAATAAATTGCAATAATATAATTCAAGTATATTGAAAAAACATACTTTAGGATGATTTTGTGACATGTATCAAATAATATCGAAGTCAGAGATCATATTCACCGTTATCGACCTTCTTCCAGTAGCCGAGACCAAATTCTGCTTCGCGCCCGGAATTTTTTTTTAACTGCGCAGGTCTCACAAGAAGGTGTGGTATTCAGTCCATGGACGAGATATTCGACTCCTTTCAATTCTCACTTCCGCATTACACCCTGATGAAGGCGTGTGACGTGTTTCTACGGTCCTAAGTGTAATGACCTTTTATAGACAAGGTCTTAAAGAGACACATCGCATTTTGGAAATCTCAATTCGGCTGGGAAAATGGCTGTAAAAATATTTCTGTTCGACTTAGAGAAATAATTCAAACCTTTTTAGAAACTATAGACTGTTATCTATCCAACAGTAGTAAATATATGCATATTGTAAAATAAAAAAATTCTTAAGAGGCCGTTTGAAAATGTGCACATATTTTCCAGTTTTTTCAATATTCACCCTGCAGCCTGAAGAAGTTTAATGTTAGATCCCTCACTTCAAAGGCAGTTATAGTCAATGAACTAATCACTGATCATAATATTGATGTGATTGGCCTGACTGAAACATGGCTTAAGCCTGATGAATTTACTGTGTTAAATGAGGCCTCACCTCCTGGTTACACTAGTTACCATATCCCCCTTGCATCCCGCAAAGGCGGAGGTGTTGCTAACATTTACGATAGCAAATTTCAATTTACAAAAACAAAATATGCGTTTTCGTCGTTTTGAGCTTCTAGTCATGAAATCTATGCATCCTACTCAATCACTTTTTATAGCTACTGTTTACAGTCCTCCTGGGCCATATACAGCGTTCCTCACTGAGTTCCCTGATTTCCTATCGGACCTTGTAGTCATAGCAGATAATATTCTAATTTTTGGTGATTTTAACCTGTCTGGCTCTGGCGTTCTGAAAAGGGAGAGTGCGAAATTCAAAATATATTTTTTTGAAATATTTAACTTTCACACATTAACAAGTCCAATACAGCAAATGAAAGATACACATCTTGTGAATCCAGTCAACATGTCCGATTTTTTAAATGTTTTACAGCGAAAACATCACATATATTTATGTTAGCTCACCACCAAATACAAAAAAGGACAGACATTTTTCACAGCACAGGTAGCATGCACAAAGCCAACCTAACTAACCAAGAACCAACCAAACTAACCAAGAAACAACTTCATCAGATTACAGTCTTATAACATGTTATACAATAAATCTATGTTTTGTTTGAAAAATGTGCATATTTGAGGTATAAATCAGTTTTACATTGCAGCTACCATCACAGCTACCGTCACAAATAGGACCGAAGCAGCCACAGTAATTACAGACACCAACGTCAAATACCTAAATACTCATCATAAAACATTTCTGAAAAATCGATGGTGTACAGCAAGTTAAAGACAAACATCTTGTGAATCCAGACAATATTTCCGATTTTTTAAGTGTTTTACAGCGAAAACACAATATAGCATTATATTAGCTTACTACAATAGCCTACCACACTACCGCATTCATTCATCAAGGCACGTTAGCGATAGCAATAGGCACGTTAGCGATAGCGAATAAACCAGCAAAAGATATATAATTTTTGACTAACCTTGATAAGCTTCATCAGATGACAGTCCTATAACATCAGGTTATACATACACTTATGTTTTGTTCGAAAATGTGCATATTTAGAGCTGAAATCAGTGGTTATTCATTGTGCTAACGTAGCATCTTTTTCCCACAACGTCCGGATATTTTTCTGACACTTTTTCTGACATACATATTCTGACCAAATAACTATTCATAAACATAACTAAAAAATACATGTTGTATAGGAAATGATAGATACACTAGTTCTTAATGCAATTGCCGTGTTAGAATTCTAAAAATAACTTCATTACGATATGCAGTTTACGTTATGGCGAGAGCATGCCCAAAACCTGGCCGCAAACTACTAGTTCACATGTACGACAGATATATGAAATAGCATCATAAAATGGGTACTACTTTTGCTGATCTTCCATCAGAATGTTGTACAAGGGGTTCTTTGTCCAGAACAATCGTTGTTTGGTTTTAGAACGGCCTTTTTCCCTCTCAATTTAGCAAGCACACTTGCCAAGTGGCGCGAATCTCTCCATCGTCAACAAACTCAGAGAACGGAACACGGCAAAACTCCCGAAAAAAATTCAATAATCTGATTAAACTATATTGAAAAAACATACTTTACGATGATATTGTCACATGTATCAAATAAAATCAAAGCCGGACATATTAGTCGTCCATAACGACAGCTTATCAGAAGGCAAATCCAGGTCCCTTTACGCGCTCTCCAGAAAACAGGAAACTGGTGACACGTCATGCCGAGAGCTATTATTCGACCCCAGATCAAGTTACACACTCCATTTCTTCTCTCACTGCCTGTCGACATCTAGTGGAAGACGTATGAAGTGCATCTAAACTGATAAATATCAAGGACTTTAATAGGCAGGCCCTAGAACAGTGCATCGATTTCAGATTTTCCACTTCCTGTCAGGAAGTTTGCTGCAAAAGGAGTTCTGTTTTACTCACAGATATAATTCAAACGGTTTTAGAAACTAGAGAGTGTTTTCTATCCAATAGTAATAATAATATGCATATTGTACGAGCAAGAATTGAGTACGAGGCCGTTTAAATTGGGCACGATTTTCCCCCAAAGTGAAAACAGCGCCCTCTGTCCTCAACAGATTAATATTCACATGGAAAAGTCCACAGACCCACTCCAAAAGGCTTTCGGAGCCATCATCGACTCAGTGGGTTTTGTCCAACATGTCTCTGGACCTACTTACTGCCACAGTCATACTCTGGATCTAGTTTTGTCCCATGGAATAAATGTTGTAGATCTTAATGTTTTTCCTCATAATCCTGGACTATCGGACCACCATTATATTACGTTTGCAATCGCAACAAATAATCTGCTCAGACCCCAACCAAGGAGCATCAAAAGTCGTGCTATAAATACTCAGACAACACAAAGATTCCTTGATGCCCTTACAGACTCCCTCTGCCTACCCAAGGACGTCAGAGGACAAAACTCCGTTAACCACCTAACTGAGGAACTCAATTTAACCTTGCGCAATACCCTAGATGCAGTTGCACCCCTAAAAACTAAAAACATTTGTCATAAGAAACTAGCTCCCTGGTACCGAGCTCTGAAGCAAGCTTCCAGAAAATTGGAACGGAAATGGCGCCACACCAAACTGGAAGTCTTCCGACTAGCTTGGAAAGACAGTAGCGTGCAGTATCAAAGAGCCCTCACTGCTGCTCGATCATCCTATTTTTCCAACTTAATTGAGGAAAATAAGAACAATCCAAAATGTCTTTTTGATACTGTCGCAAAGCTAACTAAAAAGCAGCATTCCCCAAGTGAGGATGGCTTTCACTTCAGCAGTACTAAATTCATGAACTTCTTTGAGGAAAAGATCATGATCATTAGAAAGCAAATTACGGACTCCTCTTTAAATCTGCATATTCCTCCAAAGCTCAGCTGTCCTGAGTCTGCACAACTCTGCCAGGACCTAGGATCAAGAGAGACACTTAAGTGTTTTAGAACTATATCTCTTGACACAATGATGAAAATAATCATGGCCTCTAAACCTTCAAGCTGCATACTGGACCCTATTCCAACTAAACTACTGAAAGAGCTTCTTCCTGTGCTTGGCCCTTCTATGGTGAACATAATAAACGTCTCTCTATCCACCGGATGTGTACCAAAATCACTAAAAGTGGCAGTAATAAAGCCTCTTGAAAAAGCCAAACCTTGAC
Organism: Salvelinus fontinalis; assembly: GCF_029448725.1. Lineage (NCBI taxonomy): Eukaryota > Metazoa > Chordata > Actinopteri > Salmoniformes > Salmonidae > Salvelinus > Salvelinus fontinalis. The sequence continues at coordinate 19,538,910 of NC_074695.1, forward strand.
CCAGAAAATATAAAAAACTATTGGCCTATATCGAATCTTCCATTCCTCTCAAAAAAAATTGAAAAAGCTGTTGCGCAGCTCACTGCCTTCCTGAAGATAAACAATGTATACGAAATGCTTCAGTCTGGTTTAAGACCCCATCATAGCACTGAGACTGCACTTGTGAAGGTGGTAAATTACCTTTTAATGGCGTCAGACCGAGGCTCTGCATCTGTCCTCGTGCTCCTAGACCTTTGATACCATCGATCACCACATTCTTTTAGAGAGATTAGAAACCCAAATTGGTCTACACGGACAAGTTCTGGCCTGGTTTAGATCTTATCTGTCGGAAAGATATCAGTTTGTCTCTGTGACTGGTATGTCCTCTGATAAATCAACTGTACATTTTGGTGTTCCACAAGGTTCCGTTTTAGGACCACTATTGTTTTCACTATATACTTTACCTCTTGGGGATGTCATTCGAAAACATAATGTTAACTTTCACCGCTATGCGGATGACACACAGCTGTACATTTCAATGAAACAAGGTGAAGCCCCAAAATTGCCCTCGCTAGAAGCCTGTGTTTCAGACATAAGGAAGTGGATGGCTGAAAACGTTCTACTTTTAAACTCGGACAACACAGAGATGCTTGTTCTAGGTCCCAAGAAACAAAGAGATCTTCTGTTGAATCTGACAATTAATCTTGATGGTTGTAAAATCATCTCAAATAAAACTGTGAAGGACCTCGGCGTTACTCTGGACCCTGATCTCTCTTTTGACGAACATATCAAGACTGTTTCAAGGACAGCTTTTTTCCATCTACGTAACATTGCAAAAATCAGAATCTTTCTGTCCAAAAATGTTGCAGAAAAATTAATCCATGCTTTTGTTACTTCTAGGTTAGACTACTGCAATGCTCTACTTTCCGGCTACCCGGATAAAGCACTAAATAAACTTCAGTTAGTGCTAAATACGGCTGCTAGAATCCTGACTAGAACCAACATTTTTTATCATATTACTCCAGTGCTAGCCTCCCTACACTGGCTTCCTGTTAAGGCAAGGGCTGATTTCAAGGTTCTACTGCTGACCTACAAAGCATTACATGGGCTTGCTCCTACCTATCTTTCCGATTTGGTCCTGCCGTACATACCTATACGTACGCTACGGTCACAAGACGCAGGCCTCCTAATTGTCCCTAGAATTTCTAAGCAAACAGCTGGAGGCAGGGCTTTCTCCTATAGATCTCCATTTTTATGGAATGGTCTGCCTACCTATATGAGAGACGCAGACTCAGTCTCAACCTTTAAGTTTTTACTGAAGACTCATCTTTTCAGTAGGTCATATGATTGAGTGTCGTCTGGCCCAGGAGTGTGAAGGTGAACGTAAAGGTTCTTGAGCAACGAACCGCCCTTGCTGTCTCTGCCTGGCCGGTTCCCCTCTCTCCACTGGGATTCTATGCCTCTAACCCTATTACAGGGGCTGAGTCACTGGCTTACTGGTGCTCTTTCATGCCGTCCCTAGGAGGGGTGCGTCACTTGAGTGGGTTGAGTCACTGACGTGATCTTCCTGTCTGGGTTGGCGCCCCCCCTAGGGTTGTGCCGGGGCGGAGATCTTTGTGGGCTATACTCGGCCTTGTCTCAGGATGGTAAGTTGGTGCTTGAAGATATCCCTCTAGTGTGTGATATCCCTCCGCTGTGCTTTGGCAAAGTGAGTGGGGTTATATCCTTCCTGTTTGGCCCTGTCCGGGGGTATCATCGGATGGGGCCACAGTGTCTCCTGACCCCTCCTGTCTCAGCCTCCAGTATTTATGCTGCAGTAGTTTATGTGTCGGGGGGCTAGGGTCAGTTTGTTATATCTGGAGTACTTCTCCTCTCTTATCCGGTGTCCTGTGTGAATTTAAGTATGCTCTCTCTAATTCTCTCTTTCTCTCTTTCTTTCTCTCTCTCGGAGGACCTGAGCCCTAGGACCTGAGCCCTAGGACCAGGACCTGGCATGATGACTCCTTGCTGTCCCCAGTCCACCTGGCCGTGCTGCTGCTCCAGTTTCAACTGTTCTGCCTGCGGCTATGGAACCCTGACCTGTTCACCGGACGTGCTACCTGTCCCAGACCTGCTGTTTTCAACTCTCTAGAGACAGCAGGAGCGGTAGAGATACTCTCAATGATCGGCTATGAAAAGCCAACTGACATTTACTCCTGAGGTTCTGACTTGTTGCACCCTCGACAACTACTGTGATTATTATTATTTGACCATGCTGGTCATTTATGAACATTTGAACATCTTGGCCATGTTCTGTTATAATCTCCACCCGGCAGAGCCAGAAGAGGACTGGCCACCCCTCATAGCCTGGTTCCTCTCTAGGTTTCTTCCTAGGTTTTGGCCTTTCTAGGGAGTTTTCCTAGCCACCGTGCTTCTATACCTGCATTGCTTGCTGTTTGGGGTTTTAGGCTGGGTTTCTGTACAGCACTTTGACATATCAGCTGATGTAAGAAGGGCTAAATAAATACATTTGATTTGATTTGATTTGATCTCTCTACCTCTGTGGTTTTAAATGATGTCATAAATTGTTTAGATACGAAGTAACACAGTGTTGCTCTCTTCATTGACCTGTCCAAGTCTTTCAACACTGGATCACACCTTACTTAATCAGAAACTTTCAATGATTGGCTTAGATCTTGCTGCTTGTAGCTGGTTTGAAAATTATTTAAAAGACAGAACACAGTGTGTACTTACTGACGGCGTTAAAATCAGGATTTCTAGACATAACAAAAGGTGTCCCACAGGGTTCGGTTCTTGGTACAGTTCTTTTTACTATATATATTAACAGCATTGGTCTATCTGTACAAAACTGTAACTTTCATCTGTACGCAGATGACACTGTTGTATACGCTACTGCCCCGACGGCACCTCAGCCTCTGTTGATTCTTCAATCTGCTTTTACTACCTTGCAGAAAGCCTTGTTGGACTTGAAGTTGGTACTACATGCTGGCTACATGTTTTTTTCCAAATCATGTAATAATGTAACTGATGATTTGTGCATAAGTACGTTAGATGGTGCCACCATTGATCGTGTCCACGCCTATAATTATCTGGGCATCTGGATTGACGAAAAGCTATCTTTTAAAAATGAAGTTTGGCTTCTTCTATAGGAGTAGGGCTTGCCTTTCGTTAAATAGTAGAAAAAAGATAATTCAGTCTACATTAATTCCTGTTATAGATTATGGTGGTATTACATACATGACTGAAGCTACCAGTGTTTTGAAGCCCTTGGGCACAATTTATCACAGCACACTTCGTTTTATAACATCTGACAGTTTTGACACTCGCCACTGCATCCTTTATCATAAAGTTAGTTGGACCTTGCTAAAAACTCATAGGTCACTTCATTATTCTGTTTTTGTTTATAAAGCCTTACTCAATAAACTACCAATTTACTTGACATGATTGTTGAAATGTACTGTAGAAACTGGGATTACAACACTAGATCACAGTGTTGGTTAATGCTGGAGACTCCACGTGTATCCACAGAGTTGGGTAAATCTGCCTTTTCCTACCAGGCCCCTGTCAGGTGGAATAATCTCCAGGTAACGTTTCACTTGGATGTGTTGTTGTCTCTGGGTCAGTTTAGGAGAAAGGGATTTTTATATAGAGAAATGTGTTTGTTTGATTGTTTATGTGTATATAATATTAGCTATTTATTTAATTTTGTGTTTTAAATTGTGTATAATTGTATTGTTCCAAGGGCACATTTGCAAATGAGACCTAGGTCTCAATGTATTTTTCCCTGGTTAAATAAATAAATAAAATAAAGAACTGAGGAAGGCTTAGGCCCTTATTTGTTTAATTAAAATACAGAAGATATTGTTTCCTTTTAAGCATAATTAGTCCTAAGAGATGGAATTTGCCCATCAGTGTTTCCTGAAGAAAACAAACAAGAGGTGCACAACACCGCTGCTAGCTGTTTATATTTCTGTGGGGAGGAATATTGTTGACTTGCTGCTGTCAGCCTGAGAGCGTGATGGTTCCCTTCTTGATTGGCTTGATGCTGTCAGCCTCAGAGGAAAATGGAGGCAGCAGGACAATCTCTTCACGCTGCAGTCAGATGACAGGTCGATTGTGCTTCTATCCCATTGACTGCCATTTGAGGGTGGGATCTAAAAGAAACAACATGTTAACCAGTCATAACCAGATAGACACTGACTGAAGTTGCCGTTGGGCAATAACTCCTACAGTACCCTCATATCATTAGTGTACTGTCTGTGTGGTGATGGAAAAAAAATGGTTTTGGGAAATGTTATGAGTTTACCTAGCATGTGAAGACCAGAGGACAGTTGTTTTCGCAAGGTGGCTGAGCCACATGTCTTTAACCAAGTGATTAGATCTATAAGGGTGAATTTTTCTATGCCCGCAGTACCGTATCACAGGGCCATATTGAAGCTAACTGTCCATGGTTGAGCTGTCTTGTTGGTCAATGGATTAGCCCTTATCTTGTATTGAGGGATACTGTGTCTGTGTTCTGTTTCCAACTGACACCTGGCCTGAAGACAACTTGGGAAAGGTATAATTATTATTGACTACATGTCAAAGTGGATTTATTTATCTATTTTCAATACATAACATGACAAAGTGAGTGGGGATGGCTAAGAGTACGGGGATAGTAAACGTTTGTTGATCACAGAAACAACGTCATACCTGTAATGCAACGTCATTTGTAAGTCTGTCGTGTTTTCACACTGGCCTTTTAACCCTGAGGGGAGATTTTTTTTAAAGAAACAAAAGGGGAGACCGAACCTTGCTATGGACCAGTGTCACCCTTTTATGAACAGAACACAACCAGAGAATGGTCTCACAGACCTACAGTACAATTGAAAACTGTGGCACTCACTCAAAGTGCTTTTTATGTACAATATGGTCATCACTTTTTTCCCAACATATTAATTGCAGTGTATCAGTAAGAGGGTGCCAATCATCCCTATTAGGCCTACTGTATAATAAAGTGATTATAACAGATTCCCTTCTTCCAAAGTGGATCGAATGGCCTTAATTGATAAATTAATTACTAATAGTCCATTTTTTTATCATATTCTGTTGCAGTATTCTGTAAGAGGGCTGGGACAGGAGCTAGCTAGAATCTCTTGGCTAGTAATGTAATGTTCAATGTTTTCTCTGATAAAATATTGTCATGCAACAGCACCTACAGTATAGGTTGAATCCTTTTGATTAAAATCCATACAGGATCATGATGGGAGAGAATACTGCGTTGGAATTGATTTCTGAGCACATATGGTCAAAAAGATGATAGTGGAAAAAGGTTCAGTGACAGTGGTCGAAAAATGGTTCTCCGATTTCCATCATTTAAAAGGGTCATCCATTCCCTTACTGTCCTTCCCGTCTTTATGATCATGTCAAGTCAGTGGACGCCAGGAAGAGTAGCTGCTGCTTCAGAAACAGGGGACCCTAATAAATACTTGTCATTCATTGTCTCTGATTGGGAGCCATATTTAAGGCAGCCATAGGCATTAGGTTAATGTGGGTAATTGTCTATGTTGTACGTTTGTAGCTTGTGTCTTACGTCTATAGCTTCACGATCGTTTGTTGTTTTGTTTGTAAAAGTGTTCGTTTCGTGTTTCGTCAACTTTAATAAAAGAAGATGTCTTCATATCCCGCTGCGCCTTGGTCTGCTTATTATGACGATCGTGACAATACTAAACATTAACACATACAGTATGATATGAAAATCCTGTCTAAGTATAATGCCATCATTATTTGGATAAGAAACTCATAAAGAGGTTAAATCTCAATCTAAGTTCATTCTCAACATACTACATTTCTTGCCTCGTGGATGTCTGAACCCTGACTTGAATTGTTTTTCTCTCATCTCTAACTCTCCGAAAGAACAGACTGAGTGGGCGTAGAGCATATATTCATGAGCTCGCCTTGACTGACAGCTCTTTGAAACGCCCTTGTGGTGGTTGCCAGGTAACAAGGTAAACAATGGCAACATATTATTGCTGACAAGGTAAACAATGGGCCACATGTCATTAGGGGCATAAATAGTATGCCTCCCCATTTTCTCAGCAAAATACTCTCGTACTCAACAGAGCTGATCATGGACTGTTGGATATCAGACAAACAGCAGCAATACACAATTGCATTTATATTGTTTTGTAACAAATGACAGAATACAGTTGACTGATACACTTCTTCACCATAATTAGTCAAGCCGGAGTCACCTTAGATGCTTAGATATAAGGGAATGTACATGAAAACAGCATACAATAAGTGTACTGGACAATTTATTTGTGCCTCTGCAATAGCATTATAATTGACTACGTTCAGAATTGTATGTATTGGTCAGACATTTATTGGACCATTTAAAATAGTCCAGCCGAAACATTGATCACCCTAATGTGATGATCTGGGTGTAGTGGGTGCGAAGTCAGGCGCAGGAAGCAGAGAGTTCAGTGGTAGTGCTATTTAATGCACAAAACGGCGAACATAAGCCACCCCACAAAACACAAGGCGCACACAAAACAAATGCCCCAAAACCGGGGACTGAAACAGTCCAGCAAAACCCACGAAATGGGAAACACGTAAACAATTTGTAACACTAATCTCCGGTCTGCATGCTTGAGAAAAAAGAAATGACAAAATGTGATATCATATAACATAAAAGTGAATAATTTTTAGGAAATGGCTTTAGGAAATGCAACTAACTACAGAGATTGATGGGGAGGGTAGCGGGGGAGGGGACCCATGCACCCCGCTTCAATGAATCACCCGCTTGGCTTCAGTTACCCCCAAAATTGAAGCAGGAGACAAATCCAGCTATATCCTCCTCCTTGTCAGGCGCAGACAAGGATCCTGGAATGACAGCTAGCACAGCTTCCCCACATACGATGCTGGATCAAGGGTGACCTCATTGAAGGGGAGATCCAGGAGCCTGTCTACCTAGCCTATATTTAACCTTTATTTAACTATAATATTTTTGAAAAGGAAACATTTGTTAAATGGGTAGTGAATTGAATTTCCTTTTATTTACTGGTCTGAGTTATGATGCTGTATATTTGTTCATGTAGTGATCTAGTCATTCTAAAATGTGTTTTCTGGTGTTTTTGAAGTACTCAATTTGAAATAAGCAATATTTGGTCCAGCACTTTTGGTGAAAGTTTTCAATGTTTGTATTTTGAGTTTTTGTGTGCCTGAAATGCTCAATGGATACAGATTTGATATGAATAACGATACTACATGGCCAAAAGTATGTGGACAGCTCCTAGTCGAAAGTCTCATTTCAAAATCATGGGCATTAAAATGGAGTTGGTCCACTTTGCTGCTATAACAGTCTCCACTTTTCCAGGAAGGCTATCCACTAGATGTTGGAAAATTGCTGCGTGGACTTGCTTCCACTCAGAACACAAGAGCATTAGTGAGGTCGGGCACTGATGTCGGGCTATTAGTCCTGGATTGCAGACAGCATTCCAATTCATTCCAAAGGTTTCCGATGTTGCCACAAAGTTGGAAGCACAGAATCGTTTAGAATGTAATTGTATCCTGTAGCGTTAATATTTCCCTTCACTGGAATTAAGCGGCCTAGCCCAAACCATGTAAACACACCCCCAGGCCATTATTCCTCCTCCACCAAACTAGTTGGCAGTACGCATTCGGGCAGGTAGCGTTCTCCTGGCAACTGCCAAACCCAGATTTGTCCGTTGGACTGCCAGATGGTGAACTGTGATTCATCACTCCAGAGAACGCGTTTCCACTGCTCCAGAATCCAATGGCAGAGAGCTTTACACCACTCCAGCCAATGCTTTGCTCGTGACGGCGCCACGTTGAAAGTCACTGAGCTCTTCAGTATGGGCCATTTCACTGCCAATGTTTGTCTATGGAGATTGTGTGCTCGATTTTATACACCTGTCAGCAACGGATGTTGCTGAAATAGCCAAATCCACTAATTTGAAGGGATGTCCACATACTTTCGGTCATGTAGTGTATGTCAGCATCTGTAAAGCCATCATGGTTGAGTACATGGTTTTGAACTGGAATGGAAATTGAACAGCAGAATATATCCTAATATGTGCCTTTAACTTGTCTTGTTTGTCTGGATTAAAGATGACCAAGTGAGGTACAGTATGTGGCAGCAGAGAGGTGGAGGTTGCAGCTGAGATGTTACCAATGAGGGGCTGGCTCTTCCACTGTCTGAAAAATTAGCCTTTACTGTAGGAACATTTCTGCTCCACAGACAAGAATGTTCCCCTCACGAATCTTGTGACATTGCACACCCTTGTGCAGATGGGGCAGTCTTGGAAAAGTTCCTACAGGCAATCCTCATACACAATGTATTTTGGAATGTCCTGCATGGATTTCAGGGGTAATGTGTGGGGAAAGAACACACACACACACACACACACACACAAAGAGGACTCAATAAATCTCCCAACTCGCCAAAAATGGTAAATCATGGAACTAAGGTTTTGCGGATGAATCTACATTATTACAGTATGAGTGTAGAAAACATGCCCATAGTAAATGTCATATCAGAACTACAAGCTCTGTCTCATGTCAGAATTAGATGTTCATCCATGTTTCTCAGATGTCAAATTTCTAAGTTGTTCTAAATTTCAAAGTGCTTAAGGTTAAGTTTAGGCATTAACTCTGAATTGTTAAGGTTAGGCATGAACTCTGAATGGTTAAGGTAAGGGTTAAGGTTTGGGATAGGCCACCATCTCTGTCCACAACACCCACAAAAACCTACTTGAAGGTAACAGAATTCACTGTTGCCCCTAGTGGCTGGTTTCCACATTATCTCCTGATGTCCTCAGACGTGAATGGAAGTTAAATATTGACTTGTATCACAGGTAACCGGCCCGTATCAGAATTTATTAGAGTAACTGTCAAATACTTGCTTCTTCTTATCACTGTTGTCTCTATTATTCACAACCTCTCTAAGCACGATGGATGAGAGGATCAAATGTCTATCCACTTAGATCTCCTCCTCCAATGAGCAATGACATTGAGATGAGGAATTGAGGACACGTGGATAGGAGTAAATAAGTATTTGATGTCTAGTGTAGAGACACTGAGAGCAGTGTCACAACCAGTCCGAATTCACTCCCCAGCCCTCCCCTTTTACCCTAATCCTTTACTGTTTGCTGATATGTAAGGTGTAAACAATATAATGGAAGCTCCACTAGTACTTATACCTATCCACACTATTCAGATCTGGAAACATTGAAGTGTTCGGGACAAGGGGAAGCGGGTGGATTTGGGACTGGTAGTTCCTCTTCCAATACCAAGGCCATTGTAGAGGATAATAGAGAATATCTACAGATCCATCAAGATTTACAGTAGCTTACTGTTTAATTGGAGATTCATCCAAGCAACTGTCAAAGAAGCCACAGCCACAGTTGCATTATCTAACTTTAGCCCCCCGATCCCCGCAAAATGTTGGCTTCCTGGCAAGACCCATCGAATGTTCTCCCCAATTGATAAAGCAACTTCGCTCTAAATGTGCACTGCACACACGTGACATGATTTTAATTTTCAGTGCAGATTTTTCACCTGAAATGAAAAGCAGCACCTGCTGTCTGATGTCTTCATTCTTCGGAAAATAGTTTAACGTTAAATTTACACTATGGCATCGAGCCACAACACAGTGTGATTTTGCCGATGTGCTGGTAAGTAGTTTGCTAGCTAACACACCACAGATGAAAGGTGAAAGGTTACTAGTGACTTTGGCTGTATATTCTGCTTGAGCTAGCTAACTTACAGTTTGTTAACAAAGTCAAAGAAGGCATAGGTACACATGTGATGATGGTTTTAAGGCGGTACATATTTAAATTAGTTAAGATGATAAGACGCTAGCATTGGTGTATTACATTTCTGGCTTTATGTCACATTGCATAAAGCCCGGAAGTAAATCCTTGGTAATGCCTGTGTAACGGCTTTCGTTGGTGGAAGGAGAGGAGGATCAAAATGCAGCGTGGAACGTATCTATAATATCGTTTAATCGAGAATAAATACAAAATACAAAAAGAACAAGAGAATAAATGAAAACCGACACAGTCCCGTATGGTGCAAACACTGAAACAGAAAATAACTACCCACAACCCATAGTGGGAAAACAGGCTACCTAAGTATGATTCTCAATCAGAGACAACGATCGACACCTGCCTCTGATGGAGAACCATACTAGGCCAAACACATAGAAATATAACGTACAGACCAAAACATAGAAAAACAACATAAAATGCCCACCCCAACTCACGCCCTGACCAACCTAAAATAAAGACATAAAAAAGGAACTAAGGTCAGAAAATGACAGCCTGCCTCCTGAATCCAAGTGTTTGACACAGGGGAAGGGGACCTGTAACTGTATGATAAAACTTTATCAATGTACTAGCTACAGTAATTTTTCATTCTTGGGTCACCCTACCTTGAACTTGTTTCATAGAAAAACATGATTTTCCCTGTTCGGGACCTTTAATACTCTGAATTTAATTGATATATTTTCTATATGAATCATCATCCTTTTATCATTGCAGACATGTTTATCTAGAAAACAAGTCAGGAATTCGATCAGAAATTGTTGTCACGTTTTATTGCTTTGGCTTGTTTTTAAAAGCAAAACAAACACATTCCCAGAATGTAATAAATTAAACCTAAAAGAGTTCACTTTGTTGATCTGCTTGAGTGCAACTTTTTCAGCACATATCCTGCAATGCTGTGACTGTGAGGGCACTAATTTATATTCAGAGAGAAATATGATGTGTTAAAAAGAATCAGCGCCGCAGAGTTTAATAGATCACAGATTGAGGGAGCATAATTATAACCTAGTGTGACATGCGTCACCTGACTATGATTGTGCCCAGGTGCGTCTTGTTATCGTGTGATACGGTTTTCCCTATAAAATGCCAGCATTTCCCTGTGCCCAGCAGATTCACATTATTCACAAAGGTTGCATTTCGCTACACCCGCAATAACATCTGCTAAATATGTGTTTGTGACCAATAAAATTGGATTTGATTTGAAGAGACCTAGCTAAGCTTCCTTGATCGGTGCTGCTCAATGTCAACCAGTAACTAACAATTCAAATGCATTCCTCATCAATCATGTGGAAGACACTGCAAGGATCAGACCAGATTTTATCCACCATCTACAGTATATGTACCTTAAATGTAAATTGTTATGGTAATACAGTCATTGAACTGTCAGTATTTTACTGAGCTGAGTGCAGGCTATTCATCTTTTCACCAATTCATTTTTTGTTGTTGTAGATACAGACATGTTCTATTGCAAAGTTGAAAATGTTATATATAATTTATGTACAATGTAATTACGGTATCTATAGTTGAAAATGTATAATCTATATTAAATATCTATATACAATGTAAATATCTATAGTTGAATATCTATTAACAATGTATGTAAATATCTATAGTTCAAAATGTATAATCTATGTGAATTATAATGTACAGTTTTCATAATAATCTATAAACTAGTAGTAGGATGACATTTCACTGTGTGACTGTGACACATTTGGCATGGCTTGTATCTGAAAAATGAGTGCTTCATTTTCACATCCCTACCAAAATGAATATAATGATGGGGTTGTGACATAAGGAAACAGATCCATAGGAGGGGTGCTTTTAAGGTTCAGCACTGTGTTCTTAATTGTGTTGTTGCCATGGACAAGTGGCTCGTCTCCCCCTCACTTCCTCTTTCCGGAGACCATATTATTGTGTGACCCTGTTAGACTGTTTCATTTAACATATCAAATTAACTCACTGTACTATATGGCTGCTTCCCAAATTAGCACCCTATTCCCTATGTAGTGATCTACTTTAGTATTTTTTAATAGACTTCTAATAAAATGCCAGGCCAGTCAATGAAAACCACAGCCCACTGGTGATCTTTGCTCCACAAACAATGTAACGGATCTCACACCAGGTCTATACAGTCGTGGCCAAAAAATGTTCAGAATGACACAAATATTAATTTTCACAAAGTCTGCTGCCTCAGTGTCTTTAGATATTTTTGTCAGATGTTACTATGGAATACTGAAGTATAATTACAAGCATTTCTGTCACGACTTCCGCAGAAGTCAGCTCCTCTTTTCCCCAATTAAGCTAATTGTATTTAACCCTCTGTTTCCCATCATGTTTTGTGTGTAATTGTTTCATGTTGCGGTGGTGTCTTTTACGCGCTTTACTTTTGTTATGTTCCGTGTTTTTTGAGCGCATTTTATTTATGTTGTGCTGTTGTTTTGGAACTTTAATAAACTTCTTGTCAATAGGGGGTGCTGTTAGCACTTTGTAATAATGACGTTCCCAAATTAAACTGCCTCGTACTCAATTCTTGCTCGTACGCATATTATTATTACTATTGGATAGAAAACACTCTCTAGTTTCTAAAACCGTTTGAATTATATCTGTGAGTGAAACAGAACTGGACTTTTCCTATGTTCCTATGTGTATGTGAAAATGCCAAATTTTGCAAGCTGCTCTGAGACCTGTGTATAAATCTGCCTGTCTTCTATTGGTTGAGATGCACTGCATACGCCTTCCCCTGGATGTTAGCGAATAGGGAGACTTGAAATGGAGTCTCTACGTAGATCTCAAAGGTTATAAATCACTTGGCAAAGACGGGTCTGTTCTTTTCCCTCTTCGCTCTGACGCACTGAGGACCTTGGCATATTGTACTAGAACCATCGGTTATAGATCTTAGACATTTCCGGCTGTGTTTTTATTCGATATAGGCTTTAAAGACATCATAATCTTGTTATTTTAAACCAAATTATATCAGTTTATGTCAGTATATTGCGATTTTGGGGTATGGGTATCTCTCTCACATGCTAATGTTTACTGCTAATTGCAACGTTGAAGAGGACGTTATACAACCTAGCAACGATTCTTTTGGACAAAGGACACCTTTCCCAAGATTCTGATGAGAGTTCATCAAAAAGTAAGAACTATTTATGCTGATAATTCGTTGTTCTGTTGAAAAATGTCAAATGCATAAGCCGCCATTAATTGCAGTGCAGCCTCGCTTTATCGCATGCTGTATTTTGAAGTAACGTTAATTTTAAAAATGTAACCCAGCGATTGCATTAAGAACTAATTTGTCTTTCAATTGCTGTCCAACCTGTATTTTTTAGTCAAGTTTTGGAATAGTTACTGATTAGAATAGGTGCCTCTCCAAAGATTTCTCCTGACATTTTCTGGGCAGCTTTGCTACTTTTCTCATTGTATAACCACGATTTGTGGCGCTAAATATGCAAATTTTCGAACAAACTCTATATGCATTGTGTAATATGATGTTATAGGACTGTCATCTGAAGAATTCTGAGAAGGTTAGTGAAAAAATTAATATATTTTGGTGGTTTATATGCTATGTTTTGCTTGAATAAATGCTGTTGAGATGTTTGCTATTGTGGTAAGCTAATATAACGCTATATTGTGTTTTCGCTGTAAAACACTTCGAAAATCTGAAATATTGGCTGGATTCAGAAGATCTGTGTCTTTCATTTGCTGTACGCTGTGTATTTTTTTGAAATGTTTTATGATGAGTAATTAGGAAATACACGATGGTCTCTGTAGTTATTCTAGTTGCTTTGGTGAGAGTTGTGATGGTGGCTGCAATGGTAAACTATGATTTATACCTGATATATGCACATTTTTCTAACAAAACATATTTATTGTATAGCATATGTTATCAGACTGTCATCTGATGAAAGTGTTTCTTGGTTAGTGGCTATTTATATCTTTATTTGGTCGAATTTGTGATAGCTACTGATGCAGTAAGAAAAGGGTGGAGTAAAAAAAGTGGTGTCTTTTGCTAACGTGGTTAGCTAATAGATTTACATATTGTGTCTTCCCTGTAAAACATTTTAAAAATCAGAAATGATGGCTGGTTTCACAAGATGTGTATCTTTCATTTGGTGTCTTGGACTTGTGATTTCATGAACATTTTATTATATGATATCCCTGTGGCTTTAGGCTAGGCTATGCTAGTCAGCTTTTTTGATGGGGGGGTCCCGGATCCGGGTTTGTGACTCGTTAGAGGTTAATAAAGTGCATCTGTTTACATCACCCTACTCTCCTGCACCTGACTTCGCCTCTTTTACACACGCTGACAATGTCATAAGTGTCAAAGGCTTTTATTGACAATTACATGAAGTTGATGCAAAGAGTCAATATTTGCAGTACTGACCCTTCTTTTTCAAGACCTCTGCAATCTTCCCTGGCATGCTGTCAATTAAATTCTGGGCCACATCCTGACTGATGGCAGCCCATTCTTGCATAATCAATGCTTGGACTTTGTCAGAATTTGTGGGTTTTTATTTGTCCACCCACCTCTTGAGGATTGACCACAAGTTCTCAATGGGATTAAGGTCTGGGGAGTTTCCTGGCCATGGATAGTCTGGGGAGTTTCCTGGCCAAAATATCGATGTTTTGTTCCTCGAGCCACTTAGTTATCACTTTTGCCTTATTGTTACGGCTTTCTTCCTGGGGTGAAAGAGAGGACCAAAATGCAGCGTAGCCAGTGCTCAACATGTTTAATAAAATAACAAGTGAACACTACAAACAACAAACAAAATAACAAACCGTGAAAACCGAGACAGTCCTATCTGGTGCAGAACAAACACAGAGACAGGAAACAAACACCCACAAAATCCCAACACAAAACAAGCCTCCTATATATGAGTCTCAATCAGAGACAACGACTACCATCTGTCTCTGATTGAGAACCCACACTAGGCTGACATAGAAACAGACAAACTAGACACACAACATAGAATTCCCACCCAGCTCACGTCCTGACCAACTAAACACATACAAAACAACAGAAAACAGGTCAGGAACGTGACAGAACCCCCCCCTCAAGGTGCAAACTCCGGGCGCACCCCTAAAACTCAAGGGGAGGGTCTGGGTGGGCATCTGTCCGCGGTGGCGGCTCCGGCGGTGGACGAGGGCACCACTCCACCATTGTCTTTGTCCACCTCCTTAGCGTCCCTTGAGTGGCGACCCTCGCCCCGACCATGGTCCAGGAACCTTCACCAACTCCCCTCTACAATAGAGGAGACAACTCAGGACAGAGAGGTAGTTCAGGACAAAGAGGTAGCTCAGGACAAAGAGGTAGCTCAGGACAGAGAGGTAGCTCAGGACAGAGAGGTAGCTCAGGACAGAGGGACAACTCCGGACTAGTGGCAGCTCCGGACTGGAAGGCAGCTCATGACTGGAGGGCAGCTCATGACTGGAGGGCAGCTCATGACTGGAGGGCAGCTCATGACTGAAGGGCAGCTCATGACTGAAGGGCAGCTCATGACTGAAGGGCAGCTCATGACTGAAGGGCAGCTCATGACTGAAGGGCAGCTCATGACTGTAGGGCAGCTCCTGACTGTAGGGCAGCTCCTGACTGGCTGGCGTCTCTGGCAGCTCCTGACTGGCTGGCGTCTCTGGCAGCTCCTGACTGGCTGGCGTCTCTGGCAGCTCCTGACTGGCTGGCGTCTCTGGCAGCTCCTGACTGGCTGGCGTCTCTGGCAGCTCCTGACTGGCTGGCGTCTCTGGCAGCTCCTGACTGGCTGGCGTCTCTGGCAGCTCCTGACTGGCTGGCGGCTCTGGCGGCTCCTGACTGGCTGGCGGCTCTGGCGGCTCCTGACTGGCTGGCGGCTCTGGCGGCTCCTGACTGGCTGGCGGCTCTGGCGATCTCCTGACTGACGGACGGCTCTAGCGGCTCCTGACTGACGGACGGCTCTAATGGCTCGGGACAGACGGATGACTCAGACGGCGCTGGGCAGACGGATGGCTCAGACGGCGCTGGGCAGACGGATGGCTCAGACGACGCTGGGCAGACGGATGGCTCAGACGGCGCTGGGCAGACGGATGGCTCAGACGGCGCTGGGCAGACGGATGGCTCAGACGGCGCTGGGCAGACGGATGGCTCAGACGGCGCTTGGCAGACGGATGGCTCAGACGGCGCTGGGCAGACGGACAGTTCAGACGGCGTTGGGCAGACGGGCAGTTCAGGCGACGCTGGGCAGACGGGCAGTTCAGGCACCGCTGGGCAGACGGCAGACTCTGGCCGGCTGAGACGCACTATAGGCCTGATGCGTGGTGCCGGAACTGGAGGTACCGGGCTGAGGGCACGCACCTCAGGGCGAGTGCGGGGAGGAGGAACAGGGCTCTGGCGATGCACTGGAAGCCTGGTGCGTGGTGTAGGCACTGGTGGTACTGGGCTGGGGCGGGAAGGTGGCGCCGGATATACCGGACCGTGAAGGAGGACACGCGCTCTTGAGCACCGAGCCTCTCCAACCTTACCAGGTTGAATGGTCCCCGTAGCCCTGCCAGTGCGGCGAGGTGGAACAACCCGCACTGGGCTATGCAGGCGAACCGGGGACACCACCTATAAGGCTGGTGCCATGTACGCCGGCCCGAGGAGACGTACTGGAGGCCAGATACGTTGGGCCGGCTTCATGACATCCAGCTCGATGCCCAACCTAGCCCTCCCTGTGCGGCAAGGTGGAATAGCCCGCACTGGGCTAAGCACGCGTACTGGGGACACCGTGCGCTTTACCGCATAACACGGTGTCTGACCAGTACGACGCCCTCTCACTCCACGGTAAGCCCGGAGAGTTGGCTCAGGTATCCAACCCGGCTTCGCCACACTCCCCTTTAACCCCCCCCCCAAGAAATTTTTGGGTGAGCCTCTCGGGTTTCCAGCCACTCTGCTTGCAAGCGCCTCATAATGCCGCCTCTCTGCTTTTGATGCCTCCAGCTCCGCTTTGGGACGACGACACTCCTCTGGCTCTGCACAGGGTCCTTCTCCGTCCAGAATCTCCTCCCATGTCCATTCCTCCTTGTACTGGTGCTGCTGTTGCTGCTGCCCGTTGCCACGCTGCTTGGTCCGGGTTTGGTGGGTGTTTCTGTTACGGCTTTCTTCCTGGGGTGAAAGAGAGGACCAAAATGCAGCGTAGCCAGTGCTCAACATGTTTAATAAAATAACAAGTGAACACTACAAACAACAAACAAAATAACAAACCGTGAAAACCGAGACAGTCCTATCTGGTGCAGAACAAACACAGAGACAGGAAACAAACACCCACAAAATCCCAACACAAAACAAGCCTCCTATATATGAGTCTCAATCAGAGACAACGACTACCATCTGTCTCTGATTGAGAACCCACACTAGGCTGACATAGAAACAGACAAACTAGACACACAACATAGAATTCCCACCCAGCTCACGTCCTGACCAACTAAACACATACAAAACAACAGAAAACAGGTCAGGAACGTGACACTTATGGCAAGTTGCTCCATCATGCTGGAAAAGGCATTGATCGTCGCCAAACTGTTCCTGGATGGTTGGGAGAAGTTGCTCTTGGAGGATGTGTTGGTACCATTCTTCATTCGTGGCTGTGTTCTTAGGCAAAATTGTGAGTGAGCCCACTCCCTTGGCTGAGAAGCAACCCCACACATGAATGGTCTCAGGATTCTTTATTGTTGGCACAGGACTGATGGTAGCGCTCAGCTTGTCTTCTCCGGACAAGCTTTTTTCCGGATACCCCAAACAATCGGAAAGGGGATTCATCAGAGAAAATTACTTTACCCCAGTCCTCAGCAGTCCAATCCCTGTACCTTTTGCAGAATATCAGTCTGTCCCTGATGTTTTTCCTGGAGAGAAGTGGCTTCTATCTAGACATCCCTGCCCTTCTGCTGCCCTTCTGGACACCAGGCCATCCTCCAAAAGTATTTTCCTCACTGTGCGTGCAGATGCACTCACACCTGCCTGCTGCCATTCCTGAGCAAGCTCTGTACTGGTGGTGCCCCGATCCTGCAGCTGAATCAACTTTAGGAGACGGTCCTGACACTTGCTGGACTTTCTTGGGCGCCCCGAAGCCTTCTTTACAATAATTGAACCGCTCTCCTTGAAGTTCTTGATGATACGATAAATGGTTGATTTAGGTGCAATCTTACTGGCAGCAATATCCTTGCCTGTGAAGCCCTTTTGTGCAAAGCAATGATAACGGCACGTGTTTCCTTGCAGGTAACCATTATTAACAGAGGAAGAACAATGATTCTGAGCACCACCCTCCTTATGAAGCTTCCAGTCTGTTATTCGACTCAATCAGCATGACAGAGTGATCTCCAGCCTTGTCCTCATCAACACTCACACCTGTGTTAACGAGAGAATCACTGACATGATGTCAGCTGGTCCTTTTGTGGCAGGGCTGAAATGCAGTGGGAATGTTTTTGGGGGATTCAGTTAATTTGCATGGCAAAGAGGGACTTTGCAATTAATTGCAATTAACCTGATCACTCTTCATAACATTCTGGAGTATATGCAAATTGCCATCATACATGCTAAGGCAGCAGACTTTGTGAAAATTAATATTTGTGTGATTCTCAAAACTTTTGGCCATGACTGTACACCTGTCCTTCCCCACAACAACAAAAGGAGAACACTGATGCTCAAACCCCAAAGCCTGTGACTAGCCGGCCAGCACAGAGAAGTTTTAACCTCTTATGGCTGCAGCTCGACGCCGGTACACTTATGACAACAGCCAGCTCAAAGTGCAGGGTGCGAAATTCAAAATATATATTTTTACAATATTTAACTTTCACACATTAACAAGTCCAATACAGCATATGAAAGGTACACATCTTGTGAATCAAGCCAACATGTCCTATTTTTAAAAATGTTTTACAGGGAAGACACAATATGGAAATCTATTAGCTAACCACGTTAGCAAAAGACACCACTTTTTTTACTCCATCAGTTTTTTACTCCATCAGTAGCTATCACAAATTCGACCAAATAAAGATATAAATAGCCACTAACCAAGAAACAACTTCATCAGATGACAGTCTGATAACATATTTATTGTATAGCATATGTTTTGTTAGAAAAATGTGCATATTTCAGGTATACATAATAGTTTACATTGCAGCTACAGTCAGAAATTGCACCGAAAGCAGACAGAAAAATTACAGACACCAACGCCAAATAACTAAATACTCATCATAAAACATTTCTGAAAAATACATAGTGTATAGCAATTGAAAGACAGGCATCTTGTGATTCCAGACAATATTTCCGATTTATCAAGTGTTTTACAGCGAAAACACAATATAGCGTTATATTAGCTTAGCACAATAGCAAACATAACAACAGCATTGATTCAAGGCAAAAATAGCGATAACGTATAAACCACCAAAATATATTAATTGTTTCACTAACCTTCTCAGAATTCTTCAGATGACAGTCCTGTAACATCATATTACACAATGCATATAGAGTTTGTTCGAAAATGTGCATATTTAGCGGCACAAATCGTGCTTATACAATGAGAATAGCGTCCAAAATCTCAAGCAATCTGTCCGGCGCCATCTTGGAAAGGCAACTATTCTTATCGAAAACTATTCAGAAACTTGACTAAAAAAATACAGGTTGGACAGCAATTGAAAGACAAATTAGTTCTTAATGCAATCGCTAAATTACATTTTTAAAATTAACGTTACTGCGCAATACAGGGTGCGATAAAGCAAGGCTACACTGCAAGTAATGGCGTCTTATGCATTTTACTTTTTCCAACAGAACAATGAATTATCAGCATAAATAGTTCTTACTTTTTGATGAACTCCCATCAGAATCTTGGGAAAGGTGTCCTTTGTCCAAAAGAATCGTTGCTAGGTTGGAGAACGTCGTCTTCAACGTTGCAATTAGCAGTAAACAATAGCCATGTGGGCCAGAGATACCCGACTTCCTACAACGTCACGAAAATAAATACCTGAAAATCGCAATATACTGACATAAACTGATATAATTTGGTTTAAAATAACAACATTACGATGTCTTCAACACCTATATCGAATAAAAACAGAGCCGGATATATCTAGGAGCTAAAACGGGAGCTTCTAAAATGACATGCCAAGACCCTCCCTGCGTCAGAGCGAAGAGTGGAAAGATGGGACACTTCGGTTCCAAGCAATTTATAACCTTTGGGAACTACGTAGAAACTCCATTTCAAGTCTCCCTATTCGCTGACACCCAAGGGAAGGCATTTGCAGTGCATCTCAACCAATAGAGGACAGGCAAATTAATACACAGGTCTCAGAACAGCCAGCAAAATTCTGCATTCTGACATACACATAGGAAAAATGCTCTAAGTCCAGTTCTGTTTCACCCACAGATATAATTCAAACGGTTTTAGAAACTAGAGAGTGTTTTCTATCCCATAGTAATAATAATATGCATATTGTACGAGCAAGAATTGAGTACGAGGCCTTTTTGAAATGGGCACCTTTTATCTGGCTACTCAATACTGCCCCTTGAGCCCAAACAGGTTAAGATCCATTTAATCCGGTGATTTTTGTTGTGCAGTTCATGACCATTGGCCTTTCCAGACAGTTCCAAGCCTCATCGCCTTATCCCAGTCATTTCTTTCTCCATCTCGGGGGAAATTGAGGATGTCTCTCTCCAACAAAGCAGAATGATGGTGATATATTGTCCTGGAGGGAAAGTCAGTGACTGGAGGAAAGGAGAAAACTAACTCCAGGCTCCTTTTTATGAACCAATTATTACCGTTCAAAGGCGTAGCCCCAGGTTCATGGCTAAAGTGAACTTGACATGCTCTGATGTCTCAGGATTCGGTTGGTGAGAGCAGCATGTGTATGTTGGATTCGGTCTGTTTCATCATTGAATTCCTATATATCCATTGTCCATGTTTACAATCAAAATGCAATTAAAAGTAGCAGATGTCCACATAGACTACATGATCATTTAATGATCAACATGTGAATAATTCATATTTTCGTTTTTTTCAATCTAATATTTTTGACTGGCAGAAAGCATGTAGCAATTTATTCATGGTAATGTTGTAATAATATATGCATAACAGCTCAAAGCAATGAAGTGATGTGACCTTTGCAGCAACTCAACCAGCCTAATACACAACCTGTTATACTAACGAGAAAGACAGATCTATTACAACAGCAGTGGAGTCACTCTTCTAGCTCTCCATTTCAATTCCCATGCATGCCCAAAACAAACAAAAGACAAATCCAAATCTTATTCACAGCATACAAAAGGCAAACAGATTTGCAATTCAAATGTCATTTCAACTGCCGGTGCCAGCGCCAATGTTAATAATGGACGGCATAGTGTTTCAGTTGGAGTGCATTTTTTAATTGGGCATCCAGCTTTCAGAATAATTGAAACAAGTGGTGTAACCACAACCATGTTCAGTGCTACTGCTTCTTACCATGATCATATTGCTGATTGGAAAAGCAATGTGCAATGATGAGATTGATTGAATTAATGAATTAATCAATATGTATAAATCTATTTTAGACTATGCCAAGGCTAAAAGAGCCATATACACGGAGTGTTCAAAACATTAAGGACACCTGCTCTTTCCATGACAGAGTGTCTAGGTGAAAGCTATCATCCCTTATTGATGTCACTTGTTAAATCCACTTCAATCAGTGTAGATGAAGGGGTGGAGGGAGTTTAAATAAAGATTTTTAAGCCTTGAGACAATTGACATGGATTGTGTATGTGTGCCATTCAGAGGGTGAATGGGCAAGACAAAAGATTTAAGTGCATTTGAACAAGCTATGTTAGTAGGTGTCAGGCGTACAGGAACTGCAATGCTGCTGGTGTAACACCCTGGCCTTAGTTTTCTTTTTTTTCATTATTATTTTAGTTAGGTAAGGGTGTGACATGGGGAAGGTATGTGTTTTGGTTTGTCTAGGGGTTTGTATGTTTAATGGGGCAGTGTCTTGTCTAGGTGTTTGTATGTCTATGGCTGCCTAGATTGGTTCTCAATTAGAGACAGCTGTGGTTTATTGTCTCTGATTGAGAGCCATATTTAAGGCAGCCATAGGCATTTGGGTTTTGTGGGTAATTGTCTATGTCTATGTTCTATGTTGCATGTGTGCACTTAGTTCTGTTTAGCTTCACGTTTGTTTTGTTCATTTTGTAAGTGTTTGTTTTTTCCTTCATTAAAGAAGATGTATTTTTCACGCGCTGCACCTTGGTCCTCTCTCTCTCAAGAAGACGATCGTGACAGCTGGGTTTTTTACGCTCAACAGTTTCCTGTGTGTATCAAGAATGGTCCACCATCCGAAGGACATCCAGCAAACTTGACACAACTGTGGGAAGCACTGGCGTCAACACGGGCCAGCATCCCTGTGGAACTTTTTCGACACCTTGTAGAGTCCATGTCCCGACGAATTGAGGCTGTTCTTAGGGCAAAAGGGGGGTGCAACTCAATATTAGGAAGGTGTTCCTATTGTTTTGTCCACTCAGTGTACAGTATAATGATGTCTAGATATGACTGGTGGGTAATACTGCTATACACTGAAAGGTGTGTACCTGCACCTGAGAGCAAATGTCACATGTAAAGATGTATGGCAACCATTTAGTCTGGATATGATCATGGGTGAGTTCGTAAATTCACTCTGGAGTGCCAGAGAGCGCTCAGAGTGCGCTCAGAGTGCACAATTTCAAAATGGCAGTGTCCGTAACGGCAAAATGTGATGGATGTGGCTATATTGATACACTTGAAGTTATAATTCAACATATTGCAAAATGTAATGGCAAAACAAACCAAGGAGGTAATTTAGTTATGTAGAGTATGTATGTGTTCATGAAGATTGATGGTGTACATAATTTATTACGTTCACTTACAAGCTAAGCTAATGTTAGCTAGCTAGCTAACTTATATAACGTTAGCTAGCTAACATTAGCTAACATTAGCTAGCCCAGTTTCTCCATCCTTTAATTGATCTAGGGGTTGTTATCTTCAACCTAGTAATACAATAGCAATATAATTGCACTTTACTATGACAGTAGCCTTATATTGTTGTATTAAATGTTTATTTTGTAGAGTCAGGATCACTGCAGGAGCCAACCAGTGAGGGAGCAAGGGAGTCGGGGATTCAGGGAGCCAGTGAGGAACCTCATCAGTCAGTCAGTGAGCCATTGAGTCAGGGGTAGCAGGGTTCACCTGGGACCAGGCAGCAGTCCATCTCCTCATTGCACTTTATGAAAAATATAGATAGAATTTCCATTCTTTAAAAATGATAAATAAGCTTCCTGGGAGCTCATAGCACTAGAAACACAGGAAAAATGCCAACAGGTCATAGGCCCCCAATGTGACAACAAGTGGAAGGGCATGTTAAAAGTGTACAAGGAGCAGTGGCGACCCATCATTCAGGGCAGGTGGGGCAGAGCCCGACCTGTTTTGAGCCCCACGTGTTTCAAAAAATCATTGCGTTAATAAAGACGCATACAAACATGGTCTCTTTTTTGCTTTCTTGAGTGAGGCAGCTCCAAAATGCTGGTGTTTCAGCCTCGCTCAGTGCGTTCTGTGGTGGTGGGGCTGGCCAAATTAAATAAAATCAAAGTTTATTTGTCACGTGCGCCAAAAACAACAGGTGTAGACCTTACAGTGAAATGCTTACTTACAGGCTCTAACCAATAGTGCAAAAAAAGGTGTCAGACTTTGATGATAAGATTTGAGTCCAAAAAATGTATTGTGTACCTCTGCATACATTATGTAATATGCCAGGGAGATATGTATACTGTAGCTAAGAAAGTAATACTAATTTTATTTTGTGTAGTAAGCTGTTAGTAGCCCACCCTAATAATGTTTTCCCATTACAGGTCAGTGTACAGAGTGGGATCAGGTCAGTGTACAGAGTAGGATCAGGTCAGTGTACAGAGTAAGATCAGGTCAGTGTACAGAGTGGGATCAGGTCAGTGTACAGAGTAGGATCAGGTCAGTGTACAGAGTAGGATCAGGTCAGTGTACAGAGTGGGATCAGGTCAGTGTACAGAGTAGGATCAGGTCAGTGTACAGAGTGGGATCAGGTCAGTGTACAGAGTGGGATCAGGTCAGTGTACAGAGTGGGATCAGGTCAGTGTACAGAGGGGGATCAGGTCAGTGTACAGAGTAGGATCAGGTCAGTGTACAGAGTGGGATCAGGTCAGTGTACAGAGTGGGATCAGGTCAGTACACAGAGGGGGATCAGGTCAGTGTACAGAGGGGGATCAGGTCAGTTTGCAGAGGGGGATCAGGTCAGTGTACAGAGTGGGATCAGGTCAGTACACAGAGGGGGATCAGGTCAGTGTACAGAGTGGGATCAGATCAGTGTACAGAGTGGGATCAGGTCAGTACACAGAGTGGGATCAGGTCAGTACACAGAGGGGGATCAGGTCAGTACACAGAGGGGGATCAGGTCAGTACACAGAGGGGGATCAGGTCAGTGTACAGAGTGGGATCAGGTCAGTACACAGAGGGGGATCAGGTCAGTACACAGAGTGGGATCAGGTCAGTGTACAGAGTGGGATCAGGTCAGTGTACAGAGTGGGATCAGGTCAGTGTACAGAGTGGGATCAGGTCAGTGTACAGAGTGGGATCAGGTCAGTGTACAGAGTGGGATCAGGTCAGTGTACAGAGGGGGATCAGGTCAGTACACAGAGGGGGATCAGGTCAGTTTGCAGAGGGGGATCAGGTCAGTACACAGAGGGGGATCAGGTCAGTGTACAGAGTGGGATCAGGTCAGTACACAGAGAGGGATCAGGTCAGTACACAGAGGGGGATCAGGTCAGTACACAGAGGGGGATCAGGTCAGTTTGCAGAGGGGGATCAGGTCAGTACACAGAGGGGGATCAGGTCAGTACACAGAGGGGGATCAGGTCAGTGTACAGAGGGGGATCAGGTCAGTATGCAGAGGGGGATCAGGTCAGTATGCAGAGGGGGATCAGGTCAGTATGCAGAGGGGGATCAGGTCAGTACACAGAGGGGATCAGGTCAGTGTACAGAGTGGGATCAGGTCAGTGTACAGAGGGGGATCAGGTCAGTACACAGAGGGGGATCAGGTCAGTACACAGTGTGGGATCAGGTCAGTACACAGAGGGGGATCAGGTCAGTGTACAGAGGGGGATCAGGTCAGTACACAGAGGGGGATCAGATCAGTGTACAGAGTGGGATCAGGTCAGTGTACAGAGTGGGATCAGGTCAGTGCACAGAGTGGGATCAGGTCAGTGTACAGAGTGGGATCAGGTCAGTACACAGAGGGGGATCAGGTCAGTACACAGAGGGGGATCAGGTCAGTACACAGAGGGGGATCAGGTCAGTACACAAAGGGGGATCAGGTCAGTATGCAGAGGGGGATCAGGTCAGTATGCAGAGGGGGATCAGGTCAGTACACAGAGGGGGATCAGGTCAGTACACAGAGGGGGATCAGGTCAGTGTACAGAGTGGGATCAGGTCAGTGTACAGAGTGGGATCAGGTCAGTACACAGAGGGGGATCAGGTCAGTGTACAGAGTGGGATCAGGTCAGTGTACAGAGTGGGATCAGGTCAGTATGCAGAGGGGGATCAGGTCAGTATGCAGAGGGGGATCAGGTCAGTACACAGAGGGGGATCAGGTCAGTACACAGAGGGGGATCAGGTCAGTACACAGAGGGGGATCAGGTCAGTGTACAGAGTGGGATCAGGTCAGTGTACAGAGTGGGATCAGGTCAGTACACAGAGGGGGATCAGGTCAGTGTACAGAGTGGGATCAGGTCAGTGTACAGAGTGGGATCAGGTCAGTATGCAGAGGGGGATCAGGTCAGTATGCAGAGGGGGATCAGGTCAGTATGCAGAGGGGGATCAGGTCAGTATGCAGAGGGGGATCAGGTCAGTACACAGAGGGGGATCAGGTCAGTACACAGAGGGGGATCAGGTCAGTACACAGAGGGGGATCAAGTCAGTGTACAGAGTGGGATCAGGTCAGTGTACAGAGGGGGATCAGGTCAGTGTACAGAGTGGGATCAGGTCAGTGCACAGAGGGGGATCAGGTCAGTATGCAGAGGGGGATCAGGTCAGTATGCAGAGGGGGATCAGGTCAGTACACAGAGGGGGATCAGGTCAGTACACAGAGGGGAATCAGGTCAGTACACAGAGGGGGATCAGGTCAGTACACAGAGGGGGATCAGGTCAGTACACAGAGGGGGATCAGGTCAGTATGCAGAGGGGGATCAGGTCAGTATGCAGAGGGGGATCAGGTCAGTATGCAGAAGGGGATCAGGTCAGTATGCAGAGGGGGATCAGGTCAGTACACAGAGGGGGATCAGGTCAGTGTACAGAGGGGGATCAGGTCAGTATGCAGAGGGGGATCAGGTCAGTACACAGAGGGGGATCAGGTCAGTACACAGAGGGGGATCAGGTCAGTATGCAGAGGGGGATCAGGTCAGTACACAGAGGGGGATCAGGTCAGTACACAAAGGAATATAATTTTTATAATGATATTATATACATTATGATATAACATTATAACACTACTCTGAACTTAAGTTCACTCTTTGCCAACTAGGCCTATCAGTCATGATTCAAGATCAAATCCAAATGATGCTGCAGTAACATGCAGTTCGTCATTACCACCACAAGGTGTCAGCTAACATGTGCCCAATGATACATTGCTTTATGACAGTTGAAAGGTCATGTCAATATCATGTAAACAAAACCGATTGATCATTTAGCAGGATGGATTTCTAGTGAGTTTTATTGTAGATCGCTTGCTGTTTTATTGTATATCTTTTGAAATGTTGGCAGTGTCATACTCCTAAACAAAATAAATGAAATACATTGTACTGTAGCAAGCTAACTATCTGGCTAGAGTAGCCTGCTATGTCACTAGCTAAGTCAGTTCCGTTATACTACTCAAGCTATTGCCATTTCAGCTGACAATCAGCAGATTGCACTTGCCAACGTTAGCTAGCTTGATGTTACTGTAGCTAAAAAGAAGGTTAGTAACACACTGACATGCCAAATGCATGTTGCAAGGCCAATGTGTTCATCTTACTGTCCTCATTACTGTCGCTGTCAACCAGTCTCAAAAATGGATGAAACATTGTTCACTACCCAAAAGAGAGCAGTCACGCCTTCTCTGTTTTCGGACATTTTTATTTGTGAAACGTTTTATAGTTCGGAAATTTGTCTTTATCAAGCGCTCTAGGACACTTGAACCAGAGCGCTCCCATTTCAGAGCAGAGCGTCCAGAGTGAATTTCAGAACGCACCCCATATTAGAATTTAAAACTAAATAAATCGTAAATTATATATTGTATGAGATATACCTGTGGAGATTTGTTCCTACATGATTGACTGTAAGAGTGATGCTTTTGGAGATTTCATGCTAAATGATTGACTGTATGAGTGATGCCTAATTAAAGAACACTCGTTTTTCTGACAAAAGAGATACACATACAGTACATTTTGTTTTAAGTTTGAAGCAGTTTCCATGGATACAGCATTGTTGCTATGTGACAGATTTGATATGTGACATGAAGTGGGAAGTGTATGTGTTTTCCATGTATGTACATGTGAATGATTGGACATTTGACCATTTTCTGTGGTTAACTTCTTTGATATAGGGGGCAGCATTTTCACTTTTGGATGAATTGCGTGCCCATAGTGAACTGCCTCCTACTCTGTCCCAGATGCTAATATATGCATATTATTATTACTATTGGATAAAAAACACTCTGACGTTTCTAAACTGTTTGAATAATGTCTGTGAGTATAACAGAACTCATATGGCAGGCAAATACCTGAGAAAAAATCCAAACAGGAAGTGAGAATTCTGAGACTGGTCGATGTTAAAGTCATCGCCTATTCAATTCCCTGTAATATATGGATCTGTTTGCACTTCCTACGCCTTCCACTAGATGTCAACAGTCTGCAGAACGCCGAATGAAGCCTCTAGTGTGATGTGGGGCCCAATGGGAGGTGTTTCAGTCATTGGTCTGGCAGATTGCCAGTTCTTGCTCACGCGCTTTCCTCATGATATCGCCTTGCGTTCCATAACTTCTACAGACATTAAGGAATGCTCCGGTTGGAACGTTATTGGATATATATGATAACAACATCCTGAAGATTGATTCTCTACTAAGTTTGACCAGTTTATTCGACTTGTAATATAACTTTTTGATGTTTTCGTCCAACGTTTGCCTGCATCTGCGCGAGCGTTTGGACACGTGTACTACACATGCTAGCAAAGTAGCTAATTGGACAAAAATAATGGACATTATCGAACAAAACAGCGATTTATTGTGGAACTAGGATTCCTGGCAGTGCATTCTGATGAAGATAATCAAAGGTAAGGGAATATTTATGATGTAATTTCTGTTGACTCGTATTTCTGTTGACTCCAACATGGCGGAGAAATGTTGTTAAATCTGAGCGCCGTCTCAGATTATTGCATGGTGTGCTTTTTACGTAAAGTTTTTTTTTAAATCTGACACAGCGGTTGCATTAAGAACAAGTGTATCTTTAATTCTGTGTAAAACATGTATCTTTCATCAAAGTTTATGATGAGTATATTTTGGAGGCATTTCTGAACATGGCGCCAATGTAAACCGAGATTTGTGGATATAAATATGCACATTATCGAACAAAACATAAATGTATTGTGTAGCATGATGTCCTATGAGTGTCATCTGATGAAGATCATCAAAATTAGTGATTCATTTTATCTCTATTTCTTCTTTTTGTGACTACTATCTTTTGCTGGGAAAATGGCTGTGTTTTTCTGTGGCTATGTACTGAGCTAACATAAATGTTTGGTGTGCTTTCCCCGTAAATCCTTTTTGAAATCAGACATGTTGTCACGTTCCTGACCTGTTTTCCTTTGTTTTGTATTCATTTTAGTTGGTCAGGGCGTGAGTTGGGTGGGTTTGTCTATGTTTGTATTTCTATGTGGGGTTTTGTGTTCGGCCTGGTATGATTCTCAATTAGAGACAGGTGTGTATTGTTTGTCTCTAATTGAGAGTCATACAAAGGCAGCCAGGGTTTCACTGGTGTTTTGTGGGTGTTTGTTCCTGTGTCCTCACAGGACAGTTGAAGGTTAGTCACGTTTGTTGTTTTGTAGTTTGTAGTGTCTTGTTTGCTGTTTTTTCATTAAAAGATGGCTTATTTCCCTCAATCCGCATCTTGGTCCTATCCATGCTCCTTCTCGTCTAAGGGGGAGAACAACAATGACTGCCTTTACACATGTTGGCTGGATTCACAACACGTGTAGCTTTAATTTGGGGTCTTTCATGTATGATTTCATATATTTGAATTTGGCGCGCTACATTTTGTCTGGATTTTGACCAAGTGGGACGCTACCGTCCCACCTATCCCAGAGAAGTTAATGGAATAACAGAAGTCACGGCCATCACTCATATCCTATCAGTAATAGCCACAGTCCCTCACGGTGCAAATTACATTTTAGACTCAACATGGCATGGAAGATGAAACCAAACAAGAGGCCTTTGGTGACTGGCTTTTCAACTTGTCAGATTGAATGTTTTTCTTTTTAATAAACTCAGGATCAGAGATAATATGGACTCTCAAGGCAGAGCCAATTTGGCATTAGTCGAGATATATGAAAATGAGTAAAGCCCATGGAGTTAAAACAACACTGAACAAACCAAAGACTGCACGCAGTAGCATACCTTTGCATGGTTTACACGTTCATCTGCTTTTTCACCTCAGGTGTTGCGCTCTACTTACGAATCAAATCTCTTGAGGGGGTTAACTTTGATTATTTGGATCAGGAGGTGTATAATTAAGGTTCCCTCTCAATTTGGCCTAATCAGTGTTCTTTGCTACATCACTGATAGAGATTTCTACAGGAACAAGTTTCAAGGGCAGGTTGAGGTTTGGTCACAATGGGTAATTATAGCAGAGTAGGGCAGCAGATAACTGCTTGGTGGGTTTAGTTAGGTTAGCTAGGTGTCATTCAAATAATGTTTGAGCAGTTACCGAATCTGTCTAACCCTAACCCTAGCTTCATGCCCACATCCTAACTCAATCCTAGCCTCAACTCCAACCCTAGCCCTACTGTAGCTTCATGTCCACATCCAGGTTCAATCCTATCCCTAGACTCAAACCTAACCCGGGTTCATATCCTGTTCCCACCCCTAACTATAACCCTGACCCTACCCTGACCCTATTCCTAACCCTAACCCCACTCCTAACCTTAACCTCACCCCCATCCCTAACCCTAACCCCAACCCTAAACAATTACACCCAGCGGTCTGAATGAGCGTTTTTAACCAGTTAGATAACCCCAACCTTAGCATCACGTCCACATCCTGGCTCAACTCCAAACCTAACCGTAACCCCAACCCTACCATCAACCCTAACCCCAAACATAGCATCACGTCCACATCCTGGCTCAACCCCAACCCTAACCCCAACACTACCATCAACCCTAACCCCAACCCTAGTGTCACGTCCAAATCATGACTCAACCCCAACTCTAACCGTAACCCCAACCCTACCATCAACTCTAGTCCCAACCCTACCATCATTCCTAACCTCAACCCTACCATCAACGCTAACCTCAACCCTACCATCAAACCTAACCCCAACCCTACCTTTAACCCTAACCCCAACCCTACCATCAACCCTAACCCCAACCCTAGAGTCACGTCCACATCCTGGCTCAACCTCAACTCTAACCCCAACCCTACCATCAACCCTAACCTAAACCCTACCTTTAACCTTAACCCCAACCCTATCATCAAGCCTAACCCCAACCCTACCATTAATCCTAACCCCAACCCTATCATCAAGCCTAACCCCAACCATAGCATCATCCCTATCCCCAAACCTAGCATCACGTCCACATCCTGGCTCAACCCCAACCCTAACCCCAACACTACCATCATCCCTAACCCCAAACATAGCATCACGTCCACATCCTGGCTCAACCCCAACCCTAACCCCAACACTACCATCAACCCTAACCCCAACCCTAGAGTCACGTCCACATCCTGGCTCAACCTAAACTCTAACCCCAACCCTACAATCAACCCTAACCTAAACCCTACCTTTAACCTTAACCCCAACCCTATCATCAAGCCTAACCCCAACCATAGCATCATCCCTATCCCCAAACCTAGCATCACGTCCACATCCTGGCTCAACTCCAAACCTAACCGTAACCCCAACCCTACCATCATCACTAACCCCAACCATAGCATCACGTTCACATCCTGGCTCAACCTCAACCCTAACACTAACACCAACACAACCATCAACCCTAACCCCAACCCTAGCATCACGTCCACAACCTGGCTCAACCTCAACCCCAACTCTAACCCCAACTCTACCATCAACCCAAACACCAACCCTAGCATCACGTCCACATCCTGGCTCAACCACAACCCTAAACCCAACCCTACCATCAACCCTAACCCTAACCAAAACCCCAACCCTACCATCAACCCTAACCAAAACCCCAACCCTACCATCAACCCTAACCAAAACCCTAGCGTCAAGTCCGCATCCTGACTCAACACC
This sequence comes from Salvelinus fontinalis, assembly GCF_029448725.1. NCBI lineage: Eukaryota > Metazoa > Chordata > Actinopteri > Salmoniformes > Salmonidae > Salvelinus > Salvelinus fontinalis. Next base: position 19,570,242 of record NC_074695.1, read on the forward strand.
AACCCTAACCGTAACCCCAACCCTACCATCAACCCTAACCCTACCATCAATCCTAACCTTAACCCCAACCCTAGCATCAACCCTAAACCAAAACCCTAGCGTCAAGTCTGCATCCTGACTCAACCCCAAACATAACCCTAACCCCAACCCTACCATCAATCCTAACCCCAACCCTAGTGTCACATCCACATCCTGGTTCAACCACAACCCTAACCCCAATCCTAGGATCACGTCCACATCCTGACTCAACCCCAACCCCAACCCTACCATAAACCCTAACCCCAACCCTAGCGTCATGTCCACATCCTGGCTCAACCCCAACCCTAACCCTAATCCCAACCCTACCATCAATCATAACCCCAAACCTAGCATCACGTCCACATTCTGGCTCACCCCAACCCTAACACTAACCATAATCCCAACCCTAGTGTCACGTCCACATCCTGACTCAACCCTAACCCTAACCGTAACCCAAACCCTACTTTCAACCCTACCCCCAACCCTAGCATCACGTCCACATCCTGGCTCAACCCCAACCCCAACCCCAACCCTACCATCAACCCTAACCCCAACCCTGGCGTCACGTCCACATCCTGGCTCAACCCCAACCCCAACCCTAACCCCAACCCTACCATCAACCCTAACCCCAACCCTAGCGTCACGTCCACATCCTGGCTCAACCTGATAAGGAAATATGTTTTAATTGTGTTTTAATAAATTATTAGAATATTACACTCTGAAACTATATCTCTGAAACCATATGATTGTATGGAATTTATTAGAATCATTAGATTATTATAATGCATGTATGAAAGTGATTAGAATCATTCGATTATTTTAATGCTGTGTGTGGTTTTAGTCAGTAGAATAATAATATATCCTGGAGTGTAGTTCTTAGTCAGAATCAACGTTTTGGGGACAATGTGTCTAATATCTTGATAACAGACTGTCTGTCTGAGCCAGATTCGGTGCCGACCTTGGGTGAGACACTAAGAACTGCCCAGTCCCAGGTCTCTCCCTATCTTGGGGGGGTGCAGGAAGAAGCTATTCTCACGGACTCCCCAAATCTCTGTCGACAGGGCAGATACCTGATGGTTTGTGTGGAAGTATGTGTGTCACTATAAAATGAAGTCCTTTGTACTGTGCATGGCAGAACGTTCCGTGAATAAACATTTGACTATTGTAGACTGGGCCTCTGTTTGTTTTTATTCCTATCAGTATCATACAACTCCTGATATAGCAGACTGAGTCATTAAATTGAATTGGTTAATGAACATGAGAACATAATTCTCCTAACAATTGGTCCTTCGAGCCGGATTCCAATATCTGTCCCTGCCGTCCGAAGGTACCACGCCGAAAACCGTGCACGGGCGGGTCATTGACCCGTAAAATAAAAACATGTCCCCTGACATTGGGGCTCTACAACAGGCCGGTATATATCTAAGGTCGGCAGAGGCGGTGACGGAATCTAACCAACATTGCTTTTCCCAGTCTACGAGACGAAGGTCAGTAAATCTTTATTCACGCATTTGGGGAATTGAGGCTTGAGCTACATTCAGAAATATATTTGATTGTTTTTTGCATTCTTACCCGGTGACCTGTCTTTAGAATTTTGTGTAGAGAAAAGTTTTAAAGGCAACGAAGTATTCTATGCAAATGGAAGGTAGGAATTGGGTGTAGAGCCACCTAGGCAGCAGTAGAAGGGGGTCCGTAATGACACCGGGTATCTGCAGTACCAAACTAAACTAAAGTATATTGAGATCTAACTGAGACCTGGTCAAGAATATATTAGAAGGTCCGTAACGTAACGCGAGGTACCAGAGGCTACAACCAAACTATCTGTGGCCACTACCTATGTAAACTAACGAAAAGGAGAGTTACACATTAGAGAAGGTCGATAGCAATTGAGTAAGAGATTAAAGAGACACACACATACGTAGATTGTGCAGGAAGAGCAGCTATAGCAATTGGACAACAGTAAAAAGCACATACATAGATCTTAGAAATAGATACAGCTAGAGTGAGTTTGAGAATAAGCATAGCCACCACAAGGGTTTACTAACAATGGGTAGTAAATCCTCAAAGGAGGTTCCGGAATTAACCGGAGATGTGCGGTATATGCAGTTAAAAGATCAAATAAATGTCTATTTCTGTGTAAAGTGGAGGAAGAAGTATGAATTTGATGGGAGTTTGGATGTAGAAAAGTTGGAACTGATGATACAACGAATACGTAAGACATGTGGAGACGAGGCAGATAAACAGCAGGCAGAGGGGCTAGACACAGCGAGGGTATGGTTAGCCGAAGAGAGGAACAGAGCAGAGGGAGAAAAGAAAAAGGAAGTAAAAAATATGGAAGGTGTAAGTAGCCAGCCACCAGGAATGACTCCCATGGCTCCTCTGGAGGTCTCTCATATGCCTAAATTGTACCCAACCCTGATAGATCAGGCGTGGAGAGAGAATCCCGATGATGAAACGGTGGTGGTGAGACGACGGCAGCCAGGGCTTCCCGTCCCACCCCCACCACCTCCATATGGGGAACCTCCGGGAGCCGAGGGAGGGGTATGGCAGGCGGAGGAAAGAAGAGGGCTAGCTGCCCTAGGGAAAGTCAGGAAATATTTAACCGAACTAGAACGTAGGATAAACGAGCGACAGGATACAACGGTAAGAGGTAGAGACAGGACTTTACCACTCCGAAGGTTGAAGTCGCATAACCAGAGCCCAGAGAGGAGAGGAGTAGATTCAGAGGAGCTGGGGGTCGGAGAGGAAAGGGAGACTAGTCAATATCCCCTAATTACCCTACCAAACCCACAGGCTGGGGATGTAGGGCAGGAACCCACTTTAGAAGTGTATAGGGCATGGACACATAGGGATGTAGTGAGAGCGGTAGAGGGGATGGTACATCCCAAGGCAGGCATGGAGGGGTTCAGAAGGGATTTGGAACGTTTGGCTGACAGTTTTAAGCTTCCCTCTACTGGGGAAGTAGAGAGAGCAGTCAGGCAGTTGGTGGGAAAAGATTGGGCGGCAGTTTGGGGACAGTGGGTAACCGGACACAATGATCTAGTAGTGTTGCCATGGTGTGTATGCAGACAAAATAACTCAGCTGTGTAACAATCTGAGAGATTATTACCACCGACATGCTGACTTCTCTAAGGTACACGAGTGTAAACAGGGAGATAGTGAAACTATCAGTCAGTACCTAGAGAGACTTAAGGATGTATTCAACGTCAACAGCGGTTTGATGGAGTCTCCCCCCGGGGACGGCCCCAATACTCCGTACCATCAACAGTTGAAAATCGCTTTTCTTAATGGAATGCGTCCCGAGATAAGCCGTACCATTAAGAAGACACTGGTGGGGTGGGGACTGGCAGAGCTAGGAGAGGTAAAGAGATATGCAATCCACTATGAACAGCATGGTAAAAGTGAGGAGACTAAGACTAAGTTGAAGGGGGCAGAATACTTGATGGCTACTCTGGGGGAGATAGCTGGGAAAGGCTCTGACAGGAAAGGATGGAAATTAACCTTCCTGAACCACCCATCCCGGATCCGGGATAATTGTCATCAGCAACGCTGAATAGCATAGCGTAGCATAGCGCCACAGGTAAATAATATTACTAGAAAATATTCATATTCATGAAATCACAAGTGCAATATTGCAAAACACAGCTTAGCCTTTTGTTAAACAGGAGGGGAGAAAAAGCATTGAATAGAGATAAAGACGAGTGTTACAATTGCGGACAGAGCGGACATTTCGCGAGGAATTGTGAGGCACCGTGCAAACATTGTAACAAAACCGGCCACAATAACCGTGATTGCCAGAACAAGAGAGATAGAAGGGACAAGCAGACAGCCAGGGATAGGAGCAGAGGTAAAAGGAGCAGGCGCCCACCGCCTGAGTCAGAGGAGGAAAATACTCATCATAAACTTTGATGAAAGTTACATGTTTTACATATAATTAAAGATACACTTGTTCTTAATGCAACCGCTGTGTCAGATTTCAAAAAGCTTTACGGCAAAACACAATATTCAATAATCTGAAAACAGCATTCAGCCACAAAAGCAAGCCATACAGTTACCCGCATTAAAAGCATTATAAATCTTCACTTACCTTTGCTGATCTTCATCGGAATGCACTCCCAGGACTCCCACTTCCACAAAAAAATTTTGTTTGGTTCGGTAATGTCCATCATTTATGTCCAAATAGCTATTTTTGTTAGAGTGTTTGGTAAACAAATCTAACGTCAGGTAGCGCGTTCACTAAAAGCTGACGAAATGTCCAAAAGTTCCGTAACATTCCGTAGAAACATGTCAAACGATGTATTGAATCAATCTTTAGAATGTTTTTAACATAAATCTTGAATAACGTTCCAACCGGAGAATTACATTGACTTCAGATGAGCGATGGAACAGAGCTCCCTCTGCATGGTGAAAGCATGGTCAGGTCATGGCAGACCTGACTAATTCCCTTCTCATTCGGCCCCCCTTCACAGTAGAGGCATCAGACAAGGTTCTACAGCCTGTTGACATCTAGTGGAAGCCGTAGGAAGTGCAAACTCATCCATATCTCGCTGTGATTTCAATAGGATCTTGGTTGAAACTCGACCAGCCTCAGAATTCCCAAATCCCGTTTGGATTTTATCTCAGGTTTTTGCCTGCCATATGAGTTATGTTATAATCACAGACATAATTCAAACAGTTTTAGAAACTTCAGAGTGTTTTCTATCCAATACTACTAATAATATGCATATATTAGCAACTATGACTGAGGAGCAGGCCGTTTACTCTGGGCACCTCTGTGCACCTTTCATCCAAGCTACTCAATACTGCCCCTGCAGCCATAAGAAGTTAATTAAATTAAACAGGAAAGGAATAATACACATGATACCATCAGAAGCACGTCACCACCAGGAGCATGACACCACTAGGAGCATGACACCACCAACAGTAGTAAAACCAAGGGAAATGGAAATGTTGTTTACGTCGGAGTAAATGGGCTTCTCACTAATTGGACCGTCCTGTCTTCCCCTATCAACAGAACACAGCCAAGAATTTTGTCAACATATTTTATTTTGTTCAGAATCAGTCAACTGAGAAATTACAAATTGTCAAAACATCCACTATCAACCACTAATGAATCTTCCTTTTTGATGTTTAGCTAACAGCATCTGGATATGCATATTAATTGTATATTTGAGTATGCATAGAGTTCAATATACTACATTGCATGATAATTTCACAGAACAAAGGAGAAAACTAAGTATGTGGGCGTAGACAATGGCCATCATTACATGTTAGCTGGGAAGCACGTGGCTGGAATAGAAGATCCAGATCAATTCAAATCAACTTGTATTTGTCACATGCGCCGAATACCACATTTCACAGTAAGGTGTAGACCTTACCATGAAAGACTTACTTACAAACGCTTAACCAGCAATGTAGAAAATATTTAAAGTAAACAATTTAAAGTAACACAATAAAATGACATAACAATAACAAGGCTATTCACAGGGGGTACCGGTACCGAGTCAATGTGCGGGGCTACAGGGTAGTCAAGGTAGTTTGTACTTGTAGGTAGCGGTAAGGTGCAGAGAAAACAGTCTATGACTTGGTGTGATGTATTGGGCTGTCGCACTACCCTCTGTAGCGCCTTTCGGTCAGATGCTGAGCAGTTGCCATACCAGGCGGTGATGCAACCGGTCAGGATGCTTTCGATGGTGCATCAGTCACTGTTGTTGTCACCATTTCCCAGAAAATATAGAGCTCTCTCTCTCTCTCTCTCTCTCTCTCTCTCTCTCTCTCTCTCTCTCTCTCTCTCTCTCTCTCTCTCTCTCTCTCTCTCTCTCTCTCTCTCTCTCTCTCTCTCTCTCTCCTCTCTCTCTCTCTCTCTCTCTCTCTCTCTCTCTCTCCTCTCCTCTCTCTCTCTCTCTCTCTCTCTCTCTCTCTCTCTCTCAATTCAATTCAATTCAATTCAATTCAAGGGGCTTTATTGGCATGGGAAACATGAGTTAACATTGCCAAAGCAAGTGAGGTAGACAATACACAAAAGTGAAACAGACAATACAAATTAACGGTAAACATTACACATACAGAAGTTTCAAAACAATAAAGACATTACAAATGTCATATTATATATATACAGTGTTGTAACAATGTACAAATGGTTAAAGCACACAAGTTAAAATAAATAAGCATAAATATGGGTTGTATTTACAATGGTGTTTGTTCTTCACTGGTTGCCCTTTTCTTGTGGCAACAGGTCACAAATCTTGCTGCTGTGATGGCACACTGTGGAATTTCACCCAGTAGATATGGGAGTTTATCAAAATTGGATTTGTTTTCGAATTCTTTGTGGATCTGTGTGATCTGAGGGAAATATGTGTCTCTAATATGGTCATACATTGGGCAGGAGGTTAGGAAGTGCAGCTCAGTTTCCACCTCATTTTGTGGGCAGTGTGCACATAGCCTGTCTTCTCTTGAGAGCCATGTCTGCCTACGGCGGCCTTTCTCAATAGCAAGGCTATGCTCACTGAGTCTGTACATAGTCAAAGCTTTCCTTAAGTTTGGGTCAGTCACAGTGGTCAAGTATTCTGCCACTGTGTACTCTCTGTTTAGGGCCAAATAGCATTCTAGTTTGCTCTGTTTTTTTGTTGATTCTTTCCAATGTGTCAAGTAATTATCTTTTTGTTTTCTCATGATTTGGTTGGGTCTAATTGTGCTGTTGTCCTGGGGCTCTGTGGGGTGTGTTTGTGTTTGTGAACAGAGCCCTAGGACCAGCTTGCTTAGGGGACTCTTCTCCAGGTTCATCTCGCTGTAGGTGATGGCTTGGTTATGGAATGTTTGGGAATCGCTTCCTTTTAGGTGGTTGTAGAATTTAACGTCTCTTTTCTGGATTTTGATAATTAGTGGGTATCGGCCTAATTCTGCTCTGCATGCATTATTTGGTGTTCTACGTTGTACACGGAGGATGTTTTTGCAGAATTCTGCATGCAGAATCTCAATTTGGTGTTTGCCCCATTTTGTGAAATCTTGGTTGGTGAGCGGACCCCAGACCTCACAACCATAAAGGGCAATGGGCTCTATGACTGATTCAAGTATTTTTAGCCAGATCCTAATTGGTATGTTGAATTTGATGTTCCTTTTGATGGCGTAGAAGGCCCTTCTTGCCTTGTCTCTCAGATCATTCACAGCTTTGTGGAAGTTACCTGTGGCGCTGATGTTTAGGCCGAGGTATGTATAGTTTTTTGTGTGCTCTATGGCAACGGTGTCTAGATGGAATTTGTAGTCCTGGAAACTGGACCTTTTCTGGAACACCATTATTTTGGTCTTACTGAGATTTACTGTCAGGGCCCAGGTCTGACAGAATCTGTGCAGAAGATCTAGGTGCTGCTGTAGGCCCTCCTTGGTTGGTGACAGAAGCACCAGATCATCAGCAAACAGTAGACATTTGACTTCGGATTCTAGTAGGGTGAGACCGGGTGCTGCAGGGTGCTGCAGACTGTTCTAGTGCAATCAACAAAGCATGAGAAGACTTTGCCTTTGTTTTGGTTTGTTTGGTTGTCAATTAGGGTGTGTAGGGTGAATACATGGTCTGTTGTACGGTAATTTGGTAAAAAGCCAATTTGACATTTGCTCAGTACATTGTGTTCATTGAGGAAATGTACGAGTCTGCTGTTAATGATAATGCAGAGTATTTTCCCAAGGTTACTGTTGACGCATATCCCCACGGTAGTTACTGGGGTCAAATTTGTCTCCACTTTTGTGGATTGGGGTGATCAGTCCTTGGTTCCAAATATCGGGGAAGATGCCAGAGCTGAGGACGATGTTAAAGAGTTTTAGTATAGCCAATTGGATTTTGTGGTCTGTATATTTTATCATTTCATTGAGGATACCATCAACACCACAGGCCTTTCTGGGTTGGAGGGTTTTTATTTTGTCCTGTAACTCATTCAATGTAATTGGAGAATCCAGTGGGTTCTGGTAGTCTTTAATAGTTGATTCTAAGATTTGTATTTGATCATGTATATGTTTTTGCTCTTTATTCTTTGTTATAGAGCCAAAAAGATTGTCTCTCTCTCTCTCTCTCTCTCTCTCTCTCACACACTCCACCCCTCAGGCCTGAGTGCATCTGAAATCCAAGAGCCTTTAAGGATGCGGCAGAGTTCATATAATTTAACATACTGGCCACTTTCGGTTGTTATGCTGTTTATGCTGATACCACTTTTCTTATTATGCCACAATTACTGTATACTACTCTGAGGAAGACAAAACCTCTTGGCGAACAGACACATTCATTTATCACACATCTGTTTCCCTGTAAACAGAAGAAACACACCTCATGTAGCCACAGATATCAATCATTCAGCCAACAGTGGAATACTACACCATGCTGTCTGTCTGTCTATCTGTTGATCTGTGTAGTAAAAGCCAGCAGTGTTGTCTCTTCATTTCTTTCTCATTTCCTCTTATCCTCTCTGTTAGAAACCCTAGCCAGAGGATCTCTGCTCTGGCTAAAAGCCATTAGTCACAACAACAAATCAGTTGTTTTCAGTTGACCCTATTACAAATTCCAAAAGGAGTGAGGAGCTAGCGAGTTGATATGCAACAGTGTGTTCTACAGCAGTGCAACATGTACACAACAAACAGTTGAATCCGAGTAGTATTAGACTGAAACTCAGGCAGTAAAGCATGAGTAGTGATCTTAGATGAGGGCTGTGAAACATTGTGCAGGAAGATCCATCTCTAGTACATAATGGATCTAGCATAATGGTGATATAATTCACCTCTGTCATGAACAAAGTGTTCAGTCCATTCTCATTGACAATCGGTCTCCTTTTGATAATTTCCGCCTTACAAAAATGGCACGGGTTTCTCTTTTGTTTGATGTTATTCAATTGTTACCATGCAATTGAAACAAGATAGCTCAGATGTGCTAGTGCCTTTTGGAATTTTGAACCATTACAGAATAGGAAAGACTTCACTGAAATATGGTATTGTACATAAACTACAGGGTCATATGGTACAGAGAGCCTCTTGAAAACTGTATAGCTTCTGAGATCTGAGAAGACGGGAGTAACAATATTGACATCCAATTGGTATTTCAGTTTTTCCCACACGGAAAAAGTCAGAATGTTGTCAAACACTATGCTCCCAAACCATATTATCAGTCACATGGCTGTAGAGGTAGACTGAAGGGGCACGATGGAAGCATTATGCTAAACATGGATGCAAGTCTTACAGCAGGAGCAGGGGACTACAGTATAGAAATGAACTATCTCCAAGTTACTGTAGCTCGATTGAAATTTAAGGCCATGTTCCCGCGTACACGGAGACGGTCAACGCTGCATATGTCGACTCAATCGGAAATCATCTTTACATTTTAACACAGAAACTTCTTGCCTGGCTACCCAAACTCATTGTGCCGGACAAACGCCACGCCCACAAACGTTTCTTCTCCGCAATGAGTCTGGATTTGAGTACCTTCCTGAAATTTTTGGAATGCAAAGACATTCGAACCGTTCTAATTGGTCCTAGGAACTGTCGTGTCTTTGGCTATGCCGGATTAAGTGAAATGACATGCTATTCTATAAAATAGTTTCTCTGTAATTAATATTACCTGATTAAGCTAATCAGATAGATAATTAACTAGAAAGTCGGGGCACCACGAAATAATGTTTATAGGGCTGTTATCTTCCGAATAAACTCTTAAAGACCTAGTAATCTTTTACGTCAGTAGCAGTCAATATTTAATCCTCACCTTATTTAGTTGTCACATCTGCTCCCACTACGCCCTCTAGTGTTCATTCGGTGTCGTCCTAACCTGCAGTTCTCCCCCTGTATACTTACACACACTCTCTCTCTCTCTCTCTCTCTCTCTCTCTCTCTCTCTCTCTCTCTCTCTCTCTCTCTCTCTCTCTCTCTCTCTCTCTCTCTCTCTCTCTCTCTCTCTCTCTCTCTCTCTCTCTCTCTCTCTCAATTCAATTCAATTCAATTCAATTCAATTTGCTTTATTGGCATGACGTAACAATGTACATATTGCCAAAGCTTATTTACAATATAAAAATGAGAATCAAAATGGTCAACGGGACAACAGTAACAACAATAACTAAGTGTCAAAATAACCATACATTCAACAATAACAATAAACATACAGTAGAGTACATGTGCAGGTTGATTGGTCTGTCAGACACTGTCCCTCAACTTATGGCAGGCAGCAATGTAGTGCGCTGCCAACCCACAGCTCTCTGCATCCTCCCCCAACAGGACGGGTAGCCTATCCTCATCAGAGAGGTCTTTGAAACCTTGAATAAGAGTTTCAAATTTGGGGAAATGACACTCTCTAATTGTTTTATATTTTTGACATTTTGTCAGGAAATGCAGCTCCGTCTCAAGTTCTGCTGTTGTGCAGTGGTTGCACAGCCTTTCCTCTACAGGGAGCCAGGTTTTCCTGTGTCTACCCTTCTCAATGGCAAGGCTGTGCTCACTGAGCCTGTACTTTGTCAAGGTTTTTCTAAGGTTTTGATCAGTAACCATAGTCAAATAGTTAGCCATGGTGTACTGTCGATTTAGGGCCAGATAGCACTGCATTTTGCTCTGTGCTTGTGCTTGTGTTTCCCAATAAGCAATGTAGTTTTGTTTTGACTGTGTTGTAATTTGGTTTATTCTGATTGATTGGATGTTCTGGTCCTGAGGCTTCAGTGTGTTAGTAGAACAGGTTTGTGAACTCAGCCCCAGGACCAGCTGGATGAGGGGACTCTTTTCTTTGCTCAGCTCTTGGTATTGCAGGGCTTGGTAGTGATATGAGAGGGGGTCACTGTATTTTAGATGTTTCCAAAACTTAATTGCTCTTTTTTGAGTTTTTATTATTAGTGGATATTTGCCTAATTCTGCCCTGCATGCATTGTTTGTAGTTTTCCTCTGGACATGTAGGAGAATCTTACAGAACTCTGCATGCAGGGTTTCAATGGGATGTTTGTCCCATTTGATGAAATCTTGTTTTGCAAGTGGACCCCACACCTCGCTGCCATAAAGTGCAATTGGTTAAATGACATATTCAATTAGTTTTAGCCAGATTTTAATAGGTATTTCAATTTGAATTTGCTTTTTAATTGCGTAGAATGCCCTGCGTGCTTTCTCTCTCAGTTCATTCACTGCCTCATTAAGGTGTCCAGTTGAGCTTATTTTTAAACCTAAGTAATTGTAGTGTGTGCAGTACTCTATATATTTTGTATCAATTGAGAACTTTGGTCTAATTCCCTGAGATCTGGATCTTCTCTGGAAAATCATTATTTTAGTCTTTTTGGGGTCTTTTTTTCATTACATTGGTGTCGGAAGTGATCGGACCTCGCATCCACGACAGTGCGTGTGCTTGGCCGGTGAGCGCGTTCCTGTAAGACGTAAAGTCGCAAGCTAGCGCGAGGACGCGCTCTTTGAAAGGAGGGAGTAGTGTAACGACCCTGGGTTTATAAGCGCGGAAATCGACTCTGCCGCACGAGCATGCTTTTGCGGCACAGTCGATAGCGCGCCGGACTTCGGGCTAGAAGGTCGAGGGTTCGAGACCTGCTCCCTGCTGTTTCATTACATTGGTCTCTCTCGCTCTCTCTCGCTCTCTCTCTCTCTCTCTCTCTCTCTCTCTCTCTCTCTCTCTCTCTCTCTCTCTCTCTCTCTCTCTCTCTCTCTCTCTCTCTCTCTCTCTCTCTCTCTCTCTCTCTCTCTCTCTCTCTCTCTCTCTCTCTCTCTCTCTCTCTCTCTCTCTCTCTCTCTCTCTCTCTCTCTCTCTCTCTCTGTGTGTGTGATTGGAGACAGGTGTGCTAGAGTCAGAGCAGATCCCTACCAGCTACAAATTGTCCCATAATCAAGACCTCTACATATACTCATTCCTGCCAGATCGTAAACTCTGCTCAGTCAGTCGTTGTCCTAGCCTTTTGTCAGTGCTCAAGATCCTATTTCCCTGCTGTGCTTGTTTCCCTGCTTTACACCATTTTGTCCTCTCGTTGCAATTACCGCTCTGTCTCTGGCTCCTGTCTCCTGTACCACATCTCACCACCTAACCACCTTGCTCTGAACTTCACTCACCACCACCTTGGATTCCCCTCAGGACCTGTTTAACCTGTTCACTCAACTTCAACCTCACTCTACAACTTTGGGGTTTTCTGCAACTCATCTGAGCTACCCCGGTTCTGCACTCCATATCTCTCTGTGTACAATAAACATTTTTGGTTCATTCATCCCTGCTTCTGCATCTGAGTCCGCTCTTGGGTTCCCTGTGTTCTCTAAGCATAACATAGGTCTCATCTGAAAGTTGTAAATTCTTGGTTATCTTCACGAACCCTGGATAACAAGTTGAATCAATACAAAGTGTGGTTTAATTATTTATTTACTAATACCTAAATAATCACACAGAATTACATATACACAGAATGGATCATACATTGATTACAAATTATGTCATAAAGAAAACGTCCCTGGTGGACGGAGCCGACATGACGGCTGGTTACAGAAAGGAAAGGGGGGTGGGTTTGAGTGAAAGAGCAGGAAGACTGAGTAACAAAGGGAGAAGCTATGCTATCGTAAATAGAGTATCTTATGCATTCCAAATTACCACCCATTTGAAAAAGGAGAATGCAATAAATATTTACTCTGAGCTGTGCTCGGGTAGATTTGTCGTAGATCGTAGGCCGGGTTGTCCAACATGGATCTCTGGTCCTCTGAAGACTGTCTAGTGGTGAACTGGAGCGTGGTAGAATGGATACTCTTTCCGTCCTCTCCTAGCCCACATTTAGCGGGCGGAGGGGGTGGCACTTCTTTAGTGAATAAGAGTTCAAAGTTCATACCAAGTTGCCATGCTATATGCTCATGCTATATTCTGGCTGGTATAGTCGAAATTCATCCTTCTGGCATGTAGGTCGTCACCTTCACATTGAAATTCAATGCTAATTTCGTTCTCTAAGGTAGGCTTAGTTCTGTAGGTGGTCTTTGTCCTTTCAACGTGGGGACCTCAAGTTCACACGTCCTTGGAACCGGAAGTTACATTTTCATCAAGGGGCTTATATAGGAGTGGAGAGAAGGGCGTGTTTCATAGTTTATAACCAATGTCTGTTCACATGGGCTGGGCCACTGAGTTGAGCATAGTTCACTCATGAAAACCCAATTCTCTCATTTGGAAGCTAAAATTACATCTCATCTTTTCACAAATAGTTTCATATTTAAACATTTAAATTGCACAACAATTGTATGTGAATCTGATAACTAGAATGTGTAGACTTTCCAAGATACAGTTTATGTCATTCTATCATCAGTAATAATGTCTCAGACGCCAACTGATCTGGCATCATATTCATTTAGTACCAACGCATATTTTCAGCTGGTTGGATTACCGAAATATGGTTCCGTTCCCATCTTTTGATGTCACCAGATGCTCTATGTTAACAAAGGGATTTTCAATAGTCACATCAATAGAGTAGAGAGAGGAAAAAGGGGAAAGGTATTTATGGGGGTCATAAACCTCCCCACTCAGGCCAACGTCATGACAGAACCGATGGGTTGGGCTAGAGCCAGGACAGACGTGGGTAAAGCAGCATTTTTTAAATGTTCTTTGTCAATGACTTTGAGACTCTGATTGGCTAGAGACGATCCAAATGCCGATGACTTTGTTTTTTATAACACCCCTCATTTTGACATCACCACAAACGACTTCAACGATGGCAGTCTTAGACTGAAGTATGCAGCGGGTATAGAGCAGCGGAAGAGTTCAGTTTGAGTTGTCAGGCAACAATATTTCCACGATAATAATGAACCATTCTAACAGCAGACCTACAGTACATTAATTAAACAGTACAGTAATAAAGCATATAGATAGGACAAATGAAATAGCTCAAAGGATAATAATTGAGGTCAGGGTTAAGGGTGACATTGTGTTCACTCTTCTGTATGCTTATATACACAACTGTGGCCATGGACCGATAAGACAAATGCAATAGTTTAATTACAGGGGAGAAATTGTGTCATTGTGTATGTGGTTATTCTTCCCATAATGTTTGTTTGTGTATGTGGAGATTGCACATACACTGAGTATACCGAGCATTAAGAGCACCTTCCTAAAATTGAGTTGCACCCCCCCCCCCCCCCCCTTTTGCCCTTGGAACAGTCTCAATTTGTCGGAGCATAGACTCCACAAGGTGTCGAAAGCATTCCACAGGGATGTTGGCCCATGTTACTTCCCACCACAGATGTGTCACGTTGGCTGCATGTCCTTTGCGTGGTGGACCATTCTTGGTACATACGGGAAACTGTTGAGCGTGAGAAACCCAGCAGCGTTGCAGTTCTTGACACACTCAAACCGGTGTGTCTGGCACCTACTACCACACCCTGTTAAAAAGCACTTTGTCTTGCCAATTCACTTTCTGAATGGCATACATACACAATCCGTCTCAATTGTCTCAAGGCTTAACAATCCTTCTTTAACGTGTCTCCTCCCCTTCATCTACACGGACTGAAGTGGATTTAACAAGTTATATGAATAAGGGAATAAGCGTTGTACGAGATCTTCAATTTCTAGGCAATTTCTTGCATGGAATAGCCTTCATTTCTCAGAACAAGAATAGACTGATGAGTTTCGGAAGAAAGTGCTTAGTTTCTGTACATTTTGAGCCTGTAATCGAACCCACAAATGCTGATGCTCCAGATACTCAACTATTCTAATGAAGGTCAGTTTTATTGCTTCTTTAATCAGAACCACAGTTTTTAGCTGTGCTAACATAATTGCAAAATGATTTTCTAATGATCAATTAGCCTTTTCAAATGATAAACTTGGATTAGCTAACAAAACGTGCCATTGGAACACAGGAGTGATGGTTGCTGATAATGGGCCTCTGTACTCCTATGTAGATATTACATTACAAATCTGCCTTTTCTACTTACAACAGTCATTTACAACATTAACAATGTCTACACTGTATTTCTGATCAATTTGATGTTATTTTAATGTACAAAAATGTGCTTTTCTATCAAAAACAAGGACATTTCTATGTGACCCCAAACTTTTGAACGGTAGTGTATATATATTACTGTCTTATTCAAGGGGAATGTAAGTATTCATCAGTGGTGGGAAAAGTACCCAATTGTCATAATTAAAGTAAAGATACCTCAATAGAAAACTACTCAAGTAAAAGTGAAAGTCACTCAATAAAATACTAAAAGTATTTGATTTTAAATATACTTACGTATCAAAAGTAAATGTACAAATCATATCTAATTCCTTATATAAAGCAAACCAGACGGCACCATTTTCTAGTTTGTATTTATTTAGGGACAGCCAGGGGCACACTCAGACATCATTTACAAACAAAGTGTGTGTGTTTTTTGTGAGTCCACCAGATCAGAAGCAGTAGGGATGACCAGGGATGTTCCCCTTGATAAGTGTGTGAATTGGACAATTTTCCTGTCCTGCTAAGTATTCAAAATTTAGGAATATAGTGAAGTGAAAGTATTTTGTCAAAAATATATAGTAGTAAAGTAAAGTATAAACACCCCCCCCAAAACTACTTAAGTAGTACTTCAAAGTATTTTTACTGAATTACTTTACACCGCTGGTATTCATAAGGGATAATTTTTGTGAATTAAATCATTAAATCATTTGTAAAGGCTAACTAACTTGTCCACAGTTTAGTGTTGTATGTGTACACGTCTTACATGCGCGTGTATGTCTGTAAGCCCTGCAGGAAACGAACTAACGTCTCTGAGGGAGAACAGGATGCAGGTTTGTGAGGAGTGCATTTGCCACTGGACAACAATCACAACAATCACAACATTACACCAACAGGCCATCACTGTTGGTCTAGGGCCCTGCCATTTTTATAGACAGAAATTCTGGCCTCTGAGTTGGTCTGAGTAGTAACTTACCTGACCCGTCATACCTAACCAAACTCAGATAAGAACTGAAAATGTACTATTGATTGCCATTCACTATCAAGTAATGTAAAAACAAAAGTGTATATCTTAATTACCTACATTTCTATTACATTTACTGTATCATACCAGGCACACTAATCAGATACATATTTTCTTAAACATTTGATTTGCACTGAACGTGTCATTGATACCCATATAAAAAAGGTAAAGAAGAATTTAACAAAATTCTTATATGTTCTACCTAATACGTACGCCATCAAATACACTTAGAAGATTCATAGAAGACTATTTTAGTGTCTGACTTATATGGGTGGGTAACATTGTAATATATAAAAAAACATACACAAGACATGTAAATTAAGCCTTGCATGCCACTGTCGGACGTCATTGATGCAGGCAATGTGACACTTATTGAAAATATAAGGAACGTCCGCCAGTGAGGAGGAGGAGAAGGGGGGGAACGCAGAAGGAGGAGGAGGAGAGGAGGGAGGAGGAGGAGAGGAAGGAGGAGGACAGGAAGAGGATGATGAGGAGGAGAGGAGGAGGAAGGGGAGGAGGAGAGAAGAGGAAGAACATGAGAGAAGGAGGAAGAGGGGGAGGAGGATGTGAGGAGGAAGAGGAGGTTGAGGAATGACTGATAGCAGCAGTGGATCTATTTAGTGGAGATCTCTCAACAATCATTCTCACGATATGGCTGACCCTGTAAAACAACACGTCACTGCGCCTATTCAGTGACATTAATAAAACATTGTATTATATCATTTTTATTGTAAACTTGGTGGTTCGAGCTCTGAACGCTGATTGGCTGACAGACGTGGTGTATCAGATCGTATACCACGGGTATGACAAAACGTTTTACAGCTCTAATTACATTTATAATAGCAATAAGGCACCTCATGGGGTTGTGATATATGGTGTGGCAGACCAGGGGGTTTGGTCAAGACGTTTACACAGATCAGACACGGACAGAGTATGATTAGCTCAGTTTCAATGGTGTTTATTTAAATAATAAATCAAAAATAAAAGGATAGATCTCCCCCATGAGACCCTCTCCAGGATACCGTCTACTGGGCTCCTAGTCTTGCTGTATCCTGTCAGGATCAAAACTGCACTCACTCCTGTTACCTCTGTAACCATCCCCAACTCTACTGGAGTCCTTTCTTCCCCCCACTTTCCCGTGGTGCTGCTTTATGGGCCTTGCACAGCTGGTGAGCAATCAGCCCTTGATTACTCACAAACTTACTCACAAACTCCCAATCAGACCCAATTAGTCCTGGCCGGAGAACCCGTCGAGACCTGGCACGTCCAGCAGATGGAGCCATCGCCTCGTGATGTATACACCGTCTGTCACCAAGCCTCGACGAGTCTCCCCCTGGTGGCTGACCAGCTGTACGCCACAATGGCCAATATACCATGTTTAAGGGCTGTGTCCAGGCACAGGCTGGGCTTGGTTAAAACCCTGGATGGGAGACAAAGGCATAGCTGTAGATTAATCAACTGTTCATTAGGAGGAGCTGCCCAGCCTTAACCATGGAAACTCATACCTGAACATGAAAATGCACACTGAGTATACAAAACATTAAGAACACCAGCTCTTTCCATGACATAGACTGACCAGGTGAATCTAGGTGGAAGCTATGATCCCTTACTGATGTTAAATCCACTTCTATCATTATAGATGAAGGGGAAGAGACAGGTTAAAGAAGGATGTGTAAGCCCTGAGATAATTGAGACATGGATTGTGTATTGTGCCATTCAGAGGGTGAATGGGCAAGACAGAAGTTTGAAGTGCCTTTGAACATGGTGCCAGGTGCACATGATTGTGTCAAAAACTGCAACACTGCTGGGTTTTTCATGCTCAACAGTTTCCTGTGTGTAACAAGAATGGTCCACTACCCAAAGGACATCCAGCCAACTTGACACAACTGTGGGAAGCATTGGAGCCAACATGGGCCAGCATCCATGTGCAGCGCTTTTGACACCTTGTAGTGCCCATGCCACAACAAATTGAGTGGGGTGGGGGGGATGCAACTCCATATTAGGAAAGTATTCTTAATGTTTGGTACACTCAGTGTATACAGTGCCTTCGGAAAGTATTCAGACCCCTTGACTTTTCCCACATTTTTTTATGTTACAAACTTATTATAAAATGTATTAAACCGTTTTTCCCCCTCATCAATCTACACACAATACCCCATAATGACAAAACAAAAACAGACATTTAAATAAGTATTCAGACCCGTTACGCAGTACTTTGTTGAAGCACCTTTGGCAGCAATTACTGCATCGAGTCTTCTTGGGTATGACGCTACAAGCTTGGCAAACCTGTATTTGGGGAGTTTCTCTAATTCTTCTCTGCAGATCCTCTCAAGCTCTGTCAGGTTGGATGGGGAGCGTTGCTGCACAGCTATTTTCAGGTCTCTCCAGAGATGTTTGATTGGGTTCAAATCCGGGCTCTGGCTGGGCCACTCAAGGACATTCAGAGACTTATCCCGAAGCCACTCCGGCTGTGTGCTCAGGGTCGTTGCCCTGTTGGAAGGTGAAACTTCACCCCAATCTGAGGTCCTGAGCACTCTGGAGCAGGTTTTCATCAAGAATCTCTCTGTACTTTGCACTGTTCATCTTTGCCTCGATCCTGACTAGTCTCCCAGTCCCTGCTGCTGAAAAACATCCCCACAGCATGAGGCTGCCACCATGCTTCACTGTAGGGATGATGCCAAGTTTCCTCCAGACGTGACACTTGGTTTTCAGGTCAAAGAGTTCAATCATTGTTTCATCAGACGAGAGAATCTTGTTTCTCATGGTCTGAGAGTCATTTAGGTGCCTTTTGGCAAACTCCAAATGGCTGTCATGTGCCTTTTACTGAGGAGTAGCTTCAGTCTGGCCACTCTACCATAAAGGCCTGATTGGTGGAGTGCTGCAGAGATGGTTGTCATTCTGGAAGGTTCTCCCATTTCCACAGAGGAACTCTAGAGCTGTCAATGTGACCATTGAGTTCTTGGTCACCTCCCTGACCAAGGCCCTTTTCCCCCGATTGCTCAGTTTGGCAGGGCTGCTAGCTCTAGGAAGAGTCTTGGTGGTTCCAAACTTCTTCCATTTAAGTATGATGGAGGCCACTGGGTTCTTGGGGACCTTCAATGCTGCAGACCTTCAATGCTGTACCCTTCCACAGATCTGTGCCTCGACACAATCCTGTCTCAGAGCTCTACGGACAATTCCTTTGACCTCATGGCTTGGTTTTTGCTCTGGCATGCACTGTCAACTGTGGGACCTTATATAGACAAGTGTGTGCCTTTACAAATCATGTCCAATCAATTGAATTTGCCACGGGTGGACTCCAATCAAGTTGTAGAAACATCTCAAGGATGGTAAATGGAAACAATGTGCACCTGAGCTCAATTTCGAGTCTCATAGCAAAAGGTCTGAATACTTCTGGTAATTTTTATTTATTTTACCGTTATTTTACCAGGTAAGTTGACTGAGAACACGTTCTCATTTGCAGCAACGACCTGGGGAATAGTTACAGGGGAGAGGAGGGGGATGCATGCGCCAATTGTAAACTGGGGATTATTAGGTGTCCGTGATGGTTTGAGGGCCAGATTGGGAATTTAGCCAGGACACCGGGGTTAACACCCCTACTCTTACGATAAGTGCCATGGGATCTTTAATGACCTCACAGAGTCAGGACACCCGTTTAACGTCCCATCCGAAAGACAGCACCCTACACACAGTGCAGTGTCCCCAATCACTGCCCTGGGGCATTGGGATATTTTATTAGAGCAGAGGAAAGAGTGCCTCCTACTGGCCCTCCAATACCACTTCCAGCAGCATCTGGTCTCCCATCCAGGGACTGACCAGGACCAACCCTGCTTAGCTTCAGAAGCAAGCCAGCAGTGGTATGCAGGGTGGTATGCTGCTGGCAATAAGGTAATAAGGTATTTCTGTTTTTTTATCTTTAATACACTTGCAACAATTTCCAAAAAACTATTTTCGCTTCGTCATTATGCGGTATTGTGTGTAGATTGCTGAGAATTTTATTTTATTATATTTATTATTAATGAATTTTACAATAAGTCTGTAACGTAACAGAATGTGAAAAAAGTCAAGAGGTCTGAATACTTTCCGAAGGCACTGCATACAAATATTGTATTTTTCTTATAGTATACAAATACACCCCTGACATTTAATGAAAAACATACAAAATCTTACCAGATCCTTATTAGATTTTTGTCCAAATCTTCTTCTGTCATACAAGATTCGTATTTGATTTTCATGATTCTTTTCCATGTGGGTAATGGTGATGTATTTACAATTTTGCGTAAGGCTAACTCAATAATATTATAGTTTACGGAGCCTAGTAATGACATCAGAGTGTAGTGAATGAAATTCCAATCACTTTAAGGCTCTCATGATTTTTTTGTTCTGGGTCAATCTCACGTAGTCAATCAGTACTATAGCGGTCTGATCTCATTATTGACCCATTTGGAAAGAAAGGGCACATGAGTCACAGGCCACGGCATGTCTCTAAGAGTGGGGGTGAAAAACGCTCATCCAGCTAGCCCATCTAGTCCACATGCTGTGTTTTCTCACACGTGTTATGATGTCATAGGCAGAGACTTCCTGAATACAGGGTGCATTTACAGAATCCTCCTCCAGCGAGTCCTGCCACCAAAATTAGGCTCCAAACATGCTGTCTCCTGGCAACGGGGCTTACATGGCTATAGTGAACCCCTTTGTTGTTATTTGTTTGAGGGAAGGGTGGGGTTGTAAGTGTGTGTGTGTGCGTTTGTGTACGTTTTTAACTATAGTTGTGGGAATAGTAAACAAACCAAAATTTAACCAGGTCGAATGCTATTTCTAGGGGGTTTAGGGTTAAGGTTAGAATGAATGTTAGGGTTAGAATTACATGGAACCCAAACCGGCTGCGCTCGTGCGCCATCGTGCGCAAATGTATTTTGTCGTTCACGACACGCAGGTTAAAATATCAAAACAAACTCTGAACCAATTATATTAATTTTGGGATAGGTCGAAAAGCATTAAATATTTATGCCAATTTAGCTAGCTATCTTGCACTTTCTAGCTAATTTGTCTTATTTAGCTAGCTTGTTGTTGCTAGCTAATTTGTCCTGGGATATAAACATTGAGTTGTTATTTTACCTGAGATGCACAAGGTCCTCTACTCCACCAATTAATCCACACATAAAACGGTCAACCGAATCGTTTCTAGTCATCTCTCATGCTTCCATGCTTTTTCTTCTATTGACTTTATATTGACTTTATAAATTAGGTGCATTACCGCCACTGACCTCGTTCATCTTCAGTCACCCACGTGGGTATAACCAATGAGAGGATGGCACGTGGGTACCTGCTTCTATAAACCAATGAGGAGATGGGAGAGGCAGGACTTGCAGCGCGATCTGCATCAGAAATAGAACTGACTTCTATTTTAGCCCTTGGCAACGCAGTGTGGGTGTGCAAGCAGTGTGGGTGCAATAATAGAATAATATAGATTTCTAAAATTATTTTTGCGATGCGAGCAGTGTAGTCAGCCTGTTAGGCTTAAGGTTAGGTTTTCGGGTTAAGGTTAAGGGTTAGGGAAAATAGGATTTTGAATGACACTGAATTGTGTGTCCCCGCAAGGTTAGTTAAACAAGAATGTGTGTGCGTGTGTGTGAGGTGTCACTGAGTTTGTCTGTAATAGGTGAAGCTGTGGTAAAAATGTACACTAAGAAAGGATAACAGGGGAGTGAGAGAGGGTTGGGGTACTGTAGCCTAGGTTAAGATATTTCTTTAACCTACTGTCGTATGAGTCACGGACTCTTAGGGTCTGCTGATTTCTATTTTCCCATCACAGTCTAAAGAGAGGCATCAGTGACTATTACCTACTGTAGCTAGCCAACAACCAATAGTGGAAGCAACATAATAAAAATCATGAAACTGATTTAAACTGATGTTCTGGATAAGGATGACTGAGGTACTGAAATGTACCTACTGTATGTCAAATAAATTGCAGAAAAACTGTACACAAAAATGACAATAACTGTAGAATTCTTTGTTTATGATTCTTTGCTAGTTTAAAAATACAAGTTTTGCCTGGAAAAATAGAGATGAAAATGCCACAGTTTTAAGGAAACATACATCTGATATAGAACAGAAAACGTACAATACGGATCGTCAAGCAGCATAAAGACTATGGGGAATATGACTGCGTTCATTCAAGATGCACAGCTTTGTTTATAAACCTTGTAAGACATCTGAAACTAAAATATAATCTGTTTCTCTAAAGCAAACTTTATTTCAACATCACTTTAAATATAAACGTTTTGACAGCTATATATGGCTTATTACTAAGACACTGAATTAACAAAAATAATGAGAAAGCCAGAAAACAACTGATGCAGTTCATAAAACATACTTTTCTAATTTACGCTATACCTACCAATAAAAAAAGAGGACTACCAGAACCATTTATACAGTTGTAAGCAATTATCTATTTACAGTTAACGGGGAAAAAGCTGTAAAGTTTACATTCAGGATATTTCAAACATACTGTTTGCTGTACATTGAGAGAATGGCTCAATTAAAAAAGTCAGATATATTAGCTATTAACTATTACTATCTATATCTTTTCATAGCACATAAAAACTAATATAAAATATATCATATGAAATTAGTCAAAATGACATATTGAACAGGCAGATTCAGTCTGGATCATTAACTTTTAAATCTTTGTACAATCATAGCAATGGCATATGACTTGGCAATGGTCAGGCATACACAATTTGTAAAGCGTTTCTTTTGGAGGGGGCAAGGGATCTTCTTAAAACGTTGAACATCTTTTATTTGATATGTAACAAAACACCTACTTTCTGCACCAATCTCAGCTATCCCTTCTTATAATATAAAAGCACTTTGAGCACTTGCTAGGCTATATACATGCAGTAAATCATATAGATTATTATGCAACACCAATCATTTTGCTCCACAAAGCCTTTTCATGTTTGAATGTACATCAAATACACGTATACTGACAGTGACTCTGAACAAGGAAAGCATAGCTCATCTTAGAAATGTGGGATGATCTTGGAAATGTAAGGCACAGTATGTACAGTGCAGGTAAGAATACCTGGGATGTTATTGTATAGGCAGACAATTATTAGCACTGCATATATAGCATGTTGTTCATTGTCATTACGGAAAAACTCAAAATTATATTAATTACACAAAATAGAAATAGGTAGGCTATAATATATGTTATACACATATTAACATTTTGCTCTGTTGCAACCAAACATGCAACAGATTTGGATAAATGTTACAATCATATAGGCTACTAATAAATTGGGCACCCATTAGCAAGCATAGAAAGACTATCCCTTTAAGACCTGAATGTAGTCAGACGCATTGTAGACATACAACACTCAAAACATTGCCTGCTTAGACATCTTCAGAACCTGCTAATTTTGTAATTGCATTTCCCCCTGATCTTTGCCTGTGTAAGGATTTAGCATATCATTCTTTGAATATAAGCCTTTTGAGACTAATTCAATATCCAATAATTAATTGAGAACGGTGAAATACTTTTCTCTAAGCAGTATCATCACTGGCCCAGATGAGGCATCTGGCAAATCCACTGCTTATACTGTAATAAACATTTAGTTACATTAAGTTCATCACATGACCCAAACACAATGAGGAAAACATTAACTATGGAATAAAGACAACACACCATGTAAGAATACACATACACAAATATTCCCCTACTAAACAGTGCATATAACGTTCAAATTATTTCCTGGGAGGGAACTTCATGTGTTGTGCCGAATTGGTACATAACAACATAGAACACAAAAACATGTAGGCAAGAAAATAAAAAATATGGAGAGGTGAAATTACAAGCAAATATTTATTTGGTTATTAGCATGGCAGTGTTCGTCTCCTTTAGAGTCGCGAGATGAGATGATCAAAGTAAGCTCAAATTGTGTAACACAATACACACATCACAGTGAAATGTTGACATATTTTATGAATGGTGCCATTGGTAGAATTGTCAACAAGATGGGTAAGAGAGTTACAATTATTTTAAAGGTTTGCATATAGGCAGCGGTACGAAGTACTTAAGTAGTACTTTAAAGTATGTTTACTTAAGTAGTTTTTGGGGGGTATCTGTACTTTACTTTTTATATTTTTGACAACTGACTATTACTTCACTACATTTCTAAAGAAAATAATGTACTTTTAATTACATACATTTTCCAAGACACCCAAAAGTACTCGTTACATTTTGAATGCTTAACAGGACAGGAAAACGGTCCAATTCACATACTTATAAAGAGACTCACTAAATACACATGCTTCTTTTGTAAATGTCTGGATATCCGTAAATAAAATAAAAAACAAGAAAATTGTTACGCGTAGATTGCTTAACATAAGGATTTTTAAATTATTATTTATACTTTTATTTTATTTTTGATACTGAAGTATATTTTAGCAATTACAATTACTTTTGATACTGTATTTAAAACCAAATCATTTTTACTTTTACTCAAGTAGTATTTTACTGGGTGACTTTCACTTAAGTCATTTTCTAGTAACATACAGTATCTTTACTTTTACTCAAGTATGACAATTGGGTACTTTTTCCACCACTGCATATTGGTTTAACAACCAGTAATGTTACAGCGACTGCCATGATTGTTACTTGTTTAGGAATTTTCACCCTCTCTTATTTATTGTACAGAAAAACATCCATTTGAATCCGATAAACCTTACTAGTAATAAAACAAGGCACAATCCAGTTTCTTTTGGGCCTGAAAACTAAGAAAATTGTCTTTGGCAGAACATTCTTTGGCGTTGGGTAAAAGGCAGAGAATATTTTAGCTGAGAAACAGTTATTTGAAGGAAACGGGCAGAGCAGCCAAACTGCTGGTGGCTGGGGTTGATATACTGTAGGGTTGATATGGAGATGCCAAACTGCTGGTGGCTGGGGTTGATATACTGTAGGGTTGATATGGAGATGCCAAACTGCTGGTGGCTGGGGTTGATATACTGTAGGGTTGATATGGAGATGGGCACACAGGGAAGAAGAAGAGGTTCTCATGGCGACGAAGAGTGAGCTGCAGCTGTCCACTTCCTGTTTTCTGTCGTCTATGTCTGACCTCTGGCCTGCACGCCGGTCAGATCCTTCCTTATGATCTCGTTTACTGCAGGGAGGAGAAGAGGAACAAATACAGGCTGTTAGTTAGTCAGAGCATCCAAGGTGTTTGATGTAATACTGTGTTTGATGTGTACTGTCATCTGTTCTTCCCAGGCAGCATTTCACAGCTCCAGGGAGGGCAATTTTCATTCCTGGCCTTTTCATATCTTCCTTTCTCTTTCAACAAACACTTACAAAAGGTACAGTATATTACACAGTAGAAAAGGGCATAACATCTTGACAAAAACATACTGATCCTACAGTAAAACATCACCAAGGGAAACATGACACTAAGTACTACTGATTACTCTGTGTGCAAGTTGGCTGTGGTAGCGATACCAGAAGATGTCACTACAGTGAGCTGCATTGGCACAGAGTGTCCACTAGGAGGACCATAGTGTTCCATTCTACCGCTCTTTTTTATTCCCCATCACTTCCTGTTGTTCTGCTGACAGCCAGGTGACACAGCACAGCAGTATATGGAAACTTCAGCATTCTAAAAATAGACTCAGTCATGTTGTGTGGAGTGCTTACACAGTGTAGACACCACGCCATGTATAAGGTGGGGGAAACACATTTTACACACATTGCGATGAGATTAAACCTGTCCAAAGTTCAAATGTCAAGGAGTTCTTGTCTGGGAGGTCCGTGATAAGGCTAAATATAGACATCTGTATTCAATTCAAATTGCCATCATGATGTCATTCAGATATTTTACTATTTGAAAAGTCTACATACATTGAATGTAGGGTATCCTTTTTAGCTTACCATGATGTGTGTTTTAATGTTTAGGGACTAGAACAACATATTTATAGGCCTATTGTGAATGACAAAAAAATATGCCTATACCGTGGCTATAATGGCAAGGTGTCAAACGGAATAATGTGTCTCATTCATAACTAGAGCTAGATGTTCACATGAAAATGAAGAATGATTATATGACATCACAAAAGCAATTAGAGTGCTACTGTAGCCGTAACTTACACTGCAGCAGTTTTTGGTTCACATTGACAATGGGGGAAACCTGCAGTAAAGTTAAAGGACTGTCCAGTATGTTGAACATGTACTGTAGTGGAGTCTGTCCAGATAGGCCACATCTTCCGTACTGCAGTCGGTCTGTCATTATCAGTAACTAACAGCTCCAACAGTTCTGGAAGCACACTGTGTATACTGGCACTATGACATAAGAGACCGACGCCATGGCTTCTTGTTTTGACTTTTAGGGAACACATACATTTTAAGACATGCCCAAAATGGAGGGAAAAAAGTGTGAGTATGACAGTGACATCATTTGAGTCAAAATGCATTTATTCATTGATGTAGTATATAAAAGCTAACCATATTCATGTTTACCTGCTGTATACTATATTAGCATGTTTTAAACATTCACAGGGAGGTTGTGTCTCACTTAATACAATAGTTTAATAGAGCAAACTCTGCTAATATGAAGCGTCCTAAAATATATAAAAACATGATCAATATTTTTCACTTCAAAGGGATGAATGAGATAATATAGAGTGAGTAAGATAGTAAGCAGCAGTGCGTTGTTTTAGAGTCGGTGTCACGTTCTGACCTTAGTTCTTTTGTTATGTCTTTGTTTTAGTGTGGTCAGGGCGTGAGTTGGGTGGGTTATCTATGTTCGTTTTTCTAGGTTGTTTTTTTCCGTTTTGGCCTGGTATGATTCTCAATCAGAGGCAGGTGTCGTTAGTTGTCTCTGATTGAGAATCATACTTAGGTAGCCTTTTTCCACCTGTGTGGTGTGGGTGTTTATTTTCCGTATCAGTGTTTGTTCCATACGGGACTGTGGTCGGTTTTCATTTATTCTCTTGTTCCTTTTGTTTTTCTGTGTCCAGTGATATTTCATTAAAATATATTATGGACACATACCACGCTGCGCATTGGTCCGACATTTCTTACTCCTCGTCAGAGGAGGACGAAGAGAACCGTTACAGTCGGGTTTAGGGGAACTCAATATCCAACAGGCTTTTAGAAGGCCTATTTAAAGATTGTTTTAAATTAAAATGGTTAAAAATATATGTTTTAAATTGCTTCTTTTTCTTAAGCAAGAATTTGGCAAGGACAGTACGGGAGTGGTGTGACTTGGGAGGGCAAAACTGAAAACTTGCTATTTTATCATTATTTAACTAACTAGGCAAGTCAGTTAAGAACAAATTCTTATTTTCAATGACGGTCTGGGAACAGTGGGTTAACTACCTTGTTCAGGGGCAAAACGACAGATTTTTACCTTGTTAGCTCCGGGATTTGATCTTGCAACCTTTCGGTTACTAGTCCAACACTCTAACCACTAAGCTACCTGCCGCCCAGCTATTATTGGCAGAGAGGTTTGGAACTCTTTCTTATCGGTCTATTAACTCATTTATTTCACCAGGCAGCCCAAAACTCCATCCCACCAAAACAAGCCAACATTTCAGGTGGTCTTTTCAAACAACTCTCACGCTAAAAGGGCATTATCATAATTTTCACAATTTCACAGTATTATTCCAACCTCATAGTGTGGACATATATATAAAACACAGGAACATCAAGTTTTTGACTGCACTGGGCCTTTAAAGCAGTGATCTATATAGTGGGACAAGGGAAATGGTGTCGCCTTTAAACAGCAAG
Source organism: Salvelinus fontinalis (assembly GCF_029448725.1). Classification (NCBI taxonomy): domain Eukaryota; kingdom Metazoa; phylum Chordata; class Actinopteri; order Salmoniformes; family Salmonidae; genus Salvelinus; species Salvelinus fontinalis. The sequence continues at coordinate 19,597,966 of NC_074695.1, forward strand.
TTAAGCGAACAGACACACTGATCCCTGCCTGAACATGACATCTTAGTAGTGTGTACCAAAGTAACCCCCTCAAAGATAAACATAACTGCACTCACTCCAAACAACTCCAGTCCAACAGATACCACGATGCTGAGGGGTACTCAGTGAAACTGGTATACACTAATACTGGCACCCTGTTTTTTATGTACAGTTGGAATGAGATAAAACATTGTAAGTTATTGCAAGTCACTGAGTTATTTATCAGATGTGGGAGTTAGAAAGTATTTTGCCTGACAAACAACCCATAAGCTGAGCTAAACCATTGGCAGCTCAGCAAGCTGCAGACCTAATATCATTAAGAGTAGCAGCACGTCTATCCTCCTCCTCCTTTTGACTCCCCCTGTCTCTGACCATCTGCAGATGTGAAAGAGAAATAAACCTTGGCCTTTTATAACAGCTCAACACTAAGCACACTTTATAGAGCAGAGCAGAGCAGAGCTGCATCTGAAACAGGGAGGGAGGCAAACCAACTAGTGGCCAAACCGGCCCGGGTGCTCCAGCTCTCTCTGCTGTCATCACAACCACAACCTAAACGTCCATGTTTATTTTAGTCTCTAGTGGAATTCCCTTTGACACCTAATGCCTTAAATAAACTTTCATCTCCCCAATGGGGCCACAGGATTTTCCTGAGTATAAAAAAGGGGTTTAGAGAGGCGAGTGGTGCACCAGAGAAGTTACACAGTAGAGAGCTTTAACGGAGCCTCATGAAGGGTTGGCATGGCCATTTGAGGCTGGCCCAGGGAACACTCCGACTTAACCATACAATAGGTGAGTGTCTGGCTTTAGCGTCCTGCGCCAATGAACGTGTTTGTTTACCAACCAAAGGTAGGAGAGAGAGACACACACACTCATACACACACAGTACATTACTGTAGCTGACTCAGTCACTTCACATTGCCTACTGTGAGGGGTGTGTGTGTGTGTGTGTGTGTGTGTGTGTGTGTGTGTCTGAGAGGGTTGCCTGGGGGACTTTGTTGGCAACATGAGAAGAATCAACCCACAGAACAAGTGGCATGGGTAGACAGACACCAGACCTGCCCACCAGAACTTCTACCTTCAACTGCCAGAGAGCAAATAAGGTGTATGATGTTACACAAGTTTCCATTACACTTGAGTATCAATCATCGCCATTCAAAAGTAAAATTCTCAGAATACAGTATGCTATAACACAGTTTAGTTTCTTAACTATGGTTCTCTGTATTAGTGTGGGTATGTTGCTATTGTTGTCTTTCCTCTGCTCGCTGGTAAGTGGGACATCAGTGACCTGAAACTAATGTGTGTTCACCAAGCTGTTTTCCTGTGTGCTTTATCTCTGAATGGTAGCTCTCTCTCTCCTTCTGCACGCTGGAATAATTTCACCTGCTCCACTGCCTTCACCTGCTCCACTGCCTCTGGGGTTAATTCCAGTCAGATTCACTACAACTACAACATGGAAAGCTGCAGGTACTAGAGTGTGTCCCAACTCCCATCCTTCACAAAGAAATCACTTTCTAGGTTGTGGACAGCATCCTTACAGTATAAGAACGTTGTAGGCCTATATACACACAAAGCCCCTAGCTTCTGATAAAGGCCTTTTGAGTACAGTATGAACTGTGAAGTTCATTCCATGTTTTGATTTTACTCATAGTGAAATACATTACTTTCTTCTGTTGTCCTTGACCTCTGTGACACCACAGAGAGCAGCGCTACCCCGATGACACAGTTCTAGAATCTAAACCACTGAGTCATCATGCTCCAGAGTTGAACACTTTCAAATGAGCAAGGTGTGAAAGACACTCAAGAGTGACTCATTTGAAAATTGTATTTCTCAGAAAACGTCTTTGTGATGTTCAAATAAATGAATGTTTTGGGCATAAAACACAACTTGACATCTTAGTAGAGAAAGACCAACGGGGCTTTCTGCATTGCCCTGTCTTCCTGTGCTGTGTTTGAACTTTGAAGGGAAGGTTTGAAGGTGAGGCGAGGGAGGCACATGTCCTATTCCATTTCTACAGCTACTGTACATAACTACCACTTGTATTGGGTGGGTGGATTCATACCCTATACAACATAACTGACGGATGTTTCTGAGTAAAAATATTCTTCTGATGCTCTGTCTCAAAGTGCACCTATAGTTGTACCTTTTTGAAATATTATATAAGGTGTCCTCCCACTCTGCCTAGAGCGGGTGAAAATGTGCTACGGTGAGAAAATGTCACTTCCTTATGTTATAAAATACATTGTACCAAGACACATATGATTCTTCATGTTCTGAATCATTCAGTGGGGTCTTTCTCTGACACATCAACATTATATCCAAAAAGTCAGATTTCGTAACCTAATACATCTGATAATAACCACCGAGCTCGGTTGACATAAGTGTAGGTTTCTCGTAACAATGTTTGAGGATTTTACATTTTGTGGTCGTAGTCTTCAAATTTGTTTCCGCGGGTCGCAAAAAGCTACATTAGCATGACACGAGCTGAATTAAATGTAAAAGGTTTTGAAAATATACGCTCAGTGCTCCGTTGACATTTTACATCTTAAATCTTATAAAAAGAACAGGAATTTCAAATGAATCCAAAAACCGTATACTAAAATACAACATGTCTCAAAATCAATATCCATCTTAACTTTAGATTGTTTTATGTCCTGCGGATTTGAGAAAAAAGAGGACGAGTTCAACGGGAAAGTAATCCTGTCAGGTAGCCAGTAGCCTTAATTCTAGCACAGAATCCAGCCTAACTGACCAGATGCAATTTTCCAGATTTTTGATCCCTCTTTTTCTCTGGCCTGCATTGATTTAGTCACCCAAATTCTGTCCATCCTACAAGGGTAAACACTCCAATAACTTTTGAACCGATTATGATAGAGACATGAGGGTTGGACCATTGGTTTTCTTAGAGTATTGTCTAAACAATTACGTTACCCATTGGTCAAAATATACATTTTTGATTAGACACCCTATATTATATCAATGATTCAAATAAAAATCACATTTTATTCTTCACACGTGCCGAATACACCTTACCGTGAAACGCTTACTTACAAGCCCTTAACCAACAATGCAGTTAAGAAAAATAAGAGTTAAGAAAGGTATTATGTACATGTAGGTAAGGGTAAAGTGACTATGCATCGATAATAGATATTAAACAGCGAGTAGCAGCCGTGTAGAAAAAGGGGGGGTTCAATGCAAATTGTCCGGGAGGCCATTTGATTAGCTGTTCAGCAATCTTACGGCTTGGGAGTAGAAGCTGGTCAGAAGCCTTTTGCTGTGTGGTAGCAGAGAAAACAGTCTATAACTGGAGTGGCTAGAGTCTTTGGCAATTTTTAGGGCCTTCCTCTGACACCGCCTGGTATAGATGTCCTGGATGGCAGGAAGCTTGGCCCCAGTGATGTACTGGGCCATACGCACTACCCTCTGTAGCGCCTTGCGGTCGGAGGCGGAGCAGTTGCCATACCAGGTGGTGATGCAACCACTCAGAATGCTCTTGATGGTGCCGCTTTAGAACTTTGAAGATCTGAGGACCCATGCCAAATCTTTTCAGTCTCCTGTGAAGGGAATAGGCGTTGTCGTGCCCTCTTCACAACTGTTTTTGGTGATGTGGAAGCCAAAGAACTTGAAGCTCTCAACCTGCTCCACTACAGCCCCATCGATGAGAATGGGGGTGTGCTCGGCCTTCCTTTTCCTGTAGTCCAGGATCATCTCCTTTGTCTTGATCACGTTGAGGGACAGGTTGTTGTCCTGGCACCACACTTCCAGGTCTCTAACCTCCTCCCTATAGGCTGTCTCATTGTTGTCAGTGATCAGGCCTACCACTGTTATGTCATTGGCAAACTTAATGGGTGAACAGAGAGTACAGGAGGGGACTAAACACACACCCCTGAAGGGACCCCGTGGTAGATGTGCTGTTGCCTACCCTACCACCTGGGAGCGGTCCGTCAGGAAGTCCAGGATCCAGTTGCAGAGGGAGGTGTTTAGTCCCAGGGTCCTTAGCTTAGTGATGATCTTTGAGGGCACTATGGTGTTGAACGCTGAGCTGTAATCAATGAACAGCATTCTCACGTAGGTGTTCCTTTTGTCCAGGTGGGAAAAGGCAGTGTTGAGTGCAATAGAGATTGGCGTCATCTGTGCATCTGTTGGGGCGGCATGCAGATTGGATTGGGTCTAATGTTTCTGGAATGATGGTGTTGTGAGCCATGACCAGCCTTTCAAAATAACTTTATTTGCTACAAACGCGAGTGCTACGGGTCTGACCAACTGGCAAGACACTTGCCAGTTGGTCAGTGCATGCTCGGAGTACACGTCCTTGTAATCCGTCTGGTCCTGCGGCCTTCTGAATGTTGACCTTTTTTAAAGGGCTTACTCACATTGGCTACGGCGAACGTGATAACACAGTTGTCCGGAACAGCTGGTGCTCTCAAGCATGCTTCAGTGTTGCTTGCCTCGAAGTGTGCTTGAAGTCATTTAGCTCATCTGGTAGGCTTGTGTCACTGGATAGGATTCAATCTTAGACCTGTATTTACGCTTTGCCTGTTTGATGGTTCAACTGAGGGCATAGAGGGCTTTCTTATAAGTTTCCGGGTTTGAGTCCCGCTCCTTGAAAGCGGCAGCTTTACCTTTTAGCTCATTGCGGATGTTACCTGTAATCTGTGGCATGTACGTACGGTCACTGTGGGGACAACGTCATCGATGCACTTATTGATGAAGCCAGTGACTGATGTGGTATACTCCTCAATGCCATCGGATGAGTCCTGGAACATATTCCAGTCTGTGCTAGCAAAACAGTCCTGTAGCGTCCGCGTAATCTCACCACTTCCGTATTGAGCGAGTCACTGGTACTTCCTGCTTTAGTTTTTGCTTGTGAGCAGGAATCAGGAGGATAGAATTATGGTCAGATTTGCCAAATGGAGGGCGAGGGAGAGCTTTGTACGCATCTCTGCGTGTGGAGTAAAGGTGGTCTAGAGTTATTCCCCCTCTTGTTGCACATGTAACATGCTGGTAGAACGGATTTAAGTTTCCTTGCATTAAAGTCCCCAGCCACTAGGAGCACCCCCTCTGGATGAGCATTTTCTTGTTTGCTTATGGCTTTATACAGCTCGTTGAGTGCGGAATTAGTGCCAGCATCGGTTTGTGGTGTTAAATAGACAGCTAAGAAAAATATAGATGAAAACTCTCTTGGTAAATAGTGTGGTCTTCATCTTATCATGAGATACTCAACCTCAGGCGAGCAAAACCTTGATACTTACTTAATATTCGATTTAATTCGACTTAATATTCGATAACAGCACCAGCTGTTATAAACAAATAGACACAGACTGCCACCCCTTGTCTTACCGGAGGCAGCTGTTCTGTCTTGCCGATGCGTAGAAAAATCAGCCAACTGTATGTTGTCCATGTCGTCGTTCAGCCACGACTCAGTGAAACATAAGATACTACAGTTTTTAATGTCCCATTGGTAGGATAGTCTTGAATGGAGCTCATCCAGTTTATTCTCCAGTGATTGGACAATGGCCAATAAGAAGGATGGTAGAGGTGGGTTACCCACTCACCGAAGAATTCTCACAGGGCACCCAGACCTGCGTCCCCTGTATCTGTGTCTTCTCTTCACGCGAATGACAGGGATGAGGGCATGGTTGGGTATCTGGAGTAAGTCCAGTTTGAGGTGAGTAATCGATGTTCTGATATCCAGAAGCTCTTTTCGGTCATAAGAGACGGTGGCAGAAACATTATGTACAAAATAAGTTAAATAACGCAGAAAAAAAACACAAAAAAGCACAATTGGTTAGGAGCCATTATTCTGTTGTCTTTATTGCTTTATAAGCTTTACATAATGTGTTCTGAATTTATTATTTACAATGCTATGGGATTAAAGAGGGCACTTAAATGTAGTACTTGTGAATTTTCCAATTAATATTTTTTATGAGATTTCCAGGAAGATGATGAATTGTTCAAGTAGCTAACAGAATAGAGGGAAGGCATTATATGGAGGGGTCTTGCTAGGGAGCTCTGAGATCAACACATTGATGTTAGGGAGGAGGATCAAACAGTCCAACCAGTATGACTCTCCCAGTTACTCTGTGTTAATTCAGAAACAGTAAATGCTGTTGCTGTTTACTGAGGGAAACACTATTAGGCCATCCAAAACTAAATTCCACTCGTCCACTCCTGTACCCTTTATTTCAGTTTCATTTTTTCCATCCGAACTCGGTCCCTTCCCTCTTCCTGCTGCTGCCTTTCTCCCGACTCCCACACTTAGAGCTATCTTACGGAGAGCAGGCTGGATTTTCTGTAAGAGAGCAGCTGCAAATAGGAATTTATTGTGCCAGATTGGCAGAATCCCGGGCAGGAGATGGAAAAAAGCAAATCCTCCAGTGGGTTCCCCCACAGAATTGAGGGGTGTGGGGCCAAGGAGAAACCCTGGCCAAGTACAACAAACAAAGAGGCTTTCCCCGGATCTCCGAGGCAGCCCGTTCCACTGTTTGACAATGGTTTCCATGGAACTTGTTTTTCAGATCATAACAGTGTCAACATCTCCAGGCGATTGGTCAGGAGAACTGGCTGCTGCCTTTTCCCCTTTTTATTTAAAAGAATGAAATAAAAAAGAGAAGTGTAATTTGACAGTTGTGGTGCTTTGTGTGATATGTTGTGTCTACCTTGCCCTTTGTGCTGTTGTCTGTGCCCAATAATGTTTGTACCATGTTGTGTTGCTACCATGTTGTTGTTATGTTGTGTTGCTACCATGCGGTGTTGTCATGTGTTGCTGCCTTGCTATGTTGTTGTCTTAGGTCTCTCTTTATGTTGTGTTGTGTTGTCTCTCTTGTCGTGATGTGTGTTTAGTCCTATATTAATAGTTGATTTATTTTTTTAATCCCAGGCCCCCGTCCCCACAGGAGGCCTTTTGGTAGACCGTCATTGTAAATAGGAATTTGTTCTTAACTGACTTGCCTAGTTAAATAAATAAAATAAATGTAATGATATGTGGCAATGCCAGAGAAACCCATCTCTCTCTCTGACAGGGTTGTGGTGACCTGAACCACAGGGTTGTCAGGTCCTTCAGACCACAGATCACCAGGGTTACAACCCTTCAACATGGTCTGGGAGCTGCCCTGAGACTGACGAGGACTAGCTACCTACCTCTCCATCCCAACCAGAGAGGACTAGCTACCTACCTCTCCATCCCAACCAGAGAGGACTAGCTACCTACCTCTCCATCCCAACCAGAGAGGACTAGCTACCTACCTCTCCATCCCAACCAGAGAGGACTAGCTACCTACCTCTCCATCCCAACCAGAGAGGACTAGCTACCTACCTCTCCATCCCAACCAGAGAGGACTAGCTACCTACCTCTCCATCCCAACCAGAGAGGACTAGCTACCTACCTCTCCATCCCAACCAGAGAGGACTAGCTACCTACCTCTCCATCCCAACCAGAGAGGACTAGCTACCTACCTCTCCATCCCAACCAGAGGTTTAAAAGGTCAACATCATCATCAGGTCTAGCGATCACACTGTAACAACATGTTGTTTGTATTGGAAGGGGCACAACATAATGAATGGGTGTAAGACCATGACTTCTGGATGTGGTCTGTTATTCTGATCTCACAGGGTAATAATATTAATAATGAGGCTGACACGGTTAAGTATAAATATATGACTCATAATCCATGTTATTTCCACCTTGAGGAACATACGTAGCTACATTTCCTGGCCATTTCCTATTGGGGGGGCGGGGTTGAAAAAAAAAATGCCTTTATAATAAAACATTTGCAGGTTAACAATAAAATACATTTCTTAATGTGATGAGCAGCCAAGATTCGGGACAAGATTAGGTAACGTTAGTCACTGCAGCCTAAGTTAATTTAACTCATGACTGTTTACAAAACAAAAATTGACTGTTGTGGACAGAGCAGCGCACATTTCTTTGTAGGTTACTGCATAACAATGTGTGTGTGAGAAAGAGAGAAAACGAGAGGGGTGTTGTAATTTAATTAGTAAACACAAGATAGTGCCTATTAAAACTGCGCACAAATGGACAGCTATGCGATCCATCGCAAAGAAAAGATCTCAATCCAGCACCAGTAGGTAGAAAGCGCATCTGCCACTCGCTGGGCCGCACCCAATACTGTGTTGCTTGCTAGATAGTGGGCTAGTATGCATTCATGTTTGGCAGGAGCAGACCTGCGAGTCAAAGGCGAGAGAATGCCATGTTCCTTATTTAATATTGTTTTCATTCCCTTTGACATCTTTAGAACTGTAAACTAATAGAAAATAGAAGTGGAAGACTATTTGAGAGCACTTCTCCAGATCATTTGATATTCACCACATTAGTCAAAACAGGAACATTTTACATATGGATAGAAATTAATAAGGTAATTATCGCAGAGAAAAATGTCCTCATGTCTCCTATATATATCCCCCCAACAGAATCCCCATACTTTAACGATGACAGCTTCTCCATCCTAGAGGGGGAGATCAACCATTTCCAGGCCCAGGGACATGTACTAGTCTGAGACGACCTAAATGCCAGAACCTGACACTCTGTACACAGGGGGCACAAACACCTACTTGGAGGTTACAGTATTCCCTCCCTAATATGCCCCCCTAGACACAACTATGACAAAACAACCAACCAAAACAGGTCACAAGTCCTGCAGCTCAGTCACACGCTGGGTCTGTACATAGTCCACAGCTCATCCCTTGGCAGTAGTATTGTAGATTACTTTATCATGAACCTCAACCCAGAGTCTCTCAGAGCGTTCACAGTCAGCCAATGACACCCCTATCAGTCTACTTGAACAGAGCAATATTCAACTATGAGGCGCCAAAGTAACTGAACAATACTAAGACATGCTACAGGTGGAAGGAAAGTAGTGTAGAAACCTTCCAAAAAAAACATTAGGCAACAAATTCAATCCCTTTTAGACAACTTCCTGGACAAAACATGTCACTAATAGTGAAGGTGTAAACTTGTCAGTGGAAAACCTAAACAGTATATTTAACCTTTCAGCTTCCCTATCAAATAAAAAAAAATATCAAGCAGACAACCTAAGAACATTTTAAACAATGACAAATGGTTTGATGAAAAATTCAAAAACCTAAGAAGAAATTGAGAAACCAAAAACAGACACCTTCACTATTGTGAATCACTAAAATAATACACTATGGAAAAAGAAAGAATAGCATTTCAGAAAACAGCTCAATGTAATTTAATAATCCATAGAATCTAACCACTTCTGGGAAAATTGGAACACACTAAACAAACAACATGAAGAGTTATCTATCCAAAACAGAGATGTATGGATAAACCACTTCTCCATTCTTTTTGGCTCAATAACAAAAAAACTACTGCAAAAACATATACATGATCAATAACAAGTCTTAAAATCAGCTATCAAGGACTTCCAGAACCCACTGGATTATCCAATTGTATTGAATGAACTACAGGACAAAATACAAACCCTCCAATCCAAAAAGGCCTGTGGTGTTGATGGTATCCTAAATGAAATGATCAAATATACAGACCACAAATTCCAATTGGCTACACTTAAACATCATCCTTAGCTCTGGCATCTCCCCCAATATTTGGAACCAAGGACTGATCCCTCCAATTCACAAAAGTAGAGACAAATTTAACCCCAATGGGATATGGGATATGGTGGGATGTGTCAACAGCAACCTTGGGAAAATCCTCTGCATTATCATTGACAGCAAACTTGCATATTTTTTTAATTTTTTTAATTAACTTAGGGGCGGATCAGCTTAATATTGTGGAAAGAATGTTGCTCATTTCCAATTCCCCATATTTTTGGGGTAAATATACACGCATGCATACATATTCATACACATACACATACCTATATAGACATACATACTTTTAAAAATAATATACCTTTATTATTATTCCCCGCAAAACCTACCACCGATCCCCCAATTGGAGTAAACTAATAAACACTTGTGATTTACCTTCAATTTATACATCTTATACACATTTTACAAAGACAGTCTACTTTACAATAGTTCTCGTTTGTTCTTAGTCCTTCCTCTATTTCTGATGTCTATCCAGTTTGCTTTCTATTTGTAACTGTGCTATTTCACAAAAGTTCTGAACCTATATACATTTTACAGATCCCGTATGTTTTACGTTGTTTCTTGTTTTTAGTCCCACCCTTAAGCTCCATTCAACCCCTCCCATCTATCTCTCAACATCATCCATTTCGGATTTCTATTTGCCATATATTTTTCAACTGTGCTGTGATGCTTCACAAAATAATTGAACCTTCCTATTCTCATAGCTTCTACAGATTGTAAATCGAAAATAAAATGTTTCGCTAAAATAATTATTATATTATTGATTGATTGACTATGGCTTTTCAAATCACCCAGTATTGCTATCTATAGCGTTAGTCCTAGGCAAATATTGCAATTCTTCAGCCATTCCTGGACCTGTGACCAAAAACGAGCTACATATGGACAATACCATAATAAATGATCTAAAGACTCTCCCTCGTCACAGCAGAATCTGCAGAGCTGTGAAGATTGTATCCCCCATATATACACTGCTCAAAAAAATAAAGGGAACACTTAAACAACACAATGTAACTCCAAGTCAATCACACTTCTGTGAAATCAAACTGTCCACTTAGGAAGCAACACTGATTGACAATAAATTTCACATGCTGTTGTGCAAATGGAATAGACAAAAGGTGGAAATTATAGGCAATTAGCAAGACACCCCCCAAAACAGGAGTGATTCTGCAGGTGGGGACCACAGACCACTTCTCAGTTCCTATGCTTCCTGGCTGATGTTTTGGTCACTTTTGAATGCTGGCGGTGCTCTCACTCTAGCGGTAGCATGAGACGGAGTCTACAACCCACCCAAGTGGCTCAGGTAGTGCAGTTCATCCAGAATGGCACATCAATGCGAACTGTGGCAAAAAGGTTTGCTGTGTCTGTCAGCGTAGTGTCCAGAGCATGCAGGCGCTACCAGGAGACAGGCCAGTACATCAGGAGACGTGGAGGAGGCCGTAGGAGGGCAACAACCCAGCAGCAGGACCGCTACCTCCGCCTTAGTGCAAGGAGGTGCACTGCCAGCGCCCTGCAAAATGACCTCCAGCAGGCCACAAATGTGCATGTGTCAGCATACGGTCTCACAAGGGGTCTGAGGATCTCATCTCGGTACCTAATGGCAGTCAGGCTACCTCTGGCGAGCACATGGAGGGCTGTGCGGCCCCACAAAGAAATGCCACCCCACACCATGACTGACCCATCGCCAACCCGGTCATGCTGGAGGATGTTGCAGGCAGCAGAACGTTCTCCACGGCGTCTCCAGACTCTGTCACGTCTGTCACATGTGCTCATGTGCTCAGTGTGAACCTGCTTTCATCTGTGAAGAGCACAGGGCGCCAGTGGCGAATTTGCCAATCTTGGTGTTCTCTGGCAAATGCCAAACGTCCTGCACGGTGTTGGGCTGTAAGCACAACCACCACCTGTGGACGTCGGGCCCTCATACCACCCTCATGGAGTCTGTTTCTGACCGTTTGAGCAGACACATGCACATTTGTGGCCTGCTGGAGGTCATTTTGCAGGGCGCTGGCAGTGCACCTCCTTGCACAAAGGCGGAGGTAGCGGTCCTGCTGCTGGGTTGTTGCCCTCCTACGGCCTCCTCCACGTCTCCTGATGTACTGGCCTGTCTCCTGGTAGCGCCTGCATGCTCTGGACACTACGCTGACAGACACAGCAAACCTTTTTGCCACAGTTCGCATTGATGTGCCACCCTGGATGAACTGCACTACCTGAGCCACTTGGGTGGGTTGTAGACTCCGTCTCATGCTACCACTAGAGTGAGAGCACCGCCAGCATTCAAAAGTGACCAAAACATCAGCCAGGAAGCATAGGAACTGAGAAGTGGTCTGTGGTCCCCACCTGCAGAATCACTCCTGTTTTGGGGGGTGTCTTGCTAATTGCCTATAATTTCCACCTTTTGTCTATTCCATTTGCACAACAGCATGTGCAATTTATTGTCAATCAGTGTTGCTTCCTAAGTGGACAGTTTGATTTCACACAAGTGTGATTGACTTGGAGTTACATTGTGTTGTTTAAGTGTTCCCTTTATTTTTTTGAGCAGTGTATAACATTCTATTAGTTGCAAGAATTTTGTATCGTAATTTAAATTGAAAAATTCGCAGTTTTGAATCCTGCGTTGTTTTGCGTATCAATTCATAAACCATGTGCCATGGAATGGGTACATTGAAAATCTCTTCCCAACTATTTTGCAATTTATATGGCACAGCTGTCAGTTTTTTGGTCCTTAAATGAAATTGGTATACGTTTTTATTTATCACACTTTTCTTTAACCATTTATGTTCTTTAATACAGGGCCGACATACTTTTTCCCCTTCTACTTGCCTCTTCCATTTTTGTGGTAATGCTGCAATTAATTGGTTGTAATTTTGGGTAGAGCAGACATTTCCATATTTCTGCATGTGTGACATAACTCCACCAGTCCTATTTATAATATCATTCACTAAAATTATACCTTTTTTAAACATTTCTTCGATAAAGTTTTTTATCAATTAGTATATTTGAATTTAACCACAATATTTGTTGTACTATTTGTTCCCTCCTTTCAGGTGGATTAAACTGAAATTGCAAACAACTTTCTAAGGCTTGCTAAAAAAAAAAAAAGATTATTTGAGATTATTTCCTTTTCAAACAACCGAAAGTGAGCAGGTGTAATCTGAATAAAGGGAAAAGGCCCTTCTTGAACATAGGATGAGACATTCGTACCAATTTACTAGAGAACCAGTTTGGATTTAAGTATAACTTTTGTTTGACTGATGCCTTCAGTGAGAGGTCTAATGCTTTAATATTTAATCATTTCTGCACTCCTAATTCATATTCGTTATATAAATAGGCCCTTTTAATTTTATCTGGCTTGCCGTTCCAAATAAAATTGAATATTTTTTGTTCATATAATTTAAAAAGCAGGTCACTAGGTGTAGGCAAAACCATAAGCAAATAGGTCAACTGTGATATGACCAAAGAGATAAATCAGGGTGATTTTTCCACAAATAGACAAAGATAAATAATTTCCACCTTTTGTCTATTCCATTTGCACAACAGCATGTGAAATTTATTGTCACTCAGTGTTGCTTCCTAAGTGGACAGTTTGATTTCACAGAAGTGTGATTGACTTGGAGTTACATTGTGTTGTTTAAGTGTTCCCTTTATTTTTTGAGCAGTGTATATACCACTTGGGTCCTGTTTCAGTAATAATGATATCAGACCTTCTTGTTGTGTGTCTGATGATCTACCATTTATATAGGAGTGGTTAAAAGAAGCTAATAATGGTCCTTTGAGTATATCAAAAAAAGTATTTGTATACTTCCACTGGTATGCCATCCAGCCCTGGAGATTTCCCATCCTTAAAGGCCACAATTGCATCAAGCAGTTCCTCCTCTGTAATTTGGCCTTCACATGAGTCTTTCTGTACAGATGTTTATTTTACATTATTATTAGGGAAAAAAATCCATACAATTAGTTTCAGTTAGTAGAGATGGAGGAGCCTGAAACTAAAACATATTCTTAAAGTACTTTACTTCCTCTTTCAAAATATAATTTGGTGGGCCTCCCGGGTGGCGCAGTGGTCTAGGGCACTGCATCGCAGTGCTAACTGCGCCACCAGAGTCTCTGGGTTCGCCCCCAGGCTCTGTCGCAGCCGGCCGCGACCGGGAGGTCCGTGGGGCGACGCACAATTGGGCTAGCGTCGTCCGGGTTAGGGAGGGTTTGGCCGGTAGGGATTTCCTTGTCTCATCGCGCTCCAGCGACTCCTGTGGCGGGCTGGGCGCAGTGCGCGCTAACCAAGGGGGCCAGGTGCACGGTGTTTCCTCCGACACATTGGTGCGGCTGGCTTCCGGGTTGGAGGTGCGCTGTGTTAAAGAAGCAGTGCGGCTTAGTTGGGTTCTGCTTCGGAGGACGCATGGCTTCCGACCTTCGTCTCTCCCGAGCCCGTACGGGAGTTGTAGCGATGAGACAAGATAGTAATTACTAGCGATTGGATACCACAAAAATTGGGGATAAAATTAAAAAATAAAAATATATCATTTGGTGAATCATGTGTGACTCCATCATTTGTAACAAGTTAATGCATTTTTGTGGTAGCATTTCTATATTGAAGATTGAAAAAGAATTTGGTGCATTTTTCCCCATATTCCATCCAGTTCGCTTTCTTTTTTATAATATATTACACTGGATCTTTCTTGAATAAGTTCCTCCATTTCTTTTTTGTTTTTCCTCTAACTTATTCTGTGCCTCTATGGTACCGTTTTTATTGCTATCTAACTGTACTGTTAGTCTTTCAATTTCCTTTGTTAATATGGACTCTTTTGATCTAAATTGCATTTGTTTTATAGATGAGTACTGAATTGCATGGCCTCTAAAGGCACACTTAAGTGTCCCATACAATACGGGGATCTGCTGTACCTATGTTATGTCTGAAAAAGTCAGTTATAAATTCTTCTGTCCTAGTTCTAAACAATTTATCATCTAGTAGGCTTTGATTAAATTTTCAATATCCTCGCCCACGTGGAAATTCTGTAAGAGTAATATATATGCCAATTATGTGATGATCCGACCGCATTCTGTCCCCTATCAACACTTTAACTTTTGGTGCCAGAGAGAATGATATAAGAAAGTAGTCAAGACGACTAGCTTGATTAAGCCTCCGCCATGTATATCTCACTAGGTCAGGTTATTTAAGTCTCCATATATCCACTAACTCCAATTTATCCATGACATTCATGATTTCCTTAAGTGCCTGAGGGTGATAGTTTGTAGTGTGATTTCCTTTCCGGTCCATAGAGGTATTTAAGACCGTATTAAAATCTCCCACCATAATAATAGAGTATAGTGTTGCTTGTAGAGTTGATAAATTCTTATATATATATATATATATATATATTTTCAAAGAAGCTTGGATCATCATTATTCAGACCGTATAGGTTAATAAGCCATATCTGTTTATTGTCCAATAACATATTTAAAATAATCCATCTACCTTGAGGATCTGTTTGGACAATTTGCACATTTGGATCAAAATTAATGTTAAAACAATCACCCCTTTTGAATTTCTTTGCCCATGGGAGAAATATATTTCACCCCCCCCAGTTCTTTTTCCACAAAACTTAATCTAAAACTGTTGAATGGGTTTCCTGTAAACAGTAGATATTATATTCCTTCTCTTTTAGCCAGGTAAATACTGATCGTCTTTTCTTATTATCTGCTAGGCCATTACAATTGTAACTGGCTATACTTATTTCACCACTTACCATAATGACACAACTTTCAATTATTTTTATCAAAATATCTATGTTTGTAAACATCCCGTGTGGCTCAGTTGGTAGGGCATGGCGCTTGCAACGCCAGGGTTGTGGGTTCAATTCCCACGGGGGGACCAGGGTTCAATTTCCACGGGGGACCAGGATGAATATGTATGAACTTTCCAATTTGTAAATCGCTCTGGATAAGAGCGTCTGCTAAATGACTTAAATGTAAACGTACCATTAAAAAGTAACATGATGATTGAGTGTCTATATAGCTGTACCATGATATTTGCATTTCTACTAAGTAAACCTCCAATTTGTCCCTACTATTCCACCCACTAAAAGCCCTCCTCATCCCGAGTTGGGTTGTCATCCCAATGCCCGGCAGACCACCCTCGACCCCCTGTATCCCATAGCCCTGAACTGACTGGGATCCATCCTTTGAAAAGAGCACACAGTGCCATTTACGGAATTGAAGTAGATCAACTGCCAAATGCATTTCCATCGCCCTCACCTCGATTTGTATTATATATTGCTGTGGATCATCCTCTATTGTCCCTAACATCTTTTACTCCTTCGCAACGGTTGTGGGATACACACATACACCCACACACACTAAACCCTTACCCCCACACAACCATAAGCTCACTTTCTCAACAATTGCACCATCCCAGAGCCCAACTCAAGATAGGTCTTGATTTACAAATGCACTTACAGTTGCAGCTGCATGAGAAGGCCTGCAAAACCACGCAAAAAAAATAGGCAAAAATTGAGAGATTTTATTTACCATTGTCACATCCTAGATTGAGGTCAAATATACACCTTTTCCCTGAAACACCCACAATATGGTCACCCGTATTGACCATATTCCCAAGCATCTCCATGCAGTCCGACTTTGATTTTGTGCCACCAGGGCCACAATAATATACCCCCTCTCTGAATGTCTGAGTGTGACCCCCTCCCCAAGGGTTACTGCAGCTAGTGTTGCCAGCATTGCCACTGCCTGGGTGGGGGCACCCCACCGGAATCCCCACCGGCTAGGTACAAGGTCGTCATGGTTCTCATTAGCAGCTTTGAGAATTTCCTTGTGTAGTATGCTCTCCCTTTAGGGGGCTTTGGCTTTGCAGGACCAACCCTGCCAAGCAGGCTCAGAATCTTGAGGGGGCAGTGCTGCTCTTGGTCTCTGACCTCATTTTGGCTGCATACAGACCGCTTACAGCAGGCACATAAAACAGTTAGGGACTTCTCCTTAGTATCTGGGTCATTCAGGTGGGTGTCTAGGGTATAGGGTCATGGACCGTACCATTAAAATAGGATGATAAATAAATAATTAGATATCATTTATTTTAAAAATGTAGTTCCCCATGATAGGACAATAAATAAATAAGACGTATAATTCATTATAAAAGTATATCCATCATCTGAACAACATTGAAAGCCCTCTCATACCCAGTCTCACAGCAATACATTGGCTCTGGGACATGCAACCATTTCATTACTCACTCGCTCTCCAAACATAACAAATAAAATAAAAAATAAACACACACCACACCATCCACCACATACTGTGCCTTCTGTTAACTTAGTTTTTATATTCACTATGTTGAATTAGTGCTTGTGTGTTCAATTAGTTATATGTGAAGATATATAGAAAAGCTATATTTTTTATTGTATTGTTACAATCCATAATCAATCAAGTTCAATCAAGTTTATTTTATATAGCCCTTCGTACATCAGCTAATGTTTCGAAGTGCTGTACAGAGACCCAGCCTAAAACCCCAAACAGCTAGAATGCAGGTGTAGAAGCACGGGCTAATAACCGGGCTAGAATTGTGTTTATTTTCCTCATATGAGAACTTTGTAATTTTTTAAATAATCATGGAGTAGTCTTTGTGTCTCTGAACAACTGGTCGTCAATATATAGTTTATCAACGACGAGAGCTACTCGTTTCGCTTTTAATCTATTTTCTTTGAAAATTGGATACAGAACTTTACGCCGTTCTGCAATTTCCTTCGGAAACTGATCATTCATGCCAATTTTGGTCCCAGCAAGTCTTGTAACCATTATTTTATCTTTAAATGAAGCAAATTTGGCAACGATTGGGCATTCATACCGTTGGCCTCTCTGTCCGAAGCGGTGTACACGTTCAAGTTGGATTTTGTCGATAACTTTGCGTGGGATCTGAAGCGCTGTAAGGAGGAACTCTAACTATAGATTCAGGAACTTCCCCTTCTATCTCCTGGATACCTGTAAGTACCAGATTCTCTCTCATGGATCTAGTTTGTATGTCCAGTAAGGCTTCCCTCAGAACGGTGTTCTCCTTTTTAATTTCATTCACTTCGGTTTCAATCTTATTGACTGTCCCTTTTAGCTTGTGTGTTTCCTTCTCCAATGTCGCAGCTTTTTCATCACTCATCTCGAGGCTTGCCTTAAACTCTTTTATATCCTTACTAACTAATTCAAGTATACCCAGTTTGTCATTTATTGATTTTAACAGATCGGTTTGGACCTTTACCATTCGCGGTGGTGAAAATATTAAATCGTCTGTGTCTTTAGAAGAGTCACGTTTCCGTTTTGAAATCGGTTCCCCTGTCTTACTCTCTGTCATGTTTGGGTGTTGCTTGTTTTCGTAATATTTGTCAATAAACGTCTCGAGTTTAAAGATTTGTTTTGTGTTATTATCCAGATTGAAGTTCATCACCCACCAGATTATGTAATGCTAATATTTTAGTCTAACTTGACGATATTGAATATTACGTTTTATCTTGAGGTGCTCTACATAACTTCGTTCAGTCCGCCATTACCTTTACGTCCGACTTGTATATTTCCTCAGTGAAATCAATGTACTGTGCAAATGTCAAATAGGCTTTTTGACAAATTACTATACGACAGACCACGTATTTCACCCTGCACACCCTAATTGGCAAACAAACAAAAAGGCAAAGTCTTCTCATGCTTTGTTGATTTCAAAAAAGCTTTTGACTCAATTTGGCATGAGGGTCTGCAATACAAATTGATGGAAAGTGGTTTTGGGGGAAAAACATACGACATTCTAAAATCCAACAAGTGTGCAGTTAAAATGGGCAATAAACACACATTTCTTACCACTGGGCCGTGGGTGAGACAGGGATGTAGCTTGAGCCCAACCCTCTTCAACATGTGTATCAACGAATTGGCGAGGGCACTAGAACAGCCTGCAGCACCCGGACTCACCTAATAGAATCTGAAGTCAAATGTCTACTGTTTGCTGATGATCTAGTGCTTTTCTCCAGTATCTTCTGCACAGATTCTGTCAGACTTGGCCCTGACAGTAAATCTCAGTAAGACAAAAATAATGGTGTTTTGAAAAAGGTCCAGTTGCCAGGCCCACAAATACAAATTCCATCTAGACACCGTTGCCCTGGAGCACACAAACAACTGTACCTACCTTGGCCTAAACATCAGCACCACAAGTAACTTCCACAAAGCTGTGAACGATCTGAGAGACAAGGCAAGAAGGGCCTTCTACGCCATCAAAAGGAACATCAAATGCAAAATCCCAATTAGAACCCATTGCCCTTCATGGTCTGGGGGTCTGGGGTTTACTCACCAACCAAGAAGCCGTTAAATTCTACAACCACCTAAAAGGAAGTGATTCCCAAATGTTCCATAACAAAGCCATCACATACAGAGAGATTAACCTAGAGAAGAGTCCCCTAAGCAAGCTGGTCCTGGGGCTCTGTTCACAAACACAGACCTCACAAAGCCCCAGAACAGAAATACAATTAGACACAACAAAATCATAAGAAAACAATAAGATAATTACTTGACACATTGAAAATAATTTACCAAAAGACAGAGCAAACTGGAATGCTATTTGGCCCTAAGTAGAGAGTACACAGTGGCAGAATACCTGACCACTGTGACTGACCCAAAATTTAGGAAAGCTTGGAAAATGTACAGTGAGCATAGCCTTGCTATTGAGAGCAGCCACCATAGCCTGTCTTCTCTTGAGAGCAAGTCTGCCTATGTGCACACTGCCCACAAAATGAGGTGGAAACTGAGCTGCACTTCCTAATCTCCTGCCAGATGTATGACCATACTATAGAAATACATTTCCCTCAGATTACAGACCCTCCCATATCTATTGGATGAAATACCAGTGTGCCATCACAGTAGCAAGATATGTGACCTGTTGCCACAAAAAAAGGGCAGCCAGTGAACAACAAACACCATTGTCAATACAACCCATATTTATGCTTATTTATTTTCCCTTTGTACTTTATCTATTTACACATCATTACAACACTGTACATAGCCATAATATGACATTTGAAATGTCTATTTCTCTGCAACTGTCACGCCCTGACCATAGTTTGCTTTGTATATTTTATGTTTTGGTTGGTCAGGGTGTGATCTGTGTGGGCATTCTATGTTGTATGTCTGGTTTGTATATTTCTATGTGTTTGGCCTGATATGGTTCTCAATCAGAGACAGGTGTTTTGAGTTGTCTCTGATTGGGAACCATATTTAGGTAGCCTGTTTTGTATTGTGGGTTGTGGGTTATTGTCTATGTTATGTTGCATGTTAGCACAGTGTTTATATAGCGGTCACGTTCGTCTTATTCATTTTGTTGTTTTTTGTTCAAGTGTTCTTCATTAAATATAGAAGAATGTATTCAAACCACGCTGCGCTTTGGTCCACTTCTTATGACGATCGTGACAGAAACTTTGTGATCGTAATGTTTACTGTTCATTTTTGATTGTTTATTTCACTTTCGTTTATTATCCATTTCATTTGCTTTGGCAATGTAAACATATGTTTGCTATGCCAATAAAGCACTCAATTGAATCCAATTGAATTGAGAGAGAGAAGAGGTAGTGTGGCGTGTCCAATAGTAAAAAAGTGAATTGAATTAAATTGCCTCAATTATGTATTACTCCTGTCAATACAATCATTCAAAATTGGCTAGTACACCAGCAAGCATGATTTGGCCCCAGATGATCATTCGCTTCAAAATGTTTTAAAATCACAAGCATATAGCCTACAGTTGGAAGACCCACAATTTGGGCAGAACTCGTGGCAAATACCAAACAAATGATTGTTGAGTTGCGACTGTCAGTGAAAAGCTGCTAATATAGGCCAATGCATATCGCAATATTTACAATACAATCGCGGGAAAACATTGTTTGGAAAGCAATACTAATCTGTCTTCCAGTTATCAAAATTCTCAATTTGAGTATCTTAGTAACACCAGTGGAGAGCAGCGTCTTCATCCCTAGTGAGTGCCATTTGAAACTTTGTATTTGGACAATCATTTCCTCCTCCAGGTTAAACGTCATACTGCACAAGGCATTGTCTCCCTTTTTAGTAGACCTAGATTAGATGGTTGCATACAAGGCATAGCTGCAAGAATTTGTTTTGAGCAGAGGGTACTGACCAACCACCTTTATAATAAAGCAATGCATGCATCTATGCAGATTAACAAAATCCAATTCCTAATGTGATGACTAGCCTAAGCATAGGACAAGATTTTGTAACAGTATTACTGCAGCCTCATGGCTGTTTGCAAAAAAGCATGTTGTGAACAGCGCACACATTTCTTTGTAGGCAAGAGAGAAATGTGATATTATTCCTATTCCCGTTCGCCAAGTTTAGATATGTACACAAATAGAAAATAGTCAGTTTAATATCCTGTGTTTTATCTATCTTCTACCCCTAATTTAATCAAAATAAAACATAGTTTGGAAAGCAAATTGCTATTGCTGTAAAGAGAAGACAATAGAAAGACTCTAATCTGTCTTTTACAGTAGTTATCATAATCTGCAACTTGAGCGAATAGTCTTTTTGGCACCAGCGTAGCACATTGGCCATATCCCCCCGTGAGTGCCTTGTGCACGTATTAACTTTTTATATTTAGGTCAGTTCCGCTTGAAACTTTGTTTTGGACGATCATTTCCTCCTCCAGGTTAAATGGACTCCATAGTGTACAATTTGTCAGTGTTAGCAATATAGGCCTATAGTACCCTGTCATTTTTGTCGTATTAAAAAAGATTCTGCTAATGTCTCTAGACAGAAGGTGTAGTAGAATTGCATGAAATGTGTTTATAAACACAAGGAGAAGATGCATATCTGATATAGCCGTTAGCCTAGGCCTACTCTATGCCACTACACGCTCAGCCATGCATTGAACACTGCAGTCTTTTTTGCAAACAGTGATTATTATTTGCCTAAATTATGACTATCCAATACTGTTGTGATTCACACAATAACATTTAGAAAACATGGATGTTACACCCCCATGCATCATTCAAGAGCATTAATTATATTGATGTATAAAACCCTGGCACTAACTTACACTCACCGTCATCAAGGTACATCTGATCCAGGTTCTCCTCCTTGACCGTGACCTGTCTGCCAGGGAGGCTGGCTCTCTGCTCCTCTCCAGGGGCGCATCTCTGGGCTTCCATCCCTCCAGGGGAAGACCTGCCCTTGGGCACCACCTTGGGCTGCTGCTGGATCACAGTGGTGGGGTAATGCTGAGGGGAGTGGGCCAGGACAGGGGAGTGAGCTTGGGCTCCAGCCTGCTGAGGGAAGCTATCACAGTAGATTATATGCTGCTGGTTGTCAGGCTGGAGAGGTGGAGGGTCGCCTTCCCTGAGCAGGTGTTGGTTGGTGGGGGAGAACTGGATGATGGAGGGGTGTTGGCCCTGGCCCCCTCCGTGTTGCTGCTGGACTGGGGAGCCTGTGTGGACCAGGACAGAGCGGTGTGGGTCGGGCATCATCCCCATCCCTCCAGTCTGCTGGTAGAGCCCTTCGGGACTGTCGCTCAGACTCTTGCCCCCGCGGGTGTACACAATGGCTGGACTCTGTTGCTGGAAGCGGGGGTCTGGGCCGGGGGTGGGGAGGCCGGATCGGACCTGCTGGCATGAGGCCATGCTGGAGACCAGGCTGTTGTCTGGGTGAATGATTCCCACAGGACTGTGGTGGTAGTAGGACTGCGGGGAAACACCCAGGATCTGGGGCATGGCAAAAGGATAGTCATCCACAGGCTCTGTTTTAATGGAGGGAACTGTGGGAGAGACGGAAGACAACAGAGATATGACTGAGGGTTAAGTCCTATTGCTTAAAGTAACTACAGCCTACTACACCAAGCATATCAATGTGACATACTAATGACATGGAATAACATATGACTTGATATCATTCCTACATCATTGTATTGTTCTTTCAGAGCACTTAAAGGGGCTCAGAGCCTCCTTATTGCTGATGCCTATGGTACCTACCTGCCAGTGGGGTGAATGTGAAGTGCTGTGGCTGGCTGCGCTTCCTCTTTCCGTTGATGACATAGAAGTTCACTTTGGCAGGATGGCAGATAGATGGGTCACGATAGGAAGGGATCTCAACGAACAGCAAACTCTACAAAATGACATCGTTTTCAGTTCATATTAATCAGTCACATTATTATTATTGATTATAATTGTTTTCAGTTCATAATAATCTGTCACATTATTATTTAAGATTATAAATCAGAGTTAATAAAGTAAGACATTATTATTTTAAATCAAATTAGAAAAAAAAACTAAAACAAACAAGCCACACAGTATAATCAGTGACTGGTTTGACCACTGTTTCAGACATGGAGAAGTGGGCCATCTATGAATGGACTGGTACTCACAGGCTGACATTTATCTTTGTCTACTGTTGTCTCCATCTCCCAAATCTGCTGTCCATCTGCAGAGACAGATAAGGGAAGGGTCGTTTCAGGTCAAATCAATAATTCGGGGTATATTTCAATACCCTATTGGACACAGAAAATACAGGAACACAGAACAAGGAGGTAAAAAAAATAACCAATGGTAAAATAATGTGTGCTACTGGTACTATGCTTACTAAGTTGCTGACCAATGAAAAATGTACTCTAAACAATAACAAATGAACTATCCCAGCTGTATCTCTATTGTCTCTTCAACAGATTGAGACAGCATGGGAGGGGATTCTCCACCTGTCTCAGAACACAATGCCTAGTTTAACCCATCAAATCACTGTCTTCCTGCCACTCACCCACAGGCCATATGATTAACATGGTGTTAGAGAAGGCTCTTTGTGTCACATAGATTATATCTCTTTCCTAAGGTATTTCTGTTTTTTATTTTTAATACCTTTTCCAAAATGTCTAAAAACCTGTTTTCAGCTTTTCATTATGGGGTATTGTGTGTAGATTGCAGAGGATTTTTTAATTTTTTAAATCAATTTTAGAATAAGGCTGTAACGTCACTTTCTGAAGGCACTGTATTTACCATGAAGTAAAACCATTCCCTGACCTTACATTTACCATAATATATTGTATGAAATCATACATACAATCACATATTTACTGTGTCAAGCAAAATTGGTAATATTTTATAAGTAAAGAAAAGTATATTCTATAAACAAAGTGTGATGGAGAACATTGGTTAAATGGTTGATACACACTAGTGATCAAAAACAGGCCAAACCTGTCTTTAATATCTGACCCTTGGCAAGGCAGTGACTAGGGTCTGGTTTCAATGATGGAATCGTTGCATAGATGAACTAGGTTACTGCCTACGTTGATAAGGGGGGGGGGGGGGGGTTCCAGGGACTCTCCGAACAAATCACAAGGCAGACATGCCAGAACGTCATGATTTTTGCAGGCAAAACCTATGCAGTGGCTTTAGCTGATGCAAACTAGCCACTTGTGAAATGCACTCCTTAAAAATAACTTCCATGATCTCCATCTTGCGAGCTACTATTTTGTATTTTATTCAAACGGATAAGGTAGTGACATACGCAGTGACGCAGTTCCTCTATGCCAAAGGAGTTAATCATTGAAACCAGACCCTAGTCACTGTTTCCTAGGGTCAGGTTTTCGAGACTAAAACCTGTCTGGTATGAAGAGATTTTAGAGGAGATACTAACCCACCTGTTTTACACCATGTTTTATGTATACCAATACTCTGATATTGTTGCTTTTGACAACTGTCATACTGTAAGGCATTGCTTGAAACTCAAGGTTAGGTCTTGCTCAACAATGTAACATTTATGTGCTGAACATATTTAATGTGCTGGGAACCTCCCATCGTAGGTGTTGTTGCTGTTATCTGCATTTAGCTGTTTGTGTCATTTTATTTGATTATATTGCAGTAACTTAAAACTGGAAAAAGATGATAGGTCAACAACTTGTTGGAAATGACGCTGATGATGAGTTCATGGCACTAGGCAGGTTTCCATTGACTCAGGTTTATTCGACAAAAGCAACGTTACAAAAAAAATGATTGTGACGTGGAATGGAAACGGCAGATACAGTGGCTTGCGAAAGTATTCACCCCCCTGGCATTTTTCCTATTTCATTGCCTTACAACGTTGAATTAAAATAGATTTTTTGGGGGGGGTTGTATCACTTGATTTACACAACATGCCTACCACTTTGAAGATGCTACATTTTTTGTGGGGTGAAACAAGCAAGGAATAAGACAAAAAAGCTGAAAACTTGAGCATGTGTAACTATTCACCCCTAGAGCCACCTTTTGCAGCAATTACAGCTGCAAGTCTCTTGGGGTATGTCTCTATAAGCTTGGCACATCTAGCCACTGGGATTTTTGCCCATTCTTCAAGGCAAAACTTCTCCAGCTCCTTCAAGTTGGATGGGTTCCGCTGGTGTACAGCAATCTTTAAGTCATACCAAAGATTCTCAATTGGATTGAGGTCTGGGCTTTGACTAGGCCATTCCAAGACATTTAAATGATTCCCCTTAAACCACTCGAGTGTTGCTTTAGCAGTATGCTTAGGGTCTTTGTCCTGCTGGAAGGTGAACCTCCGTCCCAGTCTCAAATATCTGGAAGACTGAAACAGGTTTCCCTCAAGAATTTCCCTATATTTAGCGCCATCCATCATTCCTTTAATTCTGACCAGTTTCCCAGTCCCTGCTGATGAAAAACATCCCCACAGCATGATGCTGCCACCACCATCCTTCACTGTGGGGATGGTATTCTCGGGTGATGAGAGGTGTTGGATTTGCGCCAGACATAGCGTTTTCCTTGATGGCCAAAAAACTCAATTTTAGTCTCATGAGACCAGAGTACCATCTTCCATATGTTAGGGGATTCTCCTACATGCCTTTTGGCAAACACCAAATGTGTTTTCTTATTTTTTTCTTTAAGCAATGGCTCATTCTGGCCATTCTTCCGTAATGCCTAGCTCTGTGGACTGTAAGGCTTAAAGTGGTCCTATGGACAGATACTCCAATCTCTGCTGTGGAGCTTTGCAGCTCCTTCAGGGTTATCTTTGGTCTCTTTGTTGCCTCTCTGATTAATGCCCTCTTTGCCTGGTCAGTGAGTTTTGGTGGGAGGCCCCCTCTTGGCAGGTTTGTTGTGGTGTCATATTCTGGATTTAATGGTGCACTGTGGGATGTTCAAGATTTCGGATATTTTTTTATAACCCAACCCTGATCTGTACTTCACAACTTTGTCCCTGACCTGTTTGGAGAGCTCCTTGTTCTTCATGGTGCCGCTTGCTTGGTGGTGCCCCTTGCTAAGTGGTGTTGCAGACTCTGGGGCCTTTCAGAACAGGTGTACAGTTGAATTCGGAAGTTTACATAAACGATTTTAATGACTCCAACCTAAGTGTTTCAACCACTCCACACATTTCTTGTTAACAAACTATATTTTTGTCAAGTCGGTTAGGACATCTACTTTGTGCATGTGTAACAGTATAACTTTAAACCGTCCCCTCGCCCCGACACGGGCGCGAACCAGGGACCCTCTGCACACATCAACAACTGACACCCACGAAGCGTCGTTACCCATCGCTCCACAAAAGATGCGGCCCTTGCAGAGCAAGGGGCAACACTACTTCTAGGTTTCAGAGCAAGTGACGTAACTGATTGAAACGCTATTAGCGCGTACCCGCTAACTAGCTAGCCATTTCACATCCGTTACAATTGACACTAGTCATTTTCCCAACAATTGTTTACAGACAGATTATTTCACTTACCATTCAATGTATCACAATTCCAGTGGGTCAGAAGTTTCCATACACTAAGTTGACTGTGCCTTTAAACAGCTTGGAAAATTCCAGAAAATGATGCCGTTAGAAGCTTCTGATAGGCTAATTGACATAATTTGAGTCAATTGGAGGTGTACCTGTGGATGTATTTCAAGGCCTACGTTCAAACTCAGTGCCTCTTTGATTGACATCATGGGAAAATCAACAACAACAAAAAAAATCAGCCAAGACCTCAGAAAAAAAACTGTAGACCTCCACAATTCTGGTTCATCCTTGGGAGCAATTTCCAAATGCCTGAAGGTACCATGTTCATCTGTACAAACAATAGTACGCAAGTATAAACACCATGGGACCACACAGCCGTCATACTGCTCAGGAAAGAGACGCATTCTGTCTCCTAGAGATGAACGTACTTTGGTGCGAAAAGTCCAAATCAATACCAGAACAACAGCAAAGGACCTTGTGAAGCTGCTGGAGGAAACAGATACCAAAGTATCTTTTTCCACAGTAAAATGAGTCCTACATCGACATAACCTGAAAGGCCGCTCAGCAAGGAAGAAGCCACTTCTCCAAAACTGCCATAAAAAGCCAGACTACGGTTTGCAACTTCACATTGGGACAAAGATCTTCTGGTCTGATGAAACAAAAATATAACTGTTTGGCCATAATGACCATCGTTATGTTTGGAGGAAAAATGGGGAGGCTTGCTAGCCAAAGAACACCATCCCAATCGTGAAGCATGGGGATGGCAGCATCATGTTGTGGGGGTGCTTTGCTGCAGAAGGGACTGGTGCACTTCACAAAATAGATGGCATCATGAGTGAGTAACATTATGTGGATCTATTGAAGCAACATCTCAAGACATCAGTCAGGAAGTTAAAGCTTTGTCACAAATGGGCCTTCCAAATGGACAATGACCCCAAGTATACTTCCAAAGTTGTGGCAAAACGGCTTATGGACAACAAAGTCAAGATATTGGAGTGGCCATCACAAAGTCCTGACCTCAATCCTATAGAAAATATGTGGGCAGAACTGAAAAAGCGTTTGCGAGCAAGGAGGCCTACAAACCTGACTCAGTTACACCAGCTCTGTCAGGAGGAATGGGCCAAAATTCACCCGACGTATTACGGGAAGCTTGTGGAAGGCTACCCGAAACATTTGACCCAAGTAAAACAATTAAGGCAATGCTATCAAATACTGATTGAGTGTATGTAAACTTCTGACACACTGGGAATGTGATGAAAGAAATAAAAGCTGAAATACATAATTCTCTCTACTATTATTCTGACATTTCACATTCTTAAAATAAAGTGGTGAACTCAACTGACTTAAGACAGGGAATTTTTACTTGGATTAAATGTCAAGAATTGTGAAAAACTGAGTTTAAATGTATTTGGCTAAGGTGTATGTAAACTTACAACTTCAACTGTATTTACATGTATCCTGAGATCATGTGACAGATCATGTGTCACTTAAATTGCACACAGGTGGACTTTATTTAACTAATTATGTGACTTCTGAAAGTAATTGGTTGCGCCAGATCTTATTTAGGGGCTTCATAGCAAAGGGGGTGAATACATATGCACGCACCACTTATTAATTTTTTTGAATTCTTTGAAACAATTACTTTTTTTCATTTCACTTCACCAATTTTGACTATTTTGTGTATATCCATTACATGAAATTCAAATAAAAATCTATTTAAATTACATGCAACAAAATAGGAAAAACGCCAAGGGGAATGAATACTTTTGCAAGGCACTGTATAGGAGAAAAAAAGAAAGAAAAAAAAAGATCTAATACATTTTTATCTGTTCGACAGGGGTGGAATTTTATTTAGTTTTCCTTTCTTTATTGCGACAAATGATTACGGAAATTGTGTTTTTTGAATAAATTATGATTGCTGAATACTGTAATTTTGAAGGTACGCGGGGCATGTGATGTTATCAACTATAAAGCTCCACTCCACATTTAATTCTAAATACCTACTGCTTGCAAAAAACATTTATTCAACAATAAAGATAATGTTTCTTTGCAGCACAAAGATTGTCTTGACTTTGAAGAATGCCTGAATTGCTTCACATTGGATTTTGAAGTTTCACCATCAAATTGTTTCAGATCGGCCTACGTGAGTGCAAGTTACACTATGGCACGGACCGTGGTAATAAGTAGGCACAAGATAATTATTAGAATATGGCAAATATTAGTAGATTCTTGCATTCTATCCATGCTGGCTACCAGAGACATGAAACATAGGTGCCCTAGTAGAATACAACTATGTTTCAAGATGAATTCCTCTCCAAAACACACAAATAACCAACAAAAAGAACCATTGTTTTCAACATTTTTACATTTAAACTAGATTGACCACCTTTTCAAAATAAACAGCCTACCTATTTTCTCAAATGGAAAGAAATCCAGTATTCAGCGGCCTGATATCCTTTTAATACTGTGTGGGAAACCCCATGTCAGACCACAAATGAAAGGCACCTATGATGAAATGAGTCAGCAGAACAAAGGTGGATTCCATGAATCTTGCCAAGATTTCTTTGTTTTATTTTTTCTCTTGTTTTATGGTTAACTCGCTCCGTTTCAGTACACAGTAATGACAGGTGATGACTGCTGCTGTCTTGGTGTTTATATTTGTTTGTGTTTTGTTCTAAAACTACTCTACTGGATACCTCTAGTATTTTCGTGTATCTTTGGTAATTAGGAATGGAGGCAGTCAGAAAGAGTTGAGCAGGCCCAGCTTGGCTTCTGTCTGTGTGTGTGTGTGCGTGTGTGTGTGTGTGTGTGTGTGTGTATCCTAGAGCCAGAGAAGGCCCCAGCCAGAGCCAGTTGTGTCCCATTCAAAGGGATTTCATTGGCTCACTGTTCCAGACCTCTGTGTCATGTGGAGAACCTCTACAGCACAATGGCAATCCCTCTTCTAAGTAGATATACTTTTTTTCTTTATTTTTTTTCTGTCTCCAATACTATACATTATTGCAGTGTGTTGTAAACCAGCAGCAGGGAAGCCCAGTGAAAAAAGTGTAGATAAGAAATCCAAGTTTTAGCTAAAGCAGTCCACAGAGAGCCCACATCTCACAGCTCCCCACACTCGGCCCACATCTCATAGCTCCCCACACAGAGAGCCCACATCTCATAGCTCCCCACACTCGGCACACAGAGAGCCCATGTCTCATAGCTCCCCACACTCGGCACACAGAGAGCCCACGTCTCATAGCTCCCCACACTCGGCACACAGAGAGCCCACGTCTCATAGCTCCCCACACTCGGCACACAGAGAGCCCACGTCTCATAGCTCCCCACACTCGGCCCACATCTCATAGCTCCCCACACTCGGCCCACAGAGAGCCCACGTCTCATAGCTCCCCACACTCGGCACACAGAGAGCCCATGTCTCATAGCTCCCCACACTCGGCACACAGAGAGCCCACATCTCATAGCTCCCCACACTCGGCCCACATCTCATAGCTCCCCACACTCGGCCCCCAGAGAGCCCACATCTCATAGCTCCCCACACTCGGCCCCCAGAGAGCCCACATCTCATAGCTCCCCACACTCGGCCCCCAGAGAGCCCACGTCTCATTGCTCCCCACACTCGGCCCACAGAGAGCCCATGTCTCATAACTCCCCACACTCAGCCCACAAACAACCAGTTGTAATGCGACAACCATATGCTAAGACTAATAACTAACAGATAAAGCATCTAAAAACTAGGCTACTCCATAGCAGTCATAGACAAAGTCCTAAGACTGCTGAGGGCCATAAACAACAACCTCTAGAGGAAAACTATTGAGAACCACAAATAAAAACCTAGACGTGATTTATGGAAGGTGATAAACAAAACCTGGACGGCCAAGCTATGTACAGTATAACAAAACCTAGACAACATAACACACCAGCTAACCAGGAATAAAAAGCTACATTAAAACAGTCCCTAGGTTGTGCATCTGGTTTAATAACAGCTGATGTTATGTTCAGTGATTGGGTGACGACTGCCAAGGTAAACCAAGTAGCTGCCGTAAGTGCTGTAGATGGATCAATGAGGCTCTTCCCTGTGGACTCAGTAGAGGATATTGAGGTGCAATTAGGGGACATAAACTGTATATCCCTTTCTACACAATGGCTGCGTTATTGGCAAAATATCTGATCTGATTGGTCAAAAGACCAATTAGTGGCTAAATAATCATCTGCCTATGTAAATGCATCTAGACAGTCTGTATTGAGTGTGGAAACAGAGAGCAGCACAACAAAGACTGTCCCGAAAACTGTGACTGACATCTTCCTAGGGCTGCAGGTAGCCAAGCGGTTAGAGCTTTGGGGCAATATCCGAAAAGTTGCTGGTTCAAATACCCGAGCCAACAAGGTGAAAAGTCTGTCAATGTTCCTTGAGCAAGCCACTTAACCCTAATTTGCTCCAGGGGCGGCATATTTACAGGTGAAGTCAGAAGTTTCCATACACCTTAGCCAAATGCATTTAAACTCAGTTTTTCACAATTCCTGACATTTAATCCTAGTAAAAATTCCCATTTTAGGTCAGTTAGGATCACCACTTTATTTTAAGAATGTAAAATGTCAGAATAATAGTAGAGAGAATTATTTATTTCAGCTTTTATTTTTCATCACATTCCCAGTGAGTCAGAAGTTTACATACTACACTCAATTCGTTTTTGGTAGCGTTGCCTTTACATTGTTTAACTTGGGTCAAACGTCTCGGGTAGCCTTCCACAATAAGTTGGGTGAATTCTGGCCCGCACACGTTTTTTCAGTTCTACCCACACATTTTCTATAGGATTGAGGTCAGTGCTCTGTGATGGCCACTCCAATACCTTGACTTTGTTGTCCATAAGCCATTTTGCCACAACTTTGGAAGTATGCTTGGGGTCATTGTCCATTTGGAAGACCCATTTGTGACCAAGCTTTAACTTCCTGACTGATGTCTTGAGATGTTGCTTCAATATATCCACATAATCACTCATCATCACTCATGATGCCATCTATTTTGTGATGTGCATCTGTCCCTCATGCAGCAAAGCATCCCGAAAACATGATGCTGCCACCCCCGTGCTTCACAGTTGGGATGGAGTTCTTCGGCTTGAACGCCTCACCCTTTCTCCTCCAAACATAACGATGGTCATTATGGCCAAACAGTTCTATTTTTGTTTCATCAGACCGTAGGACATTTCTCCAAAAAGTACGATCTTTGTTGCAAACCATAGTCTGGCTTTTTTTTATGGCGGTTTTGGAGCAGTGGCTTCTTCCTTGCTGAGCGGCCTTTCAGATTATGTCGATATAGGACTCGTTTTACTGTGGATATAGATCATTTTGTACCTGTTTCCTCCAGCATCTTCACAAGGACCTTTGCTGTTGTTCTGGGATTGAGTTGCACTTTTCGCACCAAAGTACGTTCATCTCTAGGAGACAGAACGCGTCTTCTTCCTGAGCGGAATGACGGCTGCATGGTCCCATGGTGTTTATACTTGCATACTATTGTTTGTACAGATGAACGTGGTATTTTTCTGAGGTCTTGGCTGATTTCTTTTGATTTTCCCATGATGTCAAGTAAAGAGGCACTGAGTTTGAAGGTAGGCCTTGAAATACATCCACAAGTACACCTCCAATTGACTCAAATTATGTTATTTAGCCTATCAGAAGCTCCTAAAGCCATGACATAATTTTCTGTAATTTTCCGAGCTGTTTAAAGGCACAGTCAACTTAGTGTATGTAAACTTCTGACCCACTGGAATTGTGATAGTGAATTACAAGTGAAATAATCTGTCTGTAAACAATTGCTAGGAAAATGACTTGTGTCATGCACAAAGTAGATGTCCTAACCGACTTGCCAAAAACATAGTTTGTTAACAAGAAATGTGTGGAGTGGTTGAAAAACGAGTTTTAATGACTCCAAACTAAGTGTACGTAAAACTTCCGACTTCAACTGTATATGGCTGACCCTGTAAACCAACACAGGTCATTGCACCTGTATGTGACAATAAATATATATATATATCTTTTTTTTACTATGACAAACAAAGTACATCTCTTAAGTACAGTGTACAATCCTGTAAGCTGTCAATGAAGCACATGAACAATCTGCACTTGATACTAATACTGTCAGCTTGTTGAATAATTGGGTGAAGTCTAAAATAAGCCTAAAACAAAACCTTGCTGTGATAAGCTTCTTATCCGAAAAAGGACACCACTGTTTAGTATCAGGAGGAATCTGAATGCAAATATCTGAGCGGTGAGTGAGGAGGAAAGGTCAGGATTCAAATGACAGAGAAAGCACGCTGGCCTTTGTCACTATTACTCAGTCACATTGATTCGTACAGCAATATCTGACACCATCTGTGTTGTAATGGTGATTCTGCCATTCCGTTGTACAATATAAGATCTTTAAATAGTTGTGTCACAAGGCCTAACTAACACTGGATTGAGCAGACCAATAAGAATGCAGTAATGTAATTCTGGTACTGTGATGTCACAAGCAAGGCTAGTAGCGTCTTTTTATTTTTCTAATGTACTGAGGTATTTGAAGCTTGTCAACAGGTGTGTGTACAACATGCAACAGAGGTCCTATTCCATGCACAACAAAATAAACAGCATAAAGATAACGTAACACATAAATAACAAGCGGGGAGGAGAGGGCACAGGAGAGTGAGGCTTCTGCCTTATCTGATGGATCATGCAAACTATTCATAGGTTAAACGAAGCATGGCATTAGCTATACATTAGTTTCATTACATTAGTTTTAGTTTAAAACTGTGGAGCTGAATTTGTGAAGGCATGAACAAAATGAGAGCAGGGATGGGGTCAATTCCATTTCAATTCCAATCAATTCAGGAAGTACACTGAAATTCCAATTCTCTTCAATGCTTTTCAATTAGGAACATTTTAAATTGGAATTGGGTTTACTTTCTGAATTGAATGGAATTAAAATGGAAAACACCACAATTAAAAGGACTGTGGTGTTAAAAGCATGGGTAATAACTAAGTCTGATTATCATGGCTGGTTTATGAGGGTAAATACTTTTGCAACCCTTCTGGCACATAATGCAAAAGGTTTTTTGCAACAGAATCTGGCAACTGTTAGAAGAATACTGTCAAACATTTTCCTGGATCAAAATAACCATAACATTTTAAATAGATGAGGCGGCACATCATACAGCATATGGACCATGCCATTATCATTTCCTCCCTCCCTCAGAGGTGTTGGCTGAATACTCACCATGGGTTTTTTCCATAAAGATGACTTTGGAGTCAGAGCTGAAGTTCTGTCCCGTCAAGATCATCTGCTGACCTCCCAGGACAGAGCAGCTATCCATGTCTTGTTTCTCCACCATTGGTAGCTCATGGGCCGACCGCTGGGCTGTGGGATGGAAGAGAGAACATGACGTTACACATTCTGTGGTACCGACAGGTCATGTTGGCGTAGTGGGTAGAGAACTGGCCGCTGGGCTGCAGGACAGCAGACGGAGCATGGTATTATTATGACTTGACATTACACACTCTGTGGTAGGTCAGTTTGATATTTGCTTTGAACTCACAAGGTAATTGTTGACAGATTTCAATGAATGAGGCTTGTACCGACTCATTTCAAAACCATACTTCCTCATTGTGTATTTCAAATATTTGTCTAAATATTAGATTTGTGTAAACATTCATATTGGCCAATGACTTGGTGCAGTACATTTAGTGCAGTGGGAGGATATGAATGAAGGTTGTAATGTAAATTGCGGCTACACGCTAGAGGCCTGGACACACAGTGCACATCATGGAAGTGGGACTCTGTCCAGTGGAAACAAATGACAGAGTGCAGTAACCTACAGTACAGAAAGGGGCAGAGGGGAGGAGGAAGAATGAATATGGAGGATGGACCTCTCCAACACTATCATCATTACGCAATGGAGCGTATGTTGGCATATGTTCAACAAACCCTGTGACCTGTATGTGAAGTAGACACTGAACGGCTACTGTAGTGTATTCTCTCCTGGAACGGTAGATTTCCTGGACTGATAGCTTAATCAGGAAGCTACAGCCACAGAGACAGCCATAGAAATAGAAAAGAGGCAGCCATAGAAATTTAATTACTAGAATGGGAAAAGCTCCTCAGACCATGGCAATTCAACTGGAACACTCATGGGTACATTCAATATGGTCACCTGTGCATAAACCCTTCAACTTGAATGGGAATTTCAGATCTAGTCATTCTTTTTGTAATATTTATTTAACTACGAAAGTCAGCTAAGAACAAATTCTTATTTACAATGACGGCCTATCCTGGCCAAATCCGGACGACACTGGGCCAATTGTGCGCCGCTCTATGCGACTCCCAATCACAGCCAGATGTGATACAGCCTTGATTCGAACCAGGGACTGTAGTGACGCCTCTTGCACTGAGATGCAGTGCCTTAGACTGCTGTGCCACACTCGGACCCCATAGGGAGGCATCCAGGGTTGGGGAACCATTACGTTAGAGCATTAAATGACTCAGCGCTTCTCTTGCTATCTATAGTGACTGACCTTATTCCTTTGGATCAACTGTCGGCAGTCTAAAGTTGATTCATGCCAGGTAACATGCTTGAGTTACAAAGGGACCAAATTAATCACTTGTAATGCTTGAGAAGGGCAGTTGCCCTCATTTTAGCTGTTTCATGTTGACTTCTTGAGTAGTTTGTGTGGCAATTAAATTTAAAAACATTTAGTACACATGAACAGTGTAGTTACTTCCTCAAGCTTATCGTCATCATCCTGCCTTAATTACTGAAATTCAATCTCCACTGAGGCTTGTGAAGTGACCTTTGGACAGTCTACAATACTGTGAGTACACTGAGGATGATACCTGGAGGCTAGTCTCTTCATCCACATCACTGACGGGCAGTTTCGCTTAGTTATCGGCCATTTTGACAGATGTGCTGGGTGTGTTATAGTACGATTGTGCAAATACAACTTTGCACCTGATTTTTGGGGGGGGTTCGGTGATGCCAGCACTACATAATCGTAAACACACAGATACACACACAGTGTTGAGGGTTGAGAGAACCAAATCAAATTTGTTACATGCGCCAAATACAACAGGGAAGGGAAAGGTGATACCTAGTCAGTTGAACAAATGAATGCATTCAACCAAAATGTGTTTTCTGCATTTAACCCAATACCTCTGAATCAGACCGCTGCTGGAGCTGCCTTAATCAACATCATAAGGCACCCAGGGAGCAGTTTTTGAGAGTTAACAGACTTGATTGCTCAGGGATTCGAACCAGAAACCTTTCGGTTAATGGCCCAAAGCTCTTAACCACCCAACCGCTATGCTACCTGCCACCCAACAGGTTTAGACATTAACGTGAAATGCCTACTTACAAGCCCTTTCCCAACAATTCAAAAGTAAGAAAAATGGGTAAAAAATGTTTTTATAGTAACACAACAAAATAACAGTAATGAGGCTATATACCTGTACCGAGTCAATGTGCAGGGGTATGAGGTAATTGATAATGTTTTAAAAAAATTTTTTAAGTAGTTAGGCCAGTTGAGAACAAGTTCTCACATGTAGGTAGGGTTAAAGTGACTAGGCATTCAGGATAGATAATAAAGAGAGTAGCAGCAGCGTATGTGAGTGTGAAAGTGTTGTGTATGTGTGATTGTGTGAGTGTGTGGCGTCAATATACATGTGTGTGTGTGTGTGTTTTGTGTGCGTGAGCAAATGTAGTGTGTGTGTGTGTGTGTGTACGTCTGTGTGTGTGTGTGTGTGTGTGTGTGTGTTGGAGTGTCAGTGTCGTATGTGCAGGTGTGTGGGTAGACTCCCTTGAGTGTGCATAGAGCCGGTGCAGGAGAGTCAGTGCAAATAAAAAGGCTGTCAAGCCTCATCATAAAAGAGGCTTGTATGCCCGTGTGCCTGGACCTGATGGTACTACTCCCAGCTCATTTAAATATAGACCCACTTACTATGTGTGTTACCTCTGGTTAATGTCAGTCCAATGAAAACAGGCAAGAAGAAACATAGCTGGAAATATACTGCACTGTGTAAAATCAACATACAAGCACATGTTAAACCTAAACCACCCTTTAAGACACATCTGTAGTAGGCTATAGAAGGCATAGACAGAATTATACATAAAATAAAATCATACAATCATAGGTTTATGACATATAGAATGACATGGCCCTTCTCTGGACACTGTGTTAACTAACCTCCAAACGAGCTTCAATGCCATACAACACTCCTTCCGTGTCCTCCAAATGCTCTTAAACGCTAGTAAAACCAAATGCATGCTCTTCAACAGTTCGATGCCCGCCCCCGCCTGCCCGACTAGCATCACTACTCTGGACGGTTCTGACCTAGAATATGTGGACAACTACAAATACCTAGGTGTCTGGCTAGACTGTAAACTCTCATTCGAGACTCATATTAAACATCTCCATTCCGAAATCAAATCTAGAATTGGCATTCTATTTCGCAACAAAGCCTCCTTCACTCACACTGCCAAACTTACCCTAGTAAAACTGACCATCCTACCGATCCTCAACTTTGGCGATGTCATCTACAAAATAGCTTCCAATACCCTACTCAGCAAACTGGATGTAGTCTATCACAGTGCCATCCGTTTTGTTACCAAAGCCCCTTATACCACCCACCACTGCGACCTGTATGCTCTAGTCGGCTGGCCCTCTCTACATATTCGTCGCCAAACCCACTGGCTCCAGGTCATCTATAAGTCTATGCTAGGTAAAGCACATCATCATCTGCTCATCTATCACTCCAGTGTTAATTAGCTAAATTGTAATTACTTCGCTACTATGGCCTATTTATTTCCTTACCTCCTCACGCCATTTGCACACACTGTATATAGACTTTTTTTTTTGTATTGTGTTAATGACTGTACCCTTGGTTATTCCATGTGTAACTCTGTGTTATTGTTTCTGTCGCACTGCTTTGCTTTATCTTGGCCAGGTCGCAGTTGTAAATGATAACTTGTTCTCAACTAGCTTACCTGGTTAAATAAAGGTGAAATAAAAATAAAAAATATTAAAAATGTGTTGGATTTATAGTACTTACAGCACTCGATTGGATGGGAGGAAACTTGCAGTGAGATGTGTTGCCCATTGGGTTGGGGTATGTGGACACGGAACACCAGACGCACACGAGTGTTCTTCCGTCCGATGTCCGTCTCGCCCTTCCTCAGCTCAATGTCAGCATTCCTGAGCTTCAGGATCCCAGCACAGTCGATTCTGTGAGAAACACACCGATATGAGATCTACTGTAAATCCTGTACCGGTAAACAAATGTTGCATTATGATTACAACCGATATGGCTAATTACATCAGACCTGGTGTTCAATTAGTATGTTATTTTTCATTCAAATCCTTGATTGAGCTTGCCTGGCACAATGGAACCAATAGAATAGTTGTATCAGTGCAAATCCATCATGCCCATCTTGTGGCACTGGAGACAGGCTGAGTAAAAATGCTCAAAAAGTTTAGAAGAAAACAAATACTATTTGAACCCAGTTCTGCAAAGGACACTGCTCTGTCTGGGTGGTGTTCGGCATGTGTCACTACTCTAGCTACTCTCACATCGCTTTCATGTTGTTCTTGGGCTCCAGAGGGATCTCCAGGACTTTGGTGGAGTTGATAATCTTCTCGTAGCTGGTG
Source organism: Salvelinus fontinalis (assembly GCF_029448725.1). Classification (NCBI taxonomy): domain Eukaryota; kingdom Metazoa; phylum Chordata; class Actinopteri; order Salmoniformes; family Salmonidae; genus Salvelinus; species Salvelinus fontinalis. The sequence continues at coordinate 19,635,968 of NC_074695.1, forward strand.
GTGGTGACCGTCTTGCCCGTGATGCGGTGGACCTGGTAGAAGGCGTGAGGCTTCAGGATCCTGTCGTCTGCAGTCCCAATGAAGATCTGGAGGCCTAGGGGCTCCTTACCCCTGTAGCCATGCAACTGGAAGAAACACCAGAGGAAACTCCAATAAAACATTAATAAAACAAAGTCAAGATGCTCACACTTTTTATAATGTGTCATTTTTAAATTTAAAGAACATTTCTACTCTACCTGTTCTTGTTCAATACACACTGCACAAACACTGGTAGGTACCCATTGTTTTATTACATAGTTGAATTTATATCATGATTGTTTTTTCTCATTATTTTGCCAATAATTATATTTATTTTTTGCCAGTTTGCTGATAACAGTTTAGGCTGAACATAAAGCTTACACCCTGGTAGACACACACACTGCTGGAAACAAGTATTTTCCAGTCCTCAACATTAGTATTCAGTCGAGTCTCAATTTACTGTTGAGAGTTAGAATAGTAGAATACACAAGGTGCAATTTCAAAACTTTGTTGCAGCAGTTTTCGTCGTGTTACATGCCACTCACTGACAGTCCCTCAATTAGCCAATGTCAGTTAAAATAATTTTGATTGGTAAATTAGTCTAATTAATCTAGCCAGCTTTCTACACTTGTAGTAATCATGGCTGAATTACCGATCGGCCCCCACTGATTTTGTTAGTCACTCTCACTCAGATATCATATTATGTGAGCAAGACAAAGGAGGGTCGAGAGTTTCAAGTTCCTTGGTGTTCACATCACCAACGAACTATCATGGTCCAAACACACCAAGACAGTCATGAAGAGGGCACAATAAAACCTTTTCCCCCTCAGGAGACTGAAAAGATTTGGCATGGGTCCTCAGATCCTCAAAAAGGTTCTACAGCTGCACCATCGAGAGCATCCTGACCGGTTGCATCACTGCCTGGTATGGCAACTGCTCGGCATCTGAACGCAAGGTGCTACAGAGGGTAGTGTGTACTGCCCAGTACATCACTAGGGCCAAGTTTCCTGCCATCCAGAACCTATATAATAGGTGGTGTCAGAGGAAAGCCCATAAAATGATCAGAGATTCCAGTCACCCAAGTTATAGACTGTTTTCTCTGCTACCGCACGGCAAGCGGTACCAGAGCACCAAGTGTAGGACCAAAAGGCTCCTCAACAGCTTCTACCCCCAAGCCATAAGACTGCTGAACAATTAATAAAATGGCCACCGGACTATTTACATTGACTCCCCTATTTGTTTTGTACACTGCTGCTACTAGCTGTTTATTATCTATGTATAGTCACTTCACACCTACCTACATGTACACATTACTTCAACTAACCTGTACACTGACTCGGTACCGGTACCCTCTGTATATAGCCTTGTTATTGTTATTCTTATTGTATTCTTATTGTCTAAACTTGTAACGGCTGTCTAATGCCTCCTCCTCGGATGAGGAGAAGGAGTAAGGGTTGGACCAAAATGCAGCGTTGTATGTAGACATAATGAATTTAATAAATGAAAGACGAAACACGAAGAACACTTGAATTGATTACAAAATAACAAACCACGTAGACTGACCTGAACAAGAACTTACATAAACACGAAGAACGCATGAAACAGGAACAGACTACCTAAACGAACGAACAAACAAAACAGTCCCGTGTGGTGTAAACAGACACAGACACAGGAACAATCACCCACAAACAAACAGTGAGAACAGCCTACCTTAATATGGTTCTCAATCAGAGGAAACGTCAAACACCTGCCTCTAATTGAGAACCATATCAGGCAACACATTTAACCCAACATAGAAACACATAACATAGAATGCCCACCCCAACTCATGCCCTGACCAACTAAACACATACAAAAACAAGGAAAACAGGTCAGGAACGTGACAAAACTGTTGTAAAAATCTGTCAGATTTCATTTGCAGGGCCTGGGAACATGCTTAGAGTATCATGTAATACTAGCAGTGTCAATTTGTATATTACTGTGTTGAAATCCTCCTGGGTTCAAAACTACTGCTGCTTACACAGCCAACCATGCATTTTCATACATATTACACAGCCCTTTTTATTATTTGTTTTTACTTCAGTCTATTTGGTAAATATTTTCTTAACTTTTCTTGAACTGCACTCTTGGTTAAGAGCTTGTAAGTAAGCATTTCACGGTAAGGTCTACACTTGTTGTATTCGGCGCATGTGACAAATAAAGTTTGATTTGATATTGACCTGGCATAAGACATGGCAAAATGTGTTGAATTGGAGGAAATTTGCTATAAAACTTTTTTTTAATGGTTCTACAAAGCAAACTTATTCGTTTACCTTTTGTTAACAAAATACTTTTTCTGCTAATAGATTCCCCAGTATGTATTAAATTAGAGTTTTCAATCCCAGTGCTGAGTTAATGTAAATGTTATTTGATCAAATATTGAATTTGGCCTTTACTACAATAGTCCATAGACTAGGATTTAATAACACATCCACAAATGGCAAAAATACAGTCAAAAAAATGTATCATAAAGAATATGGTTTTGAAGTGTTTGTCCTATATCTAGAAGATATAAGAAAGCTCAGTAAATATGTGTGCTTTTTTTGGACACATATTTAACCCCTTATTTTTGTTGCCACAAAATTACATTCATACTTCCATTAGTTTATTTGGGTTACCTTCAGACAAGTCCCGTGACACTGATGGGGGTCGTAGAGCAAAACAGAGAACACCATCATGTTTGTGAGAGTCTCCCCTTTCCATAGAGTGGTGACAACCATTCGGACGCTACAAACATTTGTGAGAAGACCGATTTTCTTTTTGTCATGGTCTGACAAACACCGCTGTAGCTCTGCCACCTTCCACCGCAGATGGAAGGCCGACATAGGCGGATGATATCTCTAGCTTAAACTGACGTATTGTAATGGGGATTTTTTTATTATCTTACTTAGATTGACGCATGGGTGCGATAATAAACTGTTAAGGATTAATGTGTAGCGGCTAATTGTATAGCTAATAAATGAATGAGCTTGAACTTAAAAAATTCAATTGGACGGCCATGTCGGTGAATGGTTTCTGTTTGTCCTAAAGTAAATGGAATTCAAAAGAGCTAGGTAGGAATAACTATGATTCACTGGAATACTAGACGGCCAAAGCCTTAGCTTTACCCTGTGAGCCAATGTTCCACGGACAATTTCAAGACAAAAGAAAGAAGGCAAGGTCTACGTCCATTCCAGTACTTCTCTAGTTTCTATACAGTGGAGAGGTCTGGTGAATTGGAGGTGGCCACATAGAAAATACATGTTTATAACATGCTGTAAAACTCCTAATCATAAATGTTTATCAAAGTCATTACATAAAATGGTAAATAAGCTGTAGGCCTAGTTGTCGACAATATTGAGCTAAATAAAGTCTGCTTGCAACCTCAGACGTCTGTACTTTACGTACTTCTCTTTTAACTCACACCACTAAACCCCCTATGTCTCTGTCACACACATGCACAAACAGTGTCAAGCTCATGACTTCTTAGACAGATACTTTTAGTTGCAAGTTCACGCTTTGTGGTTTTTGCATGCTTCCTTCCAAGGTAGTTGCTGGTCTCTCCACTAATCTGCATCTGTGTGTGTGTGTGTGTGTGTGTGTGTGTGTGTGTGTGTGTGTGTGTGTGTGTGTGTGTGTGTGTGTGTGTGTGCGCGCATGCATATATACACTGAGTGTACAAAACATTCCTAATATTAAGTTGCACCCCCTTTTGCCCTCAGAACAACCTCAATTCATCGGGGCATGGACTCTACAAGGTGTCGGAAACTATTGAGTTTGAAAAAACTAGCAGTGTTGCAGCTCTTGACACACTAAAACTGGTGCACCTACTTCCATACCCTGTTCAAAGGCACTTAAATCTTTTGTCTTGCCCATTCACCCTCTGAATGGCACACACAGAATTATATATTATTGGATGTAATGTATTTCTATTTTGTATTGTTTTAGTGAGTATGTGCATTGTGGCCTTGTAATTGTCCTTAGCTGCCCTGGAACTACAGTGAAAATTAGCTTTTGGCTAACCCTGGCACATTTACATGAATTTTGCATCATTGTAATATTGATGTTGATTAATGTACATTGTCCCCTATAAATAAGTAAATACACAATCCATGTCTCAAGGCTTAAACATACTTATTTAACCTGTCTCCTCCCTTTCATCTACACCAGGTATTCCCAAACTGGGTTACGCGTAATGCCGTCAGCGGTACGCCAAATAAAAATGTGATTCACATGAAAAATATATAATTTTTTAATTTTAATTCATTCACATTTTCAAACAGTCCATTTATATTTTCCAACGGCGCTATACATTTGGGTGAGTTTCTTTTCTATTCTGAGTAGCCTCGTTTCACTGCCAAAAATAAAATGTAACCATCTAGTGTTCAGCGAAATAACAACACAATGTTAAATACAGGTAGCCTAGTCAAATAATTAACATCCAATCACATTAACAATTACTCTCCGCGGGAAACCGTCACTCTTGCACAGACATTTAGAAACGAAACATGACAATTTGAAAGATAAGCCACGGGAGTTTTTTGAACGAGAATAAAGACAACTGTCGAGAAGTAAGACGTGTATAAAAGCAACAGATACCATTAAGAAGAAGGGTCTAGAAGCCTTATATGGTGAGCTACCGAGTGGCAAGGAAAGGCAAGCCCCATACTATTGTGGAGGACTTAATTCTTCTTGCTGCCGCAGATATGGCTGGGAGAATGCTGGGGGAAAAGGCCCAAAAAAACTGTACAGACAATGTCTCCATCAAACAACACTGCTTCACGATGCATCAGTGACATGGCAGGAGGTGTTTTGAAACAATTACTACTTCACATACAAGCCAGTGAATTCTATGCGTTACAGCTGGATGACTCAGATGTGGCGGACCTGGCAAGGCTCCTGGTATATGTCCGTTATGTTTATGGGGGGTCAATTAAGGAAGACATCCTCTTCTGCAAACCACTGGAAACCAGGACAACATGAAAGGATATTTTTTAAAGTACTGGACAGCTTTGTGACATCAAATGGACTTTGGTTGTCAAGATGTGTTGGTATGGTTAACTTTGTTAAAGCAAGGCCCCTGAACTCTCGTGTATTTTCTACATTATGCAATGATATGGGCAGCGACCATGTAACACATACAGAAGTGCGCTGGTTATCAAGGGGCAAAGTATTGGCACGTTTTTTTTAAATTGAGAGACGAGCTTAGTTTTATTTACTGACCATAATTTTACCTTGTCTGACCGCTTGCATGATGACGAGTTTCTCACACGACTGGCCTATCTGGATGATGCATTTTCTTCGCCTGAATGGTCTGAATCTAGGATTACAGGGACTCTCCGCAACTATATTCAATGTGCGGGACAGAATTGAGGCTATGATTAAGAAGTTGGAGCTCTTTTGTGTATGTATTAACCAGGACAACACACAGGTCTTTCCATAATTCTATGATTTGTGTGCAAATGAACTCAAGCTTACGGACAATGTCAAACGTGATATAGCAAAGCACCTGAGTAAACTGGGTGAGCAATTACGCAGGTAGTTTCCCGAAACGGATGACACAAACAACTGGATTCGTTATCCCTTTCATGCCCTGCCTCCAGTCCACTTACCGATATCTGAACAAGAGAGCCTCATCCAAATTGCAACAAGCGGTTCTGTGAAAATTTTATTTAATCAGAAGCCACTGCCAGATTTCCGGATAGGGCTGCGCTCAGAGTTTCTTGCCTTGGCAAATCGCGCTGTTAAGACACTGATGCCCTTTGCAGCCACGTACCTATGTCAGAGTGGATTCTCGGTCCTCAATAGCATGAAAACTAAATACAGGCACAGACTGTGTATGGAAAATTATTTAAGACAGACTCTCTCCAATACAACCCAACATTGCAGAGTTATGTGCATCCATTCAAGCCCACCCTCCTCATTAACCTGTTGAGAGTTATTCACAATTTTTGATGAATAAATAAGGTTTTACATGTAAGATGGCTAAATAAAGAGAAAAAGTATTGATTATTATTATTTGTGCCCTGGTCCTATAAGAGCTCTGTGTCACTTCCCACGAGCCGGGTTGTGACAAAAACTCACACTCATTCTTATGTTTAATAAATGTATTGTATAGTATGTGTGGCAGGCTCACAATGACGGCAAAAAGCAACATTTGAGAGTGTGCTAACCCTGGTGCTAGAGGGGGTACGCAGCTGGAGGTTGAATGTCTGAATGGGTACGGGACTATAAAAAGTTTGTGAACCACTGATCTATTTAACAAGTGACATCATTAAGGGATCATAGCTTTCACATGGATTGGTGTTCCCTTCACACACTGGTCTCATGACAGTGTTTCAAGAGAGATGAGCTTTTAGTTAGGGATACTAATATGAAAAAATGAAAAGCAAAAATATAACGTTTTGTTACCTTTTGACACAATTTATACATGCTGTATAGAGTTAGCAGCACTTCTTTACATGTTCAATGTAAGCTGAACTTAAAGCGCAACTGGCAAGAAACAACTTCCCTGAGAGAAAACAGCCTATGTGGTATTGATATTGTTCAGGAACAGTTATTCTAGTGTCAAAATTGACTACAAAGTGTAAATAGGATCATGTTGGTCATAAAGTCAGTCTCGTTCAAAATGGAGTTTTGTAAATGAGGTCGTCATGACTTGAGTTTGGTTTAACTTCAACAATTCTCACTTGCCCACTAACACGGGATACACATCTGCAGCGATTGCACTCTATCCAATCCAACTGCAGAACACACAGACAGTGTGACAGACTGCCCAGCAGCGCAGCGGATCAGACTTTGTTAACAGATTTATTCTAAAATGGATTAAATATTTTTTTCCATCATCAATCTACAAACAATACCCCATAATGACAAAGCGAAGACAGGTTTTCAGAAATGTTTGCACATTTTTGCAATTGACATTTACATAAGTGTTCAGACCCTTTGCTATGAGACTCAAAATTGAGCTCAGGTGCATCCTGTTTCCATTGATCATCCTTGAGATGTTTCTACAACTTGATTGGAGTCCACCTGTGGTAAATTCAATTGATTGGACATGATTGGGAAAGGCACACACCTGTCTATATAAGGTGCTACAGATGACAATGCATGTCAGAGCAAAAAGCAAGCCATGAGGTTGAAGGAATTGTTATAGAGCTCTGAGACAGGATTGTGTTGAGGCACAGATCTGGGGCAGGGTACCAAAACATTTCTGCAGCATTGAAGGTCCCCAAGAACATAGTGACCTCCATAATTCTTAACTGAAAGAAGTTTGGAACCACCAAGACTCTTCCTAGAGCTGGCTGCCCGGCCAAACAGAGCAATTGGGGGAGAAGGGCCTTGGTCAGGTAGGTGACCAAGAACCCGATGGTCACTCTGACAGAGCTCCAGAATTCCTCTGTGGAGATGGGAGAACAACCAGAAGGACAACCATCTCTGCAGCACTCCACAAATCAGGCCTTTATGGTAGTGGTCAGATGGAAGCCACTCCTCAGTAAAAGGAACATGACAGCCCACTTGGAGTTTGACAAAAGGAACCTAAAGGACTGACATACCTTGAGAAACAAGATTCTTTGGTCTGATGAAACCAAGATTGAACTCTTTGGCCTGAATGCCAAGTGTCACGTCTGGAGGAAACCTGGCACCATCCCTACGGTGAAGCATGGTAGTGGCAGCATCATGCTGTGGGGATGTTTTTCAGTGACAGGGACTGGGAGACTAGTTAGGATCGCTGGAAAGATTAATGGAAAAAAGTACAGAGCGATCCTAGATGAAAACCTGCTCCAGAGCGCTCGCGACTTCAGACTGGGGCGAAGGTTCACCTTCCAACAGGACAATGACCCTAAGCACACAGCTAAGACAACGCAGGATTGGCTTCGGGACAAGTCTCTTAATGTCCTTGAGTGACCCAGCCAGAGCCCGGACTTGAACCTGATCGAACATGCCTGGAGAGACCTAAAAATAGCTGAGCAGCAACGCTCTCCATCGAACCCGACATAGCTTGAGAGGATCTGCAGAGAAGAATAGGAGAAAATCCCCAAATACAGGTGTGCCAAGCATGTAGCATCATACCCAAGAAGAGTCAAGGCTGTAATGCTGCCAAAAGGTGCTTCAACAAAGTACTGAGTAAAGGGTCTGAATACTTATGTAAATATGACATTTTAATAAAAACAAATAAAAAAATTCAAAAAACTGTTTTTGCTTTGTCATTATGGGGTATTGTGTGCAGAGTGATTTTAGAATAAGGCAGTAACGTAACAAAATGTGGAAAAAGTCAAGAGGTCTGAATAATTTTCCAAATGCACTGTACCTAAGACAACATATCTCACATTTAACTTAATAAATACTGCATCAGACACCTTAGCTAGATGTAAAATTGTGCGACTAAACCTCCTCTACAAGAACGTCTCAATTAATGACAGATGTATTGAGTTATCTTAGATTCATTCTGACTATTTTGAGGAAGTGATACTTGCTTTGTTCCTATGGTGTCTCATGGGGGACAAACATCAGTAACTGCCACCGAACTACACCCCAAGACAAAAATCTTGTTTTCTTAGTGAGCAACAGACAAATACATGTGGAATAAGTGCGTTCAGATGCTCTTAATAGAAGACATTTCCACATGTTGACGGTCGTCTGTATATTTTAAGCAGGGCCTATAATTTTCAGTTCATATTTTAACGTTTCCACGGCAACGTAATGAAAGCTTCCTTGTGGTTGTTGACTGTCAGAACCTGGCCGAGCAGAAATTAAGCATTTCTCACTTTCTATTTTCTGTCTCTCACGGTCAGTGAGTTGTGCCTGGTGTCATCCAATCATGTGGCTGGCTAGGCACGTCCAAACTCCCTCCCAGTCCCAGACTGAACTCTCTTCACTTTACTTTTCCCAGTCCCCCTCATTCTGACTCACTGCAACCATGGCAACCGGCTTCTCAAATGGCCTGTTTAGTATTTGCAGCAGTAGACTATTTTACTCACTGTGTCAGACTCAGCTACCTTTGTTCAACACCACGTATTCAAGTCACTTTATGACCAAAATGTTCTTATTTACACTTTGTAGTAAATTTGATACTAGAATAAATGTTTCTGAACAATATCGATGCCACAAAGGCCATTTTCTCTCCAATAAATGATTTATTGCCTTCAGTTGCGCTTTAAGTTCAGCATACATTTCTGTTTTTCATATGAGTATGCCTGACTAAAAGTTCACCACTCCTGTCTCCTGAGACCACTGTCATGAGACCAGTGTGTAAAGGGGTCACCAAGGACCAAATAAACAGAAACCTGCTTGTGGTTGAAAACATGGGGCTGTGAGGGGTACCGCAGTGCTGTGTTTTTTAGCAAGAAGACAAATCTTTTCATGACACTTGGTTTGAAATAATTCACAACACAAAATACACTGACTGTACAAAATATTAAGAACACCTGCTCTTTCCATGACATAGACTGACCAGGTGAATCAAGGTGAAAGCTATGATCCCTTATTGATGTCACTTGTTAAATCCACTTCAATCAGTGTAGAACGTGAGGGGCCAGGTTAATGAAGGATTAGTAAGCCTTGAGACAATTGAGACATGGATTGTGTATGTGTGCCATTCAGAAGGTGAATGGGCAAGACAAAAGATTTAAGTGCCTTTGAATGGGGTATGGTAGTAGGTGCCAGGCGCACCAGTTTGAGTGTTTAAAGAACTGTAATGCTGCTGCGTTTTTCACGCTCAACAGTTTCCTGTGTGTATCAAGAATGGTCCACCACCCAAAGGACATCCAGCCAACTTGACACAACGGTGGGAAGCATAGGAGTCAACATGGGTCAGCATCTCTGTGGAACGATTGACACCTTATAAAGCCCATGCTAAGACGAATTGAGGCTGTTCTGAGGGCAAAAGGGACATTCCTAATGTTTGGTATACTCTATGTATATTGTTCATAGGAAATTAAATAAATAATAGCCTAGAAAGATTTTACTGTAGTAAGTATGGGAGTTAGTGTGAGGATAAAGTAGCTGCCATGTATAAGATGTCAGTGCAAGATATAACTAATTTCAGTGAGTGTGGCAAGCTGCTAGGAAGAAAAGAGAGGAGTGAGAGATAGAGAGAGAAAAGATGAGGTAAAGGATGACAGATAGAACGTACACGGTAACACACAGTAGTCATTTTCATAAGCCAGGCCCTGGGGCAGTAGTACCACATGCTGTAATGATGACTAGGAAATACCATTACACGCAACAGGCCTTCCTATTCAGACTCTCCTACATTAAAATGGGCTACCTAGAACCATAAAGGGTTCTTCGCCTGTCCCTCTTTGGTTCTAGGATATGTTTTAACTTTTTGCTGCAAGGTACTGTAGATTCCTTTCACCAAATGGTTCATAAAGGTTTCTTGATGGTTCTTCATTAGGTGAAAACGTTCTACATGGAACCAAAAAAGGTTCCCAAAAGCCTCCTTTTCTAAGAGTGATACAGAGCCAGCAGTATACCTGGACGACAGGATGACCTCCAGTGGGGGCTTTGACCGCTCCTCTGCTCCCCTCTGTCTCATAGTGGGCTCGGTGATGAGGCTTGGGCTGCACGTCAACATGGAGCTCGTACTGGTCTGTATGGCTGGGGACAGGCCATTCCAGAGGGGGCAGAGAAGAAAGTGGGATGCTACAGGAAATAAGAGATGGAAACAAGGGTTAATTGTCTGTGATTAGGCTTCCTAAAGTGTGGCTCCTAATGTAGTCTTATAACTGATACAATGTAATAGACACTAAACCTGATTTATAATATGGGTGTGTCCCTGGTTAGGCAGAAAGTATTCCAGTACTGGCCTACTAACTGCACCCTTTACCTATACAGTACAGGCTTCCTACACCATTCACCTGCAAAGGTTGGGGACCAGCTGCTTGGTCCAGATGGGAGGGATAACAAAGAAGGACTCCGCCCCAGTTTTACTCTTAACGTCTTGCTCACAGGACACCAGGTAGTTGACCTCCCTGTGGTTCTCTGGGTAGAGGGCGTACGCCTGGTTGGCCGTCTTCACTACCTTGGTGGGGACGAGACCAGGCTGGACAGTGCCGTAGCCGTTCATGGCCTCAGCCATACTGTTGGGGGTCCCGTAATGGGCACTTGCGTTCTGTTGGGAGTGCTCCCCGTTGCCCCCGTGTGGGGAGGGACTGCGGGAACGGATCCCGGTGACCAAGCTGGGATTCCTGTACATGTCGTAGGTGCGCTTGCCCTGTGGCGAGGTGGAGCGGGATCCTGGCCTGATGGATGGGGAGGGCGAACGGGGCCTGAGGCAGCCCTCCTCAGTGCGGGGGGAAGTGCCTGGGGATGTGCGGGGGGAGCCGGTGTGGATGTTCTGGAAGCGGGGGCAGAGGTCTCCGGCCCCGGTCTGGCCACTACTTGGGGACACGCAAGGGGAGGCCCAGGGAGAATAGCTCTCCGAGTGCCAGCTGGTGGAGGAGTTGCTGCTGGCTGGGCTCAGGCACTGGGGCTCGCGGTATACCAGGCTGTCGTGGCCCGGGACGGTCAGAGTGGGCCGGGGACTGATGTTCAGAGGGTGGTTCTGTAGGGAGTCTCGTCCATGGCTGTAGAGCTCACGTGACGGGGTGATCTCGATCCTGGGGCTCAGGGCGATACCCCCAGGCCTGGTGTGGTCCAGGTAGTTTTTAGCCTCCAGGTGTTCATAACCAGAAACGCTCTCTGGGTTGCGCTCGCTGCACTTGATGTCGTAGGGGGAAGTCTCCTCCAGGGGGTAGGCCAGATGAGATGCAGCACTGAGGACTCTCTGTGAGGAAAGATTTGGCTCATCTACTGAGAGGTAGATAGGGAACAAGGAAGAGAAATGATCAGAAGAAAATATATTATTTATAAACGGACTGTCCATTGTCTGTAAAATTACTGAAGATATTACGTGTTCTCAGAAATCACACATCTTACAAAACTTTGGATCCATATTTGCAATACACATGAGAGCCACATTAAACAGAAAATATATGTTCTTTGAATTCAACAAACAACCATTTCAAATAATAATGTTGTCAATCATTTTTATTCAATCCCTTTGATCAGTTTGATTAACAATCATAGAAAGCAAAAGGTTTAGGCGTGGAAACTATTCACATCATCAAATGGGGCCCCTTGTGACTGTTAGAATATTTGTAAACATTAAAGCCATGCACATAAAACAAATGACAGCTGATGTTTTCTAGTTAGAAAGTGTGTTGAAACAAGCTAGCCATGATTATACAATGTATACAGACATGCATAGCAAATGCAGGATCAATTGTATAATTTTTGTGAAAAAAAATATATTTCCTTTTAGTAATGTTTACTAGAACTAGAAGGGGAAAGGAAAATAGCATTCTGTCAAACTCACATCGCTGTTTATTTGTTTTCAATGACGCCACTGCATTTAACGTTTTACGTTGAAAAGTAATATAAGCATCTAAAATGTGAAAAGCGCGCGGGAGACTTGACAAGCCATTGGACAAACCTTGATCTTCCCCGGGAAAGTTGTTGCAAGGTGGTTCATATTCAAACAGGTAATCAAACTCCAACTCATCTTGGCAGTTTACTTGACTCAGTTCCTCTTCCAGCCCTAACTCACTAGGGTCTTTTCTGTCGTAAAACGAGCTCATCTGTCTTATTGAATCAATTTACTTATAATAAAAATTAAAGGAAGCAGATATTTTGTATAATCAATGATGTTACTATGGCTGTTCTCTTCATCCACGAAGGCCTTGCGATGTCAGAGGCCTTGACGGAGGTGGATAGGCTATGATAGAATCTTCACTTGCTCAATTGAAGCGATAATACGCCACTGATGCCTCAGTAAAAAAAAATGCAAAAAGAACGAGCAGCGAGTGCAACGTAATAGCAACTAAACTTCCTCTTTCAAACTAAACCTCATATAGAGATAAGGCGTGTCTATTTTCATATAGAAGCCCTAAATAAATACGGTGCAAGGTGTCAAAGGCGGAGTGATCACGCCTCCCTATGATCATTGACAGAACAGCTGCAGGTGCACAACTTCATAGTGATGAGTTGCATCAGTGGTACAGTTGATGTGCTGCTGCCCCCGGGTGTCTGGCACCAAGCAATTACGCATGGCATATAGGGGTATCTTACTGTAACTTTTAATACAAACTGTAAAGATATGCCCAATTAGAGTCGCCTATATAACCTACAGTATGAAAGGATGTTTACTGGATGAGCATTAGAGCATTTTCATTCATTTTCACCCATCATCCCAGATGCTGTATCAATGAATATTTAAATGATGAATAATTACAACAACAAAAAATAAGTTTACTGTTATGGTCTATGTTCTAATGAATGTATTACTAATAAACGTTTATACCAGACCCTTTATAAACTAAATTTGACAAAGGCATTTCTAAAGCTGGCATTGGTTCATTACATGTAAATCCAATGGAAACGGCTTCAGGATTCGACTGTTTAGGTGGAAATGTTTGTAACACTCTAAAAAGAAAATGTTCCTGGAGTATATTTTCGGGGTTCTTCAAATTGAAACTGTGGGGGAAGCCCTATAAGTTCTTTAAAGAACCCCTTTTAATGGATCATCAAAATAACCTTTTGAATAAGCTTTTGGGGTTAATTTTTTTCTTTTCTTTTGGAGTCAATTTTTTAATTCGCATAACAATAACACAATCTTTTAGTTGTCAGTGTTTATTAGGATTTTAGTGGCATAGCAGAATAAAAAAATAAACTCCCAGCAGAGCGCTAAGTCCAATGTGTATATCCTCTGGTGTGTTGATGTTAATGTGTTGATGTTCTCCGTATCCATAGCCAGAATGATTTTGCAGTACATGGTGATCGAACAGGTTTCCTGTTATATTCATCAGAGGTGTAGGGAGGGTGAAGTCTGTGAATCCAAAAAATTGTAATTATAAAGATGTTTAACAAAACCTGCACATGACAGTATTCATACTTTGGTTTTTGTGGTAAATGTGAATGATTTTTTTTTTATATAATGGTTTCATACACATACCTTGTCCATAATGTAGATGAGGATGGTACATGTGATCTGCATAACATACCAATACTAATTGACATACCTTCGTGTGCCTCCTTGTCTGTATACCTTCAGACACAAAAGTGAGCAGTTCAGTCATCTGCACCCAATACAGCTAGCCTTCAACATATTCTTATAGCCTACATATTCTTACCTCCTTGTTCATTGATATCCATTGAATTGTGTCCATTTTCTGTTTTAAAAAGATTTGCACAAATATGAAAAGATAGATGGTATTATCATAAAACAATATCAATTTAGATCATATAGGGGGCAAACCTTACCTTAAATTGAGGAGATCTTTACATTGTTCAGTTAAGTGCCTGCCCCTGCTGTCCTTTCAAATTTAAAATAAAATGTTTTAGTTGAGCAGTTAGGTCCCTGCAAGAACCCCCACCAACTAAGGAGGTTCCTCGATAAACCCCACCTCTTATGGGGTTCTTGGAAGAACCTTTTTGGGGCCATTTTCCGTGCCAAGAACGCTAAGGTTCTTCTAAGAACTTTGAGGATCTTAGAAGAACCCTTGTTGAACCTCAATTTTTTTGAGTGAAGGCAGTACTGTAGACTAGGTTGAAGATACCCAGGTCAGGACAACCTAATAATTCCATGAGGAAGCTTTTGAAAATAAACAGATTCATGGGACCAATGTCGTTGCTAACCAGCATCGCTGGTCCCATTGTTTAGAATTCTTCCAAATGTATGCAAAGAGTTATGGCATATTAGAAACCTCTTGTAGACAGGCCCCCACCAGCTATACGTAACCAAGACGACACTTGGTGGGTTGTATGCATGAAACAGCACAGAATGTACCTCTGTTCAAACTGCCCATAGGAATGGCACCTCCCAGGGTGTAATGTGCTCAGTCGGATCGTACTAAAAAACAACATTATGTGGTCCAAAACCACGGCCCGCATTCATAAAGCATCTCAGATGAGGAGTGCTGATCTAGGATCAGTTTTGCATTTTAGATTATAATAAATATGATTACAAGGACAATGGGAACTGATCCTAGATCAGCACTCCTTCTCTGAGACGCTTTATGAATATGAGCCCTGATTTACATTGAATTGAGAGAGCCTGTCCCAGATCTGTTTGTGCTGTGGCATGACAATGACCATAGGATTTGATTAAACAGCACATACATATCTAGGATCAGGCTAGAGAAAGTTGACAGATTATTGTAATTTAAACCCCAGCCTGCGCTCCTTGGTGTCTAAACATGTTTTTTAATAGGATACTTAATATTTGTGATAAACCTGACAGTGGAACAACACCATTTGTAGTTATTACACCTGCAAACCCTAAAGTATCAGCTATTACAGTACAACCTTTGCTATAGCGTTGTAATAACGTCTTGTAATAACACCATACCGCAATAGCTATATTGTAAAAGTTTACAGCAGAAGTCTGAAATATGTATGGGTCCTACAATTGCTCCTAGCAACAATAACTGAAAAAGAGTCCCATGCTAAAATTAGGTGCAGCCTAATAATGCCTTGATAGCAAAAATGTGTGAAATGGCTTATTACTGAAATACACATTTTATAATTTGTTACATTTATTAATCCCAAACCAAACTGTTAAATAGCCATGCATACCTTACCTGAAAGTCTCTTGCCTTGGCATTGTCATCATACTGAACTCCCAAAGACGGTCAACATACTGAATTCCCAAGGATGGTCAACATACTGAACTCCCAAAGACGGTCAACATACTGAATTCCCAAGGATGGTCAACATACTGAACTCCCAAGGACGGTCAACATACTGAACTTCCAAGGAGGTCAACATACTGAACTCCCAAGGACGGTCAACATACTGAACTTCCAAGGAGGTCAACATACTGAACTCCCAAGGATGGTCAACATACTGAACTCCCAAGGACGGTCAACATACTGAACTCCTTCCAGCTTACCCGGTCAACATACTGAACTCACAATTAATAATGCAAATGAAATCATGTCCCATCCCATAGGCTTTAGGTAACAGCTAACAATATCTATTATACATCTTTACCATTATAGTATTATTATGAATTTTGATACATTACTGCCCAGTCATTAATGTTATTTTAAGAATGATGTTAGCCTACTGGTAATACATGTAAACTATTAGAATTATAACCTGAAGCGTCATATTCATGTGACTACAATGACGTTTAGCCACTACATTAGCCTACCTTACACAGCGCTATAATGTTCCCCAATGGCTGTACTGGGGGCATGTAATAGCGAATCGCCGTGGTAGGCTATAGGCTGATCAACTCATGGGCGTCAGTTATTTCTCAAACCACTAACTGTCCAGATATACCACATACGTTAGACAACTAACGAGTCCATAAACCCTATTTTGTCGAATATACAATGTATAATTACAGATACACACGTCCAGGACTAGGCTATTAGGCTACTCGAAAATCAATAGGGTTGATAAATTACCAGATTATCACAATTCAGCACGCGGCATCCATACCTTGATCCATCGACCTCATGTTGTGGTACTGTGCCAATCTCCAAGATTCTCTAAACATTTGGAATACAGTAAAAATTCAAATCAAAAAATATTATCCTATCATAGCAATAGAAATCCACTCGCGTAAAAGGCAAAATAAAAATGAAGTATTAGACGTCCAATAGTCGTTTATAAATTCAGAAACATGGAGCTACAATAGGCTCCAGCAAGCTATAGTTGAACTTATTTTCCTTGCTCTGAGGATTACTTGAGTATCAAGAGCGGGTTCCTTCCCTGCTCTGGGTGTTTATAATGGTCCAATGCTGTAAAATAACGGGATTCCCTCAGTGTTTCCTCCTGTTTATGCACTTCGCCATGGAAACCTGGAGCGGCTCCATCTCTCGGAGACTCAGGGCTTTCCTGCAAAGCCCACGCTCAGGAATCTATGACGTCTCTGGCTCATGCGCCAAGGCATTTCTGCGGCTTCTCGCAGACAGTGGCACACAATAACTTCATTGTAAGGATGTGAAAAAATGACTGTAGGAAAGAGGGAAAAAAATGACAGTACGTATACTATATAGAGTACATAAATGTTTTAGGCTACACAATTCTAATGTTTGATGGTCACTTTACTGTAACTAGTACCTTTTAATTGAGTTGTAAAAATCAGAAGTAGTCATATAGGCTTTTCTCTTAATTACAGTCTGGTTTTGAACCTGTGGGATATGTTGCTGGAAATAAAATGAGGCTATTGGTTGGCTTGCTTGTCATGTCAAACATGGAATCCTTTTTGAGGAATTCTCAGTTTCCACCAATACAACTTCCTATTGGAAACTTCTAATATAAGACGAAAAAAAGTTTGAAATCATGGACAGCTAAATTGACCCCAGCAAAAATCAGACGGCTGTTAGGGGACCTTTTTACTGAAGAATGTGTCTGTTTTTTATGATTGTGTTTAGCTTTTCTGTCACACCCTGATCTGTTTCACCTGTCTTTGTGATTGTCTCCTCCACCCTCCAGGTATTCCCCATCATGCCCTGTGTATTTATACCGGTGTTCTCTGTTTGTCTGTTGCCTGTTCGTCTTGTTTGTCAAGTCAACCAGCGTTTTTGTATCAGCTCCTGCTTTCCCCCAGTCTCTCTTTTCTCGTGCTCCTGGTTGTGACCCTTGCCTGTCCTGACCTTGAGCCCGCCCGCCCACTTGACTACTCTGCCTGCCCCTGACCCTGAGCCTGCCTGCCATCCTGTACCATTGCCCCATCTCTGGATTACCGACCTCTGCCTGATCTGACCCTGAGCCTGCCTGCCATCCTGTACCTTTGCCCCTGTTGTTGTAATAAACATTGTTACTTCGTCTGCAACTGGGTCTTACCTTATCCTGATAGTACGAATTGGCCTTGACTGACCCAGTAGACCCGGACCAGCTGCGCAACATCATCTCCTCCCAAGGAGCCAGCATCTGGAGGCACGAGGAACTGCTCGTGGCCTTATGGAGGGGGTCCAAACGTTGGCTGGATGCCATGACCAGGCATGGAACAGTTTGTTGGAGCAATTCTGAGGGTTGTCTTGGAGGCAGCCTACCACGGTGGTAACCCCACAGCCCCTCAGTAACCCAGCTGCTATCAGCGCCATCTCATCGGCCACTCCACCTTCTTGGGAGCCCCGTTTACCCCCCCGGAATGCTTCAATGGAGAGTCGAGCACCTGTCGGGGGTTTCTAGCTCAGAGTGCCCTCATTTTTGAGCTTCAGCTCTCCTTCTTCCCCTCGGATCGCTCCAAGGTAGCCTATCTCAACACGCTGATGTCCGGGAGGGCTCATACCTGGGCTACTGCTGTATAGGAACAACAGCCGGCCATATGCGTTAATCTGGAGGGGTTCGTGGGAGAGGCGAAGAAGGTTTTTACACTCCGTTTTCCGGGAGAGAAGCTGCCCGGGAGCTAATCCAGCTTCGGCAGGACTCCTGCAGTGTGGTTGACTATGTGGTGGATTCACGTTGGCAGTGGAGAGTGCTTGGAACCAGGAAGCACTGTTCGATATGTTCCTGCACGGCGTCTCGGAGGAGGTCAAGGATGAGCTTGATGCTTGGGAGTTACCTACGGATCTTGATTCCCTCATTGCTTTGACCATCTGAATCGATGGACGACTACGGGGACGACAGAGGGAGAGGAAATTCGACTTTGCTCGCACATCCAGGGATTCCACCTTGCCTCCGAGTCATCCCGGAAGTCCCAGATGATCCCGTTGCCGAGAGAACCCGAGGCCTCCCTACCTTCCCAGAGAGTCACCGGAGATGGCTGAGTTACCGATTACCGCACCTATGCAACTAGGAACGAGTACTCTGGTGGGCCATATGGAGAACTTTCCTGCTTCCCTTGCTTGCATCCCTGTTCATGCCATTCTGCTGTGGGGAAGCCAGTCTAAATCTCTCCGGGTCCTAATTGACTCTGGGGCCGATTAGAGTTTTTTGGACGCTACCCTGGCTTCCGAGTTGAACATCCCCACTCAGCCTCTCTCCACTCCCATGGATGTTAAAGTGCTGGACGTGCGCTCTATAGGCCGGGTCACTCATATTACCACTCCCATCAACCTACAGGTGTCAGGGAATCACAGCGAGACTATTCAATTCCTGCTCATCAAGTTTCCTCAGATTCCTGTGGTATTGGGATTCTCCTAGCTCCAGTGACACAATCCCCTCATCAACTGGTCTACTGGTGCCATCATGGGCTGGAGTCCGTTCTGCCACGCCCAGTGTCTGAAGTCAGCGCAACCTGCCCCGGGATGTATTCCTGGGGGTTTGGAGGGTGGCTTGGACATCTCCGCCATTCCTGCGGAGTACCAGGACCTTCGAGAGGTGTTCAACAAGGCCCGGGCCACTTCGCTTCTGCCGCACTGACCGTATGACTGCGGGATTAACCTTCTCCCTAGCACCACTCCACCCCGGGGACGACCGGAGACCACCGGAGACCAAGGCTATGGACACCTACATTGGGGACTCCCTAGCTGCAGGATATATGCATCCTTTGTCCTCTCCCGCCGGTGCAGGGTTCTTCTTTGGAGAAGAAGGACAAGACCCTGCTCCCGTGCATCGACTACTGGGAACTCAATGACATATCGGTGAAGAACCGCTACCCACTACCACTCCTATCCTCGGCATTCGAGCCGCTCCAGGGGGCCACCGTGTTTTCCAAGCTGGATCTATGGAATGCCTACCACCTGGTGTGGATACGGGAAGGGGATGAGTGGAAGACCGCCTTCAACATGGCCAGCGGCCACGACGAGTATTTGGTCATGCCATTTGGCCTCACCAACGCCCCTGCTGTGTTCCAGGCTCTAGTAAATTATGTTCCCCGCGACATGTTGAACCGGTTCGTCTTCGTCTACATTGATGACATCCTCGTCTTCTCCCGCTCCCCCCAAGAACATGTGCTCCACGTCTGACAGGTTCTTCAACGCCTCCTGGAGAACCAGCTGTTTGTCAAGGCAGAGAAGTGCGAGTTCCATCGCTCCACCATCCCCTTTCTGGGGTACATCATCTCTGCTGGGAGTGTCCAGATGGATCCCGGGAAGGTGAGAGCGTTGGTGGATTGGCCCCAGCCTTCGTCCAGGGTGCAGCTGCAACGTTTCCTGGGCTTCGCCAACTTCTATCGCCGCTTCCTCTGGCATTACAGCACCCTGGCTTCCCCCCTGTCAGCACCCACTTCTCCCAAGGTTCCGTTCATGTGGTCCCCTGCTGCTGACCGGGCGTTGCGGGACCTCAAACACTGCTTCACCACTGCTCCCATCCTGGTTCATCCTGACCCTTCCCGCCAGTTCATGGTGGAGGCCGATGCATCGGATGTAGGAGTGAGGGCGGTCCTGTCCCAGCGTTCTGCCCTGGACCTGAAGCTACATCCCTGCGCCTTCTTCTCCCATCGCCTCAATGCCATGGTTCTCTCAGCCGAACCCCGGGGTGGGGGGAGGGGGGGTCCCGATAACCGAATGTTCATGCCTGACACAGTCCACTCCGCGGTCCTGGAGTGGGCCCACTCCTCCAGACTGGCCTGCCAGCCGGTGTCCCGCCGGATCCTGGCATTTGTGCAACAATGCTTTTGGTGGCCCACCATGGTCCCTGACGTCTCCGCATTTGTCGCCGCTTGCACAGTGTTAGCTCAGAATAAGACTCCATCGGCAAGCTCTGGCTGGCCTTCTGCAACCTCTGCCTGTCCCTCACCATCCCTGGTCCCATATATCCCTGGATTTCGTCACGGTTCTCCCCCTGTCTGAGGGCAACACTGTCATCCTGACTGTGGTCGACTGGTTTTTCAACGCCGCCCACTTCATTCCTCTCGCCAAACCACCCTTGGCCAAGGAGACGGCCCAGCTCATGGTGCAGCACGTCTTCCGGATCCATGGACTGCCCATGGACATGGTCTCCGACCAGGGTCCTCAGTTCTCGTCCCAGTTCTGGAAGGCGTTCTGCACCTTCATTGGGTCATCGGCCAGCCTGTCCTCTGGGTTCCACCCCCAGTCCAATGGCCAGTCAGAGCAAGCCAAACAGGACCTTGAGACAACTCTGCGCTGCCTGGTCTCCGCCAACCCCACCACCTGGAGCCAGCATCTTGTGTGGGTGGAATACGCACGCAACACCCTTCGCCCTTTAAATGTTCCCTGGGGTATCAGTCCTCGCTCTCCTGAGCAGGAGGAAGAGGTTGGCGTACCTTCTGCCCAGATGTCACACCCTGATCTGTTTCACCTGTCTTTGGGATTGTTTCCACCCCCTCCAGGTGTTGCCCATCTTCCCCATTATCCCCTGTGTATTTATACCAGTGTATATACCAATCTCTCTTTTCTCTTCTACCTGGTTTTGACCCTTGCCTGTCCTGACCCTGAGCCCGCCCGCCCGCCTGACAACTTTGCCTGCCTCTGACCCTGAGCCTGCATGCCATCCTGTACCTTTGCCCCATCTCTGGATTTTGACCTCTGTATCAAGGCACAAGGCGAGACCCAAATGCAGACACAAGAGGCAGATGGTTGGAGTCTTACAATGTTTATTAATCCAAAGGGGTAGGCAAGAAAATGGTCATTGACAGGCAAAAAGGTCAAAACCAGATCAGAGTCCAGGACATACAGAGTTGCAGACAGCCTCATGGTCAAGGCAGGCAGAATGGTCAGGCAGGCGGGTACAGAGTGGCAGACAGCCTCATGGTCAAGGCACGCAGAATGGTCAGGCAGGCGGGTACAAAGTCCAGAACAGGAAAGGGTCAAAACCGGGAGGAATAGAAAAAGGAGAATCCAAAAAGCAGGAGAACGGGAAACACGCTGGTTGACTTGGAAACATACAAGACAAACTGGCACAGAGAGACAGGAAACACAGGGATAAATACACTAGGGAAAATAAGCGACACCTGGAGGGGGTGGAGACAATCACAAGGACAGGTGAAACAGATCAGGGCGTGACACTCTGCCTGATCTGACCCTGAGCCTGCCTGCCATCCTGTACCTTTGCCCCTGTTGCTGTAATAAACATTGTTACTTCGACACGGTCTGCATCTGGGTCTTACCATATCCTGATATTTTCATGTATTGTTGTGTATAATAACGTATATTTGTATGTGTATATGGTTGTGTAGTAATGTGTGTATTGTATTTTGACGTGTATTGTGGTGCTAAACAGGGCTCATCTGGAAAAAAGACCTTGGTCTCAGCATTGACTCCCTGTCAAAATAAAGGTGAAATAAAAAACTTGACAGATCAGTACATATGACATTGATTTAACTTTTCATAATATGAACAAGGCCCCACTATCCTGGCTTCTATGCTAATGGTCAACAATGACATGTCATTGTTTGGATTGCATTTTGGCAACACAGTCAGCTCTTGGGGCTTATGCATCATCCTTTAATGGACTTTTATTATGTACATTTGCTACTGTAAATCTATTCACACGTAATACACACACTAGCAATTAAACACTCAAGGTCTACCTGAAGCATTTATCTTGGAAAGGTCTTTTTAAATCATGGAACCGGGTAACCTAAACCAATAAATGCTTCAAGAAAGCCTAATTCAGCACATTAACAAGTTCAGTGTGGTGCCCAGAGGAGGAAGCAGTGGAATTGGACATACAGAGAAGCCAAGGTAAACTTAACAGACATTAGTTCCAACCCCATGCAGGCCTATATCAGGCCTTTACTTTCTTACACCCATTTTGTGGATTGGCTTCTTATGCTACATAATAGAAAGATAGGTGATTAGACGTTTTAATACCTTGTAACAGGATACATCCCAGAGTATGTGGAACTTGTGAATGGATCAAGTACTGGATATGCAACCATTTTGTTTAAGTAAGAGGACATTTCCCACCATTAATATATAATGACTTGTGAGGACTTATGGAGGCATTCATAAAGCTTTTAAAGTTGTTGTTCATTTAAAGTGGAAGAACCTTTATACCCATTGTGGTACATTGTACATTGTAGAAAATTAGGACACTGATATGTGTGCTGACAACAAATGTAATCTCATTTTATTTGTCACATGCTTTGTAAACATGTGTAGACTAACAGTGAAATACTTACTTTTCCAACAATGTTGAGTTAAATATTTAAAACAATGTATAAAATAAAATTTCAACAAAATAATACAATAAGAATAATATAAAAGAAAAGTCAATGACA
The DNA here is from genome assembly GCF_029448725.1 of Salvelinus fontinalis. NCBI lineage: Eukaryota > Metazoa > Chordata > Actinopteri > Salmoniformes > Salmonidae > Salvelinus > Salvelinus fontinalis. Next base: position 19,659,129 of record NC_074695.1, read on the forward strand.
TGAGCAGCAGAGCTTTCCATAGGAAACTAATTATACTTTAAGGGGCATAATCAGGGATCTGATTCAAGTTCTGACATGGTTTTGGGTGCTAGATCCAGACTATCGAACTAAGTGACTGCAGTGACTGTATTGTGGTGCTAAACAGGGCTCATCTGGAAAAAAGACCTTGGTCTCAGCATTGACTCCCTGTCAAAATAAAGGTGAAATAAAAAACTTGACAGATCAGTACATATGACATTAATTGTGCAGAAAATCACACAATTCAGAGTATACATTTTAGGGTTAGCCTAACTCTCTGACTGTCTGTGTTAAATCCATTGCCTACCAGATGTAAATTCCTCCACTGTGACGTTACTCTTGTGCAATGCACATTATGAATGAGAAAATTAATATATGGCACAAGTTTGAGAAGGGAAACCTGACTGCGCCTGTCCAGAAGGCCGAGTTTGTATTTCCGAGGAACCCACTTTTTCAAAATTCATGCAGGATTCTTCCTTCACTGTAAAACAGCTCATTTAGGGAGCATTTTCTGGGTTATAGCATTACACCATTTAAGTTTTTCAATTGTAACATGGGTGTTTTAGTTTTGAAACCAGTGAAGCAGTGGAACTTTGATGTGGAAATGCATGGCACATTATATCATGTCTCATGGAAAGCTTTCGAAGGAAATTCAGACAGATAAAGGTATGCGTAGACATTTGGCTCCATTTGAGTTTCTCCTTAAGAAATCCATGCAATTGTATTATTTAAGGTAGACTCGGCAATATGACATCATCATCAGCTGTGATACTTCTTCCTTACAGTAATCAACAACAACCAAATTAAAATCTGCCAAGACTGTAAGCACTGGTTGTTCACAATTTATATCCGCCCCTTACAGGGACACCTGCATTTGTAAAAGCAAAAATTGGAATTGTGTTGTTTCTGTAAGCAGGAAGTCACCACTCATTTGATGTCATATTGTGGAGTCTACCTTTAATGTGGCACTGCTGTCTTGACTTGAGCGTCATTATTGACATAGTTGTGTGTAGCACATTACAATGTACACTAGATGTTTTAAGTACTAACTGATAGAGAAGAAACTTGTCAAAAATCCACATTCCTACTGTATTTAGATTTCCGTTTGGACTTCCTGTTCATTGTTTCAGCCAGTGTTTAAAATTAATTCCTAAAATAAAGTTCTATAAAACCATTTTAAGTTCTTAAAGTTGCTGCTTTACTCCTGGACAGAACAGTAGTTAATGGAACTGAACTAAAATGCTTGGATAGTAGAACCAGGCAGTATATTATGTTGTGTAATTAGGGATCCTGTTCTTCTTTTGCCACTTGTCATCTTTGGAAAACATTTCCTTCCTTCTTTTTCAACTGAATGAACTAATATGTTCCGTATCAGTATGGAAACTATATGAACTAATATGTTCCGTAAATAAAGTTACATAGCTCATGGATTCTCCCCTTTTGAGCACATGTGGTGTTCTGAAATCCCATGAAACAACATCCCCCCAGAAGACACTCTTCGATGTTGTAGTACCAAGTTTCAGATCCTAACTCATAACTCTGACATCCTTCTATCCCTTCTATTCCTGTTTGTTTCCACAGTAGCCAAGAGGTGGGGAGTTCAACGTTGAAACTTCTTCATTCAGCAGTACGTGGTAGAGAATAAGCAGCTAGAAACCAACCTTTCAGTCACCCCTGTGCTGTGCCACTCCTGCCCTCTCAGGCTAACACCCATGGGAGACCTCTAACACTATGACTATCTATTCACCCAGCACCTCAATAACAATAACAACAATAACCTCTGACCCCTATAGGAAGAGTTGCATCTCCTACTTGTACTACAGTACCACAGCTAATACCACTACAACTACTACTCAGTGGTGCAAAGTACTTAAGTATAAATACTTCAAAGTACTACTTAAGTAGTTTTTGGGGGTATCTTTACTTTACTATTAACTTTTACTTCACGACATTCCTAAAGAAAAATAATGTACTTTTTACTCCATACATTTGACCTGAGACACAAAAGTACTCGTTACATATTGAATGCATTCCTACTGCCTCTAATTTGGCAGACTCACTAAACACACATGCTTCGTTTGGAAATGAGTGTTGGAGTGTGCCACTTGATATCCGTTAAAAAAAGAAAAAGAAAATGGTGTCGTCTCGATTGCTTAATATAAGGCATTATTTATACGTTTACTTTTCAAGCTTAAGTATAATTTTAGCAATTACATTTACTTTAGATACTTATGTATATTTAAAACCAAATACTTTTAGACTTTTACTCAAGTAGTATTTTACTAGGTTACTGACTTTTACTTGAGTCATTTTCTTATTAAGGTATCTTTACTTTTACTCAAGTATGACAACTGGGTACTTTTTCCCACCACTGCTACCTCTACAATAACTACTACAAATACAAGTACTACCACTCCCTTAACAGATAGCTCCTCCTCTTCTAATTATGCAATGGGAAAAAAACATTAACTGACAGTTACTGTAGATCATCTGAATCGTCTCCCTACGATACTATTTTAACAGCACTGCACTTCACTCTCCCCCACTAGGTGTTATAGAGGATTACAGTAGGAGGGGAAATATTTCAGGGGCCCTTCCTTCGCAATAGTAGTAGGTGCTAAGACCAATCGAAGCGTTCCAGTCCTACCAGGCTATAAATAGCTGTTGAGGAGGTTGTGTGCATGCTTAGCACCTTTTCTTATGAGGAGCCTACCGGTCATCACCAAAATCCTTTGTTTACACTGGGCATAATAGAATGTGTAACAGATTGAATTATATTGACTTTTTTGTATTGATCTGTCAAATTTGATTTATCCAAACAGTACGGCGAATAGGGTTTGACATCATTTTCTATTTGACAAAATAATGTTATTAAAATCATGATTATGTTTTTCCGTAAAGGTTAATTTTTCCCTCCGTAAGAGTACAATTGACCCTAACAAGCTGTCTTTCTCTATAGAGGACTCCCTGACATCAGAATGAGTCTTCAGCCATACTGGGTACTCTATATCTCTCCTCTTTTGATTGAATTGTAGGTTTGGCAATGCTGCAACAAGGGACTCTGTTGAACGCTTGAATCTCTGAGGAAAGAGTTTAAACATTAAGGTTAGGGGTCATTGCTGTTGATTCTGGGGTGGAATTTCAGTTTTCATTGGGCTGATTAACTTAAATAGGTTATTTTATTGGTATAGCCTACGCATTCGGGCAAAAAAAACATTGGATGGAGAAGCAGGATTTTATTATGAACACAGTAGTGTGGGGTTTGACTCCATGTTTTGCGGATTGGGCTGAGGCTTGGTTCCAACTAAAATCATTTCTGGGACGAATGCAAAATCTTGGTAGATTCAATACATTTTAACTTGTGAATGTTCTAACTTGGTGTGAGATTCAATTATTATTTGCAAAGATTATGATGTATTATGATGAATTTTATCAGATGAACTAAATCCCATATAGTTCCCTATCTGACATTACATGGTCAAAGTGACAGGGCATAGACTGACCCTTCCACAGTGAAGGCTACAGGATCTGCTCGTTGGAAAGTGTGGCTGACTGTAGAGGAGAGCAGCCTGTGTTGTGTCAGGGACTCCCTCCTCTGGTGAAAATGAGACACACTGATTTACATAAGGAAGATTTCCACTACAGTACAGCCTCAGTCTTACAGTTTTACTTGAGGAATAAAAATTGTACTCACAAAGCTAAACATATATATATTTTTTAAATACTTAAAAAAAGGATTTTGGAGTAATGAAAATGAAGGTTAAGTGACTAGAAAGGAAAAAACATGAGAATTATTTGATCACCACTGAAATCCACAATTCAACACTATCCTCCTTTTTGTTCTGCTGATTAGAATGCAATTACACCAACACAAAATGATCAAGGTTAATACATATAAACAGGTTATTTACAATTATGCAGTGTCATTCTACCACAATTGATGGTTTGAAACCTCCAAAGTCCACATGATACAAAAGAAAGTAGTTGTCAGTGCTAACAAACTTCTGTGCAAAAAGGCATGTCAAAATTCAAATGGTTTCAATGTTTGAAACTTCAACTAAAATAAGGAGATGTACAGTGGGTTACACAATACAAAATGCCTGTAATTTCAACACACTGGTTCAATCAACGTTGTTTTCATGTCATTTCAATGAAATGTACATCTGTGTCCAGTGGGAACTGTACAATAAAAGCAGTGAATTAGTAGTTATGCCACGCTGTATTCATTCTTTAACTCAAATAATTCACACATTTTAACAGTAACCCCGTCATGGTATTAGGCTACATCTTTATAATGCATCAAATTAGCTCAAAGAATATAAATGGAGATAATACAACACAATGTCATTAGTACCAGTCTCTGAATTTACTGAATGGTAGGAATTGGGAGGAACAGTATGGGAGGAATTAATTCATTTTTTTCTTCCCTCAAATGTGTACTAATACATTTTGAACGTCAACAAATTCTCCTGGGCCATCCACTCTGAGCAGGTGAAGTGTTATTTTCTATTCCAGACATCTGTGTCTGTGGGGAGAAGCAGTGGGAATTGTGGGGGTAGGCGAGGGGTCAGCTGGACAGTGGTCAGAGTATTTTCAGCTATGGCTTGAATTGGCTTCATGTCACAACTAAAGTGAATCATGCAATGATACAGTGTGGCCAGAAGTGGCGTCAGGAGTGGGCAGTGGCCACATGACAGGGTAGCCTACAGACTCCCTGGTTTAGAGGACAGCTAATCCGGGGGCCAAAGTGGAATATACGTCTTGGCTACAAATAGCATCCTGTTAGTGGCTGAATATTGACCATGCTCTTCAGTTTAGACAAACTGTTTTACCATTCACCGCTCCGACGTACGAAATGACAGACACACACACTTTGACATCTGAGCCTGTGGGTTATCATGCTATATTGAACCACCAAGCCACCTCCACTTGGTTGGGTTATAGTCGTTAAGTGACGCACAAACACATACACAAACAGAACTGATCAGTTCACTCATCCATCTTTAAACCCCAGAACTGTTTTAACATCAAATTGCATAAAGTCCTTCAGAAATGCTACTTCAATACAAATGTTATCCATTAACAGATTGTGCCGTAAAGTTTTGAATCAGTAAAGTAACTATTACAGTATGTTATAATTTTAGGGGGGGAATATAAAATAATTACATTTCACACTATATTTCCAATGTAACTACAACGATTACTTTTAAGAAATATGTGCAATTAAAACATAATTACCAATTCAATGCATTTCAGACTGACAAGCATGTTTTTTTTTTAATGCAAGTACGTTAGTCAAATCCAAGCAGGCGTTCCTTGTTACAGTTCTATAGGCCTGATGTTTAGATACCAAACAGGATTTCTATATTCCCTATATTGTTAATGAGTCAGTCCATGATTAAGAGGCACACATAGCCCTCTGTTAGTACATTCTGGAACCTATTTCCTGATGGTATTCACACATTTCTAGACATGTTACCATGACAAAACACAGAATTGCAGTTCCAGCTTCAGTCTACATGGTATGGAATTCCCAACCAGTGATAGTCAATCCAACCACCAATCCAATCAGTCTGGAAACATACTCAGTCTTTACATCTAAACAAGGGACGTATTGTAGACTTGCACAACTTTCTCTCTTCTCAAATCAAACTTTTTTTCTTCCCACACCATCTCTTCCAATTACACAATAACCTTTAAGAATAAATTAAAGGGGAAGGGAACCCTTAAGGTCCTAATAAAGATATGCTCCGTTAGATGAGTTAGGGAGGAGTGAAAGCAGAGACCTCTCTCCCAGTGCACAGAAGCAGGGATGGAGGTACTGTATGGTGGAGACGGCGGGGACAGCTGCCTCCTCGTCTCTCTCTAAGTAGTGAGCTTGGAGTAGTTGGGAGGTGAGAAGCGTCTGCGCAGGTACTTGAGGATGTAGAGGGGCAGACAGCTCACCAGGGTGATAACCGTCACCTTCCACAGGAACGACATCGTGGCAATGAAATATACATCTAGAAACAGTACAGGAAACAGAGGGCAGGATGGTGGGTCATTCAAAACAGAGATGTTTATACAGTGCCCTCCGTAATTATTGGGACAGTGACATTTTGTTTTTCGTTTTGCCTCTGTACTCCAGCACTTTGGGATTTGAAATGATACATTGACTATAGAGGATAAAGTGCAGACTGTCAGCGCTAATTTGAGGGTATTTTCATCCATTTCGGGTGAACCGTCCCCCCATTTTAGGGGACCAAAAGTATTTTGATAAATTAACTTTTATGTGTATTAATTAAAGTAGTCAAAAGTTGAGTATTTGGTTCGTGTTTCAGTTGCCACTACTCAGTTCATTTAGTGACTTAAACGGTTATGTTCGATGCAGCCAATTTTATCTCAATATCAAATCATTTCTGGGTAACAATACGAAACGTCCTCTCACTGTCAACTGCGTTTATTTTCAGCAAACTTAACATGTGTAAATATTTGTATGAACATAACAAGGTTTAACAACTGAGACATAAACTGAACAGGTTCCACAGACATGTGACTAACAGAAATTGAATAATGTGTCCCTGAACAAAGGGGGGGGGGTCAAAATCAAAAGTAACAGTCAGTATCTGGTGTGGCCACCAGCTGCATTAAGTACTGCAGTGCATCTCCTCCTCATGACCTGCACCAGATTTGACAGTTCTTGCTGTGAGATGTTAACCCACTCTTCCACCAAGGCACCTGCAAGATCCAGGACATTTCTGGGGGGAATGGCCCTAGCCCTCACCCTCCGATACAACAGATCCCAGACATGCTCAATGGGATTGAGATCTGAGCTCTTCGCTGGCCATGGCAGAACACTGACATTCCTGTCTTGCAGGAAATCATGCACAGAATGAGCAGTATGGCTGGTGGAATTGTCATGCTGGAGGGTCATGTCAGGATGAGGCTGCAGGAAGGGTCACACATGAGGGAGGAGGATGTCTTCCCTGTAATGCACAGCGTTGAGATTGTCTGCAATGACAACAAGCTCAGTCCGATGATGCTGTGACACACCGCCCCAGACCATGACGGACCCTCCACCTCCAAATCTATCTCGCTTCAGAGTACAGGCCTCTGTGTAACGCTCATTCCTTTGACGATAAACGCGAATCCGACCATCACCCCTGGTGAGACAAAACCACGACTTGTCAGTGAAGAGCACTTTTTGCAAGTCCTGTCTGGTCCAGCGATGGTGGGTTTGTGCCCATAATTGCTGGTGATGTCTGGTGAGGACCTGCCTTACAACAGGCCTACAAGCCCTCAGCCCAGCCTCTCTCAGCCTATTGCGGACAGTCTGAGCACTGATGGAGGGATTGTACGTTCCTGGTGTAACTCGGGCAGTTGTTGTTGCCATCCTGTACTTGTCCCGCTGGTGTGATGTTCGGATGTACCGATCCTGTGCAGGTGTTGTTACACATGATCTGCCACTGCGAGGACGATCAGCTGTCCGTTCTGTCTCCCTGTAGCACTGTCTTAGGCGTCTCACAAAACAGACATTGCAATTTATTGGCCTGGCTACATCTGCAGTCCTCATGCCTCCTTGCAGCATGCCTAAGGCGCGTTCACGCAGATGAGCAAGGACCCTGGGAATCTTTCTTTTGGTGTTTTTCCAGAGTCAGTAGAAAGGCCTCTTTAGTGTCTTAAGTTTTCATAACTGTGACCTTAATTGCCTACCGTCTGTTATCTGTTAACGACCTTTCCACAGGTGCATGTTCATTAATTGTTTATGGTTCATTGAACAAGCATGGGAAACAGTGTTTAAACCCTTTACAATGAAGATCTGTGAAGTTATTTGGATTTTTACTAATAATCTTTGAAAGACAGGGTCCTGAAAAGGGGATGTTTCTTTTTTTGCTGAGTTTAGTACATTACTGTGATTGTTTTCTATTAAAACAGTCAAAAATAAACAAACATAGCTTCTTAGCAAAGAGCAATTTTTCTCAGTGGCGAGTGGAAAACGGAAAACTAGCTGTTATTTGCAGAGAGGTTTGGAGCTCTTTGTCTTATTGATCTATTAACTAATTTACCGCATGGTGATGTCTCCAGGCAGGCCAAAACTCCCTTCCACTAAAACAGGCTGAAATTTCAGGTGGTCTTTTCAATCAGCTTAAACTAAAAAGGGCATTACCATCATTTCACAGTATTATTCCAACCTCATAGTATGGAAATACATAACACACAGGTGAATCACGTTTTTGACTGCACTGGGCCTTTGAAAAACAGGAGAATAGGGAGACCTAGCATGTTGCCAACACCGCAGATGAGCGAAATGGATTACCATATAATTGACTTGGATTCAAGCTGTTCCATTCAGGGACATTATGTATCCTTTGTGTTACTTGTGTTGTTAAACGTTAAAATGACCTCTCTTTTAAGAAAGAGAAGAATGAGAAGGGAACTTTTGACCACGTTCAGGTCATAACGCTGTGGTCTGAAAATGGACCTCCACACCCCACATAAAGGCCTAAAATAACGGTTGGAAAACGCAACTAGACTGAAGTAACTGATCGGAATCTATGCAACTAGTCCATTCGTCACATTTTTCACTTTACTTGGTCTTTTTAAGTGACAAATGTCTGCCGCCTACCCCTGTTTATATTTCATAAACTACATAATACAGCCGACATGAAATTCCATAACTAACATCAGCAGCAGTGTGTGAGGTTCTAGATGTGGTACAATCGTTTCTAAACTACAGCAGGCTGTTTAGTCATAAACACAAAGACCTTGGCCAGCGTGTGTGTGGTAGCGGGAGCAGGAAACTAACACGAGGCTTTGGCATTTCCACTTCAACACTCTTGCATGCCGGTGGCTGGCTGCACCCCTCTGGTACTATTTGTCACTTTATTCACCTTTAGCAGGACTTCCTACAGTCAGTAACCTCCAGGTCTCAGACAGCCCAGGGGCACAGTATGAATGGAGAAGAGCCTGTCATCACTGAATGCTGACGTACAACTCCAAGGGCAGTGAAAGACCATTACTATCAATCTATCACTGTGTACAGGTTAATACAATTGTGGATACATTATTATTTGTCTCATCTGTATCAAAATTCCTGGCATCGGAATTCCTTGGCCAGAAACATGTCATCAAATGTGTGTGGGTGTTAAGTATGTGTTTTACCCACCTATGAACTCGTGGAGGAAGACGAGCGAGGCGATGTAGCAGGCCAGACTGAGTAGCTCGGCTACGATCATGAGCCAGTGCCACGTCTGGATGGTGAGCGCCACCATCAGCAGCTCCGTGAGGATCAAAGAGGTGAAGGAGATGGCCACGATGTGGACAAACTCTGACTCAAACAGCAGCAATGCCCCATACATGATGATACTGCCTGAGGAGCACAGAGAACAGGTTAGCACAATGTCAAACGCACTGCTACTGCTTGTATGGATGTGCATGTGCTTTTATTTTCAATCAACAGACATCTCTATGGTGCCGTTTAAATGCATGACTGGCAAACTTTAATGCTCAACCTGAACCTTGGCTCTAACTGTTCTGTTATACACCAGTTATTCCAACGCTACAATCAGAGGAATGGACTACAGAAATACAAGGAAGAGAGTGTGAAGTCAGTACAGTACAGCCACATCTATATATTTTGCATAAAATAAATAAATAAGGGCATCGATGTCAGGATTTGTAGCTGTGACGGGAAGAGGAAGTGTAACACTTCACCATGTTATTGTGACCTTAAAACGGAATGTAAAAATACACTTCCTGCGATTGAAAATGTAATTAATACCAACAGATCTGACATGAGACATACAGTATCACAGTTATGTATAAAATACAGCAACATTGTACTTCAATGTATTGCTTATACACATCACATCGTTGGGATAAACCAGATGTACATTTTCCGTTGGACATTTGGTACATTGGACAATAAAATTATATTATTCATATAAAAGCATACAAAACATTTATTCCATGGACAACTGTTATGGAATCGATACCAAACAACCCACCAATGTCCTTAAACACAGAAACCAAAGCACACTCAATAGCAAATAAGGATAAAAAGGATCATGTCAAAGGAAACATCAGAATATTGTGCCACACTCTGTTTGAGAGGGATGGGAGGTAGTGATTGAGCGCTGAGCTGTAGACTAAAGGTTTAGGGTGTAGCATTGGATGATTCTGGCAACGCCTTTGCAATACCAATAGTCCTTGTTGGAAAACCACCTTAGGTTATTTAACATTTACAAACCACAGACATCAATAAACTCCACTACTAGCAATTAAGAAGAAAGTGCGTGGGCTGGTGGGGAGCATCATGGATCGTACACCACAGGGCAGAGCAGTTTCTAAAGTACTATCTGTGTGAGAGAGGCCTAAAGGAATTAACAAAAAAAACACAACAAATTCCTAAGAATCTATAGGAATGCCTATCAATAGCTACTCAAGCGTTTATTTCCACTTATTTCCATTACACATGGCATCAATGTCTTCTTACCTTGGTAGATACTTATTAGGACCCATATCAGAAAGGTCTTAAAGGACAGAGGTCGACCCTGAGAGAGGAATAGAAAAATAACACATTTCATTTAATACAATATAATTATTTATAAATACACTCAGGATAACAGTGACATTAAATGAAAGCTGAATAGAGTTCAAAATAAATGTGTGTATATACTGTAGGTATACTACTCTGAAGGTTATGGAGGTTTATGCAGTACATCATTTTGAAATAATGCATATTATACTGCCATATTCGATAGCCAATAAAGTAATATAATGAAGACAGTGTATTACCTTTAGGAGATCCTTATATAACTCAGGATAGAGCATAGCTACTTCTGACTTCACATCTTTATCCAACACGAGGGAGAACACAGGGAACATGGTGTAGATGGTGGAGTAGCTAGAATAAAGAACAAACTATTTAATGGAAATTGATCAATGATTTATGTAAGAAATGAAACACAAAAATTATGTTTTATCTAAAGTTATCCAGGTAAATGTAAAAAAATACAGTTATTACATTTTTCCCCAAATTATTGAACATTTCAGGCATCTAATTTCCTGACATTTCGCTAAATCGATTTGATCTCCATTCTAAGGCTGAAAAGAGGGTCTTTTGATGAGGTTTTGATGACTAAGCAGGGTTAAAGTAATTTATTTTTTTCCCTACATTCAACCCAATACAACAATACGTCATCACAATCTCAATGTCATAGCAATCCGACTAACAGTTGAAATGCCATCCTGATAAGCTACCGCTATTGAGAAAAGATCAGCTCAGCCCAGCTCACCCAATAATGAGAAATCCTTGGTAGAGGGGGACAGACGCAAAGTAGAAGACAGAGGAGAAGACAGCCTGGGGGAAGAAGAAACCATGAATGAGTCATCACCATAGCAAAATGGTATTATACTGTGAAAGAGTTCATCTGTGTATATCAGAGGGTTAGAGTTAATATCAGAATAAATGGTGGATTGGCCGCTGTGGGTGAAAATCCAGCACTTGCAGAAAGAGGAAATTAGAAATACAGTGCATTCGGGAAAGTGTTCAGCCCCTTTGACTTAAAAAAATAATAATTGTTATAGCTTTATTCTAAAATGTCTTAAATAGTTTCCCCCCCTCATCAATCTACACACAATACCCCATAATTACAAAGCAAAAACAGGTTCAGAAAATTTGGCAAATTTGTATTTAAAAAAAAAACCTGAAATATGACATTATTCAGACCCTTTACTCAGTACTTTGTTGAAGCACATTTGGCAGCGATTACAGCCTCGAGTCTTCTGGGGTATGACGCCACGAGCTTGACACACCTCTATTTGGGGAGTTTCTCCCATTCTTCTCTGCAGATCCTGTCATGTTGGATGTGGAGCGTCGCTGCACAGCTATTGCAGGTCTCTCCAGAGATGATCGATTGGGTTTATGTACGGGCTCTGGCTGGGCCACTCATGGACATTCAGAGACTTGCCCCGAAGCCACTCCTGCGTTGTCTTGGCTGTGTGCTTTGGGTCGTTTTCCTGTTGGAGTCTGAGGTCCTATGTGCTCTGGAGCAGGTTTTCATCAAGGATCTCTCTGTACTTTGCTCCGTTCATCTTGCCCTCAATCCTGACTTGTCTTCCAGCCCCTGCCGCTGAAAAACATTCCCACAGCATGATACTGCCACCACCACCATGCTTCACAATCACAGGATGGTGCCTGGTTTCCTCCAAATGTGACGCTTGACATTCAGGCCTAAGAGTTCAATCTTGGTTTCATCAGACCAAAGAATCTTGTTTCTCATGGTCTGAGAGTCCTTAAGTGTCTTTTGGCAAACTCCAAGCAGGCTGTCATGTAACTACATGATTCCATATGTGTTATTTCATAGTTTTGATGTCTTCACTATTATTCTACAATATAGAAAATAGTAAAAATAAAGAAAAACCCTGGAATGAGTAGATGTGTCCAAACTTTTGACTGGCACTGTATATCTGAGCGATATAAGAAAGATCAGTATTTTTTTATTTTTTTATTATTATTCTTTTTTTTTCTCTTCTTTTTTTTAACATGTATTGAACCCCTTATTTTTGGCATTAAACAGTCCCCATTTATACTTCCATTCATTTTTTGAACTAGTACCTTCAGATGAGTCTTATGAGGACTGTGGGCGTCCTAGAGCAAAACAACTGACATACGTGTTTGTGAGTATCTCACCTTTCCACAGAGGGTCATATTAGTGTGTAGCTACAGACAGAAGTTGGCAGATCGGCTGTACCAACTTCAGACATTTCCTAAGATGCTTGTGGGGGGCATAGAGCAAAACGGAGAACAGCATCGTGTCCGCAAGGACGCTACAGACGATTTTGGGAGAAGACAGATTTTGGGGATTTCTCATGGTCTGACAAACATCGCTCTAGCTCTGTCACCTTTCAAAGCAGATGTGGAAGTGCGACAAAAAAAACTGATATCTCTATCTTAAATTGACAGATTTTTATGGGGAATTTTTTATTATGCTAATTAGATTTCCGCTGGGGAGTAGAAATCGACTCTATGGGGTTAACAGCTGTGGTTGTGGGCAGTGTTAATCCGAGACACATTGGAGGCCTCCCAAACTAGTCTATGGCCTGGTCTGGGAGACTAGAGGGCTGAAGACCTGGCCTTGTACTTGGGCTGTGTACTCACTAGGGCTAAAAAGGGGGGGGGGGGGGGGGGGGGGTGAAGGCGAGTTCCTGGGGTCCCCTGCTCTGACTCATTCCCCACCCTGCTCCACCTCTCTATGCCTGGCCCAAGGTACTCTCACTACCCACTGGCTCTGGGGCTGGTGCTGCATGGTGACTGGGCTTCCAGGGAAGCTGCTGGCACTCCCTGTCCTGACACTCCCTATCCTGTTTCACCATTTGGTACCCTAGTCCTGACTCACTCCCCACCCCGTTCCACCATTTGGTACCCTAGTCCTGACTCACTCCCCACCCCGTTCCACCATTTGGTACCCTGGTCCTGCCTACCTGCATGGTGCTGATGCACAGGCTCCGGTGGATGACAAACTGGGAGAGACCGGCGGATCTCTTGTAGCTGTTCCGCCCATGGACCATGAGGAGTCGGCCCAAGTGCTTGAACTGAGTCACAGAGAAGTCCGCAGCCAGCGATGCCTGTTTCCCTTCCTGTCAACCAACAACATGGTGGTGGAATTTTTAAGACATTCTGAGATACATTTAGAAAAGGTTAGCAAAGGTCTTTGGTAACCAGAATAACACTTTTTACGAGTGTATATAAAGAAAAGTTTGGAGGAAAAGTTTAAACTACTGCCACTTGAGTAAACAAGTTCCCTATTTCTGCCACAGTTAAATCAATATTTACCAACTTTTGAGTTGATGTGGAGCTCTGGTCCATAGTTAATGAAGGAGCAAGGTGTCCATGAAGTAAGAACTCTACATGGTTGACCTGTCAGCACTACAGTTCAAGCAGTCCCAATCAGAACAGAAGACAATACCACATTGTCAGAAGACAATGTCACATTCATTTCCTTTACACCCATGACATGTTTTCACACAGTCAAAAAGTGCATGATATGACATAGTGACAAATGTATGTTAAATGGTGCTCTGGCCAGAGGGGCTCCAGCTCTCAGGAAACACACGACACAGACAGCAGCGACAGTGTGTGAAAGCAGAGCAACAGGGCGACAGGGACAGAGAGGTTCTTACTTTGCCCTCCACTCCCACGCCACAGTCGGCTTCCTGGATCATGCTGACATCGTTTCCTCCGTCCCCTAAGAGAAAACAAACAGACATCAGTGGAAGTGTCAGGAGGAACACGTCTGTTAATGTGACTCACAGCAGAGAGGGCTTTGTGTGTGTATGTGTGTATGTTCGTGTGTCTGTCTGTGTCTGCCTGCCTGCCTGTCTGTCTGTGTGTGCGTGCGACATCCTCGATCAGACCTCAATCATTACCATAAGAAAATACTATGATGCAAACTGTTTATCAAGTTTATATCATGAAAACAATACCATCCAATATCTTAAAATGTACAGGTCAGTAACCCTGCAGTTAGCTGTAATTGGAGAGTTTTAGTGAGCTGAATTTAGAGTAGGCTATTTGTTAACTCTGTAACTGTGTATACTGTAATGTCCCAATAGAGAAAGGCTTGGGGCTGACACTGGGCAGACTCACCTACAGCACAGGTGAGTTTGCCTGTGCGCTCCTGCAGCAGCCGGACTATCTGGGCCTTCTGGGTCGGAGCACAGCGGCAACACACCACGGCAGGACACTGACACGCCAGCTCCATAAACTCATATTCATAGAACTTCAGACACACCTGCAGGAGAAGCAGAGTATGACAGACGAGGGTTGAACAACCACCGGGGCCAACGACCAACTGTGGTTTATGTCTGGATCTTTATCATTGATATAGACTCCTTGCTCAACGTCTGTTACATTTATCTAGGCAGTTGTCAATTGAGACTCAAAACAATGCAGCAGTGTGAATGGATAAGACTCAACACCGGCTGACGTTTCTCAAGTGTCTCAGTCAGTCGAACATTGGTTAAAGTCTATTACCAATACCACAGCTACCACCAAAGGCCTCTTCAGTAATAGTGCTTTGGTTTGGTTTACACAGATAAGGTAAAGTATTCAGAGTGAGGACGGTGCACAGCTTACCTCCAGTGAGTCCCCTGATATGACCAGAGCACAGTCGTGTTTCCTCCTGAAAGCGTTGAGCTCCAGATGGGCCTCTCCTCGTGTCGTCACCTAGGACCACAGACAGTACATGGCTTCCCATCATGTCAGAGACACACAGATAGCTATCTAACCCACAGCAACAGGAGTAGCTGCTCTCCTGACTGCAACTGTCAACCACACTCTAGATTAGCATCAGGGTGAACTGATCAACTGCCAAATGTTGAACAAATGTAAGGTGTGAAACCATAAGGACGACCAGGACATGAACCCACTAATACATGGCTGATTTTGTGGATTTATATAGACTACTATTTCTAATGAAATATGGAGGTTAATTGTGTGGACATTACAATAGGGCAAGTTGTCTAACCTAAGGTCCATCCATATTAAGAAGAAAACATCCCATAGTTTCTGCAACTGTGTCAAACTTATATGTGGACTCGGAATTCCAGAAATGTGGAACTGGAAATGACAACAAGACATCAATCTGTCAACCAATGTTATGCACTGGTATGGCTATATTCCTCTCCTATTGCGTGTTCATACGTCAAGTCGTCAACCCAGTGCCATTTGTGTCGAACCAGGAAGCCAATAGCAGATGCCTTGGCTATTGGACCACTCAACAGTCACAGCCCCTGCCTGCCCTCCTCTGCTGGGAGAAGCTAAGGGATTGTTTTCATGCTGTGCCAGCCATTGTTATCCTCTTCCAGTAACAACTGTTGTACGCTTGTCCTAACCTTCCTACGGCAGGCAAGCTTTTCTGCAACTGGACGAAGGCCAAAAGGGAAGTCAACAGACTATCAAAGCAATTGTGCTGTTTGAGAGCTAAGCCTGCAAAACAAATTAGAAAGTTAGGTTCTCTGTCTGTGTTCCCTCAGGAAGTGGTTCAGCTGGTACTCACAGGCCTGTTTCCAGACCTGGGGTCAAATAGCATTTAAAATCATTCAAATATATGTACTATAAGTGTTTGTTTTAGACTGCCTGTAGTGCTAGTCAAGCACAGCTTAAGTATTTGAAACAATATCAAATAGTATTTGAACCCAGGTCTGGAAGGCTCTGGTCTGGTTGACACTGGCTTGAATGCTTATTCTTGTGAGAGGTGATTTATTGTTGGGCCAGCCAAATAGCCAGCGGATCCAGGCTGGGCTAGGCTGGGTTACATGGCTGGGGGACTACATAAGCACAGCTATGGGCCTTCACCACACAGAGGATGGATGTCCGCATGAGGTCAGTGCAGACGACAGGAAACTGTGGATGGTCCGATGAACTAGGAATGACCCCTTATGCTAAAGCTATTAATTCCAAATCACAATAAACATTATATTCAAAGTGCAGTGGTTGAAAAGAAAAATGCCCTCTACTGCTTCTCCACTCACCGAATTAAAGATGTGGATTTCCTGGTTGCGGGTCACCAGATGAGCGTTCTTAGCCGTGCATGTGGCTGTTTCCAGCTTATCTCCAGTTAACATCCACACCTACACAGGTAAAACAGTTTTAAAATGACATTTGTGTGTGATTAACACGTTTTACATTTCTTATCCACATTCAAACAATGACACAATACATAACAACAGTTTGAGAGGGCATAAAGCCCAGGGATAAATAAAGTGTATTGAAAAAAAGTATGAAAATGTATGCACTCTGGATAAGAGCGTCTGCTAAATGACTAAAACGTCAATTTAAAATGTATTGAAGTGAATTGTTGCTGAGGCCGTCTACCCCCCTGCCCCGGTGACCCCTGACCTTGATGCCTGCATTACGTAGGATCTCCAGGGTGGGCCGTACGTCAGCCTGCAGTTGGTCCTCCACCCCTGTCAAACACAGCAGCTCCATCTCCATCTCCAGGCTCTCGATCACCGTGGCAACCTTCAGAGACCGGTCGTGCACACTCAGCTTGGCCTGGAAATAGCGGGCCTGTGGAGAATGTAACGAGACAAATGAGAGACATTATCCGAATATAGTATATTGGAGTTTAGCTAGTTTGATTTATTAACTGTCAAACATACAAAATCGTCAATTGTAACATGTTTTAGATGAGAAGGATTTGGAAGGAGCAAGTAAATGTCCAGCAGTCTCCAGCTCAGAGGAGATAAAACAAAAAACTAATCTGAGAGACTCACTCAGGAACACAAGATCTGTGCATGAGTCACCACCGCCCAGCAGCCAGCTCTCACAATTATACACTCAGGCAATGGGCCTGGTGGAGCTGCAGGGGAGACACTGCCTATCTGCCCGCCCTCCCACCCTGCATTGAGAATGGGAGTGTGTGTGTGTGTGTGTGTGTGTGTGTGTGTGTGTGTGTGTGTGTGTGTGTGTGTGTGTGTGTGTGAGAGAGAGGGATATCCAAGTATCAAACAACACACTTGACATCTTAAGAACAATGGTGAGTATCTGTGGAAAGTATTTTGTATTTGTTGTTGTTGGCAGGTAGGCTACCTAGCAGATATAAAAGACTTGAGAGAACATGACAACTCCAAGACAACACCTGGAATGAGTGTATTTTGTGTAGGACGATAAACAAATTAGTGCTATATTGTCATCCAACACAAATGTACATTTCTTTAATCTCATAAGGAGTGGCACTAATAATAATAATACACTGGTAAGGTAAAAACAACACATGCAGAGGGAGGTGCAGCAACTAGTAAATTCATGTTATTGTAAGCATATTACCACACCTGGTTTCACATGTCATACCCAGATGTTGGTCAAAATAAATTTCCCTTCTCTTTATGGCACTATATGGATGTGCTCAAACCAAGATGGATACCCTAAGCTTCAGCCTCACTAATGAGTTTGTCAAATGGCTATGACACACTGAAATGTCAAGGTCGCTAACGGTGGGCTTGGTTACTCAGAACAGTCAATTCATTCTCCATCTAAACATCCTCCTCCTTCTGTTGGCTTGGGTTACCACACAGTCCCATACTCGATGGAACAACATGACAACAGTACTCCCTGACGAAGGCCATGCAGCCGAAACGCGTCGGTTTTTAAACAACATTGTTTCTATTGAACATGCCATACTAATAAAGGCATTTTAATTAATTATATGAAGAGTGCCTTGGTCCTCCTTTCTTTTTGATGACAACAGTTACATTGAAGCTCGACCAAAGACAGAGAGGGCATGCTACTAACCTCAAAGTCTTGGTACTGTTCCTCTGTTAGAGACTTCTTGGAAACGACCAAGACCCTCAGGCCTTCCCTGGCCATATTTCCACACTGGAAGAAAGAGCAAAAGTAACACCAAAACGTTAATATCAGAACGTTCAAACATACACAAGGACTGAACCTTCCCAAGAAAGGGAAAATTGACAGCAACACCCTAAAGATGACCGCAACACGCTATAATCAATTCATGGTGGTCGTTAATTAAAACTAAAATGACGTGTTTTAATAGAGGAAACCAAAAATACCTCTTCTTCCAGCCAATCATTATACTGGACGATGCCTGCCATCACTACGTCTGCACCCTTCATGTAGAAGGTAATTTCTCCTGTAGACTCATCCTGTAAAATAGACCATTCACTGTCAATACCTTAATTCAATGCTTGACAAACAAAATTGAAGAAAAACATTCACATCAATCAATAAGGTGCACTCAGGGGTTTCCCATCCAACTCTCAGCACCTGTGTAGAGGTGCACATAAAGGATTAGTTTATTATTGTTGGTTGGTGGCTTAGAAAGGGAAAATTATTTTGGTGTTAATGTTCACAAGGGGTCTCAAACATGTTTGAAAATATTTTCTTGAAGAAGCCAAGTTTAATCGCAGCTTTCCTGAAGTAGAGTTATACCAGGTCTATCCAAGCCAGGTCTATCCATCAATAGTCATGCAGACAGCATGCAGACAGCACAGAGACTTAGTCATCGGAGTTCATAGCAGGGTAAAGTCTGTCTTAGATCAGCCTATGTCTTGATAGATAAATGGATCAATGCCCAGGATCAAAAGCCATAAAATGTATCTTAAAAAAGAGCAGTTGGTCCCAAACAGTTGGCCCTACTGATATCAGCTATACAATGGATCTTTCAAAAGAGTAGTTACATCAAAACACAGACAGTTGGCCGGCAATCAAGCAAAATACAAATGATCTTCCACAATACATTAGATCAGCTGAGGAAAGCATACACCTCTGGCAACTGTAAAGGGATGTCTCAAATTTGAATTTTCAAATCAAACTCATATCCTAGTCAGCAGCACTCACTCGAATTATGATTCCCATTCGCTTGCTCTCATAGGTGAAAGGGAATATCTGCAGGATGGTGAAGTTCAGGATCTGTCCACTAGGAGTCCTCAGCTGCATGGAGTTCTGGTCCCGTCCGACCAGTGTCAGACCCACACTCTCTGTCCACTGCACCAGCGAAACCTAGCAACAGTTTGGTGAATGGGTGGTTATAAAAATACATAAATTTGATGAGGTAAAAGGAGAATGGACCATTTTAGCATGATGTTAATCTTGGTTAACCCAGAACTAAAGTATTGCGTAATTGGTCAGATAGTCAATGAAGTTCTGGGTCCATAGTGTTAATAGAAGAGATAGAATGAGCGAATCCAGCTCCAACCTCTCTCTTTGCAATTTACAGGCAAGTCTTTGGGCCAAATGTCCCCTCTCCTTCCAAAATTCGAAAGATGCTAACACTTGCAAAATCGTGATTTGTCCAAATAACCAGTGACGAAAAACCCAAGCACTGGAACTAATGCTGCCGATCTCACACATCCCGTTTTATCATGACAGATCTACAGTACCATTTATGTTTACGTAGTCGTTTCACGAGAGACATGATGTACCTTTTCACAGGACAAATGAAAGAACAGGAAATATAAATCTGAGTAGCACATCTACTTCAGCTCAAATCAATAATAAAAGCATTTTCTGCACTCAGAGTATTGATGGACAAGCTAGGAAGACAATTTTAAAAGACAATGCCACATGTTCTTTCTGGTCTCTTTTGAAGGGCACATGAGGATAATGCCAAACAGACGACATTTGGAATGATTGAAAGAGTCACTTTTGGGGGGGGGTGGGGGGGGGGGGGTCAGAAGTTATTTTTCCCAATAACTTCCAGACCACCAGCACAAGATCAAAAACACAATTCATCCCTCATGCCTACACTGACCAGTCTCTAATTTCAATCTCAGATGGACAGGAAGAGGCGTCAATTGGACCCTAAACACTTCCAAAGTCCGGTCCCAAACCAAGCCTCTTCCAGCTAACAAACAATACATATTTTATGCTAATATTTGGCCTGAGGCTATGCTTGGCTAATGGTAGTCTTGAGCTGAACTCTATAATGATCAACAAAGCTCTGACTACCTTGTGTGTTGGTCATACAAGTTGGGGAGAATGAGGTGTTTGACTTAGTCATGGTAACATTAGTAAGGCTACATTCACTATGGATATGTGCAGTGAATTGGCTCCAACGCAACAGCACCACCTAGTCATGGGAATGTCTAGGAATTAATTGAGCTGGATCTGCTACTGGCGAATGTCTGGAGTCAAAACCACAGCTTGGCAGAAGCTACAATTCTTATTGGCCCTGCTTGGAAGTAGAACCCTCAGGAAATACTTTATACTCTGCCTTTTTTATAGGAACACACTTCTCTTGAGTCGATATCACAATCAATATATTATACATAATACATATGATATACTAAATAAGCAGATGTAAAAGCACAAGTTTTGGAATAATATCTCCACACAACATCCAGGACTATTCATTTTGATTTCATAAAAAACAGGTTATATCTGCCAAACATGTACAGGTAACTGCCTAATAAAGAAAACACTTGAGTAAATGAGGGATACAAAGTATATTCAAAACAGGTGCTGCCACACAGGTGTGGAATTAACATCCCATCATGCTTAGAGTCATGTATAAAAATAATGGGCAGGCCCAGTTGCCCATTATTTTGCCTTCCATGGCTAGAAGAAGAAATCTCAGTGACTTTGAAAGAGGGGTGATTGTTGGGGCACGCTTGGCAGGAGCTTCAGTGACGAAGACAGCTCAACTTGCTGATGTTTCACGATATGCCATAGCCGTCTCAGTCTCCAGATCTCATCCCAATTGAACACTTATGGTTGATTCTGGAGTGGCGCCTGAGACAGTGTTTTCCACCACTATTAACAAAACACCAAATTATGGAATTTTTTGTTGAAGAATGGTGTTTCATACCTCCAATAGTGTTCCAGACACTTGTAGAATCTATGCCAAAGTGCACTGAAGCTGTTCTGGCAGCCCTAACGCCCTATCAAGACACTCAGTTGGTATTTCCTCTTTTTGGCAATTACCTGTATCACATCCAACAATGCAAGTTAGATAAATGGCTTAAGATTGGACTGCTATAAACCATGCATGCAACTGCCACTGACATTGTGACCACTACCACCGGCAGCCAACAGTCAACACCATATCTATATATAGACTTCCTGAGAAGCCATAGGAAAGCAAACTGAATTTGAGCCAAGATCATTTCAAGCTGATACAATATACCTATTTTAACAACTGCAAAAACATTCAATCAAGAAAGGATTCTATTCTATTGTAACTTGTGAGAAATCTTGGAACAGGACAGGAGTTTCAAGACTCATATACATATTTGTGAGAGAAAAAAAACAAATGCTTGTATTGCATGAAGTTGAGCATACAATAAGCCACAGCTCACCATAAAACAAAAGCTGTGGGCCATATCAAAGTATCTAATACTAAGGTAAAATATTCAAAGAGGGAATAGGTTAGCTGAAATCCAATAGACTGGGGAGCACATTAAGGAAATGTGTATTTACACTACGGGAAATGGATCAAGCTGAATTCCTCCTCAATCTTCTTCCTGGACTTCAAATGATTCATAGCGATCAATGACATAGCTAGGTACACGTGTCATTAGTCTCCTCAAGGCTTCCTTCAAAGGCAGCAGGCATCAGGTAGTCCACTGCAACAACCGCTAAGGGTTCAAACTTCAAGATCACTTGAAGTGACCCTCTCCATCATTTAACTTGGACTCTATTATTCTACTGTCACAAACCTACTGTAATGGGCCTAGTGACAATTCCCTTTAACCTTCCTGAGGGTGTTGAGTAGACAACTCACATTTCTCCCAGGCAATTTTTGTAGATGTTGGTCTACTGTATCTTTAACAAAAAACAATATTATAACCTTGCCAAGCAAATGTCAACTGTTAATTAATTATTTGTATAAAACACTAACAACCCCTGGTTGCTATATTTTGGGACAGCTATGTCTAGTAGTTAGGGTGAGCCGTTGTGTACCTCGTCTGGGCTGGCAGCTTGGTAAACCCTACAGGTATCCTCATAATGCTGCTCTGCCTCGGCCTGGTCCGTCACGCCGTTGGCCTCGTACGCGGGCGTCACACAGTGCACCAGGGCGATGGCCTTCACCGCCTCATGCACACGGCTGCTGATGGTCTTACGAACCTTAGTGGCTGCCGGAACTCTGGATGCTGGGAGGTCATGAGAGGGCTGTGGAGAGGAAGGTGCAGAAAATAAAAGTTATCCGACTGAGTTGGAGCATCTGTCTACCTGCAAGGTTTTCAATAATTAGTAGTGTTTTTTAATAATAAACTTTTTTTTTTCTCAGCCATTGATTGACAAACAGTCATCACATAAATAAATGATTTGTGGGGAATATATACTGTAATGTATATATACAGTACATGTAACTGTGAGCTGCCTTATTCAGTAACTATGGCAACAAAGTATATGGAATATATGAGTTTTGTAGTGCTAAAACATAACACTTCTCTGAACTTACTCAGTTCTATAACGACTACTAACCAAGTCATTTAACTAATCCTACCCTATTCATTCATACCATCCACAGAAAGTAAACACAACCAGGTGTGTAACAAAATAAGAAATATGAACGATTAGCTGTAGCATCTTGCTGCTGCTATTTTTAGGCTGGGGGTTGTGTTTCCACAGGGGTTAATGGTGGAGTCATTAAACTAGGGCAGGTCAGTGCTAGTGGGCTCTGGGGCTAGTGGCTAATCCGGTTTCCTTCTCCACTAACCTCTGGTGTCAAAGGGACAAAGAATGTCATTAGGGGTCAGGAAGCATTCAGCCAAATAATAATCACATAGTTGATATGCTGTCCAAAAGATATGCCCTAAAGACAAGGGTTGTTATTGGTTTTCACACAGAATTCTTTTGAGTTTTCAAGCATTGACTGTCTCACCAATTAGTAATTCATTGCCCACAGCCCATATGGACTGATGCAGAGCCACAGGTCTACATAGAGAGTTTGGCCATTGTCGTTTCTGTCAATGCGTCTCTATGTGCGCCACAACTAACTCAATATGGCTCGGTGGTGATGGTTATTGTTTACCTGTGTGTAGGCACTGAACACGTGGCTCTGCACCTCGTCCATGGAGTCCATTCCATAGGCCACCGTTCCAAGATGGAGGCGACGAAACACCATTTCATTCTGGGTAAGAGTCCCTGCATCAAACACACAACCACAATTTATACTATTTGTAACATTTCTACTGATCGTGGGGTTATATGCACTGGTGTCAGAAGTGTTGGAAGCGAGATGGTAGTGTTGATGTTAAAATGATTATCATAATTTAAACATAGTGATTTTCATTCTATAGTACAGTCACACTATGATCTACAAGTCAAGTATCTTTCCATGCTGTCAGTGTCCTGACTGTCCTCACACTTTAAAAACCCCTCTCTCTGTAGCTAGTATTTCAGGATGACCTGAGAAGCCCCTACAGCACCTGCATTAGACTGACCTTTGACGCATAGGCCCCGTCGCCCTGATCATGGACAGGCTTGCCCTAGCACTATCACAATGAACATAACCGTAGCAAATCTTCAACACTATCAACTCTCATACAACAGACTGACATGTTGGGGCAATGTCCTCTTCTGACTACTAAAGCAAGATACAGGCATTTGGCATTGTCTTATATTGTAGCACTAGCCACTACTCGTCCTGTGCACTTCAACATTTAGTAGTTTTATGCAAACCTTATACTTTACTGTCATGTTTTATTACCATAGTTACATCTTATGTGAATTGACTAAGCTGACAGTTTATGGAGGCACTCTCACCTCTTAAGCTCAATACAGAGTCCCCAGCCACACAGCCGTGATAGTCCGGCAGTCAATAATGACATATTTATGTCTATAAACCACAAAAGTAGCAGACCTGTTTTGTCAGTGAGCAGGTAGGAGATGCGTCCCAGTTGTTCAGGTATAGTGCTGGCCCTGACCACCGTACCAGGGATCTTAGAGTCTCTTCTGATCATCCAGCTGAACACCATCTTACCCATGTCCAGGTTCACACGCAAGCTGGACACAAAGTTCACATTTTATTCATTTAATAAAATGTGGATATTAATGGGTTTAGGTTGTCCATCAAACATGCACATAAGGATATGTAGAAACAATTAAGTAAGGATAGATTTTATGTAAATGTAAGCCT
Organism: Salvelinus fontinalis; assembly: GCF_029448725.1. NCBI lineage: Eukaryota > Metazoa > Chordata > Actinopteri > Salmoniformes > Salmonidae > Salvelinus > Salvelinus fontinalis. Next base: position 19,683,734 of record NC_074695.1, read on the forward strand.
CAACTGAAAATACCAACTTTTGGTCTTAAACCTGCTGTTAAATGTTGTTAAATATGGATTTATTAATTGCTCATTTAAATGAAATAGAAAGTGTGTTAATCTCCTACCTGATGGGGACAATGTTGGAGAAAAGCAGCAGGAAGCGGAAGATCTGCAGATACCAACGGCCGGCAAAGTGTTGGAGGGCCACCATGACCAGAGACACCACCACCAAAGCCCCAAACAGGATCTTGGTTAAACAGTTCACTTCCAGGTCAAATAGGCCAACCTACAAGAGATGATACATGAGAATGACATCAGGCAGTACACGTCAAAACACTCTAAACACAATATTATGGAACAACTGTTGAAATGTTATGATTATTGAGTATTGGTAGCGGTTTATTTTACAGTACATAAATTGACCAGGGTATTTTCTTTTTTTAAGACCTTGAAAAAGGGTAACAACACAGTAATAAACTATGAATTACCATGGAAACAGTACCGTAAAATAAAGTTCTACCAGAATATTTGCATGACTTTATGTACTAAAGGAAAGCGTCATGTGCAAGGTGTTTAACATTAATATACCTTGTGCCTTGGGTCTGAGGTGTTCATCACACTCCGGAGTTCCTTGCCTGTGTAAGTAACTACTCCTACCACAGTGCCTACAGAGACAGAACATTCAAGTAATGGACTGAAACTTTGAAAATGACAAGTCTCGAATCATAAACCATATAATAAAGCATGTAGAAGACTTCCCTTGATGTGAATGCATGTTTTGAAATGTATAACGACAGTAGTACATGAGAGTTTGCCAATTTGCCATTGGCATATGACTACCATATGCTATATACAGTAGGTTAGACCCTGAAATCTCTGTGTAGTGTTTTTTCCCTTTAGGGAAACGTTGTATCTTATGGTTAACTACCCCTGAACTAGTTTTAAATGACCAAATGTCTGATTGCGCCGGTGTGTGTGTGTGTGTGTGTGTGTGTGTGTGTGTGTGTGTGTGTGTGTGTGTGTGTGTGTGTGTGTGGTGTGTAGGAGGACAAATCATCAGCACATCAAGCGTGGAGGAAGTAATGCCTCATCACGGCTCTAGGGATGGATGGAGGGAGAGGGATGGAGGAAGGGCTGGTACTGGTTCCTTCCATGTTTTAGCTGCTTCAGTGGAGAGAGAGAGAAAGAGCACACCACTGGGGGAGTTGGTATTTACCAGAGGCGATGACAGTGCTGGCCCAAAGGGTATTCTCAATACTGAGACTCTCATTGACTGGAGGGTCTCCATCCTCCTAAAGCACAGTGGACACAAAACACAGATGGAACATTACTCCATGAAAACAGAAAGTCTTTCATCAAAGTTCACTATATATGGTGGGAATTATCTTTATGCAAGTCTTAAACAAGAAAAGTAAAATATAATTGTCCAGGCCCTAACACTCACCCTGGTGAAAGTGCCAATAAAGTTGTGGATGTCAATGTTTGGTTCCTCGGCATACACATAGGATCTGATCTGGAGAAGATCCTGGAGGAGCAATCACAACATGGTCACTTATCAATAAGCGATAACAATTCCAAGAACATCACCCAAAAACATGAGATGTGGCATTACTTTACTAAATCTTTCTGCAGTCAGTGCAGTTCAGTGCCAACATCGTGTTCTACTAAAAGATAGATCAGCCATCTGGTCTGGTGACTCACAGCAGCAGTGGGCAGTCTCTGAGTACAGGCCACTGGGTGGCGTAGTTTCCAGTCCGTCTCCCCGTCCAGTTGGTCAGTACGCAGGAAGCAGGAGCCTAGAACAAGGCAGAAGTGAGGAAAATAACTGATCCAGAATGGAGTCACAGACACCTCTAGGGGGCACCGTTGTGTAGGCTTTAGAGATTGCAGAAGCATTCAGTTATAGGGCATCCATGGTACAAATAACTACATTCTGTCCATTTAAAAAAATGAAATGTGTTACCCTATGTAAATAATGATAATATAAAAACGTGTCAATTTTGCCACATGCGTCAACTTCGAGCATTCTTTTATTTGGTGCATCCTTCATCCCCTCTATCTTTCAACATAAACATATCTTACCAAATGACTTACTGCAAAATAGTACTCAAATATATGAATGGTGCCCAACTGCACATTACTCTGGGGATCAAAAAGAAAGTGAAGAGGTATCCATGCCAACCCAACCCTCCTCCCCCCACAGCCTCCAGTAACCCCAGTTCCTCCTGGTCTGCGTCATCCTGCCTGCCTGTCTATAGATGAGAACACTGGGCCTAGCTAGCCTCTTCATAATTGACCTAATGGCCTCCATGTGTCAGAGAGATAACCAACTAACCACTCTTTCCAGTAAAATAAACATGTTGTTTTTCCTCCCCCCACAGGAAAGCACAACCACAACCAAGCATGCTTCATCTAGTTTGTGTTACTCCAAATCAAGATTATAAAAGTGTAAGGTTGTCGTACTCCAAATGTTTTAGCTCACATTTCCGATGGATCCTAACAGCTGCTAGTTATCGAGGGGGTGGTGGTGTACTTGTTTAGAAAACAACAAGCCTGTTGGAGATGGCATTGTTTTGCATGGGAGCAATTCATTCTGTTTCTGTCACCACTCTTTCAAATCTCATCCAATTCCACATTTGTTTATTCAGATTAGGCTCAGTCTTTGTACCTTGGTTCCCCAGTTTTCTCTTTGCATTTTATATGTTCTTTCTATTCTACACTTTGCCTGTCTTGGTGATTTTCCTTAGGAACTAACTTGCAATTTAAAAGACAAAAATGGTCAGGGGAAATGAATGGACCATGCTTCTTCTGTCTTCTAACACAACCCGTCCCCCCCAACCACCACTTTGAACGATAGCCTACTGGACCCAATTACAATTTAGACATTGTTGCACTTCCTGTCCTGGCTCTAGGCTAATCCCTTCACCTCACCACCCTTTTTAAACATGCCATTACCCTAACTATCCTGTTTTGGAGATTTGAATGAATGACCAGCAGATGTTTACCATTTCTTTCAGAGGTCCTTAAGAAGATCATGTCAGCAGGAACTCGCTGGTTCTACAAAGAAAAGACAGAAATAAAGAAAAACACAACTTCAACTTGCATCCTGTTCTTCTAACCCCCCCTCTATAACTGTAGACGTTCAGAATTTGCTTTAATGTGCTACATTACCTGCATTCAGCTAGTCACAATAATAATCCCTGCAGCAAATCATCCAGCCTTACCCTGAATAGGAGTCTGACCAGGCTTTACACTCTGTTTGACCCAGACTCCACTGTGACTGAGTCCTGGTCAGAGTAATTGGAAGATGAATTCTTAACACTATTTAAGTTGACAGATTTCAAAACATTGAGTTGGACATTGATTATTTTAAGTGGTCGATGGGTTTAATAAAGATTCACTGTGGCACTTCAGATCAATGCGGTGGTACACATTTTGAATGTTATGAAAAAATAAATGTTTTAACAAATTTCAAATCAGAAGATCATAACAATTCAGATTTCGATTTACTTTCAATGTCTCCTCAGTCATGGATAAAAAATATCACATTTATAAAGAGAACAACATGTGTGACCTATCCTTCAAAGACTCCCAGAATCCACTCTTTCTACAGTAGCCAGTAAAAAATACTGTTAGGAGTTGGAATGTCTATTTTAATTACTTGAGATACTTTTAACAACATAGTGGCGGCAGGTAGCCTAGCGGTTAGAGCATTGGGCCAATAACCGAAAGGTTGCTAACTCGAATCCCCAAGCTACAAGGTGAAACATCTTTTGAAGTGCCCTTGAGCAAGGCACTTAACCCTAATTGCTCCAAGGTCCCTGTTGATAATGGCTGACCCTGGCCATGACCCCACTCTCAGGGGGAGTTGGAATATGCAAAGAATATTTCAATTTCACACATGCGTATAATACATACTTGTACATGTCTGAAATAGGACAAATATAACCTAACAAATTATATTTTTTTATAATGTTACCAGTGATGATGCCATTTGTGATGCTAATTTGAATGGCACAATTGATTGCATTATTTTAACTTTCCCACATGGATATGCCAACTTAATGGCATTTTAAGTGAACTATCTGGTAAGAATGCATTGGTATTTTCTGGGTGGTCTATATCCTACTAATCTCAGCTAACCCAGAACTTTAATCTTGCGAAATTGGTCAGATGCTCGATTAAGTTCTGAGTCCATACGTGTTAAGAGAAGAGATAGAAAACAACGAGCAGAACCGGAATGAAGAGCTCCACCCTCTCTCTTTGCAAGTTACGGGCAAGTCTTTGGGCCAAATGTCCCCTTTCCTTCCAAAATTCGAAAGATGCTAACACCTGCAAAATCGTGATTTGTCCAAATAACCAGTGACGAAAAACCCAAGCACTGGAACTAATGCTGCCGATCTCACACATCCCGTTTTAGCATGACAGATCTACAGTACCATTAAGGTAGCCTGTCCACGAGAGATTAATATCCTACAAGTGTTGCTTCAATTTTTTGTCAATATCATCAATAATCCAAATGTCAAATGTTTGGTTCTGATCCAATTAAGTTAATTTAAAGTTTGTGTCAGTTACGTCTGCATTGAGCTTGACAGACTCAAGCTCAGAAACATTGATCACAAGATTACAAAATCTTTAACTCCTTTCACCTCAAGTCACCAGTCTAGCAGATTAACAGACCAATCATTATTTGTCATATTTGGCAACTTTGCTATACTGGTATGTAGTAGGCCTAATTCATTGATGCAGTCGAGGCGAAATCTACGAAGTGCTTCAAACCTTTTCCACGATTATAAGGTCTCCAACTTGAATGCCACTACTTTTCACCTTCACAGTGCCTGAAATAAAAACAAACGTAAAATGAATATTCAATAAGCGTTTTCAGATTGCAGAACGTTGAGTTGACTAAATTCAGTGTGAAAATCATAATGGTATTGTGGTTAGATCAGAAATTAAGGATGAATGTTGTTTTATGGACATTCCATTCCTCTTAGGAGGGGAAGAATAGAGTAAAACAACCCAAACAAGTAAAAATCTAAAACATCCATGTAAACATTCACATGGCTCACACAGGTTTTTTATGGAAGTGCCACATCCTGGTACCATTAACGTCATTCAAAGACACTTAAAACCCTAGTCTTCATTCTCCCTACTTCTCTTCTCATGGCCCATACATACAAAAACACTATTCAGCTCACTGTTTACGCCAAACTGTCTCCTCCAGGTTACCTTGCAAATGTAGACAACTGTTGTTATAGATTTCCTTCCACTAAATGTGGGGGGAAAGTAATTTTCCATGTAGGCCTTCAGATCTGAAAGAATGTTGGGAGGGTGGGGGGGGGGGTGTTGAGCCTTTTCTCTCATTCCATTTGGAATGAACAGGCAAAATTGTTTGGAGCGGGTCACTAACCCTTGACCTTTGCTGTGACCTCAGGCTTTTGCATATGTAATACATTAATATTGCTATGCATTTAGGTTTATTGGGCTTGAAAACCCATTCTGTTTCACTTATTTTTATTATCTGAGTTTAGTCTACTTTACACAAATCTGCTAACACAAACTAAACTTTCCCAATAAGCTTCAGAAATAATTGGTCAGAAGTCAAAATACTGAGGAGAAAGAAACTACTTTAAAATTATGAATCATACATTCCTACAGGATGACGCAAAAATCCTTGGTGGACGACTGACATCAAAACATAAATTAACAGCATGTTTTGCTCTTGATAAAGTAGCTACTTTCTCAAAGCAAAACAATCTACAGGCATTTAATGCCATTATCTCTCTCACCCTGTGCAACAAGACAGGCCACTGGGGCCACTATCATGGAAGCAACCATATATTGTGTTTATTGATAAAACAAGCTGCCAGATCAAAGGGGAAAAGTGATGGAAACCGCAAGAGGTCTCCAGGTTTTTATTGCTAGTAGCACTTTATTCCAAGCCCTCTTATGTGTACACTTTTACATCCCTGCTTTGAATTAGCCATCACTCCCCTCCCACCCAGGACCCGCTCCCCTCCCACCCAGGACCCGCTCCCCTCCCACCCAGGACCCGCTCCCCTCCCACCCAGGACCCGCTCCCCTCCCACCCAGGACCCACTCCCCTGTCAGCTTAGACAGTACCGGACCAAGCTCATACAGTTAACTGGACTGGAGACCAGGGTTGGAGTTAATTCCACAAATTCAATTAAATTCCCTCTCCCAGGAAATTCCATTTCATACAAATTCCAGGTCACTCTTTGCATTCAGAGATAATTCAAATCCTCTCAATTTCAATGTTAGGTAAATTCCAAGAATTCAATTCCCCGTTCAATATTATCACCAACAATTCCACAAATTCCAATTAAATTCCCTCCGGCTTTCAGGCTGATCATGTCACTGTTCAGACTGCCTCACTATATGGGAAATATAGAAATACAAGTTAAAATAAATCTTTCAATCAACTTTTGATTCTAAATGCGTTAATTCCATTCACTGGGAAATCCAATTCAATTCCAAAGATTAAATGTGTTTACAATTCAATTCCAATTCAAACAGTCCAAACAGTCTAAAACCAATACAATTTCAATTCCATTCCATGAAGATTGTTGAAATTCGATTTCAAGAATTTAACTGTAATTTCAAATTCAATTTGAATAGACCCCAACTCTATTAGAGACACCCACTATTCAGATACTTGTATTATACTGAATAGACACATCAGAAAACTACTGTAGGTCATTAATTGGTTGGAGTGGTTACTTTGGATCTGTTTATAAACATATTTATGTTGTTGTTTATTCTTCTTATTGGGTACCAATTTCAAACAAACCCTTACCTCTTATTGAGAGCTTGCTATATATCTGTGAATTCACTTCTTTGTCTCGACAATAACATCTGATCTCTTCAACTGCTTCTCTCATAATGGTAATAATCAAAACAATTCCCTGAAATACAAAAATATAAGAAAAACCTTCTACATGTGTAAAATTACAAATTAGAACAAGTATCTTGTTTTTAGCAAGTGATTGGTGGATCATGTGAATACTTGATGCTACATTACTTTGACAAAATGCTACACTGCTTACCAAAGGAACCCAGTAGGTGTACAGAGCACCTAGCCTGAGCTCATTGACAAACTGAGAACAGGCCAGGAGCAGAAAGTACAAGTTGAAGAAGTACTTGAACTGATTAAACAGCACCTGAGAAAACAAAACAGAACAATATGATTTCACATAAATCAGCCAACCACAAATATGTACGTACATTAGGGGCATTATAATATATGCACGTGACAAGATATTGATCACTAAGGGTTCAGTTGAGACAAAAATAAGCTTATAGTTTCAGACATATCCACACACAAACTCTAATATACAGTACTCTAATATACAGTACCAGTCAAAAGTTTGGACACACCTACTCATTCAAGTATTTATTTTTATTTTTTTTACTATTTTCTACATTGTAGAATAAAAGTGAAGACATCAAAACTATGAAATAACACATATGGAATCATGTAGTAACCCAAAAAGTGTTAAACAAATCAAAATATATTCTATATTTGAGATTCTTCAAAGTAGCCAACCTTTGCCTTGATGACAGCTTTGCACACTCTTGGCATTATCTCAAACAGCTTCATGAGGAATGCTTTTCCAACAGTCTTGAAGGAGTTCCCACATATGCTGAGCACTTGTTGGCTGCACTCTGTGGTCCAACTCATCCAAAACCATCTCAATTGGGTTGAGGTCGGGTGATGGTGGAGGCCAGGTCATCTGATGCCAGCTCTGTTACTTGAACTCTGTGAAGCATTAATGTGCGCTGCAATCTGAGTTGCAGTTAACTCTATTGAACGTATCCTCTGCAGCAGAGGTAACTCTGGGTCTTCCTTTCCTGTGGCTGTCCTCAAGAGAGCCAGTTTCATCATAGCGCAAGGTGGTTTTTGCAACTGCAATTGAAGAAATGTTCTTGACATTTTCTGCATTGACTGACCATCATGTCTTAAAGTAATGATGGACTGTCGTTTCTCTTTGCTTATTTCAGATGTTCTTGCCATAATATGGACTTGGTCTTTTACCAAATAGGGCTCTCTTCTGTATACCACCCCTACCTTGTCACAACACAACTGATTGGCTCGAACGCATTATGAAGGAAAGAAATCCCACAACTTTTAACAAGGCACACCTGTTAATTTAAATGCATTCCAGGTGACTATCTCATGAAGCTGGTTGAGAGAATGCCAAGAGTGTGCAAAATTGTCATCAAGACAAAGGGTGGCTACTTTGAAGAATTTATTTAACATTTTTTTGGTTACTTCATGATTCCATATGTGTTATTTCATAGTTTTGATGTCTTCACTTTTATTCTACAATGTAGAAAATAGTAAAAATAAAGAAAAAACGGGAATGAGTAAGTGTGTCCAAACTTTTGACTGGTACTGTATACATGATATATCTCAACACAGACGGACATCAACTTTTCCAGTGCCACCCACAGTCAAGTATAGATTTAACAGTCACACATAGCTGAATTTCATTACCACCAATGTGCAAGATTACTACAAAGGGAAAGTTTGTGTTCTCTCATTGCTACTGTGAGTAATTTCCTCAACTACTGACAGGTGACAGTGAACACTCACACAACAAGAATAATGTTGATTTGAGAATGTGTGAATTTGCAATGCAAAAAGGACTGGTCTTCTTGTTTTTCCTACTTTTAATGCATGACTTAATATCCAAAAAAGGCACAATGTTTAAGACTAGATAATGTCTGAAAACCAAATTCATATGAAAATTGGGCTCAGAAAATCAGAAAGTTAAAAAAAAAGTTCCTTACTATTCTTTCCGTGGTTTAGTTTTAATTAGAGACTCAACAACTACAGTAGAGGCACACTAGTCTATACGGCACAGGCTAACATGAGTGCTCATTTGATTAGAATCAGTGTCCACCAACCAACTATTCGAATCTATGGGGTCAGCTCTACTGCTCACTCTCCACTTTGCCACTAAACCGCTAACGCCACTTTGCCACTAAACCGCTAACTCCACTTTGCCACTAAACCAATAACTCCAATTTGCCACTAAACCAATAACTCCAATTTGCCACTAAACCAATAACTCCAATTTGCCACTAAACCAATAACTCCACTTTGCCATTAAACCAATAACTCCACTTTGCCATTAAACCAATAACTCCACTTTGCCATTAAACCAATAACTCCACTTTGCCATTAAACCAATAACTCCACTTTGCCATTAAACCAATAACTCCACTTTGCCATTAAACCAATAACTCCACTTTGCCACTAAACTAATTCCGGCTTGTTGTGTTGTGAATGAGGAGCAGATGACGGTTGCTTGGTTGACCCGGAGTACCCGACACTCACCCCTGGGAGGAAGGTGAAGAAGTTATACTTCTGGTTATTAATGACGTTCCGGGGGTACCTCTGCTCCCTCTTCTCTGGGTGGCCCAGCCACACCCTCCGCGGCTGGAAGTCCCCCATGCCGCAGCACCTCGACCACGGGCAGCACCTGAGGAACACCAGTGTAGTTCATCATTAGGGCTGGTTTCCTGGATGCAGGTTAAGCTTACTCCTAGACCTGTACATCACAAAGAGTCTCAGGGTAGTGCAGATGTAGGATCAGTCTTGCCTTTTTAATTATAATGAGTATATGGACAGATCAACACTCCTACTCTGAGATGCTTTTGAACACTGGCCCTAGACTAAAAAAAGAATGCTCAAAGAAGAAATTCCAATACAATGCTTTTTAGTCCATGACTAGGAATAATCTGTGTCCGGGAAACTGGCCATTTTAGAGTTTTCCTCTCACTGAAATGCCACCACAATAATATGTAAATACTACAGTTGAAGTCAGAAGTTTACATGCACCTTAGCCAAATACATTTAAACTCAGTTTTTCACAACTTCTGACATCTAATCCTTGCAAAAAGTCCCTGTCTAAGGTCAGTCAGGATCACCACTTTATTTTAAGAATGTGAAATGTCAGAATAAGAGAGAACGATTTATTTCAGCTTTAATTTCTTTCATCACATTCCCAGTTAGTCAGCAGTTTACATACATTAAATTAGTATTTGGTAGCATTGCCTTTAAATTGTTTAACTTGGGTCAAACGTTTCGGGTAACCTTCCATAAGCTTCCCACAATAAGTTGGGTGAATTTTGGCCCATTCCTCCTAACAGAGCTGGTGTAATTGAGTCAGGTTTGTATGCCTCCTTGCTTGCACACGCTTTTTCAGTTCTGCTGACAAATTTTCGTTAGATGAGGTCAGGGCTTTGTGATGGCCACTCTAATACCTTGACTTTGTTGTCTTAAGCCATTTGCCACAACTTGGAAGTATGCTTGGGGTCATTGTCCATTTGGAAGACCCATTTGCAACCAAGCTTTAACTTCCTGACTGATGTCTTAAGATGTTGCTTTAATATATCCACATAATTTTCCTCCCTCATGATGCCATCTATTTTGTGAAGTGCACCAGTCCCTCCTGCAGCAAAGCACCACCAGAACATGATACTCCCACCCTGTGCTTCACAGTTGGGATGGTGTTCTTTGGGTTGCAAGCCTCCCCCTTTTTCCTCCAAACATAACGATGGTCATTATGGCCAAACAGTTCTATTTTTGTTTCACCAGACCAGAGGACATTTCTCCAAAATGTACAATCGTTGTCCCCATGTGCAGTTGCAAACCGTAGTCTGGCTTTTTATTGGCGGTTTTGGAGCAGTGGCTTCTTCCTTGCTGAGCGGCCTTTCAGGTTATGTCGATATAGGACTCGTTTTACTGTGGATATAGATACTTTTGTACCTGTTTCCTCCAGCATCTTCACAAGGTCCTTTGCTGTTGTTCTGGGATTGATTTGCACTTTTCGCACCAAAGTACGTTCATCTCTAGGAGACAGAACTCGTCTCCTTCCTGAGCGGTATGACAGCTGCGTGGTCCCATAGTGTTTATACTTGCGTACTATTGTTTGTACAGATGAGCGTGGTACCTTCAGGCATTTGGAAATTGCTCCCAAAGATGAACCATACTTGGAGGTCTACAATTTTTTTCTGAGGTCTTGGCTGATTTCTTTTGCTTTTCCCATGATGTCAAGCAAAGAAGCACTGAGTTTGAAGGTAGGCCTTGAAATACATCCACAGCTACACCTCCAATTGACTCAAATGTCAATTAGCCTATCAGAGGCTTCTAAAGCCATCACATAATTTTCTGGAATTTTCCAAGCTGTTTAAAGGCACAGTCAACTTAGTGTACGTAAACTTCTGACCCACTGGAATTGTGATTCAGTGAATGATAAGTGAAATAATCTGTCTGTAAACAATTGTTAGAAAAATTACTTGTGTCATGCACAAAGTAGATGTCCTAACTGATTTGCTAAAACTATAGTTTGGTAACAAGAAATTTGTGGAGTGGTTGAAAAATGGGTTTTAATGACTCCAACCTAACTGTATGTAAACTTCCAACTTCAACTGTATGTTTCCTACGGTGGTGTGGATGGCTTCAGTCAAGCAATAGGGCCATAGAGGTGGGTCCTGAGTCAGTAAATATTGGCATCATGTGTTAGGCATTAAGGCCCTAGTTTCATACACCCTTCTCAAACAAAATATTCCACTTCATCTAAGCAAGCAGCCAGCAGGTAACCTAACCTTATGGCTTACCATGTGTCATAATGGTCAGATCAAATATTGTATATATATTCTAAATACTAATTACTTGGATAATGAATCACTAACTGTGGATGAAGTGAGAAATTGAACCCCTTCTAATTCCCAAAATAGGAAGCTGTGTTCAAACTGGGGCTGACTGCTTGCTACAAATTGGATGAATGCAGCACCTAATTTTTAAAGATATCCAGTATAATGAAGTTACCCATTCAGATGTGCGAGACAACAACTTCAGAAAAGTCCCCTCTGTATTGGAGTTAGGCGAAAGCATGCATGCCAAATTGATTCATATTGAAATAAAAATAGACATACTGCTCACTTTCACAAAAGATGGAACATGTGAACCAATGAGGTTTACATTAAGAAGTCAAGCTACAGTAGGCCTACTTTATTTCACAAAGGAACTATTACATTTCAAGAACACATATGGAGGCTCCTCCAAGGAAAGGGAGGACCATCCCCCTTAGTGAATTTCATCAAATAAAAATAGTGAAACATTAAAAAGTTCCTTTTTAGATAAAACCATACTAAATATATTCACGTCACCAAATAATTGATTAAAACACACTGTTTTGCAATGAAGGTCTACAGCAGCCTCAACAGCACTCTGTAGGGTAGCACCATGGTGTAGCCAGAGGACAACTAATTTCCATCCTAGATCTGGGTACATTGAATTTAATACAAAATCTAGGAGGCTTTGTGGTTCTCAAACCCTACCAGACTTACACAGTACTTATGACAACTTCCGGAGGACGCCCTCCAACCTATCAGAGCTCTTGCAGCATGAACTGACATGTTGTTCACCCAATCAAATGATCAGAGAATGAATCTAGTACTGAAAGCATAAGCTACAGGTAGCTAGCACTGCAGTGCATAAAATGCAGTGAGTAATTTAAATCAGAGAGAGACAATAGTTGACTTTTTTTTTTTACAAATGATTTCTTCAGAAATGAAGGAGAAGCAAGAGAGAAAGACAGCTGGCTATATTTAGTTGCATTTTTATTAACTTCACGAATGCAACCAGCTAGTTTAGCCTACTCAAACAAAGAGGGATGCTATGTTAGCTAGCTGGCTAACTAACACAGGAACTCTTCCAAGTCAAGGTAAGCTTTTAGTTTCATTCATTTATTGCCACGGGGGCCGCCCGTGTAAATCAAATCAAATTTGATTTGTCACATGCGCCGAATACAATAGGTGTAGTAGACCTTACAGTGAAATGCTTACTTACAAGCCCTTAACCAACAATGCCGTTTTAAGAAAATTCCTAAAAAAGCCGCAGTAAAATAACAATAGCGAGGCTATATACAGGGGGTACCAGTACAGAGTCAATGTGCAGGGGGACCGGTTATTTGAGGTAATATGTACATGTAGATAGAGTTATTAAAATTAATATGCATAGATAATAACAGAGAGTAGCAGCAGCGTGGGGGGGGGGGGGGGGGGGGTGTCAATGCAAATAGTCTGGGTAGCCACTTGATTGGATGTTCAGGACTCTTACAGCTTCGGGGTAGAAGCTGTTTAATAGCCTCTTGGACCTAGACTTAGCGCTCCAGTACCGCTTGCCGTACGGTAGCAGAGAGAACAGTCTATGACTAGGGTGGCTGGAGTCTTTGACAATTTTTAGGGCCTTCCTTTGACACCGCCTGGTATAGAGGTCCTGGATGTCAGGAAGCTTGGCCCCGGTGATGTACTGGGCTGTACGCGCTACTCTCTGTAGTGCCTTGCGGTCGGAGGCCGAGCAGTTGCCATACCAGGCAGTGATGCAACCCGTCAGGATGCTCTCGATGGTGCAGCTGTAGAACCTTTTGAGGATCTGAGGACCCATGACAAATATTTTCAGTCTCCTGAGGGGGGAATAGGTTTTGTCGTGTCTTTTTCACGACTGTCTTGGTGTGCTTGGACCATGTTAGTTTGTTGGTCGCCAAGGAACTTGAAGCTCTCAACCTGCTCCACTACAGCCCTGTCGACGAGAATGGAGGCATTCTCGGTCCTCATTTTCCTGTAGTCCACAATCATCTCTTTGTCTTGATCACATTGAGGGAGAGGTTGTTGTCCTTGCACCACACGGTCAGGTCATTGACCTCCTCCCTATAGGCTGTCTCGTCATTGTCGGTGATCAGGCCTACCTCTGTTGTGTCATCGGCAAACTTAATGATGGTGTTGGAGTCGTGCCTGGCCGTGCAGTCATAAGTGAATAGGGAATACAGGAGGGGACTGAGCACGCACCCCTGAGGGACCCCCGTGCTGAGGATCAGCGTGGCGGATGTGTTGTTACCTACCCTTATCAACTGCTTGCTGCTGACTGTAGTGCATGATTGTAGTGGGTTTACTAATGTGTTTGTTCTAATAAGGCTGTAATGTAACAGAACCTGAAAAAGTCAAGGTGAAATGAAGGCTATTCTATGCGAGAAATTGCCAAGAAACTGAAGATCGCTACTCCTTTCTACTCCCTTCACAGGAGTAGTACACAGCGTTGTATGAGATCTTCAGTTTCTTAGCAATTTCTCGCATGGAATAGCCTTCATTTCTCAGAACAAGAATAGACTGACGAGTTTCAGAAGAAAAATCTTTGTTTCTGGCCATTTTGAGCCTGTAATTGAACCCACAAATGGGCCTCTGTATGCCTATGTAGATATACAATTAAAAATCAGCCGTTTCCAGCTACAATAGTAATTTACAACATTAACAATGTCTCCACTGTATTTCTGATCAGTTTGATGTTATTTTAATGGACAAAAAAAGTGTATTTTCTTTCAAAAACAAGGACATTTCTAAGTGACCCCAAACCTTTGAACAGTAGTATATATATCTCTCTCACACACACACACACACACACACACACACGTAACGGATGTGAAATGGCTAGCTAGTTAGCGGGTACGCGCTAATAGCATTTCAATCGGTTTCGTCACTTGCTCTGAGACCTGAAGTAGGGTTTCCCCTTGCTCTGCAAGGGCCGTGGCCTTTGTGGAGCGATGGGTAACGATGCTTCGTGGGCGACCGTTGTTGATGTGTGCAGAAGGTCCCTGGTTCGCGCCCGTGTTGGGGCGAGGGGACGGCTTAAAGTTATACTGTTACACACACACACACACACACACAACAGTAAGAACACCTGCTCTTTCCATGACAGACTGACCAGGTGAATCCAGGTGAAAGCTTTGATCCCTTAGTGATGTCACTTGTTAAATCCACTTCAATCAGTGTCGATGAAGGGGAAATAGGGTAAAGAATGATTTTTAAGCCTTGAGACAATTGAGACATGGATTGTGTATGTGTGCCATTCAGAGAGTGAATGGGCAAGACAAAATATTTAAGTGCCTTTCAATGGGGTATAGGTGCCAGGCTCACCGGTTTGTGTCAAGAACTGCAACGTTGCTGGGTTTTCTACACTCAACAGTTTCCCATATGTATCAAGAATGGTCCACCACCCAAAGGACATCCAGACAACTTGACACAACTGTGGGAAGCATTGGAGGCAACATGGGCCAGCATTCCTGTGGAACACTTTTGACACCTGGAGTCCATGCCTCAACAAATTTAGGCTGTTCTGAGGGCAAAAGGGGGTGGGTGCACTCAATATTAGCAAGGTGTTCTTAATGTTTTGTATACTCTGTGTACACTGAACAAAAATTTAACCCAACAATTTCAATGATTTTACTGAGTTACAGTTCATAAGGAAATCAGTCAATTGAAATAAATACATTAAGGGGGGTGGGGAGTTACTCAGTATTAGGAGGTGTTCCTAATGTTTGGTATACTTAGTGTATATTGTTGCTTATCTTAACAGAGCCAACTCATTTGCAATTAATTTAAATCTTAACATTGAAATGCTCTGACAAGCACCATCTCTGAGATTGACTCTTCAAATCATATTGTTTTGGTCACACACACATTTAGCAGATGTTATTGTGGATGTAGCAAAATGCTTCCTGCCTGAGGGGATGATTGGGTACATGAGAGGTGAATAGGTGATGCCCAGACAGGTGTGTAGCCTAGACTTGGGTGGCCTGCATTATGTTTTACTTTAACATTTGTGCAAATTTATGAGGGCAATATTATCATTGCATATCATATCAGGAAATAGGAAATAATAATTATTATATATAAAATGCACTGTGTAATAATAAGTCACATCATCCATATTATGTGTCTATCAATAGATAGTCATGGTGGTTTGCTGTCCCCTAAACCAGGGTTTCCCAAACTTGGTCCTGGGGCCCCCCATGGGTGCATGTTTTGTTTTTTGCCTTAGCATTACACAGCTGATTCGAATAACAAACTCATCATCAAGTTTAGATTATTTGAATCAGCTGTAGTGCTTGGGCAAAAAAACTAAACGTGCAAGGGGCGTGCCCCAGGGCCGAGTTTGGGAAACCCTTCCCTAAACAAGTGCTGATTCTTATAGTAAGGCCTGCCCTGTTTGGGCTGGTTCAACGCAATGACACAAAGAATGTCAGTCAACCATGCCACACTACCCCACCTTATCTTGAAGCATAATGCAGAGGGTGTTGTTTTTTTTGTTGGTCTATAAACCAATCTAGTCCCATGGATACTTAAACAATAGGCGATTAATATTGTACTAGCATCGACAGGACGGACAGTACCCGGAACAAGGATGGCTAACACATTTTCCTAAACAAGCCCGTCAATTGTTCAGTTTTAAAATAGGTTCGTTTTATCTTGAACGTGTAGAACATACGGTTACAATTGAGATATTCGTCTGCAGGTTTTGAAAACAATTCGTGTTATCAGCCATCGAGCTAAATTACAGTCTAACGTCGTCGTTCTTAACATTTACAGTGTATACAACTTATTTTTTGTTCTTACCCATTCCTGTTTTTATTGTCGTGTCTTTTTTTGTCTCTCACTGGTTGCAAAGCAATATTGTCCGTCATTCCTGCAGCCCCAGTTGACGGTGACGCCAGACGAAGTCCACCTCGCTGTCTCTGCGTTCTGGGCGGAGGCTTTTTTGTGTGTCAGTGGCTGTTTTGGGCTTGCTTCAGCTAGTGGCTTGGCTCTTCATTATAGCTGATTCCATTTCGCTTTATCAAATATGTTAGAATTGGTGTGAAGAAATAGTATTAAAAAATATGAACCTATAGGTTATGGCCTATAACATACAAATCTTCAATGGTTTAACATTTTTCGTTTTTTTCCCATTCCAACAGGACTAGGGGCTTGTCCAGAATAATGCACTGATCAGATAGCTTTAACCCAGTAGCCTATGTATGCTCCATCTTGCTCTCCATTTCAAGAGACACAAATTCGATTAGGATACTTTAAGATTAGGTCTATACCTGCAACACCTGATGGGCCCCGTTTTGATGGATAATTGTCTTAGTGGTTGGATAAACTGTTCTTACGCGAATTTCATTTTACTAACCACCCGAAGACCGCTCGAGGCCTTGATCGGTCACAAAAACAGATCGTTAGATTTCATTGTTTTGGGGGGGGGGGGGGGGGGGGGGGCATTTTTGAATAGACTGCTAGATGGATGGAGATGCAAATTATTTAGTTGGATGCAAATTGACTTGGGCGCAAACATTCATTACTGGTACAAGTGAGATCAGCAACCAAACCAACAACTCCAAGTGTGTGATCAGAAGGAGACGAGATGGAAATCAGGTGTGCACGATGCAAATCAAAGAAAAGTAGCAAGAACAGACCCACGTAATCCACAAAGTGCATGCCCTGACAGAACAGATACAATTTTGTTGGCAGGACTGTAACGAACTCTTCATA
Source organism: Salvelinus fontinalis (assembly GCF_029448725.1). Classification (NCBI taxonomy): domain Eukaryota; kingdom Metazoa; phylum Chordata; class Actinopteri; order Salmoniformes; family Salmonidae; genus Salvelinus; species Salvelinus fontinalis. The sequence goes on from NC_074695.1 coordinate 19,701,113, forward strand.
GACAGAACGAGAGATTAACTTAATACAATGAAATCAAAACTGCAACATCACATGGTTCAGAATAATTCATGGCATGGGGACAATAAACAGAACGCAAACCAAAGTTGGAAAAGTCACCCTGATTTTTATTTTCACAAGACCAGAAAGTAACATTTAGGTGACAAGGAAACAAGACATTTACATTGTAAACAAGCCTAAACAGGCTCAACATTTCTTACATTGCAGAGACAACATCAAAGCAGTTCTGACATTAGATTTTATAAACAAGGCACAACTTGGTAAATGCATTTTAAATGGGGAATGTACAACAGTATTCTAGAGTTAATCTGCGCATTCAGAGTTGTGCAAAGAGTCCAGTGATACATTCATTACTTACAACTCTGTAGAGAGGAATTAAAGCATATCATTGCTTACTCAGAATGTATCAGAGTGAATATACCTTTGAAGGTAGGTGGAGGAAAAACAAATATGTAAATGAGGTAGAGAGTCACCCTCAAAAGCTCTGGCATGACACGCGATATAAATTAACAAAAAGTTTAAGATTCAACAGTTGATAAAAGAATGTTTAGTAGATTTGCACGTTCAATCAATGGAGAGAAGTATTGAAATATGTCACTTAACAATTGAGTGAAATATTGAGTCAAATTCTGAAGTCAACATTTCCAAGTCCTCAAACAAAGTAAGAAAAGATGACAAATCAGCGATGTGCCTTCTCTAATATTACCACCAAGGTAAACAAAGTCAAGCTGGATGGTTTTGAAATGTAGCCACCAAAATTATAAGCTTACCAAAATGTGAAGAAATTTAAAGTGCAGGTATGATTGAGAGAATTCTGCTTTATATGGTTGTCCCCCAAATTGCATCATATTACACATATGGTGCACTACCTTCAGCCAGTGCAAAAGTAGTGCACTAGGGAATACCGTGTCATTTAAAACACACCCATATCCTTCAGAAAACAACCCAGCAAAAGACGCAGATGCTCTGCTGGTCGACAAAGGTTAATGGAAGCAAAAATAACAAAACAATAATGGACAGATCTTTGTAAATGTGAGTGGGGGAAAAAAGCACTTCCAGAAACAGCGCAGTATGCTACATGAACAAACAGTATCAGTCAAAACAGACAAAAAGAACCATTACAATCTTGTGGTGCAAAAAAAAAAAAAAAAAAAGACAATAGAGCAACAATTCCAATTCTAGCTAGGCACTTGGTATGAGGTTTTCAGTTTTAGAGAGAAAGGCAAAGAAATGACTGTCTCAACATGTGTAACGTATCTGGAAAAATGATTAACCTCCAAAATGGACAACTGAGCAAATCAGTAGGCCTATCTGGATCAAACAAAAGTACATGACACCTGACAGAACGCTCTCAGTAGACCACCTCAGAGCATCTCCAAACAATTCCCTCAAACATCGGGAGAAATTGTTGGCCATTACATAAACTTCCTAAAATGTATTGCACACAATAGGAGGAGTGCCAAATAGTTATGTACTGCGCAGAGGAATCAGAATAACTACTTGTTTCTGCACTAAAACAATGGTGTACACAGTCATAAACTGAAGATTTTCTAACACTAGACAAAATCATTCAAAGTACAGGTTCTTCCATCAGGGAGGGAGACATTCTGAATCAAAGCAGTTTCAGGTAAGCCAGACATTCAAATTCTGGAAACAAGACTAAAAAGGTCCCTCACAGAAAATACCCGCATATATTGAGAAAAAAAATTAAACAAAAACAGTAAATACAACTACAGTAGTTATATCTAGTTCAACTAAATATAACACTTTTAAGGGATGAACTGAGTGTTCCAAATAGGCTTTGCAAAAAACAGAAATGTTCAGCAAGGGTTAAGGACTATCTCATAAAAGTGTTGGAATAGTACATGTTTATTGTACCTGGACCTAGTGGCAAATTTTAGCCAACATTGCTACTATGAACATTCAAATCTGCACACAATCAATGGGGAAAAAATTAACAGATAAAACTGCCTTCTTCCATTTCAAAACTAGTTCACTGCAATTTTCCCTTCCTCCATGAAATGTGGGAACTGAGATTTGGCCACGCTCTCTGAGCCATTCTTCTCAATCTCTGCCATGGTGGCAGGCAGGCCAGAGTGGGACCCATCCATTTCCATCAGGCCTCCAGTCGAGCGGAACAGAGGACCACCGGCCAGGCTACCAGGCATACCACCATTTTGGATCACAGAGATCTCGTTAGTCTTCATGGACAAGCCGTTGGTGAAAGCAGCAGCATACTGGTTCCACAGAGACTGGTCGAAGTTCATTGGCTGAGGATCCAGTTCCTTGGGAGATGGCATAACGTTGCCAGACTCTGAGCTCATGGCCATCAGGGCCATGGGGTTGTCCAGAGAGAGGCGCTGGCCACGCCGCACAGAGCTGTTCCACATGTGAGTTGTAACATGCACCTAAAACAAATATACATATTATAATACAAATCAAGAAAAAGTGCAAATGTTCATAAAAGCGTGATCCAGAATGGATTACTACAGAAAATTACTTAAAAATACCTCCTTTTTGTTGCATATACATTACAAAAGTATCATACCAGACCACAGAGTCTATGAAAGATGAAGGCTTTTATAGCATTTCTCTTCTATGAAAGAACCTTACCTTTAGGTTGCCTCTAGTGGTGAAGGCCCTGCCACAGACGGTGCAGCCGAAGGGCTTCTCTCCAGTGTGGGTCCTCTCATGGATCTGCAGGGCACTGGCAGAGGAGAAGTTTTTGCCACAGGAGTTACACAGGTGCTGCTTGCTGGATCTACGGGGAGCACTTGAGCTGTCCCGTGGCTGCCCTCCTGCTCCCTGGGGCATCTGGGAGCCAAATAGAGAGCTCATGCCCATGGAGCTCTCTGGGGGAATCTGCATCTCCAGTTGGACCAGACTGGAGGGCACCCTCATGAAAGGAGGCAAATGGCTGGGAGCTGTTGAGAAGGAGAAGGTTCCAGTTAATAAACAATACTCCCAGATTACTCCCAGTCAACCTACACTTAAAACTCTAAAGAGAATGCCATTGATTTATAATACAGCACATTCGAAACAAAGTTGTTTAAACACTTACCATACTCTCCATTAGTGAAGTACAGGCCAGGCTCTTCTTTTATGGTTTTTGGAGTGAAGCTGGGTGCCGTCAGGTCCAGAGCGCCATTGGACTCACTGGCATCCTGAGAGCCGCCGTCAGAGTCTGGTCTAGGCCTGTTCCGGGTGTAATCCTCAGGGAAGGCTAACTCGGGGGACTTTGACTTGCTGCTGCCCACATGGCTGTTGACTGGGGATGAGGAGTGGAAGGAGACAGAGTCTGAGACGGTGGGGCTGCGGCCGCTCTGGTACTCTTGCTCCCGGAGGCCCTCGGAGGCTGAGGTGGACTCTTTGGGGGGCACTCCATCGCTCTCTGAAGCGGTGCTGCTTTGGCGCTGCAGGTTGAGAGATGAGGTGAGGTTCTTCATGTGGTTCTCCAGTGCCGCTATGCTGGAGAACACAGAGGATGGAGGGGCCTGATGGGGTTGGTGCAGTTCCTCAGACACAGATGGTGGGAGAGAATCTGAAGTTTTGCTTGGCTTCTCCTGAGAGTCAAGCTCTGTGTATTGGTCTTCCATGCTCTCAAAGCCGTTGAAGTCCAAGGACTTCTCGTCGGGCAGAGGGGAGTTCATTTCTTCAGAGGCCTCTAACTGAGTCTCTGGCACGGGGGTGTTGGGAATCTGGCCTCCCATGTGCATGCGGATGTGCTGCTGGAGAACCACAGCATTGGTGAACTTCTTCTGGCAGATGGGGCAGGAGTGTTGCATCTTGAGGGGCGTGTTGGCCCGATGGACACTGTAATGAGCTTTGAGGTTGCCCTTGGTGGAGAAGGCACGGCCGCAGATCTTACACTTGTAGGGCCGCTCACCCGTGTGTGTACGGTAATGCATCTTCAGGGAGCTTTGGCAGCTGAGCACTCGGTGGCAGATATAGCACTCGTTTGGGTCATTGGTCCTCTTCTCCAGCCCATCCACCATCTGCTGTAATTTGGCTGTTTCAGAGCCTTCGTGGTCGCTGGGAGGGTCTTTGCCGTTCATGTGATGCAGCGCTCCCATTAGCTCATTAGATACCTGGTGGTGCTGATCAGAGCCCATTTCGTGATTGAACGCGTTTGAGGAAATTGATGCTCCGTCACTTCCAGATGATGCCGGTCTTTGGGAGAACGGGTCGCTCCTGAAACCTTCAAACGAAGGCTTGAATCCCTGAGGTGCTGATGGGTGGAAACCCGGAGATGGGATGCCAAGCATTGGCTTCATGTCCACCATGTTGGATTCTTCAATCGGCATTGACATGCCATACGGGATGCCGCTGCTGGTGGGAATGTTGTCAAGGTGTTCTGGCACAGGGTGTGGGTTCATCCTGATGTGAGGGTACTTCTCCTTGTGTCTCTGGAAATGCACTTTAAGGTTTCCTTTGGTTGTGAAGCGGTTTCCGCAGATGTTACATTTAAATGGTCTTTCTCCAGTGTGCGAGCGCAAATGGATCTGGAGCCCGCTGTCGTTACCAAAGGTTTTTCCACAGTACTTACACTTATGCTTGTACATGCTGTCGCCACCAGACCCGTTTTTAGACTCAGGCATGTTTGGGATCTTGCTCTTTACTTTCTTAGAGGGATCCATCCCTGACGAGAGGCCAGTGAAGGGACTTTGAAAGTCCTTGTAGCCTGGTGATTGAGGCAGTAACACTGGTAGGTGGTTGGCCAGGTCTGGGAACCCCTTCAACATATCGGCTTTGGAGGGCATTGGCCCCAGTCCTCCAGCCAGTGAGGTGGGGTTGCTGTTGGACTGGGGTAGTTTGCCCTGTTTGAGGGACTCTATCGAGAGACTCTGGCGGCTAGTCCTCTTACTGATCAGGGCTGCTGCAGCAGAGAGCTGCTGGGAGAGGTGAGCTCCTAGGGCTTTAAGAGGGTCAACTGATGCCCCTTTGGCCGATTGGAGGCTCTGTGGAGCCATCATGGCCACCTGGATACGGATCTGCTCAGTCAGATGGATCTGTTGGATCTGCTGCTGCTGGAGAGCCACCAGCTGTTCCAGGATCATGGGGATAGCTTGCAAGGCCTCCTGGGAGGTCTGTGCAGACCTTCGGTTGTTCAAACCAACGTTCGATGAATGCTGAGTGACGGCCACTTTGGTGCCAGGCATGGACTCCAAGATGACATTTGAATCTTGGAGTTTGGATGAGGTCTGGCTCTGATGGTTACTCATTTCAGGCCTGGGATTGTCAGACATCTCTACCTGGTCTTGTTTGGGTGGTTGTTCCGCACCGTTTATTTTAGGTTCTTCCTCGTCATCCATCCTTTCCATAGACTCTGCATTGGACTTCGATGGAGAATTACTTCTGGGCTGGCAGTCCCTGTGGTCATTCTGGAAGTCACCAGGGGAGTCTCCTTGTGACACCTCTTCTGGTACTTCTCTCCCCTCGCCATCTTTCATGATAACTGCCTTGTGACTTTTAGTGCAATTATTCTGATGTTCGAGAAATTCAGCCTCATTGAAGAATTCAGCACAGCATTTGGTGCAGACCTTTGCTGTGTCCATTCGAAACCTCTTCGCCTCATTTCCAACCTCTTCAGTTTGACCATCTTGTAGAACCCCTGTAATGAAAATAAGTAGGGAAATCTCAGGTTAAAACCATTAAATAACAACCAACTAAAGTCAAGGTATAAATTCATTAGTCTGTATATAATTTAAAGCCTGTATATCTGCATATAATTTAAATTCAATCAATTATTTATATACACTTTAATTTCAGTCACACACACAAATGCATTTTAAATATACTAAAGGTTGCATTCAAATACTGCAATAACTAATGGGCCTCATCTACAATAGAAATGCTGTGCTTTTGGTGGGCAAAGCTTGAATCAAAGTTTTACATTTATGAAAAGCATTTCATCAGATTTCCAGTCAATGCATTGCGAACATGAGGGTTTAGTGGAATTTGGGCTCAGTGCACAACTGGCCCAGCAGAGGGCAACATCTGGCTTGAGACAAAAACAGGGGCAACCTAATTTGGATGTAGAAACTGAAATGCATTCCTATAGCAATTATACTTTATTATAAGGATTGGCCAACATGTGAACCCATATCATATTGTGTGGGCCTGTAATAACCAGAACGAATTTGCCACAATAATGAAACTATCGGAAGTAAAGTATGAACTGCCCCAGAATCTGTTTTCAGCGTTAGAGAAGAGACACGTCATAGTTCCACTCATCGTCGACATCGCTAACGCACTGATACAGGGGCAGGTGAGGTGTGAACTTTTAAACAATATAGTCTACATAACCGACACTTAAATGTAATTCACAACTAATTCTATATAAATTACATATGCTTATGCCCAGTCAGGGCAATGTCTTCACACCAGTTGAATTGTCTTGAACTTTCACACCCAGAAAAGATCAGGGGATATCCCCCGCATATCAACATCTCATTTACATGCAGTGTAAATTCGAGCAACTTCTAGCAAAATGGAACACGTGAACCGGTATCAATCCTAAAGTGATAATTTTAAGTGTGTGTGCCCACCAGAGGCAATTTAACAACCAGTCGCATACTCAAATGCTAATGTACTCGACTGAGATGGAGGGGAGGGGCGAGGGGGTGTAGACCGCCTGTCTGCATTCTTCCAACGCAATTGTTGCTGGATTTGCTAATCGCTCAGTGGGGAGGGTGAAAGTTGCAAATGGCATTGTAGGTAGACTATTCAGAATCCGTTCATTGTCAAAGAAGTTGCCAATGTTGCAGTGCATAATAACGCAGTAGGCAGCGGGAGGAGAACGTTACCTTATCAATCACTATGCAAAATGGGTGGATTATGACAAGCAGCAATGAACCCTCAACAACCCGCAAAATGGGGGGGGAATAAGTTAAGTAAAATAAAAAACTTTGGATTTAAATCGAGATATGAAATTATTTCAAACAAAACAAAGATCAGAAAATATTGACTTCACAACGTGTGTCCCTCTAATCATATGACCACTTGGTGGCGCATAAATTCTATCAGATCACCTGGTCTTCTAGTTCATTATGGCACGACGTGAAACCACACAGGGGTTGCCAGTTACATTGTATCAACGTACTCTCATTTTATCAAACAGAACATATAGCTATTCTCTGATCAAAGAACACATGCACTCTCCCACTCAAAGCGGTCCACGTGTAAGTTGCATTAGTAGGCGATAATCATTCATATAAGGTGATGTTCATTACTATAGCAACGCAAACCGCACCCCCAGTCCTTGCCTACAAATCGACCACTACGGGTCCGTCCATCCCCCACATATGTAGGAAAGAAAACAGTTATGCCTTAAACTGGGGGATTTATTGCTTTCAGGTCAACTTACTCCCGAGTCACATTTCATACTGTCCGACACCTTTAAAAAAAAAATGCCACAACACACTACATAAAATATTCCATATACACCTACCTAATGATGTAAAGTTACCTACAGAGCAAGTATATTAGTAGGCTATTCAGACACCACATGCAATAATATCTAAAACTAATGCCCTAAATAGATAGTTCAATTAGGCCTACATAAAAAACTTTTTTTTTTTAAAGATAACCAGATACGCATATCCTACTACAATAATCACGTTAGTGATATTCAGCCAGATATTCCTGTTTCGTATTTCATAGGTAACATTTTGGAAAATCAAGTTAAAGAAAAGTTAAAAGGCAATGTCGTTTAGAGTGGACTTCTGGTTCACTGACAAAAACGAAATCGATTCATCAAATTGGTCAAACGTTTGCAATTAAGAAACTCATATGTAGTCTATTTTTGCAACAAACAAACAAAACAAAAAGAGTTGAGAACTTAAACTCATAGGTTTATTCATGAAAAAGCGTGGTCGGTTCCAAGGGTCATGATCCAGCCAGGTCAACGTGCGAGGAGAAACAATGTATCACTTTCCAATTAGAATGTTGATATCTTGCAACATTGTATAAATATAACCCCGCGCGACTCTTTCTTAAAGTACTTTATCAGTACAAAAACTCACCCTTTTCTGACGAACCGGGCTCATCGGAATTAATTTGCTGTGGTTTAGCTTGCTTGCGCCTCGACATGGTGCAAACATCGGGAACAAACAGTAACACAATTTTCTTCCCGTCTTTACAAATTCTTCGGGTTGTAAAATTAGCTCCTCAAGTAGAAATGCGCATGTCAACGTAATTATTAGTATCAATAATGCATTGCGATGTATCGCGGTCCTCTGACAGCTGATTGGCTCCAGTCCAAGTGCTTACACATTATTCAAATAGGGCCCATTGATGAGAAAAGCAGTGCCATAAGGGGGCGTGAGATGCGATACTAGTAGATAGAAGGTGATGGAGGGAGGGAGGGAGGTACAGGAGATACAGATCTAAACAGATCTAAACCTACCTTATCTGCCATACTTTATCTATGGAACTATTGTCACTTGGGTAATCATAATAATATCATTCAACTCCAAAAGTTTGTTTAGAGTACTCATTATAAGAGTATATTTCATAATGTAGAATTTTTTTAAATGTATTATTCCCATGCAGACATGTTGGTTCATATTAATCTGTCCTTTTCTTCCAGCATGCAGTCAAATATATTATTTCGGATCCATTAACCCTGCAAGCTATCCTTTGCGATGTGATCTAGTTGAGCTAAATATAAAATTCTTGTGAAAATGTCCCCAAAAAATGTGTTAAGATCATTCGTTAAAGTATTATCATTTCTTTTCATTGATTTACCAATTACTCCAATGGGCTCCCGAGTGGCGCAGCGGTCTAAATGAAAATCAAATCAATCTTTATTTGTCACATGCGCCGAATACAACAAGTGTAGACCTTACCGTGAAATGCTTACTTACAAGCCCTTAATCAACAGTGCAGTTCAAGAAGGCACTGCATCTCAGTGCTAGAGGCGTCACTACAGACCCTGGTTCGATTCCAGGCTGTATCACAAACGGCCGTGATTGGGAGTCCCATAGGGCAGCGCAGAATTGGCACAGCGTCGTCCGGGTTAGGGTTTGGCTGAGGTAGGCTGTCAATGTAAATAAGAATTTGTTCTTAACTGACTTGCCTAGTTGAATAAAGGTTAAATAAAATAAAAAATACCAATAACTTTAGGGAAAGTATTTCTGGTTACTGAAAATATAGTTCTTATCATTATTCAAGTCATTAAAATTGGTTTAAATCACATGCAAGAGAAGTACAGACAGACAACAGACTCTTCCTCAAGAGAGATACCTTTGGCCCAGAGTCCAATCACTCTGACTTGCCATTAGAATAGTCAGGGTCAAGACCCCTACTATCCAGAGACTGTAATATCATTGTAGGTGTGGTGAACCATACTGCTATGATGACTAAAATGCTATAATGTACAGAATTTTTGGGAGAAGTCTTTGAGCAGCATATACTTTGTTTGTGTGCCATATGTCAGTTCAGTGCCACAATTCAGATAGCATATAGATAGATGTACAATCCAATGAGAGGATATCCAGATCAGGCAGCTGAGGGGAGGACGGCTCATAATAATGTCTGGAACAGCGCTAACGTAGAACATAGAAACCATGTTTGATACCATTCCACTAATTCCGCTCCAGCCATTACCACGAGCCAGTCCTCCTTAATGAAGGTGCCACCAACCTCCTGTGATCCAGATGGTAAAAAAATACATGTGATCTACAATCCTTTTTCAAAAACTCAAACACATTGTCAGAGCTGCAATCCTTGAAGCTCCTTCCAACAACAAATAACCATTGACTGGAAATTTCTATGGTCTCCCTCAAATTCAAGATTCACTCTGATTTACACATTATTTACTGTAATTCAACTTTATTATCCTTCAAGGAAAAATGCATAGCTTTGGATGTAAAATTAACATATTTATCTTTGTCATTAGACCATGTGAGTTCTGGTAAATTGTCAAGGTGGTAAAGAATGTATTGCCCATTGAACTCATAAAAGGATAGGCCAACCTATTTTACCTACTCAAACCCCCTTTCCACTGTCAGCCATCTTCACAAAAAGGGAACTGCTCTAAAATAAAATGGGATGGGGGTATTCAAAGCAAAAATGCTTAAATAAGTAAGGACATGAGTAAGTAACTCTGTCCCAGATTCCAGACCACCCCATTACCCTCCATATCGTTGTGTATGGTGGGAGGTGTTCAAGGTTTCCATGCACTATGGACATGGAATTGATTCCATTCAGTAGAAAGATGACAACAAATCAAACAGCTAAAAGGCACATACAAACTTTAGCCACGGCAGAGAGAAATAGGTTAATTTTACACCCAAAGCAATGCATTTTTCCTTGAAGGATAGTAAAGTTGATTTACAGTAAATAACATGTTAATTGAGTGAAATTTGAATTTGAGGGAGACCATAGAAATTCACTAAGTCTATGGTTATTTGCTTTTTCTGTAACAACTGTCTGATGAACGGGATAATAAAAAATGTCTTTGTCGATGACTGAGAGACAAAGATAAGTCCATACAGGTATATCCAGAAAAACAAAAGTATTTTACTTAGGGACTGACTGAAGGTGAAAAAAAAGGGAGTGTTGTCTAGACGCTTTATAGCCCCAATAAGAAAACTATGCTTGAATACACTCTGTTTCTGTTGCGTTCAAATGAAACAATTCAAACTGTTGGCTTTTGTGCCATAAATCTGAAATGGTGGGAACCAAAGGGACGCTAACAAAAAATACCACATTTCATTATGAATTTAACAATAAACATGCATCACTAAGGCATTGCATTGCTCTCAACTGGAAGCACTGGAAGCATCAACACCATAAGAAAAGTAAAACTTTGTTTAGCTCAATATTTGATGTACTTATTTGACTAGGATATACAAAATAATGAGAGTGAAAATAAATACATCTACTGAAATGACTTTAATGATTATTCTTTGACCACATGACAGTTTTGTTACTGTAAACGGTTTCATCAAGAGGTGAACCAAGTAAAGAATGTTTCCTCTTATGATTCCTTATGTTAGGAAACAATGCATTACTTGTAATTCATCTTCATTTTGTATTGTAATAAAGCGTGTTTACTTGAGGTACAATAGGGTGTTATTGACGTATGCCCATACATTTGTTGATGTATCTGTGGTATTTAAAAAATCCAACTTTATAATCAAAATGTTAAACTAGGAGCCTGCTTTATAAATTGCTTTAAATAAGTTGTCTCTTTGTGTCCATAGTTCCTGCACTCTAATCACATACTTTGATGACTGATTGAATGCAGAAAGTTGCCTGTCAAATGGCAGTTTATTATTGTGTAGAAAAATGAAGAAAAGTAGCATTCTCCTGAGGAGTGACCTTGTGTGAAATACTGAGATATCCATAGTTACCAGGATCCTCTGACCATTTCACCAGTTATGCGTAGATTCCTGGAGCTGTGCCCGGAAACTACACAGGCGATCTTCAGATTTTCTTATTGCCGTTTTGAGTGTTTTCCCAGATCTTATTTTGATTATTTTCTCCTTTCTTGGTGTACCTTCTTTGGTTGCATCTGAAATCCTTCCTCCCCACAAGAAACATAAATAACATCATTAAAGGAAAACTCTGCCCAAAAACTATCTTTTGATATTTGTTTCATTAGTCCATTGTTGACATAGTCCCAAAGGACTAATGAAACAAATACCAAATTATTGTTTTTAGGTGGAGTTTTCCTTTAAGAACACACAAAGGAGAGAACAACAGTTTACATGCAAAAATTGATTTCCATGAAACGGACGGGCAATGTTGAAGAAAGACTGTTCTCCATGATTGAGTAACCATCTATACACATAGTGCAACACCTCATTATCTCAGCTCACTGGTCACCAAAGCAACACCCACCCGTAGCACGCGCTCCAGTAGGAATATTTCACTGGTCATCCCCAAAGCCAACACCTACTTTGGCCGCCTTTCCTTCCAGTTCTCTGCTGCCAATGACTGGAACGAATTGCAAAAATCGCTGAAGTTGGAGACTTATATCTCCTTTATTATAACTTCAAGCATCAGCTGTCAGAGCAGCTTACCGATCGCTGCAGCTGTACACAGCCCGTCTCTAAATAGTCCATCAAATCAACTACCTACCTCATCCCCATATATATATATTTATTTTTTGCTCTTTTGCACACCAGTATTTCTACTTGCACATCTGCACATCTATCCCTCCAGTGTTAATTGCTCAATTATAATTACTTCGCCACTATGGCCTATTTATTGCCTTGCCTCCTTACTTCATTTGCACCCACTGCATACAGATTTTCTATTATGTTATTGACTGTACGTTTGTTTATCCCATGTGTAACTCTGTGTTGTTCTTTTTGTCGCACTGCTTTGCTTTATCTTGGCCAGGTCGCAGTTGTAAATGAGAACTTGTTCTCAACTGGCCTACCTGGTTAAATAAAGGTGAAATAAATAAAAATATTTAAAAAAGTGCCATCCAGCAAATTCGAAGGCTGTCATCAACCGATCCATAGTGTTAGGTTATTTTCAATCGATCAGAAAACACCCTTTGTAACTTTTCCCTTTCCCTTAACACATGTAGGCCTATTTTGTTATTTTGTTGTCCAACTTCAGAATCGAGATTGAGGGCATTGAGGTGTAAAGGCATGGGGTTTTGGAAGGTTTCACAATTTGAAGCTCGTATGTTGTCTATTGTTTGAAAAAACAGTGCTATGTCATTGTTGTGATTCATGGAGGGATCTCTAAATGATTTCCAAATAGTTTCAAGTATGAATTTGTTGAATAGAACCACTGTATTTCTCAGTGGAATAGTATTGTTCTTCACGTCATTGAAGACCGTGTTTGGGAAACACTGGTCTAAGGAAGACTAGTTTCAAAGAGTTATACAACACATTCATAATACAAGGAACATTTTAGATCAATAGCATAGTTAACTACTTAATAAATGCAGACATGGTTCCAACACCTGGGTGAAACATGATGTGAACTGAGTCCCACACAGGAAGTGCAATTTACACAGGCCTTCAGATAGAGATGTGAGTCTTCAAAGATAACAAGATGACTGCTTATTTGTCTCACACCACTGAATGGGAGGTGGATGTGGGGGTTGGGCTCCAAGAGGAAAGTATGTGCCACAGCATTCCACAAACAACTCAGCAGTAACCTCTTGGGCTTTTGTCTTTTGAGTTGTCTGTCTGAGTATTGTAAGTGGGTGTGGACAGTGCAAAACTACAAACATTATGACACAATTTCCTCTCAGTGGTTGAGGTCATATCACGTGTGAAAGAAGGAAAAGAGCTTTGTGATTTGTTATCTTTTTATTTACAGTGTTGGTAGTAGTCATGTATCCACCTAGCTCACCCATGAGTGTGTGAATGTGTGTCGGTAGTGTGACTGTGTGATGGAGGGAACAGGAGGAGGGGGCTAGGTGGGGGAGAGTGATCAGCGCAGGATCCCACACATGGCTGTAATTTAATGGAGAATTGCCCACCAGGTTCCTGTCCAGAGAAAAACACACTAATAGTCAGGCTTTTGTTATTGCACAACTATGACAACTGCTTCCATCAACAAACAATAAAGTGTTGAGGGAACAAGGACTTACTGAATGTATGGAGGGTTCCCTGCTGTGCCTGCTTCTCACCTGCAGTGGATGATTGACCACAGATTATTTATGAGTCTATATTTACAAGCCAATAGTAAAACATGAATGGACTGGCTGCATGGGATGTGAGATCCATTTTCTGTCTTTCCATTTGGAAAATGAAAAAGCATACTCATTCATTAGACTTAAAAACAGTAAAGAGTACATATTAAGGGCTCTTGTAAATGCATTCACAATGTATCACCAATATAGTGATCACTGAAATAAAGCCATTTTCATTTGGTGTGTCGCTAGCTACCTTTGCATTGGTTGATGTGGTGTCGGATCCTGAGAGAAAAAAAGTGCTAGAGAAATTGAGACACAGCAAACACACAGAGCCAGGCAGTCACCATCAAGCTGTGAGTCAACAGGGGGCCAATCCTTCAAATCTGAGATGCAATCTGGGGCCAGAGAGCTATAAACGTTTACTGGGTGGGTGGGTGGTGCTGGTGCTGGGTAGGGAGAGGGGCCACAGGAGATCAGCCCGGTCCCTTCTTTAATTAGCCTATGGTGATCATGACTGGGGTTCAAAGAGTATTTAATGAATTTTTTTCTATGCTCGATTGAGCCTGCCTGGCACAATGGAACCAATGGAATAGTCCCAAATGTGCAACACCCCCCCACCACTAATAAGTAACTCAATCAAACAATCAAACAATGAATTTGAGCGAAAACAAAGGCCTGATGGTGACGATACTCCATCAGAAAAGCAGCATAGTAAACCCTCTCATATCAAATCAAACATTCATTGTCACGTGTCGTAAACAACAGGTGTAGACTAACAGTGAAACCCTTACTTACAATAAAATGAATACAATAAAAAAAATATATAATAATAGAAAAAAATAGTAACAGGAGGAATAAATAGACAATGAGCAATGATAGCTTGGTTATATACAGTACCAGTCAAAAGTTTGGACACACCTACTCATTAAGGGTTTTTCTTAATTTTTACTATTTTCTACATTGTAGAATAATAGTGAAGACATTAAAACTATGAAATAACACATACATAATCATTTAGTGACCAAAAAAGTGTTAAACGAATCAAAATATATTTTAGATTTTAGATTCTTCATAGTAGCTACCCTTTGACTTGATGACAGCTTTGTACACTCTTGGCATTCTGTCAATCAGCTTTACCAACAATCTTGAAGGAGTTCCCACATATGCTGAGCATTTGTCAGCTGCTTTTCCTTCACTCTGTGGTTCAACTCATCCCAAACCATCTCAATTGGGTTGAGGTCAGGTGATTGTGGAGGCCAGGTCATCTGATGCAGCACTCAATCACACTCCTTCTTTGTCAAATAGATCTTACACAGTCTGGAGTTATTTTTGTTTCATTGTCCTGTTGAAAAACAAATGATAGTCCCACTAAGTGCAAACCTGATGGGATGGCGTATTGCTGCAGAATGCTGAGGTAGCCATGCTGGTTAAGGGTTCCTTGAATTCTAAATAATTCACAGACAGTGTCACCAGCAAAGCATCATCACACCTCCTCCTCCATGCTTCACGGTGGGAATGCAGAGATCATCCGCTCACCTACTCTGGCTCTCACAAAGACATGGCGGTTTGGACTCATCAGACCAAAGGACAGATTTCCACCGATTTCCATCTAATGTCCATTGCTCGTGTTTCTTGGACAAAGCAAGTCTCTTCTTCTTATCGGTGTCCTTTAGTAGGGGTTTCTTTGCAGAAATTCGACCATGACGGCCTGATTCACAGTTAATGTTGAGATGTGTTTGTTACTTGAACTCTGTGAAGCATTTATTTGGGCTGCTATCTGAGGTGCAGTTAATTGCCGATTTCTGAGGCTGGTAACTCTAATGACATATCCTCTGGATTTCTTTTGGCGGTACTCATGAGAGCCATTTTGATCATAGCACTTGATGGTTTTTGCAACTGCACTTGAAGAAACTTTCAACGTTTTTGAAATTGTCCGAATTGACTGACCTTCATATCTTAAAGTAATGATAGACTGTTGTTTCTCTTTGCTTATTTGAGCTGTTCTTGCCATAATATGGAATTGGTATTTTACAAAATAGGGCTATCTTCTCTATACCACCCCTACCTTGTCACAACACAACTGATTGGTTCAAATGCATTAAGAAGGAAAGAAATTCCACAATTTAACTTTTAACAATGAGTAGGTGTGTCCAAACTTTTCACTGGTACTGTACATGTGGTACCGGTACAGAGTCGATGTGTAGGGGTACACGGAAATTAAGGTAGATATGTACATATAGGTAGGTGTCACGCTCTGGCCATAGACAGGCTTTTATTCTCTATTTTGGTTAGGCCAGGGTGTGACTAGGGTGAGCATTCTAGTTTCTTTATTTCTATATTTTCTGTTCTATGTTTAGTTGCCTGTCTGCACTATTCGTATAGCTTCACGTTTCGTTCGTTGTTCTTTATTGTTTTTGTTAAAGTGAGTTTCTCTTTATTAAACGTATGTGGAACTCTATGCACGCTGCGCCTTGGTCTCATCTTTACGACTTTCGTGACAGTAGGGGTAAAGTGACTAGGCAACAGGATAGATTATAGACAGAAGCAGCAGCATATGAGTTGGGTGTGGAAATATGTGTACGTGTTATATGTGTGTGTGTGTGTGTGTGTGTGTTTTCAAATACTGAGGAACTATCATTCACAATGGATGTAAAAAACAGACTTTGTTGAATTACTGTGTGAGGAGAAGAAAAAAATGACTGAGAAGCTCAGCTTATTGGTGGTGGACGTGGTGAGTTATGACAATCAGACATTGCCAAATTGTCACTTTCCTACTTTTGCACGCAGCAGACCAGGTAGGCCTACTTCTGTGTGTGCTCAGGCGCACTCGTTCCCTCAACGTTATCAGGAAAGAGAAACCATACACATGCATTGCTCACATGAAGCACTCCTAACAAAAGACAATGAAAAAATTGACAAAACTCGTAATGGTTATGAAATAAACCAAAACTTTTCTCACAAGTGTAGCATATTGTAAACTCCACAAACAACGTTTCCAGTTTGAGAATGAGAACGGTAAATGACTAATTAATACAGGCATTAAGAGAAATAAATGTAAATGACAGGAGATTAGTGGTACATTTACTAGGCCTACTGACGACATACAATGGGGAGTTGATCAAAAAAGAAGCAATCAAAGAGCAAACAATTCACACAATGAAACAATGAATACGCAAAAATTGGCGGAAGACAACTGAGCGCATTCTGGAAAGCTGTGTGCATCCATTCTGGAGACAGACTCCCCATATCTTTGCTGAACACCCCTCCTCTTTTTCTTATTGCAACATTTTAAAGTATACTCAAGACACATAATCTTCACACATATTTTAGATGCTTATCACTGACAGCTGCAACTCAATCAGCTGGACCTATTGCCACGAGCACTATCCAAATTGCTGGCTTCTCAAATAGGCATAGGCCTTCACACTTGTGATTTGAAAAAATCAACAGCTATTTTGAAATGTCTTGCTCCCTGGTGAACTATTTTGAATTATTTTATTTAGACAGGAGTAATTATATAATTTTGGGGCAACATCAATTTACTTTAAGGGAATCCAGCATCCTAACATTGTACTGTGACCCGCTAACTTTCCTTTCCAATTAGCAAGAGGCTGAAACCAGAGATCTGTATTTAATAACAAGATGCTCATGTCTCCGCCCTAAAAATGGGTGCATTTGTACCAAAGGCGGGAAGGCAGGCGACAAGCTTAGGTCTGCAAATAATACCCCATAAAAACGCATTGTCTTATTCTGGACAGATTTTGTCGAGAGTGAGCCCTCTCACTTCACTTCTACTTCTCTGCTGAAACTATGTCATTGGAGAAAGCATCTGAGCGAGCAAAACAGCGCCCGTCTACATGAAACCTGTGTATCTGATGCTGCCTGGACAGTAACAGATTGATGCATCTTTCTGTCTGATGCATCAACATTCTATGTGGATGGGCAAGGAGGTACGGCAGGGCTGGCCAAGCCCTCTAAGGCCCGCCCATAACGCCGGAACCTGCGTTGTCGTGCCCTCTTCATGACTGTGTTGGTGTGTTTGGACCATGATAGGTCCTTAGAGATGTGGACACAGAGGAACTTGAAGCTCTCCACCCGCTCCACTACAACCCTGTCGATGTAAATGGGGGCATGTTCGGCCCTCTGTTTCCTGTAGTCCACGATAAGCTCCTTTGTCTTGCCCACGTTGAGGGACAGTTTGTTGTTCTGAGGGTCCCCGTGGGGCCCCCGTTTTGAGGGTCAGTATGGCTGATGTGTGGTTGCCTACCCTCTCCACCTGGGGATGGTCCGTCAGGAAGTCCAGGATCCAGTTGCAGAGGGAGGGACCTTAGCTTTGTGATGAGCTTGAAGGGCACTATGGTGTTGAATGCTGAGCTGTAGTCTATGAACAGCATTCTCATACAGGTGTTCCTTTTGTCCAGGTGGAAACTGACAGTTTGGAGTGCAATAGAGATTGCATCATCTGTGGGTCTGTTTTGTGCATGTCTGTGAATGTTAACCTGTTTATAAAAGGTCTTATTCACATCGGCTACGGAGAGTGTGATCACACAGTCATCCGGAACAGCTGGTGCTCTCACGCATAGTTCAGTGTTGCTTGCCTATCATTTCCTAGTTCTTAGATAGACTGGATTTGTGTGCCTTTCCTATTTACTGCATGAGAAGTGAATCATGTGAGTACAAGCGCTCCCACATGGTATGTGCACACACATTCATTGATTTGCTTATGTGAAAATTGCAGCCAGATGGTAAAGTGACTAGTTTCTGGTAATGTGTGATGCAGACAAAACATTGAATGATTGTAATGCACACATGCTCAGACGCACGCACACGCACACGCACACACACACACACACACACACACACACGCACACACACACACACACACACACACACACACACACACACACACACACACACACACACACACACACACACACACACACACACACACACACACAGACAATGTTTTGGAAAGTGTGGTGATGAAAATTGGATCTAACACACGGTTTGGTACCACATATACTGTTTACATCACAGACAAACCTCTCCTTTGTCTGTTGATACAGAACCAACCCACAAAATCATCAACCAACTAGTTTATATTTACATAACCATTTACCACAACTTTGGTGGTTTCCTAACATCAGGCTTTTTTTATTGGACATTCAAAGTGTTATTTGAATGTCATCAGCTGTTCATACAAGAATAAGATGACTTGTGGACCACATTAAAAGTAGGATTCAATGATTTACATGCACAATCCCCCCAAAAAGGCAATCTACCTGTCAACATTATTCAGTAGAGTCCCTCCAAACAAATTGGGAATATTCCTTTTTAGTGATAAAATGTGTTATGAGACAAACTGGCTAAACAACTAATCAAGCTGCACTTTCATCTGTTTGCCAGCCTTGCCCCAAATTTCTCCTCATTTAAAACATGGATTATGTAAATAAATATCACCAAGCCAAAATTGTTATTCTATTATACCTCCATGTATTTCAGTTCACTTTTAAGCATGCAACATGCACATGCTGCAGTGACTCTGTTTGTCTTCCACAAGACTCTTTGACTAGCTTACTGATAGAGAGATAATATGATGCTTCTGTGGTTTGAAATGACAATTTTACGAGGGGTTAGTAGACTTGTATCCCAGCAGCAAGTTTCAGAGTCAGACTGATAGGCCTCTATAATTCCTTACCAATTATTCAAACTGCGTTGTGCTACACCACCATAAGCCACCACATTCCAAAAGGAATGGACATGCCTCAAATCCATTTGTGCTACTCTCATGGGTTTGTGTGAAACACATTCATTTTGAATACTAAAATAGAACCCATAGTACCTATAGTTACGATTGTGTCAGCGTTTTGTTTCTCTATGACTTTTCACATTAAATTGTTATTGGCCACAAAGAACGTTTAGGTCTATGTCCTTTTTCATGCCTGTAGACATAATACAAATATTAACAAATATAAACACATTCAAACAAATTATGACATTGCAGTCATAACTAATAGTGACTTCCAATTCCAATTAAACTAAACACAAAGACATGAGACTTCATTCCCTTAGGTGGCTTTTGCAGTAAAGTGACTTGAATCAAAAACACAACATAAAGCACTTGACTAGGAGGGTGTCCATTATCCTTGTGCTCAAAGCCTCAAAGACACCTGGTTGGGTTTTCAGGGCTCTTTACTAAGGGTTTAAAACAGTCCTTGAGGCAGAACCCTGAACCTCAGGGCTACAGCTTCCAGGAAGGATTTCATAGAAAACAATGTGGGCAATTGCCACACTCTGTTTGAAGCTGGTAAACCATTTTATTATTTGATAATTAATTGATATTTAATATTTCACAGAATCTTTATTCGATAGTACAAAATATTCTAACATTTTAGAATAGTTTTGATAAAATGACAATATCTCTAAATATCTAGTCATCTTGCAATTGCCACCTGTAGGATATATGCAAAGTCCTTATTTGGCTTAGTTTGGTATTGTTTATTATTGGGCTTCTGTCATCTCTGTTAACAATACTAGCTCTGATCTGATCTCAAATTAGCATGCGCACTGCATGGGGAAATCTCTAAAAGTGTCTTATTGGTGTCATAGCAACCCTATAAACCGACTCCTTGGTGGGACTGAACAATGGTCAGATGGGCCGTGGGGAGGCCTAACAGCCCTTTTCTTTTTCTACAAATCCACATCTGCTGCTCCCCATTCAGAATTAATGGATGTTCTGCCGATTATTTTCTGTCCTGCTTCCCCATTTGAACATTGACAGGCTGAAGAAATGAGAAGGAAATTAGGAATTCTGCCAACATCTGTTTAAAGAAGTGGGATTTGGTTAGCAGTTAGACCTGTGCAGTCACTGTAGATAACTCTGTGAGCAAGTTGGAACAGTAACCAAACATATTCAACGTGATGTTGGGTCTCTTTGATTTTTGCTAGTTTTTGCTCAAAAAGGGATGCATGCAAGTAACATGGCAAGTCAAGCAAATTACATGAACAATGTTGATATTTGGTGGTCTTATTTCCTACAGTTCCACCCAACCTAGCTGACCTAACTTGGCCATAACCATAGAGGGGGTATAAACGTGTTTAGCAACCATGAGGCACGCAGCAGTAGATTATGGATACTGTCACCTTGGCCTAAACCAGGGATAGGCAACTGACAGCCCGTGGGCAGATACATTTTTTCGGGAACTCAGTAAGTGTCTCAATTTACTGTTGAGAGTTAGAATAGTAGAATACAGAAGGGGAAATTTAGGAATTTAGTTAGGCATCAGCAGTTTTTCTCTTGTTATGTCAGTTACTGACAGTCACTAAATTAGCCCATGTCAGGTAAATATATATATATATTTTATTTTATTTTTTTATTTCACCTTTATTTAACCAGGTAAGCTAGTTGAGAACAAGTTCTCATTTACAACTGCGATCTGGCCAAGATAAAGCAAAGCAGTGCGACAGAAACAACAACACAGAGTTACACATGGAATAAACAAACGTACAATCATTACCACAATAAAAAAAAATAAAGTCTATATACAGTGTGTGCAAATGGCATGAGGAGGTAAGGCAATAAATAGGCCATAGTAGCAAAGTAATTACAATTTAGCAGATTAACACTGGAGTGATAGATAAGCAGATGATGGTGTGTAAGTAGTGATACTGGTGTGCAAAAGAGCAGCAAAGTAAATAAAAACAATATGGGGATGAGGTAGGTGGATTGGGTGGGTTATTTACAGATGGACTATGTACAGCTGCAGCGACTGGTTAGCTGCTCAGATAGCTGATGTTAAAGTTAGTGAGGGAAATGTAAGTCTCCAGCTTCAGCGATTTTTGCAATTCGTTCCAGTCACTGGCAGCAGAGAACTGGAAAGCAAGGCGGCCAAAGCAGGTGTTGGCTTTGGGGATGACCCGTGAGATATACCTGCTGGAGCGCGTGCTACGGGTGGGTGTTGTTATCGTGATCAGTGAGCTGAGATAAGGCGGAGCTTTACCTAGGATAGACTTATAGATGACCTGGAGCCAGTGGGTCTGGCGATGAATATGTAGCGGGGGCCAGCCGACTAGAGCATACAGGTCGTAGTGGTGGGTGGTATAAGGCGCTTTGGTAACAAAACGGATGGCACTGTGATAGACTACATCCAATTTGCTGAGTAGAGTATTGGAAGCTATTTTGTAGATGACATCGCCGAAGTCGGGGATCGGTAGGATAGTCCGTTTTACTAGGGTAAGTTTGGCGGCGTGAGTGAAGAAGGCTTTGTTGCGAAATAGAAAGTCGATTCTAGATTTGATTTTGGATTGGAGATGTTTGATATGAGTCTGGGAGGAGAGTTTACAGTCCAGCCAGACACCTAGGTATTTGTAGTTGTCCACGTATTCTAGGTCAGAATCGTCCAGAGTAGTGATGCTAGTCGGGCGGGCTGGTGCGGGCAGCGAATGATTGAAAAGCATGCATTTGGTTTTACTAGCGTTTAAGAGCAGTTGGAGGCCACGGAAGGAGTGTTGTGTGGCATTGAAGCTCGTTTAGAGGTTAGTTAACACAGTGTCCAATGAAGGGCCAGATGTATACAGAATGGTGTCGTCTGCGTAGAGGTGGATCAGGGAATCACCCGCAGCAAGAGCGACATCGTTGATATATACAGAGAAAAGAGTCAGCCCGAGAATTGAACAATGTTGTTGTCCCATAGAGACTGCCAGAGGTCTGGACAACAGGCCCTCCAATTTGACACACTGAACTCTGTCTGCAAAGTAGTTGCTGAACCAGGCGAGGCAGTCATTTGAGAAACCAAGGCTATTGAGTCTGCCGATAAGAATACGGTGATTAACAGAGTCGAAAGCCTTGGCCAGGTCGATGAAGACGGCTGCACAGTACTGTCTTTTATCGATGGCGGTTATGATATTGTTTAGTACCTTGAGCGTGGCTGAGGTGCACCCATGACCAGCTCGGAAACCGGATTGCACAGCGGAGAAGGTACGGTGGGATTCGAAATGGTCAGTGATCTGTTTATTAACTTGGCTTTCGAAGACTTTAAAAAGGCAGGGCAGGATGGATATAGGTCTATAACAGTTTGGGTCTAGAGTGTCACCTCCTTTGAAGAGGGGGATGACCGCGGCAGCTTTCCAATCTTTAGGGATCTTGGACGATACGAAAGAGAGGTTGAACAGACTGGTAATAGGTGTTGCAACAATGGCGGTGGATAATTTTAGAAAGAGAGGGTCCAGATTATCTAGCCCCGCTGATTTGTACGGGTCCAGGTTTTGCAACTCTTTCAGAACATCTGCTGTCTGGATTTGGGTGAAGGAGAAGCCGTAGAGAAATGCTTATTGAAATTTTCGATTATCATGGATTTATCGGTGGTGACCGTGTTACCTAGCCTCAGGGTAGTGGGCAGCTGGAAGGAGGTGCTCTTGTTCTCCATGGACTTTACAGTGTCTCAAAACTTTTTGGAGTTAGAGCTACAGGATGCACTTTTTTAGATTGGTAAATTAGCCAGCTATCTAAATTTGTAATAATCATGGTTGAATTACCGACCCGGGGGGCCCCATTGATTTTGTTAGTCACTCTCACTCAAATATATTAAAAACTGCAAACATTTATCTCTGTAAAATTACAGGAAATTAGCTATTAAAACGGCAAACTTTTTTCTCCTCCCCATGGAAAAATTAGTACAATTGCATGACATATTTTCTAAAATTGCAAACAGTTCTCTCCACCCTATGGCAAAATTGCAAGGAATTTGCCATTAAAACGGCTTATTATTCGCTCCGCCCCATGGCAAAATGAGTAGAATTGCATTAAAAAACGTATTAAATTACAAAATATTCTCTCCGCCCTATTGGAAAATGTGCAGAATTGCAGCAAACATTTCTCTATGCTCCATGGCAACATTTATAGAATTGCAGGAAATTAACGTTTAATACTTTTTTCTCTCCACTGTCAAGAGGGCGGCCACTAAAATGTTTTGCTTGCAAGGTGGCTTTTGTTGTTGCTTAGGGCCCCCAGAAGGCTAGATCCGCCTCTCACTGCATGTGTGGGTATGGATGTGGGTACGCACACCCGCAAGCCACTGTGGCCCCTCATGATGAGTTCATTTTTTTATGGCCCCCACCCCCATCAAAGTTGCCCATCCCTGGCCTAAAGGATCCTCACTCCAAATATCCTCTGTTTAAAGTGGTTATGGGACTAAGCATTTGTGTCAGCAGCCATCCCCT
Source organism: Salvelinus fontinalis (assembly GCF_029448725.1). Lineage (NCBI taxonomy): Eukaryota > Metazoa > Chordata > Actinopteri > Salmoniformes > Salmonidae > Salvelinus > Salvelinus fontinalis. Next base: position 19,724,961 of record NC_074695.1, read on the forward strand.
GGTTAGCTGTTCACTTCCATTCAGAGAATAGGCCTGCAGAGTAGAAAGAGTAACCTTCTCATTTTATTCCATAGATTTTACGTCTACAACCATACAGCTCAAGAACCTGGGTAAGGATGCACTTTCTTCCTAAAAAACCTGCCGTATCGTATCATACCATAGCTTTTTCATTTTATATCATTTTTTTTTGAGTGCATTCAAGTGACCTGGAATACATTATGAAAGTCCCGCCTACTTCCTGATTTAAGTCCCGTACTGTTTTTGAATGGAATTCAAGCTTAGATCATCAAATTCATGAAAACGTGGTCATTTAAGATATGTACAATTATATTTGTATTTGTGGATTAATTTACCTCTACCTGATGCCTTACATAAAGGACATAAGGGTTTCAAATGTTTTTTGTTGTTGTTGTTAGCTTCAGCTAGATAGCAGTAAATGTGATTTTGTCTTGAAGCTTAAATCTAATGAGTGTACGGACGAGAAAATAAACCCTTTGATTGTGAATTGTTGCATTATTCAAGAGTGTAATGTGGTTTGGTTGTATTATTCAAGAGTGTAGCTAATATGGCTAAGATGAAAAGTTGCTTGCAAAGCTAGTTGAATAGTGTGTTGTAAGCATGCTTACTGGCTAGTGGCTATACTATAGGCTAACGTTAGTGGGATATTTACAGTAAATTTTAAGCTGCAGTGCTAGAATGTCCGATGCCAAGTCCCCGAGCTCTCTGGCACATGACAGTTCTAATGTAAATTGAAAACTAGTCACGGTGCCTCTGCTACAACTCTCATCAATCTGAATAAGCCCTAAATCAGTTTTATTTGTCTTCCTCTGTTGAACAACAAGGTGGAAAACAAGTGATCTACCTGTAGCTACCTGTAAATCATTGGCTTTATGACCTTGTGTTGCATGTTATTATATAAGGCAGGTTGTATGAAATGATCAGTCATCTCTAAGAAAGAGAAGACCATTAAACATAATGTCATGATCAATCAGCCAGTGTCTGAGCTTTGTCCCAGTTTGCGAGAGGAGGGGGGATACAGAGCTTGTGAGAGGAGGGGGACTACAGAGATTCATGGGGGGGGGGGGCTTGAGGGAGGAGGGGGATACAGAGCTTGAAAGAAAGAAAGTAAAAAGTATGAGTTGCAAAAAAGAATTAACCCATAGGTGTCCATTGTCCCTTAATTCCTGAAAGACAGCAAGGCCTTGCTGTTGGTAACAGACAGAATGGGAGTGAAACCACCTGCCTGTTGCCTACTCTAAGCTGACGCACACACATTCAGTGGCATAAAGAGACTCCTGTTGGTGTCCCACATTACAGAGGAAGGTTTGAAGCTTTAGAGAGGGAATGCACAACGTAAAGCATTCACATGGACTGATGTACTGTATCGTATGACAACAGAGTAAAGGATTTGTACAGATGGCTAACCTTATTTTTAGCTGACAGTCAGTTAACATGTGTGGTAAAATAGTACAAATTTACAGTTCTTCTCCATTCATTTTGATTGAGTACTTCAAACTGGTGTGACTTGTTATAAGAATCGCCAAACTTGTTTCACCACACTCAATGTGTGGTCAATTACTCTTGTCCTCACAGGTAGCTTGATGCACACCACTCCCTAAGCACACACACACACCAGAGCATAGTGACCGATGATACAGAGAGACAAAAAAGGGGGAAAAGTGAAGTACACAGGAGACATCCAACCCCCGCATCCAATATTGATTAAACAAATTTGCCACAAATCATTTTACAAATGCCCAGTGGGGGGCTATAGAAGTCAGTGGAAATGCCCCTATTCAGATGTCCTTCTCCCCCGCGGGGCAGGAACCCCGGCTCCTGGCTCATTTAAGCGTGCTGACAGACAGCTCTCTGATCCTCTGGCCATCTGCAGGGAGGGTCGGCCAGCGCACCACCATGGGGTCTTTGCAATTGTGTCGCCAAACCTTAGGAGATTTAAAAGTGACAAAAAAACAGACCGAGCAAACAGAGAAACAAAAAAGCTCACTCACGCTTCTGGTTCGTTCAGAGGACACATCACGTGTAGTATACTTCAATGGGATATTTATTGATGTTACAAATAGGCAATTATGAGTACGGAACATATAAATACTGAAAATAGGTATGCTCCACTGCTCACCCAGCACACACACAGTTCAAGTACACATCAACCTCTAATATTAAAAATTCATCAGTGTCCTGGACATATAAACGAGAGCAGTGGACCATGTGTAATTTGGGAGAATGACATTTTTATAATGACTGACAACTGACAACATGGCACAGGAGCCTGGTATGCTGTTGCAGTGACACACGCACATTTGGGTCAAACACATGCTCCATCCAGCCCTCCTACCATAGGCCTACCCCTCTTTGTGAATGGAGGTGGGAGGTGACATTCAGGCAGTGTGTGTCTGCGCGTGAGTACTTTTGAAAGTGTGTGCATGTGTGTAGCATGTATGTGCGGGGTCTGAGGGATAACCCCACAGGGAAGGTAAACAGTCAGGAAGTAGCTGAGCTATCCATACATATCCACACAGGCTGAGCTATCCACACATATTCTGACTGCTCTGTCACCAATGGTGAGCCTACAATCTCAGCAATGACCATACTGCTAACATCAGCTAAGTTGTTTACTGATATCTCAAAGTTTGACTGGAATATACAGTACCTTGATGGGCAGAGGTAGCCTATAATTTTGACCTTTTCTCTAGGGATTGAAAAAGTCTGGTTTGTTATCAAGATGGTGATAACAAACCATATAAATGTTTTGTTAACAAACAACTATTTCATATAACAAACTCCTTCCAGTGCTCGGCCAGTAACCGAAAGGTTGCTGGTTCGAATCACTGAGCCGAATAGATGAAGAAGAAGAAGAAAACTATCTGTCGATGTGCTCTTGAGCGAGGCACTTAACCCTAATTGCTCCTGTAAGTCGTTCTGGATAAGAGCGTCTAGTAAATAACAATTTAAAATGTCATAATGAATGCTTTGACTCTCATAAGGTTGGAGCTTCCGTAAAAGTTCCGTAAAAGCGGCTGTTTGTCCTTCCATGTCAGAGGCCTGGCCTGGCTATCCTTCTCATAACCTCAAACATGTGGTCAGCTCTTATTATTTTAACTGCTTCCAGTGACTTGAGATCCTGCTCGACCTCGGAGTGCAATCAGGAACAGGAATGGCCACATTAAACGTCCAGGCTGGGGACAGCTTAGGTTACCATAGTTATGAATAGAAAACTGGGGAGAAAAAAACAACAAGGTAAAGGTAACAACCATTTAAAGTTCCTGAGCAGTGTGCCTCACAATCAATCATTCTCTAGTCCAGGAAGTCCTCTACTGATTCCATGTAGCTAGGGGGTCAAAACTAACTAAAAACAACATACAGTATATGCAGAACAAATTGTCTAAATATTAATTTCATAGTTAGGCATGCTTAGAACTTGCAAAGATATGGAGTGGGCATTGAGGCAAGTTCTAAATTTCTGTTTTCTACTTCTGTTTGAGATTGGTGCATCATCCACACAAATATGGTAATGTTGTTGATATTTCAGTTCGATGAAGAAGATGATGCTTAGGGGAGGCAGCTAAAGTTGAGGTGGTGACGAAGGATAGCCAATTAGTCATGTTTACAGCAACTGTCATTACCACCGAGCATAGCCGCAGGAAGTATGGGTGCTGAGGGTGCTGCGGCACCCATTGAAAAATGAAAAATAAAAACAAAAGATTATAAAAAATTATAAAGAAACACAAAGTAGTGCACTGGGCCTTTACTAGTATTAGCGGACCGATATAGCCATCTGTAGCGCTGGCAAAAAAATAATAAAATGCGTGCGACCTCACCCCCAAATATCTTCCCACCGGGAGGGCCATGCACTTCCTGCTGAGAGGGGAGTGGTTCATTACCATGGCTACACAATACAGGGAGCAGCTCTATTGTCATTACCACATAAAACACACACACACGCTCGCATGCACACACCCTTACACAGACACCAACGCGTGTGCACATGCACATAAGCATGCACACACACAATGACACCAACCACATGCCAACATTTTGCATTCTCCTTCACATATTCCTGTTTTGAGAGGTTTATAGATTGTGCAAGGAATGAGAAGTTCCACACAGAAACCTAATTCAGTCTTATGGCGCATCACTCATAAAGAAGCCTCATGAGTGATGTTAGCGGAGCAAGTTATTGTGATCCTGGGACACACAACTTTTCCCCTCCTGAAACACAGATGAAATTCCGCTGATTTGTGCTCATCCCAGATCTCAGAGATCACAGAGATCACTGTCACATCAGTTGCTGGGTGGTGTTTATAAAATGTTTTTACACCGGCCATAAAAACATGTCAGCTTGTGTTTGTGTGTGGGGGGTGGAGGGAGTCCTAATACTCCACAGGCTACCTCATGTCCACTGGAGAAAGATGATAACGTGATTGTATAGATTTAGAATTTATTAAGCCAATATGTTGTGAAGAACAAGAACAAGTAGGGAGTGTAAGAAAAAAACGGCAACAAGAAAAAAACATTGATGTACATTAATTAAGAAAGAGGAAAATAATTTTCTGTAGAGCAATGTTTGGTAGTGTTTATGTACAGTCACACCCTCATCCCACGTTTTCAATTCCCTTTCGCACACTAACAGTCGGAAGTTACACATGCTCCGTGCTTCTGTCCAGCCAGCGTCCACACAATGAGATAAATATACTACTCTACTCTTGTCTTCAGATTCTTCTCATAAAAACCCTTTGATAGTTTAGCCATCTGGCCAGAGCCAGAAAAAAGTCCTCATAAAAGGGGCCCAAATAAGGTCAAGGGTCACCCCCTCCCTGGGTCAGGGCACTTGAAGGTTATTATAGTAAACTTTACTAAAGTTGTCAGCCGAGATCCCCTTGACAAATTATAGCACATTTGGCGGCCTCCCGAGTGGTGTGGTGGTCTAAGACACTGCATCGTAGTGCTAGCTGTGCATCTAGAGATTCTGGGTTCGAGTCCAGGCTCTGTCGCAGCTGGCCGCGACCGGGAGAACCATGGGGCGGTGCACAATTGGCCTAACGCCGTCCGGGTTAGGGGAGGGTTTGACCGGCAGGGATGTCCTTGTCCCACCGCACACTAGCGACTCCTGTGGTGGGCTGGGCGCAGTGTATGCTGACATGGTCGCCGGGTGTACAGTGTTTCCTCTGACACATTGCCAGGTTAGGTGGGCATTGTGTCATGAAGCAACTTGGTTGAGTTGTGTTTTGGAGGATGCATGGCTCTCAACATTCGCCTCTCCCGATTCTGTACGGGAGTTGCAGCGATGAGACAAGACTGTAACTACCAATTGGATACCACGAAAAAGGGGTAAAAATTATAAATTAAAACACATTACATTACACATTACACATCTCTTTTTAACAAGTATTCCATTACAGTCGCCAACCACCAACCATCACCAAAGGAAATTGTGGCCATAGTCACTGGACTGTGAGGAGGGCGGAAGACAACAGTTGAGGTTATTAGGCCTACCCAGAGAGGAGGTTGTACCATGTAACACAACCATTGGTCAGTGGTTCGGATAAACATGGTTCTTGATTTATCCCAAATATATACAAGTTAGCTTCACATATGAAAGATATATGTCTTCAGAAGTCATTTTACATCACCACCTAATACATTAAAGGTGCAACGCCAGCCTGTCACTTACCCTGGCCTGTCTGTCTGTCCTAATGATTTAGGATGAAAGGATACTATCTACTAATACAGACAATGTCCTGTGAAAAGTTTGTTGCGAGCACTTGACATTCAAAATCCCAATTGTAAACCTCCAAAAAAGACTTAAGTCCAGTGAATGTAGTTCAACAGAGCTAGAGTAGATGAGACATGATGTAGCTTCGAGGTAGCAACCAACATTCATCTTTATGCCCTCACCATCTTGTCAGCCGGTTTCCCGGTTGCCTTTCAAACATAAGAATGTGTTTGGTTCCACTCCACATGCTTTCAAAAAGCCATCCAAAAAGTAAAACAAATGCTCAACATATGACAGCCCCTATGACGCAGTGGGAAGTATGAGACAAAGGCATGTTTTCCAGCAGCTGCTAACCCTGGTCAGTAGGACATTCATCTTGTGCTTATTGTTGGCTGGCTCTTAGAAGAGGTGCTAAGTCCTTGCTCCATGCTCCATTCCCTTCCTAAAAAGGTGACAGTGACTGATGCATGGGGGGTAAGAAGTGTTCAGTTTCAGGGGAAATGGTGACAGAATTGTTGAAACGATGAGCTTCATTAAACACCAATGAGGAGCCCGACCTCTTAGGCATTATAACATAAGCTACAGGTGGAATACGGGTTACCAGACTCACGAGTCAAATCTTATAAAAGTGTTCTTGTGTAATTCCCTCCTCATGCAGTATTCGTATTTATGCAATCTACACATCCCTGGGTCGCTCGTCTTTTCAGTTCGCTGCAGCTAGCGACTGGAACGAGCTGCAACAAACACTCAAACTGGACAGTTTTATCTCAATCTTTTCATTCAAAGACTCAATCATGGACACTCTCACTGACAGTTGTGGCTGCTTTGCTTGATGTATTGTTGTCTCTACCTTCTTGCCCTTTGTGCTGTTGTCTGTGCCCAATAATGTTTGTACCATGTTTTGTGCGGCTACTATGTTGTACTGCTGCCATGTTGTGTTGCTACCATGTTGTTGTCATATTGTGTTACTACCGTGCTGTGTTGTCATGTGTTGCTGCCATGCTATGTTCTCTTAGGTTTCTCTTTATGTAGTGTTGTCTCTCATGTCGTGATGTGTGTTTTGTCCTATATTTTTATTTAATTACATTTTTTATTTTTAATCCCAGCCCACGTCCCCGCAGGAGGCCTTTTGCTTTTTGGTAGGCCGTCATTGTAAATAAGAATTTGTTCTTAACTGACTTGCCTAGTTAAATAAAGGTTAAATAAAATAAATAAAATAATTAAATCTACTAAATGATGTAATAATAAAGCATTTCGGTCAAACAGTAACAAGCTATGAACAAGGACATGAGACACTAACCGGCAAATCACAAATCTATACATTATAAAATAACAACTATTCATAGATATAAAAATTATTTAAAATGTACACTTTTAAAGAGAACATTTTAAAAAAGAGACTGGAAATACACAATACACTAAAATAAACCCGCTTTTTCTTCAACATTCTCACTGATGTTCCTTAGTAAACGAATTCATCTCGAAAGGTGATGAAAAAAAGAACTGAGTGAATTTCATGTGGTGAAGAATGCTCCAAGTTTCTTATAATCAGCATGACTATAAGCGGAAAAACAAACAAACACTTTTCTCAAATAACTTTGCCTCAGGGAGCTCTGTGTGGCTAGGGAGGGGCTTCATCAGGGCACACCATTATTAATCTTTCTTAATTGTAGGTTTCTATATTCACAAAGTAACACAGCTGGATTTTTCATCATTAGCCTTGTGTTTATGGAAGCTGCTGAGAGCAGGCTAACAACAACATTTCAATGACAAAAAAGTCAACCGAAAACATCAAGGAAGGAGCAAGCATGACAAGTGATCATGCATCTACTGGAGAAAAATACACATCTAAGCATATGCTAAACATGACCAAAACATGGTTTTAGAGTCACAAATATACAATATGTGAACGTAAAATCATTACTTGTGTATTTAAAGTATTCCATTGGTTGTGTATTCCCATGCCAACCAATGATTCCTTTGGGTTATTTGCTTAATTTATCAAATGTTATATCGTCACATTCTTGTTGTGCAAAATTGCTCTTGTGAGCACCTGCTTGAAGCACAAATTCACATCTTTTGACTTTTTGTGTGCTATGGCCAGGGGAAGTAAAATAGGGGTATTGGCTAGCTAGGCTGTATGACATGCCTTGGATGCCCATGACCCAGCTTGTATTCCACTAGTTGCACAGGGATGGAATTCTCTTTTGAAAAGGAATGCATCACGGTGGAATAATTGCCCTTACTCCTCTCTGGCCACTTAGTTAAAAGGGATTCAGATGGTTTGGGATGTCTCTGCACTACCCCTCCTTCTCCTATCAGGCAAAGAGAGAGGGGGAAGGGGGTATTTGACTTGTTGGGAGGGAGAGCTGATTTTGGAAAGGGGGTGGAGTAGGGCATCAACATAAAAAGGCCAAAATGTTTTTTCTCTCTCCATGGTATGGCTTATCCACAGTCAGATATCTCTGGGCTAATGGGCAAACAATGTTCTGCATAGAATGTGTAACCTCCCATTATCCAGTACTAGAGTAAATGCTAACATTTAAGATGAACCTTGAGTTTTTACAAGACATAATTGATTTCCTGGATTCAGACACTTCCAGATATATATGGCTCACTCAAACAGTCACGTGCAAATCCCACTGGGTCACATGATATTCCATTATTTCCCAAAACTTAAAAACGAAGACTTTTAATCCTGAAGTTTGAAGATATTGATTCTAATATTCTGCAAAGTTCCTGCTAAGTACACATTGTAGCAATGTGTAGGCTGAAGTAATTGTTGAGTAAATTGTTCAGTAAAACCTAATTGTTTAGTAAACTGATATAAAACCAATCTAATAGTGATAATAATAGTGACAGGCAAATATAAATCGGTAATCCAAATCATAATTGTCCCTTGTTACATTGCATATAGATGTTTAGATGCCCTGTTTGCTTTCATAAGGCTGTGTGGTTGGTTGTGGTACTTCTTTTAAACAGTTTTCTCTTTTGTCAGCCCTCTTGTTGGAAAGGTTTGTGTAGGGCCTGGTGGGAGGTCCAAGTGATGCTGGCCGTGCACCTTGGAGGCCGTCAGGAGAGGAAGACCACTTCTGTCCAGAGAGAGGACCCCTAGGCCACAGCCACCACTTGTCTCACACACGACCCCATACACACTCTGATGGCTTGCTGATACACACTGCATTGCAGGATCATTTCAACTGGGTGAGGATACTAAATCTATTCTTATTGTTAAGTTTAGTCAGTTTAATTTTACTGAAATGTATTTTATTGTAAAATGAAGCGTTCATGGATTTGTTGCGTATTTTAATTGACCCTTCGCTAAGCCCTGCCCCAGAATTTTGGCCAACCAATTGCAGTGCTCCAAAGGATAGCAACTGTCCCAAATGTTGCAAATGCTAGCTAGCCACTTAATATAACTTGTTTTCTCAAATGCATGTTAGCTAGCTAAGTAAGCAGTCTTATGAATTCAACTCCCATTTGCTGTCGACATCAGGATACAATTTAAGAGCACTATTTAGCTCTAACAGTGGTTATAGCTTTGGCTGCATGCTGACAGTGAATTCAGAGCCATTCAGTGGCTAGCTACACTACAAACCAGGGGTTGGAACCGGTTCAGGGAACTGAACCAAAAACAAGAAAATAACAACATTTTTCAAGGAACAGAATCAGAACCGGAAACTAAAGTGACCTATACTGTTCTGGAACAGAACCGTTATTTTAAAAGCATGAGAACCGGTTAATAAAGTTATTTTACATTCTGGGCATTTTTGTTTTTCAGTCCCACAAAAGCAACAAAGTGCCTATGCAAAGCCCTCACTCTGACTCTGTTATTCCAGTGTCTGCCTGCCAGCTGAAAATCTGTGCAACTGTGTGTGTAGGCTACCTTCCCCTCCCCCTCTGAAGCATAGACTACCGTAGCCTACTGACGTTACAAGCGTGATTCAGAAATTAGGGAGAGAGATTTTTAATGAGAAAATAATGCATTCACTTTTTAAATGTTAGTTAAGGATACTATACTGCCGTACCAAGCAAAAAGGCAGTAACTGCTCATTTGGTCAAAAATGAGTTAGTCATTTTTTGCTACATTAAATACATGCTTAATCATGTGGACAAGTATCCTGCCTCTATTGTATTGTGTTTTGGAGAAAATGGGGGTCATATTAGCAGTAACTGCATACAGTGGGGTGGCAGGTAGCCTAGTGGTTAGAGTGTTGGGCCTATCCCGAAAGGTTGCTGGATCAAATCCCCGACCTCACAAGGTCGTTCTGAACAAGGCAGTTAACCCATTGTTCCCTGGGAGGCCGTCATTGTAAATAAGAATTTGTTCCTAACTGATTTGCCTAGTTCAATAAAGGTTAACAAACAAACCAAGGTAAATAAAAGCTATTTTTCTCAGTTCCATGCTATGAGCAGTTACTGCATTTTTGCTTGGTAGGGCAGTATAGTTATCATGTTTCACACTGGATTTATTAACTACATAAAGGTAAGAGGTGCTTTTCTTTTAATTCTGGTGCTGCTCTGCACAAACTAGATTGATAGCCGAATATGGGAAGCCAACTATGGGAAGTTCAAAGACATTCAAAGTTCCTTCATAATAGAAGCCTCTCCTCCGTAGGTATAATTATGTGGCCTAATTCAGATAATGCATGTCATATCAAGATGGCCAGCGCTTCAAGCCAAGCCCCCTCCTCCACCCTCTCTCCCAACTCGCAAAATGTTTGTCACATCTCACTGCCCAATGTATGTAAATTACAACTACAGCTTACCAGCTCCATAGTAAGCTGCTCTATCAGCACTGATTGGTAAAGTCATTTAATGTTGAACTAAAGCTCAATTTCAGAGGTTTAAAAAGGAACAGAAAGGAACGATATAAACCGTAACTTACTTTTGATTTGAACCGGTTCAGAACTTTATTTTGCTGGTTGTAACAGAGGAAACGGAGCAGGAAAAAAATATGGTTCTGTTCAGAACTAAATGATTGGAAAATACTTTTGGTTCCAACACCTGCTACAAACACAATTTCATCAGGTGCCCGTGAAGTAATTATAATGACAGTCACCACAACATACACAGAGTTTCCTGATTAGCAAGGGATAGTCTGTGTTTAATTTCATTGTGTATTAAAAACACAGTTTGAGATCATTGTGAGGCTATTTCGCCAGTGGTTGAAAGGGGAATTGGGCTTGTCTGACTAGGTTGCAACAGTAACCAAGGGGGGCGGGCCTTAGCAAAGGGTCAATCACTTATGTTTGGTGGAGAGGAATGGGCTAGCAGGTTGAACAGGTTTCAAAGCCATGTGAGCTGTGTTACAGTTGACAGATGACCTTTCTGTCAAGTTATGACTGCTAAGAAAGACACTACAGGCATCTGCTGTGATGTAAATACTGTCTATTCATTACTCAGTTATGTTTCCATATAGGCTGAGGAGGTAGAAAAGAGATTATGCAGGCTTTAGGTTCAATTGCTTTGCAACGGAAACACTGTTAGTTAGAGACACACTGCAAGCAGATGTACAGTTGAAGTTGGAAGATTACATACACTTAGGTTGGAATCATTAAAACTCATTTTTCAACCACTCCACAAATTTCTTGTTAGCAAACTATAGTTTTAGCAAGTCAGTTAGGACATCTACTTTGTGCACGACACAGGTCATTTTTCCAACATTGTTTACAGACAGATCATTTCACTTGTAATTCACTATCACAATTCCTGTGGGTCAGAAGTTTACATACACTAACTTGACTGTGCCTTTAAACAGCTCGGAAATTCCAGAAAATTATGTCATGGCTTTAGAAGCTTCTGATAGGCTAATTGACATCATTTGAGTCAATTGGAGGTGTACCTGTGGATTTATTTCAAGACCTACCTTCAAACTCAGTGACTCTTTGCTTGACATCATGGGAAAATCAAAAGAAATCAGCCAAGACCTTAGAAAAAAAATTGTAGACCTCCACAAGTCTTGTTCATCCTTAGGAGCAATTTCCAAACACCTGAAGGTACCACGTTCATCTGTACAAACTATAGTACGCAAATATAAACACCATGGGACCACGCAGCTGTCATACCGCTCAGGAAGGAGACGAGTTCTGTCTCCTAGAGATAAACGTACTTTGGTGTGAAAAGTGCAAATCAATCCCTGAACAACAGCAAAGGACCTTGTGAAGATGCTGGAGGAAACAGGTACAAAAGTATCTATATCCCCAGTAAAACGAGTCCTATATTGACATAATCTGAAAGGCCGCTCAGCAAGGAAGAAGCCACTTCTCCAAAACCACCATAAAAAGCCAGACTACGGTTTGCAACAGCACATGGGGACAAAGATCGTACTTTTTGGAGAAAAGTCCTCTGGTCTGATGAAACAAAAATATAACTTTTTGGCCATAATGACCATTGTTATGTTTGGAGGAAAAAGGGGGAGGCTTGCAAGACAAAGAACACCATCCCAACCGTGAAGCACGGGGGGACAGCATCATGTTGCGGGGGTGCTTTGCTGCAGGAGGGACTGGTGCACTTCACAAAATAGATGGCAACATGGGGAAGGAAAATTATGTGGATATATTGAAGCAACATCTCAAGACATCAGTCAGGAAGTTAAAGCTTGGTCGCAAATGGGCTTCCAAATGGACAATGACCGTAAGCATACTTCCAAAGTTGTGGCAAAATGGCTTAAGGACAAAAACGTCAAGGTATTGGAGTGGCCATCACAAAGCCCTGACCTCAATCCTATAGAAAATGTGTGGGCAGAATTGAAAAAGCATGTGCGAGCAAGGAGGCAGAATTGAAAAAGCGTGTGCGAGCAAGGAGGACTACAAATCTGACTCAGTTACACCAGGTCTGTCAGAAGGAATGGGCCAAAATTCACCCAACTTATTGTGGGAAGCTTGTGGAAGGCTACCTGAAACGTTTGATCCAAGTAAAACAATTTAAAGGCAATGCTACCAAATACTAATAGAGTGTATGTAAACTTCTGACCCACTTGGAATGTGATGAAATAAATAAAAGCTGAAGTAAATAATTCTCTCTGCTATTATTCTGACATTTCACATTCTTTAAATAAAGTGGTGATCCTAACTGACCTAAGACAGAGAATTTTTACTTGGATTAAATGTCAAGAAATTGTGAAAAACTGAGTTTAAATGTATTTGGCTGAGGTGTGTTCTGACTTTAACTGTAGTAACATTGCTTACAACAATGCTATGCTGTTTGGAAGTCTGTTTGCTATATAATTGTGCCAGCTTGTCAATCAATTTTAGAAAATAAAGATACTTTTTTTGTTTTTTTTTCATAATAGTGACAGAAGTGAACCAAACAATGGTCCTAAAACCAATTTTCATCCAGGGCTTATTGTCTGATTATGATGATATCCAAACAGTTTTCAGTAAAATCAAATCTCTTCTAGAATCTTCTGTAGGCAGCACGCGTCCTAAAACCCCTCGGCCTGTATAATCAGTACTACCCATCCTACGTAGCTTCTCCACCCCCGTTGAGTGGCTAATTAAAACAGTTTCAGGGACAAAGGAGGGGATCCATTGTATCAGCCGGCCAGCAGTGCAACGGATATGGTGCCAGAGGAGCACAGTTGTCCAGGATTAGTGCCCCTTCAGACCCAATCACAGATGGATGGACATATCAGCCTCCTCCTAGCTCTGATGAAAGGTTCAGTCGGCTGGACAACTGCCTCAGATGTGCATTGGGCAATAATGAGGATATGGCTGATATGCTTGCACTGTCCTATGGTGGAATCCTAACCTATAGTGGCTTAAATGTTTTAAACACCGATTAAGAATAAAAATCTAATGCAAACAAAAGTATGTTTATGTAAATTAATTGGTTATGTTTAGTTGTAACATCAATAGAAACTGAATTGACAGATTTGGAGTAACAATAAACCAAACCCTCCCAACATCCAAGCCTTCTTTACTTTTTATGGTTCATTTTCACATTCCTGAGTTGGGCAGAGACCAACCTCCCGTCCCTTTCCCAAAAGAGAGAAACCTGCTGGTGACAAATCTTCCTCCAACTTCCTATCTTTTCTTTCAACTTGAGCAACGGACCAATCAACTAGATTTTTCATCTCCTGACTCACAGCCCTGTTGCCATAATATTTATGCTGGTCATTCAAAAGCTACCCTCATCAAACTGGGTCTCTGAGTCACACTATATTGCTCTGGGTGACCTCATTAAGTACTGACTAAACGTCTAAATATGGGAATGTCATTTGGAGGGACACAAAAAGCAATCGACACAACACATCTCTTATCTAACAAAAACTGCAGGCATTTTGGAAACAATCTCCTTAGTTTGGTTAAAACCAGTCCAGGTAACCACAATAAAACAAGACACAAGATTCTCAGAGCTTATTTTGAAAGGCATCAAGGTCTATTCCCTCATTAATGCCTTGTATTATCTGATCTTTAGGATATACTATTTTATACTGTGTAAAAAAAAGAATCTGCAGATGACCGACCACTCTACCTATAAAAAACTAAAATGTCTGCTGACTATAGGACTGAAATGACCATTCTGACTATAGGACTGAAATGACCATTCTGACTATAGGACTGAAATGACCATTCTGACTATAGGACTGAAATGACCATTCTGACTATAGGACTGAAATGACCATTCTGCCTATAGGACTGAAATGACCATTCTGACTATAGGACTGAAATGACCACTCTTCCTATACGGAAACTAGCACATTAATCATATCAAAATCAAATCAAATTTATTTATATAGCCCTTCGTACATCAGCTGATATCTCAAAGTGCTGTACAGAAACCCAGCCTAAAACCCCAGACAGCAAGCAATGCAGGTGTAGAAGCACGGCGGCTAGGAAAAACTCCCTAGAAAGGCCAAAACCTAGGAAGAAACCTAGAGAGGAACCATGCTATGAGGGGTGGCCAGTACTCTTCTGGCTGTGCTGGGTGGAGATTATAACAGAACATGGCCAAGATGTTCAAATGTTCATAAATGACCAGCATGGTCAAATAATAATAATCACAGTAGTTGTCGAGGGTGCAGCACCTCAGGAGTAAATGTCAATTGGCTTTTCATAGCCGATCATTAAGAGTATCTCTACCGCTCCTGCGGTCTCTAGAGAGTTGAAAACAGCAGGTCAGGTAGCACGTCCGGTGAACAGGTCAGGGTTCCATAGCCGCAGGCAGAACAGTTGGCCAGGTGGACTGGGGACAGGTGGACTGGGGACAGCAAGGAGTCATCATGTCAGGTCGTCCTGAGGCATTGGCCTAGGGCTTAGGTCCTCCGAGAAAGAGATCTGTCCAGGAATTCTGGGTATCGAGCTAGGTGTTGACCCTAGACATCTCATCCATGATTGTAAGGCGTTGTTGTTATCTCTCTGTGGCCCGGCACAGCCAGTACATACTAACAAAAAGGAACTGTATGTAAACAGAAACAATAGACATGATTGAATACATTCCCCGATTGGTGTCGGGTTACGGCGGCCACTTTATTGGATGATATCTGTGGGAGGTCTCCAAAGTTCTGCATTTTCTCTTTATCAGCCCTTCAGAGCTTTTGAAAAATGGCATGCCATTCATAAGCTAATTAAGCATCTTCTATTAAATAGTGCTAACAGGAAACACTGTGTGACAGATGGCAATCCAACAGTCACTGAGAATGGATATATGTCTTTGACCATTTGATTGAGGACCTTTTTACTGAAGACTGTGTTTATTTTCTATGACTGTGTTTTGTATCTCTGTTTCGCTTTTCATATTGTATTGATGTGTATATTTTTTTAATTACAGGACTCATCTGTGAAAGAGACCTTGGTCTCAGCATAACTCCCTGTCAAAATAAAATATATGTAAACCGAGTGGCACAGCGGTCTAAAGCACTGCATCTCAGTGGTGCAAGAGGCATCACTACAGTCCCTGGTTTGAATCCAGGCTGAATCACATCCGGACGTGATTGGGAGTTCTATAGTGCGGCGCACAATTGGCCCAGCATCGTCCGGGGTAGGCCGTCATCGTAAATAAGAATTTGTTCTTAACTGACTTGCCTAGTTAAATAAAGGTTAAATAAAAAATGTATTAATAAAAAAAAACTGGAAATTGTCATATGAATTAGAAATATAAATTATTATAAAAGTGATAAATGCATATATATTTGCAATGCTTCATTTTTTATACATGTTTACAATGATTAAAATAAATATGGATCATAGTTTATGAATCATTTATCAATGCTTATTCATTTAAGTCATTTTAAAGGGTTCCCAGTTAATATATACACAAACTAAGTCAAATATTCAAGGCCACACAAATGAATGGCTAAAAAAGTGAATAAATAACATTAATAAAAGGTGTTAAATACCACATTGATGGTAGACAGACCCCTACTGAACTTTGAAAAGCACCAATAAAATGATTAGCATAAGAAAGGACGTTATGGTAATGGTCATCTTTTGGGCCAGCAATGTGTGCAGGGGTGGGATGCATGTGAAGCAACCTGAGAACGACGTGGCTTCTAAAGAATTGCCATACCAATGAGCTCCAATGAACTAACCAATGGTTATAAAATTAAGTTACAATATTATTTTGCTTGTAATTATATTTAATAATATATATTAACAATATATGACTGTTATGATTATGGTTATGATAATAATGATTATTCAAATATTGTCATAATATTATAATAATGATGATCTTATTATGGTTAGTAGTAGCACATTTTTTGGTGATTATCTTTATTATCATTAGTATGTGCGATGGATGTGGTAGAAGTTTCACAAGTACAATGCTAAATTTGTGGATCCTTTAACAGTATAAACAAAACTTTATCAGACCACCAGCAGATGAATAGTTGGGGGTGGGATCACATATGCTAATGAAGCAGATGTCTGTCTGCAGTCCTCAACACATTCCAGTCAGCCTATAAAAATAAAGCTTCTTTCTTCCTTGAGGGAAACCCAGTCTGACTATCAGCTCTTTGGGTTCAGAGAGCCAACAAGATCATTCTTTGATACTGAACTACCTTCTCATAAGTATAGAAAGAACCAAACTCAAAACAGGCACGTGATTGTCACTCTCCAGTTCACCACTGCCCCCACAAGTACAGTAATTTCCCAAGGCAGTTCTTACCTCATTTTGAGCAGTGTTTGTATGTGTGTGTGTGTGTGTGTGTGTGTGTGTGTGTGTGTGTGTGTGTGTGTGTGTGTGTGTGTGTGTGTGTGTGTGTGTGTGTGTGTGTGTGTGTGTGTGTGTGTGTGTGTGTGTGTTTGGTCAAGGTGTGAGTTGAGTTCCTTCTGGAGGTTTCGGCCATGTCTCTGGACGATCTGTCTACTGCCATTGTTTTCTCTCCACAGGCATTTATGATATCAATGCAACAAGCTTTGTCTTCAGAAGTCAGCTAGAGTTCATGAACTTATGAGTTCCATTGGGGTTGGGTTGGTGAACATTAACATGAAACAAAGCTGGATCAAAAAGAACGGGAATATAGAAATTACATTTAAAAAAGGTGATACCGATTCTTGATGCGCTAACTCTTCAACACAATACAATTCTCAAATACAATACACAAATATATTTGTGGGCCTTATCAGACCATCTTATTTCCTTGTTCACTCAACCAACTCTGACTGACAGCGCGCTACATCAAAAAGACAACAATACCATTTCCTGGGTCTAAGAAGGTGGTCAATGGAGTAGCATAGCACTCAGTGGTGGTGGTGGGTGGGTGGGTGGGGTGGGGTGGGGGGTGGGGGGGGGGGGTGCAGAGAGACTCACATGTTAGGTTCAGATGAAAACAACAACAGTGCAAAATAAAGATTAAAGAAAAATATTGGAACATTTCTGAAAAGCTATGGCTCTTGTCTTTTCCCATCCTCCCTCTCTAAACAGTTGATCTGTAGAAATTGAAAGGTTTTAAAAGGGGCCTAATGGTATCCATGCATGCAGACCAGGCAGTTCAAGTGTTTCTCTCCAAAACGGAGAACAAAGGAGATTCTTCCTGTCGTCTGTTGAGGCATTAAGTTGTTGCTCAGTAAATATGCATCATAACAGAGAGCAACACCATCCCAGCCATCAGGATCCTTTCACATTTCAATATTAATTAATTCATGCTATTTCTGTAGATTTGTTTGTAGTATAACAAGAACACACAGTCTTGTATAACTGGCCTTATCGGGACACACAATTCAGTCTCATTCAAATTTTCACTAACCCTAAACCTAACACTAACCCTGAAACTAACCCTAGCTCCTAACCCTAAACGTCATTCAAACCTTAGCCCTTAACGTCCATGTGGCAACACTTCAGACACACACACACGCCGTATATACACTTCTAATGTATTATGACACTTCCTTAAGATGTCATAACAATTCACAAGTAGTTTTAACATCCTTATAACATAACAACTGTACAATCTCAACTATACCACCATTATAAGCAGAAAGAAATCCACCTTGTCAACTTGAGTAAGATGTGCTAACTTTATGCTGTGTGATGTGCTTTCAAAGCAGGGAGAGGAAAACACACACAGCAAAGTGTAGGAGTACACTGCCAGGAGACAATAGTCTAAATGTGTAAAGATCAGATTTCCATCATGTTTGTTTTCTTAGGATAAGGCATGCCTGAGCAAAGAAAATATTTTGCTGGCTCATGGCCATCTGTCGAAAGCAATGGCATCTTTAAAATGGTAAATATACAAAATAGGTTTAACTGTGAGAATATTGATCATATAAGTTTGGAAGTTCAGAAGACCTTTTTAACTATTTTCTCTGCTATAGCGTTGCTATACCAGCTGCCTGTTGTTGCATCAGAAATGTTGTATGTGTAGTGTGAGAGTTCTTCAGTGGAATGGACAGCTACACACTGAAAACAAAGTTCTAACCAGACAAAACTTTTACTGGCTGTCCCTCCAAACCTAACTGAAAGTGCATACATAAAAAACACAAAGCAACCTGCTGACGATGTGAAAATTATCACAAACAAAGCAGAAAACCACACAAATAGTATGTCTGACTAGAGAGTAACAATTGATTACAGGAGACAGTAACCAATAGCCAACTGGTATTGAAATGGACAAAAT
Source organism: Salvelinus fontinalis (assembly GCF_029448725.1). NCBI lineage: Eukaryota > Metazoa > Chordata > Actinopteri > Salmoniformes > Salmonidae > Salvelinus > Salvelinus fontinalis. The sequence continues at coordinate 19,743,755 of NC_074695.1, forward strand.
ACTACAAGCTAAAGAAAAACCTTTAAAAAATAAAGAAGAAAAGAACACACAAACATTAATGTTTTGGTGAAGTGACAATAAAACCATGGCTAAAGTCCTTTACATAAAAACACCCAATCCCAATAGCTTGTTTCATTCACAACTGGGCTACCTGGCACAACAACACATTCGTCATAGGTCATTTCAAAATGGTATATCTAGAGCTCAAGTCACAACACATGATATTGCTGAGAGTGTTTAAGAGCAGTGGATACTGTAGCGTTCCTTTGTCCATTAAAGGATTTTTATAGGCTTTGGCCAGCGACACTCAGGCCCTCTCCATTGGCTAAAAATGATACTTATTTTCTGGCCCCCCTGAGGACTTCTTTTAAAACCCTGCTTTAAATCTTAAAGAAACAACAAAAGAGCCTGTCAGTGCAATGCTTTCTGACAGATCAGTATAAGACAATAAGACAAAAACAACACCACAATTACTAATTTACCATTTAGGTGACTCTACCCACAAGCCTATTTTAAATCTCAAGTTGTTAGGAGAATGTAATTTCATGAGTAAGATGGAATAAGTTATGTAATAACTTTAAGATATTATTATTTTCAATATACACGTTTTATTCAATTAATTTGCTGAATCAAACAAAACATATGTGTTGTTTAAAAAAAGAGGTCAGACCTAAAACATGAATAGCTGTAATGTGACTGGCTATCCCATTGTTTTGTCGCTTCATAATTCCAGTATCTAAAATCTGAATGCAAATGACAGGGTTCTCTGAGAGCTGAATAGAGCAACATGATTAATCACCGGGTTTTTCTACTGTTACAGAGGCACACATGGCAGCCTAATAATCCCTTAGTGTTACTCTGTTACTAAAACCCAAGTCATCTGATAACCATCAAACGATTCAAGTGATAAAAGACACTGAAAGCTCTGGAATATTGCTGGAAACAGAAAATCTTTGCAAGTTATCATTCATACCTGTATTCTTGTAACATGTTGGTTGTCAGGATTTTCAAAAGACTTGAAATCTGAAATTATATGACATGATAAATTCAATTGCCGTCATACCTTTTTGGCAAGTAATTACAATGCATTGAAAAATCTAATTAACTTGTACCACTAAGCACATTGAGCACTTGTCACAGGTATTGTCTATTATCAAATGTGTCTGTATTTTGTATTTCAAACACATACCATATGTATTTATTTGAAGAAGAAACAGTATTGAGTGAGAATCAAGATAAAAAGCCTACCATGTTGTGAGAAATCAAAACAGACTTAAATGTCAAAAGTCTCAGGAGAAAAAGAGACTGTCAACGGAATACAAATCCATATCAACCCTGAACTGATCTGTTGATTTCATTAATGGAATACAAATCCATATCAACCCTGAACTGATCTGTTGATTTCATTAATGGAATACAAATCCATATCAACCCTGAACTGATCTGTTGATTTCATTAATGGAATACAAATCCATATCAACCCTGAACTGATCTGTTGATTTCATTAATGGAATACAAATCCATATCAACCCTGAACTGATCTGTTGATTTCATTAATGGAATACAAATCCATATCAACCCTGAACTGATCTGTTGATTTCATTAATGGAATACAAATCCATATCAACCCTGAACTGATCTGTTGATTTCATTAATGGAATACAAATCCATATCAACCCTGAACTGATCTGTTGATTTCATTAATGGCATTCAATGTCTTTTACTGATGGTGCAGCAAATTGTGTGTAAAGGATTCAAAGGTCAGAAAGGTACACAACAAAGAGTCTTAGATAGTGGAACATGACAGATTGGACTTTATAGCTTTAACAGATGTGTGTGTGAAGTAAAAAGTGTAAAGTAAAAAGGACCTAACCTAAACCCAAAATAGGAAATCCAACGTTCCCAATCCTGCCATCCTAAACATTTATCGCCTTATTACTGACAGAGTGAGATTAACCATAAGAGCAGTATATTCATGATGTTTTATGATAATTGACCTTTGACATCTTCACACTATTAAAAGTGGTCATTTACTAGGTTCTATGTTATGGAGGGAAGACTCCCCAGTATTTCCCGTCATTCATTCTCTCTATCACTTGGCCTTTTCTGGCTCTTTTTATGTCCAGAAGGAATGCATCACGAAATGCGATTTCTTTAAGCAACTGTGAGTGGAAATTGCTTTTTCTGGAGACATTTATGACCCCATTCAAAGGCCTGACATCTCAAACACAGGAAGGAAGGAAGTGAGAAGTGCCATACAGTATAAAGAGGTTCATTTATACTTCCTGCTATACTTTTTTAACAAAGCCCCACAAAACACACCTTTATTCAAAACAGAAATGTGGGATTATGGCGTTGAATGGTGAATGGACCTGGTTTTACACACCCTGACACCCACCTATGAGAAATGGGTTTGTGGGTGTATAAATGTTGTATGGATGATTTTTATCGGGGAAGCAGGCCCTCCTCAAGGGTACTTGGGATTAGAACCCTGGAAGTCTCTCTGCTCTCTGTCTGATAATAGATCAAAGAGATGCATCAGAGATCACCTCCAGTTCTAGAACACTTTTCCCACAAGGCAACCAGTCATCTTAATGCTTCAGCCAATGGACTCCAGCAATAAAATACCACATAGAAATATCTTAAATGAGATCATTAACCCCACATTATAAAAATGTAAACAGAAACACACTAGGGTATATTATAATATTGTCTGACTATCCCTTATATACAGTCATAGTACTAAAACTGCATTTCAAATTGCTGGAGGACAATTTTTGATGATACCTAATGAGATCAAAAATGTACAGGGATGAAAATAGGCAATATGTGTTAATAGATGTGAATACAATTTGGCATGGTTCAGATCAATAGTTCAGAAGGATGATTTTAATGTTGGATACTTACTGACCCCAAAAGGCAATTTAGGGACATTACACCAGAGTGCTGGAGTTGTGACAAATTTCTGGTAGCCTCGGACACCCAGGATTCACTGAAGTGACAAGATGTCTGAATATAGAATGGTTAAAATACACTGAGTATACAAAACATTAAAAACACCTGCTCTTTCCATGACAGACTGAGCAGGTGAATCCAGGTGAAAGCTATGAACCCTTATTGATGTCACTTGTTAAATCCACTTAAATCAATGTAGAAGGGGAGGAGACCGGTTAAATAAGGATTTTTATGCCTTGAGACATGGATTGTGTATGTGTGCAATTCATTGGGTGAATGGGTAAGACCAAAAATGTAAGTGCCTTTGAAAGGGGTATGGTAGTAGGTGCCAGGCGTACCGGTTTGTGTCAAGGACTGTAACGTTGCTAGATTTTTCATGCTCAACAGTTTCCTGTTTGTATCAAGAATGGTCTACCACCCAAAGGACATCCAGCCAACTTGACTCAACTTTAGGAGGCATTGGAGTCAACATGGGCCAGCATCCTTATGCAACGCTTTCAACACCTTGTAGAGTCGATGCCCCAAGGAATTGAGGGCAAAAGGGCAGTGGGGTGCAACTCAATATTAGGAAGGTGCTCCTAATGTTTGGTATAGTCAGTGTATAAGCACACATACAACTGAATAAATTAATGTTAAATGTTGAGAAATCAAACCATATAGGTCTCAATATATAACCACAGTAAGCTCCACATAAAGACTGGATATCCATCCTTTATCAATCTCTAAATCCTTGAAAGGTACAATTATTTCTAGGGTAGGGAATTGCCAGGGACCTCACGATACTTAGGTGCCGATACGGTACGTATTGAGGTTCGACACGGCTGAAAACATGTTGTCTCACTATTTAATAAGATGAACGAGCTAAACTTTGACCTGGGGATCTATATAATATCGTCCCAAAATAATATTGCGATATGTTACTATCGATTTTATCTCCTATCGCTAATTATTTCCATTCTATAGAATCACAAAGATGCATTCCACATATTCCATGACTCTTGGATCTCCTCATCCTTAATGGTGGAGGAGCAGCAAACAATTTGTTGAGACGGTGCCCATACACTCCGTCCTGAGCCAGAGAAAGCAGGGGGGTCACAGTTGAGCTTCTAAAGCTCAAAACTGCCAGCCTTCATCCCATGCCCAAAAAGAGACATTCAATATCCATCTCTACCATCTCAATTTAAATTTATTTTTGCGTTTTATGCGCTTTGAGATCATTTTCTGTAATGCAAAGCGCTATCCAAGTTAAATAAATCATAATGATTAAAGCTATTAGCACTGAAAGACAAAAATCTATACTCAACTGCCCCTGAGACTACTTGGTCATGCCCCAAATGGCATCCTATTCCCTATATAGTGCGCTAGTTTTAACCAGAGCCTTGTTCAAAAGTAATGCACTACATAGGGAATAGGGTGCGATTTAGTACATAGGCCTATTCAATTGCAGCCTTGATTTTCCTGCTGACACTAAGGACTAGAAGGCTGAATGGCAAAGTGGCTCCAGGAGGAAAATAGCAAACAAACAGGAGGCTTTCAATCAAATGTCTATTGTATTTAATAATTTGTGCTCTGGACTCAACACCTTGCCATTTGTTCAACGATGAAACAAACCTGCAATATCACATATAGAAAGATTTATAATTCTGAAACTGAAGCGCGCACATCAATCTTTATGAAACGTAACATGTTTACCATGACTCTTTGGCTGCGTTTAGACAGGCAGCCCAATTCTGATCCCCCCCCCCCCCCCCCATTAACCCATTAATTGGTCTTTTGAACAATCACATGAGATTTTCTTCAGAGCTGATCTGATTAGTAAAAAAAAAAGAAAAATCAGAATTGGGCTGTCAACGCAGCCCATGTCAATGCCATGAAATGCTGCAATACAAAGAACAAACGCCCCATAGCTCTATGGTCTCCACTGACATCTAGTGGACAAATTGGGAACTTCTATTGACAGACAATGGGTGACTGGAAAGCCTAGGTAAAAGGTAATGGCAAGCTATTTCTGTACATACCCATCTAGATTTTTAAATGTTAGTTATTAATTTATATCATGGAGATCTGACTTTGTAATATTAATACTCATTCATGGTCAATGACAGGTTGTTTAAAGCAGACACATGAACCAAGAACAATACATTTCAATTAGCATTTCAAAAACAATAAGAGAGTAGCACAGAAACACAAGCAGATACTGCTTTTCTTAGTTTTTATTTCATGACACTTTAAGTAATGCATTTTCTTCATGTTCATCTGAATTGAAAAGTTCATGATTGGAAAACATGTCAAAGATGACTGTAGTCAGATTGTTTGATACAAATGAGTCAAACTTCATTTTTCAACTCTGGATTTATGATGAATAACTAAGTTAACCTAAACATGACAAAGCTATGACATGAGTCAAGAGTCAATGTAATGTAACTTGCACATGAGAACATTCTGTAACAGAACATGAGCTGCTATCTAACCGTTTGTTATAGCTATCCATTTTATCTGTTGCAGACAAACAGTACAGTAATGGTGGTCTAGTCAGTCTTGGAGGCCATCAATGGTGTGTGTGTCTGACACTGAATAGAGGTTCTGTGTAGAGACTGAGAGGTGTTCTAGAACAGGCTGATTCTGGGCAGCCACCACCAGAGGCAAGCCGTGGATGACCACTTCCTGGCTGCCCAAACTGATGCTAGGGACCATGATACTACTGTCCTCCTCACAGGTGGTAATGCCATTGTCCCCAAACTCCCGCACCACTGTTACCTGTGCCTGCTTTGGCAAGTCTTCCGAGGGGCCACCCTCGCTACACATCATGTCCGGGGGCGAAAACCTGGAGGTGGCCGTTGCCATGGTGACTAGATTACTGTGGTTCCCTCCCTCCGTCACCACAGTAACCTCTGTGCCCCCCTCCTGGATGAGAGCACTGAGACCCTCCAGGTCTGAGCAGGTGGTGATGAAGGTCTGTGTGCTGCTCCGGTGGGCTGAGGACTCCTGGGAGGCGATGGCTGTCTGAAGTAGGGCCTGATGGAGAGGGTTACGGCTGTCCCCTAGGGAGAGGTGTGTCAGCAGGACTGTCTGAGGCTCCAGAGAGCCCCCCTCTACCCGTTTCTGAGCTCCTAGCTGCTGTATGGGCGTGAGGCTCATACAGTTGACCACCATGCCCTGGGTCTCTGGGCTCAGGAGGACCGTGGTGGATCCCTTGGTGTGATGCTGGTGCTGCCCAACGTCTAGCCCAGCCTGCAGGGGAAGGAAGGAGCCCTCCTGACCCAGAGGGTGGGAAACTATGATTTGGAGCTGGGCACTGCTGTAGGGGGCCAGGGGGTCTGAGGCCAGGGGAGTCAGGGGGACCTGGTGGAGTGGGATTTGGGTGGTGTGGCTGTCTTGCCTGGGTACATGGCTCACAGTCACAACACTGTGCTGGGAGGTGATGGGCTGGAGCGTCAAAGAGAGAGTCTGCTGGGAGTCTGAGTCCTGGTGCTGCTTCCTGTGGCTGCGCAGAGAGTCCTCCCTCACGAACGACGCCTCGCACAGGTCACAGCGGAAGGCCCGCGTTGCGTCCAGCTTGGCTCGGTACCGGGAGCTCACAGGCTTGGGAGGGTCCTCACCGTTACAGACACCGGCTTTGCCTCTTTTTCCACCGATACCTGTCTCAGGCTTGTCCGCGTGGCACTTCTTCTTCTTGTGGATGACCAGGTTGCTGCGCTGCTTGGTGGCGAAACTGCAGAAGTCACATTTAAAAGGTCGCTCCTCAGAGTGGATCCGCTCATGGACCTTGAACGCCCCCTTGCTGGAGCAGGAGTAGGTGCACTTGGAGCACTGGATGGGTTGAGTGGGCTGGTGCTCCCGTGAGTGCTGCCTCAGAGCTGTCTTATTGGTGCACCGGAAGTCACATTCAGGGCAGCGGAAGGAGTTGGACGTGCCGTGTTTTATCTGGACGTGTGATTTCAGGTTGCCCTTCATGGCACAGCGGTAGTCACAGAAGTCACACTTGTAAGGCTTCTCACCCGAGTGGATGCGGATGTGCCTCTTCAGGTCAGAGTTGATCTTGAACTTTGCTTCACACCGAGTGCACTGGAAAGGTGCATCCCCTAAAGTAGAGGAATATATACATTTATATAACATCAGACAAATAAAACGTAAGTTTGTCAGACTTTTTTAGAAGTCATAATCGGTCTTATATCACGATGAGTCCATGTCCCATATTTCAATCCCAAATGAACGGGAAACAATGTAGACCATTCGCTAACCAGATTTCAGAACCAGACTTACACAATTCAATGCTTAAGTGTACTAATAAACCCAAGCAAACCCACCAGTGTGTGAACGGAGGTGCACGGTGAGCTGGCTGGAGTTGCGGCTGGCATAGGGGCAGATCTGGCACTTGAAGGGCCTCTCATCATAGTGGATACGGAGGTGTTTCTTCAGACTGCTGCTGTCGGCCGCAGCATAGGGACAGTACTTGCACTTGTGAGGCTTCTCTCCCGTGTGGGAGCGGAAGTGCATGTTCAGCTTGTCCCTCCGGCTGAACCGCTTGTGGCACAGCTCACATTCAAACGGCTTCTCACCTGGGCACACACAAGGATTGGAGGACAAATAAATGTCAAAATATCAATACATGCTAGGATGCCAAATCAATAGAATTTGATTTATGATAAAATTCCACTGGTATTATTACATACCAGTATGTGTTTTGAGATGCCGCTCCATATCTTTCTGACCGTACTGTGTCTTGAAAGAGCATCCTAGGGGCAAAGGAATAGATTATGCATTTGATTAGAAAAGTGATTGATTCATGCACCCTGAATATAAGTGTTGTTTGAACCACATTTCAAGAAAACTTTACTGTACTAATAATTAGTGTAAAAGCCAGCTATAAAAAAAAGTAAATAGACTCAGAAAAGAGCCAATTGGTTGTAACTGACCAGCAGATATTGTGCTCCCTCCCTCCCTACCAGCAGTATGGAAGGAATGTGTCACAGGACTAATAAAAGAGGAAGTGAGGGTACCAACCTGAGAAACAGCAGCCGCGCCTCTTTGAAGTCAGGGCAGGTTTTAATTTTCTGGATGGTGTTTTAGAGGCTTTGGTCAGGATCTTTTTGACACCTCTCATAACACACGTCTGGTAGGTTTCCTCGAAAACAAACTCTGTGCTGGAATCTAGGGGGAAAGGATTTCTGACTGTATAGGATACATTTCCAGAAAACGGAGTAATTTGTCTAAACATCAGACTGTTACCATGATTACTGAGTAACCACATAACCAATTTTTACTTGCCTTTATAACAAGTTGTATTTGAAGGAGAAAATATATAGGCTATGCATTGTTCCAACGGTATATTTAAGGAGTCTGGGGTAGCCTTTCATCTCTCTAAACAAGCCTATGGATAAAACACCTTGCAAGAATAGTCTTACCTGTAAGAGTGGGTGCCAAGTTAGATGCTGATATGTCAGAGGAGGGTACGTGGCAGCCATTTTGCTTGTGGGCCAGAAAGACTTCAAAGTTATTGTACTGCTGCTTACAGAACCCACAAATGTGGATATCTGGGCTCACTTCCACAAGTACATGGTTCCCTCCTGTTGACGAGGAAGAGGGGATAAAACCTTGCTTTCATTCAAGAACATTGACAACCAATAGCCTACCCTACAAATACCAAGACTCATCATACACCTTAGAGTAGGCAGTGCACGGTGTTTGAATGGGCTTTGCAATTTGTAAACATAGCTAGCCATATTGTCATATAATTGCAAACACAACTGACAGATGCTAGACGATAAAGGCATTGGATAACTTATTTAATACACAGAATGCGCCAGATTAACAACAAGTTTCAAATATTAATTGGACTACAAAGTGGACTTTGTTTAGAACATTTGAGTTCTTACCCTCTCCGTTAAATGATTCCATTTTCACGCTAATATAACTGGATATCAATTCAGTTTAGGGCTCCCTAAAGGTAGGCTATCGACTTGCGACAGGAAACTCGATTGGAATGAATTCAACATAAAGTATACAACACATCAAATGCCTTTGAAATCGAAACATTGTAATTATCTACTGACTTTTAGCCATGAACTCCACTGAACTCTACTTGGGCAACATTGTTGCAATCATTTTACGACAGACTTCTTCTTCTATGGTATTATGGCGGCCCGCAAACAAGCGTTAAAGCTGCATGCCGCCACCTACTGTACAGGTTGTAAACTATAGAAAAAATGTTAATTATAGGAAGAAAAGTGGGAAAAAACCGAAATCATAGAAAATGAAAAAAATTGACTTTTTTATTTTTACATAATATCCCACTCCTTCAGTCACATTCCAATTCAAGTCACATCCCTACACAGACTCAGGAGCCTGTGAGGGCGGACCATCCTTTTAAAGGATTTCTTGCAATGCCTCGGCTGTAAACTCAGTCACAAAAATCGTTCTGCTGAACTCACAATAATTACAATTTCCTTTCATTTCTTCTTTGTTTGTGCTGTGCAGTTTATGGCCATTGCAAATAAATGCTACAAATTCCACCTTTTCACGTAATATATCAGGATCCCTTGATTGCCAAGAAACATTCACTGGTGCAGTCTCAATTACCATTGCATCTTATACGCCACTCACTCCTTCCACTCTTCTCACTGGCTCCAGATATGATACACGCTGGACAGCCCTTATTCTCACCACCTCTTTTAATTAAATTGCATTCAAAGAGCTTTATTGGCATGGGAAACATATAGTTTATATTGCCAAAGCAAGTGAAATAGATAATAAACAATCCAAAATAAACAGTAAACATTACACTCACAACAGTTCCAAAGGAATATAGACATTTCAAATGTCATATTATGGCATATTAGTGCAATCGTAAAGTATTCAGACCGCTTCACTTTTCCTACATTTTGTTACGTTACAGCCTTATTCTAAAATGGATGATAAAATGTAAAAAATTGCAATCATTCTTCACACAATACGCCATAATGACAAAGCAAAACAGGTTTTAAGAATGTTTTGCAAATGTATTAAGAATAAAAACTGAAACATAACATTTACGTAAGAATTCAAACCCTTTACTCAGTACTTTGTTGGAGCACCTTTGGCAGTGATTACAGCCTTGAGTCTTCTTGGGTATGACGCTATAAGCTTGGCACACCTGTTTTGGGGGAGTTTCTCCCATTCTTCTCTGCAGATCCTTTCAAGATGGGGAGCATCGCTGCACAGCTATTTTCAGGTCTCTCCAGAGATGTTCGATCAGGTTCAAGTCTGGGCTCTGGCTGGGCCACTCAAGGAAATTCAAAGACTTGTCCCGAAGTTACTCCTGCATTATCTTGGTTGTGTTCTCAGGGCCGTTGTCCTGTTGGAAGGTGAACCTTCTCACTGTTCTGAGGTCCTTTTGAGCAGGTTTTCATTAAGGATCTCTCTGTACTTTGCGCCGTTCATCTTTCCCTCGATCCTGATTAGTCTCCCAGTCCCTGGCACTGAAAAACATCCCCACAGCATAAGGCTGCCACCACCATGCTTCACCATAGGGATGGTGCCAGGTTTCCTCCAGATGTGATGCTTGGCATTCAGGCCAAAGAGGTCGATCTTGTTTTCATCAGAACAGAGAATCTTGTTTCTCATTGTCTGAGAGTCATTTATGTGCCTTTATGCTAACTCCAAGCGGGCTGTCATGTGCCTTTTACTGAGGAGTGGCTCCTGTCTGGCCACTCTACCATAAAGGCCTGACTGGGGGAGTGCTGCAGAGATGGCTGTCCATCTGGAAGTTTCTCCCATCTCCATAGAGGAACTCTGGAGCTCTGTCAGAGTGACCATCTGGTTCTTGGTCACCTCCCTGACCAAGGCCCTTCTCCCCCGATTGCTCAGTTTGGCCGGGGCGGCCAGCTCTAGGAAGAGTCTTGGTGGTTCCAAATTTCTTCCATTTAAGTATGATGGAGGTCACTGTGTTCTTGGGGACCTTCAATGCCACAGACATTTTTTGGTACCCTTCCCCAGATCTGTGCCTTGACACAATCCTGTCTCTGTGCTCTACGGACAATTTCATCAACCTCATGGCTTGATTTTTGCTCTGACATGCACTGCCAACTGTGGGACCTCATATAGACAGGTGTGTGCCTTTCTAAATATTGTTCAATCAGTTGAATTTACCAAAGGTGGACTCCAATCAAGTTGTAGAAACATCTCAAGGATGATCAATTAAAACAGAATGCACCTGAGCTCAATTTCTAGTCTCATAGCAAAGGGTCTGAATACTTATGTAAATAAGGTATTTCTGTTTTTTCTTTTTAATACATTTGTAAACATTGTGTGTAGGAAGGATTGATGAGGAAGGATTGATAAGGGAAAAAGGTATTTTCATACATTTTAGAATAAGCCTGTAACGTAACAAAATGTAGAAAAAGTGAAGGGGTCTGAATACTTCCCGAACACACTGTACAGTGTTGTAACGATGTGCAAATAGTTAAAGTACAAAAGGGAAAATAAATAAACATCATAAATGAACATCTCCTTCACCCTAACGGGGGCATCCACGGACTCAGTTGCAGCACCTCATCTGGCACATGATGCATACACTTGATACATGCCTCAAGTCTTTTATAACACTGGAAGGGCTTTTGTACAAAAGCTCTTACAGGGCATCTCATAAAGCCTAGCTTTACATGAGAAGGGAGATCCTAATCAAAAAGCAATAATATGGGCAAAGTGGGATCCTTACTCCATCCACCATACAGGTCAGTCGACGCGCACCAATCACTTCCTCTACTTCCTCAGTTATAGCATCTGCATCCACTTCATACACAACCCCAGAAATAACCCCCTTGATGAGAGAATCTGCTTCAGAAATCCCAAAATAACTTTGAGGCACAAAGCATGAAACAAGATCCCTTACATACTGATCCTTCTCTGCATTGTTCAACCAATCCAGTAAATGTGAAGGAGGAGTTAAGATGTTAGTTCAAAAGCGGAAGTCATGTCACAGTCTCTTTCCATTTCCCCTGAAAAGCGGAACATCCGGTTGTTGGGGACTCGGCAGAGGCTGCCACAGACTTGACTTGGAGGGCTTTATTTAAATGAAATCCCAAATCTTTGACGAAGTGCTTTGTCAAAACATTGTATTACGAAAAAGAGGATCCTAACAAACATATGTTCCTTTTTGACCCCATCCTCTATCAGTGACTCGAACGACGTACACAGGTAAAAGTTGACACATGTATTTATTGGGCGCTTTCCTCTGCCCAGGCACTGCTGACAGATGCCAGACCTTACAACTCCTGGATAGGTATTTTACGTATCAGCTAACCACATAATTTGTTATAGCATTCTGTCAGTCGATGACATGGTGCGCAACCATTGGTTGATGCATGCAACATCTGAACAGGGGAACATAACCAAAGTTAAAATTGATTGGTTGAAATTGGAAACATCAATCGCGGGACTAGTTGAAGAAAAATATGACAACACATTTCAAAATGTCAGCTGAAGACGAAACATTATTGTTGGAACTTATGACGTGTTTAAAACAACTCGGGACTCCAAAAAATTGGACTACGACTGGGAAAAATTATTTTGAATGGTCACCCAATTTGGAATTGGAAGTCGGCAACTCTGGCATCTTTCTAGAGCTCTGACTTTCAGACCTGAAGATGACTGACATCATGATTAGACCTCGTCTTATTTTTCTATAGTTCCCAGGTGTCTTAGAAGCACCATTATTCCTCCCTGTTCATCTGCAAGCAGATAGTGTGCTTTTCGACAGGTGACTGCTCAAAACGCTCTAGCTAAACATTGCATTTCTACTGCTTGTTGTTGTCTGTTTATTTACCGGCAACTTGCCACAGTGTAATTGTGTAAGTGTTTTGTTCTTTCTTGCGGTCTCTTCTCTCTGCACTCTTATCCTTCAATAATTTATCTATTTTCTTCTTCTTCTTCGAGATTTGGTTGGCGTAGCATATCCAACTTTTAGGTGCATACACCGCCACCTACTGTACTGGAGTGTGAGGCCAGTCACGGCCTACCTACAATAAATTCCAGTAAATTCCAGACGAGCTTCAATGCCATACAACACTCCTTCCGTGGCCTCCAACTGCTCTTAAACGCAAGCAAAACCAAATGCATGCTCTTCTACCGATCGCTGCCCACACCTGCCCGCCGGTCTAGCCTCACTGCTCTGGACGGTTCTGACTTAGAATATGTGGACAACTAATACCTAGGTGTCTGTTTAGACTGTAAACTCTCCTTCCAGACTCACATTAAGCATCTCCAATCCAAAAATTAAATCTAGAATCGGCTTCCTATTTTGCAACAAAGCATCCTTCACTCATGCTGACAAACATACCCTTGTAAAACTGACTATCCTACCGATCCTTGACTTCGGCGATGTCATTTACAAAATAGCCACCAACACTCTGCTCCGCAAATTGGATGTAGTCTATCACAGTGCCATCCGATTTGTCACCAAAGCCCCATATACTACCCACCACTGCGACCTGTATGCTCTCGTTGGCTAGCCCTCGCTTCATATTAGTCACCAAACCCACTGGCTCCAGGTCATCTATAAGTCTTTGCTAGGTAAATCCATAGCAGCACCCATCCATAGCACACGCTCCAGCAGGTATATTTCAATGGTCACCCCCAAAGCCAACTCTTCCTTTGGCCGCCTTTCCTTCCAGTTCTCTGCTGCCAATGACTGGAACAAATTGCAAAAATCACTGAAGCTGGAGACTTATATCTCCCTCAATAACTTTAAGCATCAGCTGTCAGAGCAGCTTACCGATCATTGCACCTGTACATAGCCCATCTGTAAATAGCCCACCCAACTACCTCATCCCCATGTTATTTTCTGTTGTTATTGCTCCTTTGCACCCCAGTATCTCTACTTGCACATTCATCTTCTTCACATCTATCACTCCAGTGTTTAATTGCTAAATTGTAATTACTTCGCCACTATGGCCTATTTATTGCCTTACTTTCCTAATCTTACTACATTTGCACACACTGTATATAAACTTTTCTATTGTGTTATTGACTGTACATTTGTTTATTACATGTGTAACTCTGTGTTGTTTGTGTTGCACTGCTCTTCTCTATCTTGGCCAGGTCGCAGTTGTAAATGATAACTTGTTCTCAACTGGCCTACCTGGTTAATTAAAGGTGAAATAAAAAAATAAAAAAACAAATTCCAGTATACAAAATTGGGGAAAAGGAAAATTACCATGCCCTCACAACAAAAAACTATAAGCCCCAAATATAAAAAAACAAACAAAAAAACACCCCATTCCACTATTTAACCCTCTCTCTCTTCCTCTTTCTTTATCTCTTTAAATCATTTTTATATTTGATAAAAGACAAGTCTCTGTAAAGTGTATACAGTAACTGCTGATGTTAAAGGGGTTTATTGAATAGGTCTAATCTAAATAATTAAACTGCATCTGGGTTATTTCATCTTTTTCTTTGGTCAATTTTGTTTTCCCAGATGGTAATAGCGAGAAGCCATGCTCTACAGCTGATATGTGAGTACAGGCAAGGGTTCTGAAGATTTGATTTACTTGTCTTCCCTCTGAACAGAAAGTTTATAACCATCCCTTCTCTCCCCAGCGGTGTTTGTGTGATATTTCTGTCAGTCGACTGTGGAGGACTATCATGGATGGTAGTGGCATTCTGAAACTAGCCTGGCTGACGCGACCCATGTGGTTGATAGCGAGGGAGAGCATGACCAAAACTGGTCTAGTACCAGGTCAATCAGCTTCAAATCCAAGCTCTATATGAGGTAGGCTAATGAGTGAAAGGTATAGACATATTTTAAATTCCTTTTATAAGACTAGCATACATATGTGATCAAATATTATCTCTGTGACTCTTACAGTTAACAAAAAATCAGAAAACAATGAGAAATCAAGAGAGTAGACAGAGTAAGCCATGAGAGTAAACAACACACAACTCCATTTTCAGTGGCAGGCCCTTAGTTACCTGATCTCCACCGTATGGCTCAGGAATTTCCTTATGTTGACTTTGCTGCATGGCAACTAGGGCTGTGGAGGTCACAAAATTTTGTCAGCTGGTTATTGTCAAGCAAATAACTGTCGGCCTCAAGGTAATTGACGTTAATTAACATAAACACATTTAGCATCTCTTGGCTTCCACATAGCCTACAAGCCACTGATGCATACATTTGAAAAGTCTAATAAATCCATGTAATATAACCCACACATTCACAATAAATCCATTATTTATTTTAGACAGGTCTAAAGAATAGAATAGCATACTCTGAGTTGTCCTTATGTTAGATCCTGATCTGGCTATGCCAAATGGCTGTGGGCTACACTAGTTCATTTAGCAGACAAGATTTGCTTAGAATTCCGTAGCTTCATTTTATAGTATGAAGAATACAATTGAACATAGCTGGATAAAATAGAAAGGATATTTTCTCCAAAACGATTTGAGGGAGTGCGCACATTCTGTGTTGAGCGGTTAACAAATAAATAAGTACCCCTATATGCTTAATTTTGAGTTATAATGTAACTTTAGTCGTTCTACAAATGTTGAGCTATATATGTTTTGATTTTTAATACATTGTAAGGCTGCATGATGCGACTCTAATGATGATTTGAAAAAAGGCTCTTGAAAAGCATGAGGTCTGCTTTGTTGTTTTGCGCAGGCTGTTCTCACTTTATCAGTCTCTTATTCACAATTTGACAAGCACTTTATAATGCCTCGAATTTCCCAGCGGCATACCCTTTGTGTGGCCATAATGCACCCTAAAAAAATCCATGCCTTTTGCCACCATCACAGGCTACAAGTGAAGACAGACACACCGGGGACGCAACTGCGCATGTCCTTATCCAATCCCGAGGTGCATATTTAAGATATTAGAAGAACTCTCCACATTTACTTTTCATCAGCCAACAAGATGAGTAGGCCTAACGAACAGCAAAAGCACTAGCCTATGTCAATCTACTATCCCCCATAGTACAAATGTTGACCTATTGTAATAAATAAATATTTCAAGCATGGTCTGGGACAGTTGTGGGATGCGCTAGATCCCAAATTAATACAACCACTAGCATCAAAAAACATTTTTACGCAATGGGGCTGACCCAACAGATCAGAACATTTAGCTTAAAATGATGATAAACTATCAGGCTATTTCTTCACATTATAAGTGGACCAATGCACACATTGCAGTAGGCTACAAGCACAAATGTTCCATTAGTGGGAAAACACCATTATTATGCATGTAATGCTTTTATTATAAAAGGTGCATTTTTATGGTGAAAATTATCTTCCCAAACTTGAAACTCACGTGCTGTTTATGTATGCCAGTTAGGCTATACACCTCTTGTAAAGCGGATTAATGTGCCTAATTTTAAGAAGTATTTGCCCACTTTAGTTGTGATACAAACCTTATCAAAACATATAGGCCTATGGGCTAGGCTACATGAGGTGTGCAACTATGATTTGAAAAAGTTGCACAAAAAAAGACATTGTTTCTTGCTTTATGCTAGGCAACATTCACAAGTGATTATATATAATTCACAAGTGATAGGCTGATATTGTCACCCATCTGACTATTCTTGATTTAATCTTGTCTTTACATATACTAAATAATATGTGTGAAATATGTTTTGATTCAGAATGGACCATTATCATGCACCTGTCTCGAAACAGGGGCAGCGGGGAAAAAATACTTGTATCTATGCACTTAAATAATGAATGGAGGACGCTTTTCCCATGATTCATTTTCATGCCAGCCAGGTAGGCTATACTTCTGTTGTAAAGACAAAAGGTGAGAAATATAGTAGGCCTAGCTTATAGAAAGCGGATGGGATTCTCCTCTTTTTAACAGAGGATATCACTCTGTTTTAATTGCAATTTCATAGCCTATAGAAATGTTGCGCAGCATGAGCTCTGATTAAGTGTTTGATGAGATTTTTGATTACATTTGCATTGATGTCAAGTGCTGAGTTCCAGGCACTTAGCAAGTTTAGTAGGCTACTAATGACCATCAGCAGCATCAGAGCTTGGAAAAGCCTAATTACCATGACTAAACAGTCACGTGGAATTTAACTGCCTTCATGACTCGTGAACGCTGGTGTGGCGGTAATACTCTAATGGCAATGCCACTTCACTAATGGTCATTAGTGGTCATCCTTCCATGCTGCAGCAGCAAATCCTTGAAAGATAGACATGCCTACTCACACACTGCACAAACGTACAAAAAGCTTATTTCTTTCTAATTTTGTTCACAAATTTGTTAACATCCTTGTTAGTGATAATGTATCCTTTTTTATCCTGACATATGAAGAAGCTGATTAAACAGCATGGTCATTACACAGGTGCTCCTTGTGCTGGGGACAAAAAAAGGCCACTCTAAAATGTATAATTATGTCAAACTGTCACGACTTCTGCCGAAGTCGATGCCTCTCCTTGTTCAGGTGGTGCTCGGCAATCGACGTCACCGGTCTTCTAGCCATCATTGATCTATGTTTCATTTTCCATTGGTTTTGTCTGGTCTTCTTACACACCTGGTTCCAATCCCATTCATTAATTGTTGTGTATTTAACCCTCTGTTTCCCTCATGTCCTTGTCAGAGATTGTTTATTGTTATGTTCATGTTTTATGGACTGGTGTGCGACGGGTTCTTGTACCCACATTTATTTTATTATGGACTTTGGTTTTGGAGTTTGTGTTTTAAGTTATTAAAATACTCCATTTATACCAAGTTTAATTCTCCTGCGCTTGACTTCCCTGCCACCTACATACACAACGTGACACAATCAACACAATACCACAGATGTCTCAAGTTTCGAGGGAGTGTGCAATTGGCATGCTGACTTGCATGAAGTTCCACCAAAGGTGTTGCCAGAAAATGTAATGTTATTATCTCTACCATAAGCCACCTCCAACGTCATTTTAGAGAATTTGACAGTATCTCCAACCTTCCTCACAATTGCAGACCACATGTATGGCATAGTGTGGGCGGGCGGAATGCTGATGTCGACGTGTCCCATGGTGGCGGTAGGGTATTGGTATGGGCAGGCATAAACTACAGACAACGAACACAATTGCATTTTATCAATGGCAATTTGAAAGAACAGAGATACAGTGACGAGATCCTGAGGCCCATTGTCGTGCCATTCATCCGCCACCATCATCTCATATTTCAGCATGATAATGTTGCAAGGATCTGTATACAATTCCTGGAAGTTGCCCTGACTTGCCTAGTTAAATAATGGTAAAATAAAATAAAAATAAAAATCCAGAGTAGCCTACTCTCCCTTCTCTGACAGTTGGAACTAATAGCTAATCATTTCACCCTCTTCAATGGCGTTAGCTAGCTACCTAGCTACAAATGCATTTAGAGTTACAACTATATATACATCAATATAGCTAACTAGCTAATATGATGTTAGCAAGCTGCTGATATTTAATTAACTTAGCTAGCTGTACTGTATGTAAAGTTAGCTAACTAGTGAACATTATGTTAGCAGCTCATTTGAGTTAGCCTGCACATTAAATGTCTGTACCTAGCTAGCTAATACTACATTTTTTATTATTTTCTAAATATAGTTACTTGTATAGGTTCTCCAACTAACTCTGTTTTCTAGGTCCTTAGAAAAACGAAATAATTGGCAATCTTCCCGAAGTTTCCAGTGGTAGCGAAACACAGCCAACCATGTAGACGATTGGAGGACTTCCAACATGGCGCCTGGTGCGGTTGATAAGTGATTTGTGATGCAACTGCAAGCCTTCTATACCCACAATTACGAGGTTGACTGGTTCATTACCACTGTCTCACCATGCTCAGCCAGAGTTTATTGAGCAGATTTTACATACTGTATGTAACAGCATGAGGATCCATAATAAATCCATAATAAATGCTAAATACAAATCAGATCTTTCACATCAGATATTTTTCAGAGCTAATCTAATTGGTCAAAACACCAATTAGTGATAAAAATAAATAAATCAGAATTTGACTGCCTGTGTAAACGCAGCCATAGTGGCCAGAGACTAGACCTATATGAGGCAAGGGGAAGAGCAGCACTATTACCTCATCAAACTTAATAGCTTATTTCTATGTCATAATTCTTCACATCTATCTGTGGAGGAAATCAAGGACTTCCTCATTACAATTCTGTTGCCACTTGCCAGTTACCTGAGGGTCACAGGGTTTACCCGCTATAACCTAAATCAGACAATCTACTCCCCCAACTGGGAGGTAGAGGTAAAACAGGTTTGCACCATAACTAATGCTGTTACGTACAGTGGTGTCACCTTTCTCTGAGATCTGAAGTGATCAGAAAAGAAACTCCTGCACTGCTAAGCTAAGCTTCAGGCCTGTATTATTGTACAATGGTTAATGACGGGAAGAAAACTGAAGGCAAACAGCATACTCTTCCTGACGTCCTGCAAAAATAAGGCAGTTATACATTTGAAAAACATTATAATACATTCATAAAATATTTCCCAACGTATTAAATGTGTTCCCTTAGGCCTCTACTCTACTACCACATATCTATAACACAAAATCCATGTGTACATGTGTGTAAAGTGCGTATGTTATCATGTGTTTGTTTGCATGTGTCTATGTTTCTTTTGCTTGACAGTCCCCACTGTTCCATAAGGTGTATTTATCTGTTTTTTAAATCTAAATTTATTGCTGGTATGAGTTACTTGATGTGGAATAGAGTTCCATGTAGTCATGGCTCTATGTAGTACTGTGCGTCTCCCATAGTCTATTCTGGACTTGGGGACTGTGAAGAGACCTCTGGTGGCATGTCTTGTGGGGTATGCATGGGTGTACGAGATGTGTGCCAGTAGTACAAATAGACAGCTTGGTGCATTCAACATGCCATTACCACCTCACAAATACAAGTAGTGATGAAGTCAATCTCTCCGCCACTTTGAGCCAGGAGAGATTGACATGCTTATTATTAATGTTAGCTCTCTGTGTACACCCAAAGGCCAACCATGCTGCCCTGTTCTGAGCCAATTGCAGTTTTCCTAAGTCCCTCTTGGTGGCGTGACCTGACCACACGACTGAACAGTAGTCCAGGTGCAACAAAACTAGGGCTTGTAGGACCTGCCTTGTTGATAGTGATTTTAAGAATGCAGAGCAGCACTTTATTATAGACAGACTTCTCCCCATGCTAGATACTGTTGTATCAATATGTTTTTACCATGACAGTTTACAATCCAGGGTTACTCCAAGCAGTTTAGTCTCCTCAACTTGCTCAATTTCCACATTATTGTCACGTTCCTGACCTGTTTTCCTTGTTTTTGTATGTGTTTAGTTGGTCAGGGCGTGAGTTGGGGTGGGCATTCTATGTTATGTGTTTCTATGTTGGGTTAAATGTGTTGCCTGATAAGGTTCTCAATTAGAGGCAGGTGTTTGACGTTTCCTCTGATTGAGAACCATATTAAGGTAGGCTGTTCTCACTGTTTGTTTGTGGGTGATTGTTCCTGTGTCTGTTGCACCACACACAGGTTTTGGTAATGTATTGAGCAGACGGCAAAATAAAGACTCCAAAAAGCATACTTTGATATGAAATATTATCCTACAGTAGCCTACTTTGTCACCTCAGGCCAAGGTCCACTACTTACGATACGAGGGTCTTGGTGTGCATGTAGGGTTTGAGTCATTTAGTTTATTACTTATTCATGTAACTTTGTTATCCTGTGTGATTCAGGAGAAGCTAATTTACTGTTGCCAGCCCACAGTTTGTTATCACAGACAAAATAACCAATTTGATGTTCTGCGATAGACACAGCTCCTAATCTATAGGTACAGTTCCTAATATATAGGTACAGTTCCTAATCTATAGACACAGCTCCTAATCTATAGGTACAGTTCCTAATCTATAGGTACAGTTCCTAATCTATAGACACAGCTCCTAATCTATAGACACAGCTCCTAATCTATAGGTACAGTTCCTAATCTATAGGTACAGTTCCTAATCTATAGGCACAGTTCCTAATGTATAGGTACAGTTCCTAATGTATAGGTTCAGCTCCTAATCTATAGGTACAGTTCCTAATCTATAGGTACAGTTCCTAATCTATAGGTGTTGCACCACACGGGACTGTTTCGTTTGTTCGTTCGTTTGGCTAGTCTTTCCTGATCGTGCGTTCTTCGTGTCTATGTAAGTTCTCAAGTTCAGGTCTGTCTACGTCGTTTATTGTTTTGTAGCTTGTTTAAGAGTTTTTCGTGTTCGTCTTGTCTTTAATAAATATCAATTATGTCTGCATACAACGCTGCGTTTTGGTCTGACCCTTACTCCTTCTCCTCATCCGAGGAGGAGGAATTAGACAGCCGTTACAATTATTCATTATATAATTTTTGAAACATTTAGGACTAACTTATTCTTTGCCACCTATTCTGAAACTAATTGCAGCTCTTTGTTAAGTGTTGCTGTCATTTCAGTTGCTGTGGTGGCTGACGTGTATAGTGTTGAGTTATCCGCATACATAGACACAGTCTTTAGTAAAGAATGAAAACACAGCCTACTTTTCCAAGTATGGATTTATGGAATAATGACAATCCACATTGATTGAAAAGCATGCAAATGATTTGCAGAAATCCTCAGAAACAAATCCAGTTAAATGTATGTCAAAAGGCTTTTATACAGTAAATGGCATTCTGTCAGACATATGACTAGGACGAGTGGGTAATTAATTTAAATTCTACTGCAGTGGGTTAAATCAGGGTCTCACAGAGTGTTTTGTGGTATTCTTAAACAAATCTACTTTGAAACAAAAGTATACACCTCACACACATGGCTATGGGCTTAAAAAAAGAAGACACCTGTACCATGTCAGATATAAAGTTGAAATGTATTAAATTATGAGTTTGCATCCCAATATCAAACTTTATATAGTTTCAGAAAAAAAAGAAACGTCCTCTCACTGTCAACTGCGTTTATTTTCAGCAAACTTAACATGTGTAAATATTTGTATGAACATAACAAGACTCAACAACTGAGACATAAACTGAACAAGTTCCACAGACATGTGACTAACAGAAATGGAATAATGTGACCCTGAACAAAGGGGGGGTCAAAATCAAAAGTAACAGTCAGTATCTGGTGTGGCCACCAGCTGCATTAAGTACTGCAGTGCATCTCCTCCTCATGGACTTCACCAGATTTGCGTTCTTGCTATGAGATGTTACCCCACTCTTCCACCAAGGCACCTGCAAGTTCCCGGACATGTCTGGCCCTCACCCTGCGATCCAACAGGTCCAGACGTGCTCAATGTGATTGAGATCTGGGCTCTTCGCTAGCCATGGCAGAACATTCCTGTCTTGCAGGAAATCACGCACAGAACGAGCAGTATTGTCATGCTGGAGGGTCATGTCAGGATGAGCCTGCAGGAATGGTACCACATGAGGGAGGAGGATGTCTTCCCTGTAACGCACAGCGTTGAGTTTGCCTGCAATGACAACAAGCTCAGTCCGATGATGCTGTGACACACCGCCCCAGACCATGATGGACCCTTCACCTTCAAATCGATCCCGCTTCAGAGTACAGGCCTCTGTGTAACGCTTATTCCTTCGACGATAAATGCGAATCCGACCATCACCCCTGGTGAGATAAAACCGCGACTCGTCAGTGAAGAGCACTTTTTGCCAGTCCTGTCTGGTCCAGCGACGGTGGGTTTGTGCCCATAGGCGACGTTGTTGGTGGTGATGTTTGGTGAGGACCAGGCCTACAAGCCCTTTCTGTTAGACAGGCCTACAAGCCCTCAGTCCTACAAGCCCTCAGTCCAGCTTATCTCAGCCTATTACGGACAGTCTGAGCACTGATGGAAGGATTGTGCGTTCCTGGTGTAACTCGGGCAGTTGTTGTTGCCTTCCTGTAACTGTCCCGCAGGTGTGATGTTTGGATGTACCGATCCTGTGCAGGTGTTATTGCACGTGGCCTGCCACTGCGAGGATGATCAGCTGTCGGTCCTGTCTCTCTGTAGAGCTGTCTTAGGCGTCTCACAGTACAGACATTGCAATTTATTTCCCTGGCCACATCTGCAGTCCTCATGCCTCCTTGCAGCATGCCTAAGACACGTTCATGCAGATGAGCAGGGACCCTGACATTTCTTTTTTTGTTTACATCACAGAAGACAAAGGACATCCAGCCAACTATGGGAAGATTGGAGTCAACATGGGCCAGCATCTCTGTGGAATGCTTTTGAAATCTTGTAGAGTTCATGCCCTGATGAATTAAGGCTGTTCTAAAGGCAAAAGGGGGTGCAACTCAATATTAGGAAGGTGTTCCTAATGTTTTTTATAGTCAGTGTATATTTGTATACTCAAATGTAAAGGCCCCACTTATTAGTTTAAAATAATGCTCTACCAATTTAGTGTGGTGCTCATCATTCTCTCTCTCCAATCATTGAAATCCTTATGATCCTGATATAATGTCCTTCTTGATTCCCAGCGAGACAAGGTCAACTATTGTTCCCCCCACCACTGAGGCACGCCAGCTGCTTAGACACTGTAATAATGGCTAAAAGCCTCCTGTTACAGCCCATCATTGCCAACTGCCACACGGCAGATGCTGTAATTGCAGAGTGACTTGTAGGTTGTCAACAGCAATTATAGCATATGTCCACCTGAGGGCACTCGAGGATCACCAGCAAGCCTGGATACAGCACTGCCACCGTGCTACATCCTCATGGTACAATACTTGTAGTAGGGACAGATACAACTTTGTGTTTGACTCAGTTCAGAGTGGAACTGGATACAGGCATAGCTTTATTTTTTTGTTAACAAGGTTTTGGTAATGTATTGAGCATTTCCTGGTCAGGATTGATTGACAGACGGCAAAATAAAGACTCCAAAAAGCATACTTTGATATGAAATATTATCCTACAGTAGCCTACTTTGTCACCTCAGGCCAAGGTCCACTACTTACGATACGAGGGTCTTGGTGTGCATGTAGGGTTTGAGTCATTTAGTTTATTACTTATTCATGTAACTTTGTTATCCTGTGTGATTCAGGAGAAGCTAATTTACTGTTGCCAGCCCACAGTTTGTTATCACAGACAAAATAACCAATTTGATGTTCTGCGATAGACACAGCTCCTAATCTATAGGTACAGTTCCTAATATATAGGTACAGTTCCTAATCTATAGACACAGCTCCTAATCTATAGACACAGCTCCTAATCTATAGGTACAGTTCCTAATCTATAGGTACAGTTCCTAATCTATAGGTACAGTTCCTAATCTATAGGTACAGCTCCTAATCTATAGGTACAGCTCCCAATCTATAGGTACAGCTCCTAAACCTCTGATACAATATACAAGTGTGACGATGTGTTAACTTCTATGGATGTACTATATTGCAACATAAATCTGTCTGATGTAAACATTGATAACATAGAGAGACATTGGATACATACCCAGATATACGTGCTGACAGTGAGACAGACGTAGTCATCATGCAACTTTAAATCCAAACATGTAGGCCTATGGCCAGCTGAAATTTGTTGTAGTTCAGATAAGGAGAAAGATGGCCCAAAGTTCCATGTTTGGTTTGAGCTGCATGACAAATTATACACACATACTGTATGAATTCCTCTGTTTTATCTGATGGCAATTGTTGGCTAGCGACGATGTCTGGGAAACATCAGATTCTTCGGACTCTATACTTCGTCAAACATGCACGCACCGAGATTCACACACACACGCACGCATGCACACACACCCACACGCAGTCGCAGTCGGAGTGGCGCATGCTCACGGACAAATTTTATTTATTTATTTTTATTTTACCGTTATTTTACCAGGTAAGTTGACTGAGAACACGTTCTCAAATCAGGACTACTTCAATGTATCTACCAAGTGATTCACATAATATGGTTGAGGATGAAGACTAACTGGAGGGGCATTGTGTGTGAGAATCTCTATTTCACTTCATAGAGAATTGCCTTTTCGGGATATCTCCCTTAAACAAGCGACATTCTACACACTTTGCCAAACTAACACAGAAATGTAAATACTCAAGGAGATCCATGTTTTAATGTAAATGCATGTTTAACCAAGAGACTATCTTGGAACATGATAATCTAAGCAAACTTTTTACTGTAGTTTATTATAGCCTTGCAATGAGTACAATCGCTGCAAGTATTTTCCCTTCATATACACTGATATCCGGAAGGCCTTGTTTTCTTGTTGTGCTGTTAAATAGTGTCAGCAGGGGGTATCCAAAAGCAGGCTAGAGAAGATGCTACGCTACATGTTTGTACAAGGGCACTGTTCTATTTTGTTGTAGCGGTTGACATTTTGGAACCAGTAGGTCAGCAGAATAATGAGACAGTATACATGAATCAAAGCAGACTAGGTTTGGATCATGAGACAAATTAATGTCATTATCTATACCCTGTGATATAAGACCTAATTCATGTTGTTGAGAGCTGGTTATGAGCCCAATTTTAACTCTGTTTCATCATCACTTTATCAATTACTCATATTCAAATACAAAATAATGTTGTTGACCAAAGACTGTCATTGAGATAAACCATCTTAGACTGAACTGTGTCTGGAATTTGACAAAGGGATGATACGGATGTTGTCATAATGTAGAAAACTTAGAGTACATAGATAATTAGATAACCAAGTTCTCTGTTCAGGGAGGAGCCACACTCTGCCACTACACCATTGGTTGTCACTAAGGGAGCAAGGCTCATAATTGGACAGAGGTGTTGTGAGATAATGAAGCCAGACCTCACACCTGCCAGACCTCAGGGATTCCTATTGACTGGCCACTTAAATGTTCTCCACTGCGACTCCACCGCGGGTCTTAAGGGAAAGAGACTGAGTAAGAAACGAATGAAAAAGAAACAGTGTGCTGCTGTAGGGGAGGATCCCTGTCATGATGAGAATGAGAGCAGAGAGGACCCCCCCCCTTATTCACTACCAAACTGACTGTAAAAATGTCATGAATCTTCAGACAAAATTGTGAAAATGCTGCACCAGCTATTTAGTTTCAAACTCTCAAAACACTCCTCACTTCATTCAATTTCCCCATGCAGGTTGTCTTTGGTGACAGCATTTTATGAGAAAAGGCATACTGTGCCAGCTTTAAGCAGACTACTGTGCAAAAAAGTGAGGGAACGAACAGCAGAGAGATTGAGACAGAAACAGTTTGAATTGAGGAATGGAGAGAGTACATAGATTTTGAACCAAGATTTCATAGTCGTTAGGGCTAGTTTATGTAAGTAGGGATCCACAGATATCGGATGTCTGACTCAGCCATAGTAGCTGAAAGATATGACACAAGAAAAGTATAAGCAGCAGTGGTTAGTAGTTATGGGCCAGTAACCGAAAGCTCGCTGGTTCGAATCCCCGAGCCGACTAGGTGGGGCGGCAGGGTAGCCTAGTAGTTAGACCGTTGGACTAGTAATCGAAAGGTTGCAAGTTCAAATCTCCGAGCTGACAAGGTACAAATCTGCCGTTCTGCTCCTGAACAGGCAGTTAACCCACTGTTCCTAGGCCTTCATTGAAAATAAGAATTTGTTCTTAACTGACTTGCCTAGTTAAATAAAGGTTAAAAAATGTGACACAAATCTGTCGATGTGCCGTTAAACAAGTCACTTAATCCTAATTGCAACTGTATGGCGCGCTGAGTAAGAGCGTCTGCTAAATGACAAAAATCTAAATGTGAAAATCTAGCATAGGTATGGGCTATGGCCTATACAGGCATCAAGTCTTACACCACCAAAGGGCCTCAGAGGAGAGTGAATGGAATCTGCACCAGTAGAACCCATACACTGAGTAGACATCAGAAATGGACATCCAGAGGGTTGACAAAAATTTGGGGTGGTGATGTGAGTCAATGTGTGGAAGTGTGTTGTAAGTATCTCTAAACACGATTTAAAACGTAGTATTTGCTGATGTGAATCACAGTGAAAAGCCATGCTGAAATGCACCCTGAAATGAAATCATACTGAAACCAAAAGCTTACCAAGATGAAACTGTGCAATTACACCAAATGTATTTATTGCCACCCGTCATGTACGTATTTGTTTGCAGGAAACTAGTTACACACATGCTGCTGGATCCTAGTTTTATTTGACCTGTGTTTGAAGTATTTATGGCGTATGACTAGATTGATACTACAGTACACAACATTATGCGATGCAAGTATGTGTCAAATCAAAAGTCCCCTTTCTTTGATCCAATTTGCTGTGGATTCAGCCTGAGCTGTCCATCGTCAGACTACCATTGCTAATGAGATGGGGGGGGGGGGGGGGGGGGGGTAAAATTGAGAGTGGTGGGCTGGCTGTCATCCGCTAGGTGATGGTTTTAAAACTAAGCAGTGATACTTCATTAATTAACCTTCACATTCTATGTAGATCTGCTCATCAAGATGCAGTTAATTAAAGAAAGGTCATTCCAAGGGCTGCTGGGTAGCGGCAGTATTACAATAGAGGAATGGCACTGTTTGAAGCGAGATAACACCGTGGGGAGGGGGCAGGCAGGGGACAGCCAGGGGGACATTTTGGAGACATTCAGAGATAAAATGGCCAACTGGCAGTGGAGTGCTGAATCCAGGCTCTGGCTCTGAACCCTCAGCCTTTCTACCACCCCTCAGACCCACTTTGCAAACATATTTTTTGTTGGTTTTTCATTTCACTTTAGTTTTCTTTTCTTTTTTCCCATACTGTCAAAAAGCTCTAATGGATAAAGCAGAAGTTAAATATTTATCAATCTCAATTGACAGTGACTATCTTTTAGCATCAATGTGTTTTTTACAGTTCACCGGCTTCTCTACCAATTGGGAGCTCTAACCCCACTTTATTTGACCTTGGTTTGTGTCCATAAAACTGCCCTCTTAAATAAATAAAAGGCAAGGAACTGAAGCACAACATGAAATAGTGATGTTTCATCTGTGAGTGAAATCCACTTCCAGGGAGTGACTTATTCATTTTGATATCTATCTATCTTTACCTCCATCCCTAAAGGCATCATGCATGATATGCAGACAGCCTTGTGTTATGAAGTCCTAAAGTGGACAGTAGATTTGGAGAGTTGCCATAAAAAATACAGTATTGACAAAACAAGCATGGTTAGTGAATGAGTCTCCTAGAGATATCACCTTGGGTAAGGACATTTGGCCAGTAATATGAATGTGAACAACTTTAGTCTGTTCACTGACCATTCACTGTCCATTGGTCGGGAGGTCAAATTTCTAATAACAAGGACAATGGAAGCTAAGGCTAAAGCTTGTCAGAAATCCTGTCACGTGCACTCCCTCTCTGGCCTCTAGGTCACCAGGCTGCTCGTTATGGCGCACACCTGTCATCATTGTTACGCGCATCAGCGCACAGTGACACTCACCTGGACTCCATTACCTCCTTGATTACCTGCCCTATATACAGTTGAAGTCGGAAGTTTACATACACCTTAGCCAAATACATTTAAACTTAGTTTTTCACAATTCCTGAAATGTAATCCTAGTAAAAATTCCCTGTCTTAGGTCAGTTAGGATCACCACTTTATTTTAAGAATGTGAAATGTCAGAATAATAGTAGAGAGAAGGATTTATTTCTGCTTTTATTTCTTTCATCACATTCCCAGTGGGTCAGAAGTTTACATACACTCAATGAGTATTTGGTAGCATTGCCTTTAAATTGTTTAACTTGGGTCAAACATTTCAGGTAGCCTTCCACAAGCTTCCCACAATAAGTTGGGTGAATTTTGGCCCATTCCTCCTGACAGAGCTGGTGCAACTGAATCAGGTTTGTAGGCCTCCTTGCTCGCACATGCCTTTTCAGTTCTGCCCACAAATTTTCGATAGGATTGAGGTCAGGGCTTTGTGATGGCCACCCCAATACCTTGACTTTGTTGTTCTTACGCCATTTTGCCACAACTTTGAAAGTATACTTGGGGTCATTGTCCATTTGGAAGACCCATTTGCGACCAAGCTTTAACTTCCTGACTGATGTCTTGAGATGTTGCTTCAATATATCCACAAACTTTTTCTTTTTCATGATGCCATCTATTTTGTGAAATGCACCAGTCCCTCCTGCAGCAAAGCACCCCCACAACATGATGCTGCCACCCCCGTGCTTCACGGTTAGGATGGTGTTCTTCGACTTGTAAGCCTCCCCATTTTTCCTCCAAACATAACGATGGCCAAACAGTTCTATTTTTTGTTTCATCAGACCAGAGGACATTTCTCCAAAAAGTACGTTCTTTGTCCCCATGTGCAGTTGCAAACCGTAGTCTGGCTTTTTTATGGCGCTTTTGGAGCAGTGGCTTCTTCCTTGCTGAGCGGCCTTTCAGGTTATGTCAATATAGGACTCGTTTTACTGTGGATATAGATACTTTTGTACCTGTTTCCTCCAGCATCTTCACAAGGTCCTTTGCTGTTGTTCTGGGATTGATTTGCACCTTTAGCACCAAAGTACGTTCATCTCTAGGAGACAGAACGCATCTCCTTCCTGAGCGGTATGACGACTGCGTGGTCCCATGGTGTTTATACTTGCGTACTATTGTTTGTACAGATGAACGTGGTACCTTCAGGCGTTTGGAAATTGCTCCCAAGGATGAATCAGACTTGTGGAGGTCTACACTTTTTTTTATAAGGTCTTGGCTGATTTCTTTTGATTTTCCCATGATGTCAAGCAAAGAGGCATTGAGTTTGAAGGTAGGCCTTGAAATACATCCACAGGTACACCTCCAATTGACTCAAATGATGTCAATTAGCCTATCAGAAGCTTCTAAAGCCATGACATCATTTTATTAATCCATAATCCATTTTCACTTTTCCAAGCTGGTTAAAGGCACAGTCAACTTAGTGTATGTAAACTTCTGACCCACTGGAATTGTGATACAGTGATTTATAAGTTAAATAATTTATCTGTTAACAATTGTTGTAATAATTACTTGTGTCATGCACAGAGTAGATGTCCTAACCGACTTGCCAAAACTAAAGTTTGTTGACAAGAAATTTGTGGAGTTTTAATGACTCTAACCTAAGTGTACGTAAACTTCCGACTTCAACTGTATGTCACTCCCTTTGGTTCCTTCCCCAGCCGTCATTGTTTCGGTTTCATGTCTGTGAGTTGTTCGTTTTTCTTGTTTTTATATTATGTTTTCATTTATTTATTAAATGATTCACTCCCTGAACTTGTTTCCTGACTCCCAGCGCACACGTTACAGAATGACGCAACACCAAAAGGTTTGCGTCGGGGAGTTTTTTGTTTTCATGATGGAGGTGATGTCGGGTCAGGATGTCAGAACCGGAGCTACCTAGGAGGCCTCAGCCGGTTTGTCAGATTCCCATGCCTCCATGGGTCCCCCTGTCTTAGCTGGCTCGCCAGGTTCCCATACCTCAGCGGGATCGACAGGCTTCCATGCCTCAGCGGGTTCGATAGGCTCCCATGCCTCAGCTGGGTGAACAGGTGCCCGTGCCTCGACTGAGGCAACCGGGGAGGTCTCATCAGACTCTCATGCCTCAGCCGGTTCGTCAGGTTTCTGAGGTGACCGGTCCGCTCCTGATCCCTGGGATCGTCCCTGTGGTTGTCGTCCTGCGGCCGGAGCCGCGCGCCGGGGAGGGGGTAATGTCACGTATTCTCTCTCTCTGGCGCTCTATGTCACCATGCTCCTGCGCTTCAGCCGGATCGACAGGTTCCAGCGCCTTAGCAGAGGTGACCGGTCCGCTCCTGATCCCTGGGATCCTCATTTTGGTCGGCATCCTGCGGATGGAGCCCTGCGTCGGGGAGGGGGTACTGTCACTTGTGCTCCCTCTCCAGCCTCTAGGTCACCAGGCTGCTCGTTATGGCTCACACCTGTCACCATCGTTACGCGCATCAGCACATGACACTCACCTGGCCTCCATCAACTTCTTGATTACCTGCCCTATATACAGTGGGGAGAACAAGTATTTGATACACTGACGATTTTTCAGGTTTTCCTACTTACAAAGCATGTAGAGGTCTGTAATTTTTATCATAGGTACACTTCAACTGTGAGAGACGGAATCTAAAACAAAAATCCAGAAAATCACATTGTATGATTTTTAAGTAATTAATTTGCATTTTATTGCATGACATAAGTATTTGATACATCAGAAAAGCAGAACTTAATATTTGGTACAGAAACCTTTGTTTGCAATTACAGAGATCATACGTTTCCTGTAGTTCTTGACCAGGTTTGCACACGCTGCAGCAGGGAATTTGGCCCACTCCTCCATACAGACCTTCTCCAGATCCTTTCGGGGCTGTCGCTGGGCAATATGGACTTTCAGCTCCCTCCAAAGATTTTCTATTGGGTTCAGGTCTGGCGACTGGCTAGGCCACTCCAGGACCTTGAGATGCTTCTTACGGAGCCACTCCTTAGTTGCCCTGGCTGTGTGTTTCGGGTCGTTGTCATGCTGGAAGACCCAGCCACGACCCATCTTCAATGCTCTTACTGAGGGAAGGAGGTTGTTGGGCAAGATCTCGCGATACATGGCCCCATCCATCCTCCCCTCAACACGGTGCAGTCGTCCTGTCCCCTTTGCAGAAAAGCTTCCCCAAAGAATGATGTTTCCACCTCCATGCTTCACGGTTGGGATGGTGTTCTTGGGGTTGTACTCATCCTTCTTCTTCCTCCAAACACAGCGAGTGGAGTTTAGACCAAAAATCTCTATTTTTGTCTCATCAGACCACATGACCTTCTCCCATTCCTCCTCTGGATCATCCAGATGGTCATTGGCAAACTTCAGACGGGCCTGGACATGCGCTGGCTTGAGCAGGGGGACCTTGCGTGCGCTGCAGGATTTTAATCCATGACGGCGTAGTGTGTTACTAATGGTTTTCTTTGAGACTGTGGTCCCAGCTCTTTTCAGGTCATTGACCAGGTCCTGCCGTGTAGTTCTGGGCTGATCCCTCACCTTCCTCATGATCATTGATGCCCCACGAGGTGAGATCTTGCATTGAGCCCCAGACCGAGGGTGATTGACCGTCATCTTGAACTTCTTCCATTTTCTAATAATTGCGCCAACAGTTGTTGCCTTCTCACCAAGCTGCTTGCCTATTGTCCTGTAGCCCATCCCAGCCTTGTGCAGGTCTACAATGTTATCCCTGATGTCCTTACACAGCTCTCTGGTCTTGGCCATTGTGGAGAGGTTGGAGTCTGTTTGATTGAGTGTGTGGACACGTGTCTTTTATACAGGTAACGAGTTCAAACAGGTGCAGTTAATACAGGTAATGAGTGGAGAACAGGAGGGCAGTGAGAGCAGTGAGAGCCGGAATTCTTACTGATTGGTAGGTGATCAAATACTTATGTCATGCAATAAAATGCAAATTAATTACTTAAAAATCATACAATGTGATTTTCTGGATTTACAGACCTCTACATGCTTTGTAAGTACGAAAACCTGCCATATCGGCAGTGTATCAAATACTTGTTCTCCCCACTGTATATGTAACTCCCTTTGGTTCCTTCCCCATTGTTTCAGTTTCATGTCTGTGCATTGTTCGTGTTTCTTGTTTTGTATTATGTTTTCATTTATTAAATGATTCACTCCCTGAACCTGTTTCCCGACACCTCCACAATGAACTAAATGTGTTCCCTTATACTGGCTCAGCCTCTTGAACCACTGTGGCCTCACCTTTGTTGGACAGAATCTGTGAAAGAGCCTTTTTTCATGTTTTCTAGGCGTAACTGCCTCCCCATGTCCATTCAACCCTCCCACGGACATCCATAAATGTCTTTAAGGATCACTTCCAATAGCTGGTGGGGGTGTTTGTGTATCCCCCACCCCTCCTTATGATACAGTAACTGCTGACCCCGGACAGAGCACCATTACATCATGCAAGGAGAAGGTCGGGCTCTCTCTCCTGCCTCCTTATTGGGCACGACCGACGGTTGCTAGTTGGAGAGACATTACCGCGGGCCTCTGCAATAATTTATCCTAAGAGCACTGCGATCTGCCATGTAGTCCCTGAGAGAGCTGCAGTACTTTATCAGCCTGCCTGTAAATCAGCCATGTCTGGGTGCTGTCTGCACCATTGTTTGATCTCTTTCAGACACTCTAATAATCTGCTCCCCTCTGATTGATAACTTCACACAACAAAGCGGATTACACCAGCAAACCATAGGAGCCATCAAGTGTGTGTGTGTGTAATGTAGTGTTTTTCAACTGGTCATCAGTATGGCCAGTGGCCTGAGGAGGGGAGAATAGGAGAGGAATGAGTCTCTGAACGAATGATAGGTTAATGGGTTCGCAAAATGATCATTGGTTGAAGGGAGAGGCGGGGAAAAGGACAGAAAGTCACTGCAGCCATAACCCTCAACAAAAAATACCCTGAAAAGAACGAGAGAGCCATTGAAACAGTCAGGTTTCTGCAGCAGACATATTTCTTCCCAGACTAAATGTTGATTTCGATCATGTATAGTTTAACATTCCTCTTACGTAAAGAACCATAACTGATTCAACATATTGTTGTCCCTTAGAAAGGGCACTGGTTCGAATACCCGAGCCGACAAGGTGAAAAGTCTGTGCCCTTGAGCAAGGCACATCATTTTCTCCATGGGCACCATAGTACCTTGGCTGACCCTGTAAAACAATAGATTTCACTGCACCTATCCAGTGTATGTGATAATAAAATATTTATTATTGTTATTATACATATGCTAATCCTGGATTAAAGTCATAAATAATGTTAGCTTCTAAACAACAATCTTACAGAAAAAATATTGTTGTAATTGCCTCTTTGGCCTAGTACATAGATATATTTCAGATTGGAATGTTCATACTGTAACAAATACAGTATATATTTTCAATCTGACTGGTTGTATATTCTTGGTAAAATGCTGTTTTGTTTTATTTAATTCACAGCCTCCCATCAAATCAAAGTGAAATGCATCCTTCCAAATTACATTCCAACTCCTCCTTGATTTGTCATTTACTGTACATTGGAGAGCAATGTCCCATTCAACAATACCCCTACAATTTGTGCTATAGTCCACGGCTTTGAAATGTCATTGGTTTGAGTGTGACACAAAAACATAACTTGTAACGGCTTTCTTCCAGGGGTGAAGGAGAGGACCAAAGTGCAGCGCGGCTAGTGTTCAACATGTTTAATTAAAGAACAAGTGAAACACTACAAACAACATACAAAATAACAAATGTGAAAAAACCGAGACAGACCTATCTGGTGCAGACAAAACACAGAGACAGGAAACAACCACCCACAATCCCCAACACAAAACAAGCCACCTTTATATGATTATCAATCAGAGACAACGATTGACAGCTGTCTCTGATTGAGAACCATATTAGGCTGAACACAGAAACAGACAAACTAGACACACAACATAGAATTCCCACCCAGCTCACGTCCTGACCAACACTAAACAAGCAAAACACATAAGAACTCTGGTCAGGACGTTACATAACTCAACCTCATCCACCATTCTGTGATATTAGACAACATGGCTTCCAATTACTCAGCTCCGAATTCAATAGATATTTTGTCTGCATTGAAATATAGTGGTTTGAATCCAATCCAGAAAGTGCTGCCACTTTAGAGACCACTTCGAAACAGTATCCTGCATAAGTAAATGCATGAACATAGCTAAACTGAATGACTAAACTGAATAGAAAGAAGAAGAAACTATACTATGAAACAAAGATAAATTACATAAAGAATGTAAAAATGTTGGGCAAAAAGGCAAACTCCGCTCCATTCATTGAATGAGATGGCTCATTCATCACAAAACCCACTGATATTGTTAACCACTTTAATTACTTTTTAATTGGCAAGATTAGCAAACTTAGGCATGACATGCCATCAACAAATGCTGACACTACACATCAAAGTATGTCTGACCAAATTATGAAAGTCAAGGATTGTAATTTTGAATTCCGTAAAGTGAGTGTGGAAAAGTTGAAACAATTATTGTTGTCTATCAACAATGACAAGCCACTGGGGTCTGACAACTTGGATGGAAAATTACTGAGGATAATAGCAGATGATATTGCCATTCCTATTTGCCATAGCTTCAGTTTAAGACTACTAGAAAGTGTGTGCCCTCAGGCCAGGAGGGAAGCAAAAGTAAAGCCCCCTAAGCTGGCTCAAATAGCCGACCAATCAGCCTGTTACCAACCCTTAGTACACTTTCGGGAAAAATTGTGTTTGACCAGATACAATGGTATTTTACAGTAAACAAATTGACAAAAGACTTTTAGCACGCTTAAAGGGAAGGACATTCAACAAGCACAGAACTTACAGAAATGACTGATGATTGCTGAGAGAAATTGATATTAAAAAGATTGTGGGGGCTGTTTTGTTAGACTTCAGTGTGGCTTTTGACATTATCAATCATAATCTGCTGCTAGAAAAACATATGTGTTATGGCTTTACACCCCCTGCTACATTGTGGATGAAGAGTTACCTGTCTAACAGAACACATAGGGTGTTTTTTAGGATGCCTATCCAACATAATCCAGGTAGAATCAGGAACTCCCCAGGACAGCTGTCTAGGACCCTTCCTTTCAATATTTTCTAATGATCCAATGCGAACTCCAAAAAGACCACGTGCAAATATCATTCTTTATATACTTATCTTTTATATACTGTCTTTGTGTTTCTTCATATCTCCACAGTGCACCTCCTCCACCTACCTACAGTACCTGATCTGTGATTTAGCAGGACAGACAGACACATCACACTGCTGCTGCTGCCTGGAGGGCACAGTAAATATCACCTTTCTTGTTATCTCCAAGACTTGTTTTTCCCATAAATAGGGGAATATGTAACTTAAAATACTGTCGGATAAAGCCATTCGCTTTCAGAGGACATTGTATGTGACCTGTCTTAGTGCCCCAGTTAGGTATGAACATAAAGATGAATAAGTAATGGAGATACAGATAATATTTTCTTCAGATCCCTTTTTAAATGTTAGATTAAAGCTCTAATCTTTAATGCTGCAATGTCTGTTTTGGTATATAACAACAACAACAGTTACTGCAAACAACAATTGCAGACATCATTGCAGATGCTACAGAAACACAGGACAGCAGAATATGTGCTAGTATTTTTTTACTACCTCCATGTAGTCCACAAAACAAAAACAATAACAAAGGTGCTGTGGCGGACAGTGGAACTGTTTCCCCTAATTCAGATTCTATCTTTAAAGTTACTGATCACAGTGTAAGTGGTCATGCTAAACGGATTGTCCAAGAACAAAAAGTACTTTGTGTTTTTGTGCATTATTTATATTGTTAGATTCTGTGATATCACGACATACTCCAGTCTAGAAGGTATGGATTCTGTTAGAAAAGTGCCTATAACCTCTTGGCACGTTCCGAATTCAGAAATTAAAATAGATCTCCGCTCTGAACAATAATATTGTTACTTCAACTGACTGACATAACAATTTCAACTGGGTACAAGGCCCTCCCCCGCCCCCCTTTCAGCAAATCAGATCACTCCTCCATTTTGCTCCTCCTCTACTATATAGGCAGAAACTTAAGCAGGAAGTACCCATGGTAAAGACTGTTCAACATTCGTCTGACCAATTGGAACCTATGCTTAAAGATCGCTTTAATCACGCAAACTGGAAAATATTCCGGGTTGTTTCTGAGAATAGTATTGACGTATACACTGACTCAGTGACTGTGTTCATCGGGAAGTGTTCCCACTGTGACAGCATTCACTCAAAACTGAAAGCGCGAACCACCGCATTTAACCACGGCAAGGTGACTGGGAACATGGACGTGTACAAAGACCAGCTATGCCCTCTGTAAGACAATCAAAGAGGCAAAACAACAGTACAGGGACAAAATTGAGTCGCAATTCAACGGTTCAGACACGAGACGTATGTGGCAGGGACTCCAGACAATCAAGGATTATAAAGGGAAAACCAGCCATGTCGTGGACACCACCGCCTCGTTCCCGGACAAGCTAAACACCTTCTTCGCCCGCTTTGAGGAAAACACTGAGCCGCCGCTCACAAGGACTATGACCTCTCGTTCTCCGTGGCAGACATAAGCAAGGCTGCCGGCCTAGACGGCATCCCAAGTTGCGTCTTCAGAGTATGTGCAGACCAGCTGGTTGAAGTGTTAACGGACATATTCAATCTATCCCTATTGCAGTCTGTTGTTCCCACTTGCTTCAAGATGTCCACCATTATTACTGTACCCAAGAAAGTGAAGGTGCCCAAACTAAATGACTCACTTCTGTCATCATGAAGTGCTTTGAGAGGCTAGTTAAGGATCATATCAACTCCACCTTACTTGACACCCTAGACCAGGCCTGGGCAACTCCAGTCCTCGGGGGCCTGATTGGTGTCACACTTTTGCCCCAGCCCCACCTAACACACCTGACTCCAATAATCAACTAATCATGATCTTCAGTTAAAAATGCAAATAGTTTAAAATCAGGTGTGTTTGATAGGGATGGGGGGAAAAGTGTGACACCAATTAGGCCCTCGAGGACTGGAGTTGCCCAGGCCTGCCCTAGACCCACTACAGTTTGCATACCGCCCCAAGAGATCGACGGATGACGCAATCGCCATCACACTGCATACATACTGCCTTATCCCATCTGGACAAGAGGAATACCTATGTAAGAATGCTGTTCATGGACTACAGTTCAACCTTCAACACCATAGTTTCCTCCAAGCTGATCAGTAAGCACAGGGCCCTGGGTCTTTACCCCGCCCTGTGCAACTGTGTCCTGGACTTCCTGACGGGCCAACCTAAGGGGGTGAAGGTAGGCAACAACACCTCTGCCACGCTGATCCTCAACACGGATAAGCGTGGCAGAACAGAGTGAACAGAGAGTACACTCTCCTGTACTCCCTGTTCACCCATGACTGCATGGCCAACTCAATCCTCAAGTTTGCTGACGACACAGCAGCCTGATTACCAACAACGATGAGACAGCCTACAGGGAGAAGGTAAGGGCCCTTGCAGAGTGTTGCAAGGAAAAAAACCTCTCCCTCAACGTCAACAAAACAAAGGAGCTGAACGTGGACTTCAGGAGACAGCAGAGAGAGCACAACCCCAACCACATCGACGGGGTCGCAGTGGAGAGGGTGAAAAGCTTCAAGTTCCTCAGTGTGCACATACAGTTGAGGTCAGAAGTTTATATACACCTAAGCCAAATACATTTAAAATCAGTTTTCACAATTCCTGACATTTAATCCTAGTAAAAATTCCCTGTCTTAGGTCAGTCATGATCATCACTTTATTTTAAGAATGTGAAATGTCAGAATAATAGTATAGAGAATTTTTTATTTCAGCTTTTATTTCTTTCATCACATTCCCAGTGGGTCAGAAGTTTACATACACTCAGTTAGTATTTGGTAGCATTGCTTTTCAATTGTTTAACTTGGGTCAAAACGTTTTGAGTAGCCTTCCACAAGCTTCCCACAATAAGTTGGGTGAATTTTGGCCCATTCCTCCTGACAGAGCTGGTGTAACTGAGTCAGGTTTATAGGCCTCCTTGCTCACACATGCTTTTTCAATTCTGCTCACAAATGTTCTATAGGATTGAGGTCAGGGCTTTGTGATGGCCACTCCAATACCTTGACTTTGTTGTCCTTAAGCCATTTTGCCACAACTTTGGAAGTATGCTTGGGGTCAATGTCCATTTGGAAGACCCATTTGCGACCAAGTTTTAACTTCCTGACTGATGTCTTGAGATGTTGCTTCAATATATCCACATAATTGTCCTCCCTCATGATGCATTCTATTTTGTGATGTTCACCAGTCCCTCCTACAGCAAAGCACCCCCACAACATGATGCTGCCACCCCGTGATTCACGGTTAGGATGGTCTTCTTTGTCTTGCAAGCGTCCCCCTTTTTCCTCCAAACATAACAATGGCCAAACAGTTATTTTTTTGTATAAATCAGACCAGAGGACAGTGACTTCTTCATCCTTGCTGAGCGGCCTTTCAGGTTATGTCGATATAGGTCCTGTTTTACTGTGGATATAGATACTTTTGTACCTGTTTCCTCCAGCATCTTCACAAGGTCCTTTGCCGTTGTTCTGGGATTGATTTGCACTTTTAGCACCAAAGTACGTTCATCTCTAGGAGGCAGAACGCTTCTCCTTCCTGAGCGGCTGGGTGGTCCCATGGTGTTTATACTTGCATACTATTGTTTGTACAGATGAACGTGGTACCTTCAGGCGTTTGGAAATTGCTCCCAAGGATGTACCAGACTTGTGGAGGTCTACCAGACTTGTGGAGGTCTTGGCTGATTTCTTTTGATTTTCCCATGATGTTAAGCAAAGAGGCACTGAGTTTGAAGGTAGGCCTTGAAATACATCCACAGGTACACCTCCAACTGACTCAAATGATGTCAATTAGCACCTATCAGAAGCTTCTAAAGCCTCATTTTCTGGAATTTTCCAAGTTGTGTAAAGGCACAGTCAACTTAGTGTATGTAAACTTCTGACCCACTGGAATTGTGATACAGTGAATTAGAAGTGAAATAATCTGTCTGTAAACAATTGTTGGAAAATGATTTGTGTCATGCACAAAGTAGATGTCCTAACCGACTTGCCAAAACTATAGTTTATTTACAAGGAATTTGTGGAATTTGTGGAGTGGTTCAAAAACGAGTTTTAATGACTCCAACCTAAGTGTATGTATACTTCCGACTTCAACTGTAACTGACAACCTGAAATGGTCCATTCACAGAGACAATGTGGTGAAGAAGGCACAATAGCGCCTCTTCAACCTCAGCCTGAAGAAATTCGGCTTAGCCCCTAAGACACTCACAAAATTCTACAGCTGCACCATTGAGAGCATTCTGTCGGACTGTACCACCGCCTGGTACGGCAAGTGCACCATCCACAACCGCAGGGTTCTCCAGAGGGTGGTGCTGTCTGCCCAACGCATCACCGGGGGCATGCTGTCTGCCCTCCAGGACATCTACTGCAATGGTGTCAAAGGAAGGCCAAGAAGATCATCAAGGACCTCTGTAACCCGAGCCACGGCCTGTTCACCCTGCTACCATCTAGAAAGCGGACACAGTACAGGTGCATCAAAGCTTGGACAGAAAGACTGAAAAACTGCTTATATCTCCAGGCTATCAGTCTGCTAATCCTTTTAGAGTCTATTGACACACCCGTGCCTGGGCTCCGTCTCAATCCACCACATCCGCCTTCCACATCTATGGTGGAAAGTGACAGAACTACAGAGCTGTTTGTCAGACCAGGAGATATTCTTGGTAAGAATCTCCAGTGTAGATTTCGCCTCGTTTTTTAGGTTTTTGTCTGTTGAAAGGTGAATTCATCTCCCCTTGTTGGTGGAAAGCAGACTGAACCAGGTTTTCCTCTAGGATTTTGCCTGTGCTTAGCTCTATTACATGTATTTTTTATCCTGATAAAACTCCCCAGTCCTAACGATTACAAGCATACCCATAACATGATGCAGCAACCACTATCCTTGAAAATATGGAGGGTGGTGCTCAGTAATGTGTTGTATTGGATTTGCTCCAAACATAACACTTTGTATTCAGGACAAAACGTGAATTGCTTAGCCACATTTGTGGCAGTATTACTTTAGTGCCTTGTTGCAAACAGGATGCATGTTTTGGAAAAAATGTATTCTCTACAGACTTCCTTCTTTCACTCTGTCAATTAGGTTAGTATTGTGGAGTAACTACAACGAGGAGAAAACTGAGGATGGATTAACCAATCACAGCCAAATGGTGAAATTCCTGAGAGGTTTCCTTATGAAGGACACCTGCATCCTTTTAGTGACTGGGTGTATTGATATACAAATTAAAGTGTAATTGATAACTTCTCCATGCTCAAGGGTATGTTCAATGTCTGCTTTTCCCCCTCCCCCCATCTAGGTGCCCTTCATTGTGAGGCATTGGAAAACCTCCCTGGTCTTTGTGGTTGAATCTGTGTTTGAAATTCACTGCTCGACTGAGGGACCTTTCAGATAATTTTTTTTGTGGGGTACAGAAATGAGGTAGTCATATTTACTGTAGGCTTGCCATAACAAAGGGGTTGCATACTCATTGACCCAAGACTTTTCAGATTTTAATTTTTAATTAATAAAAAATTAATAAAACATAATTCAACTTAGAAATTATGGGATGTTGTGTCTAGGCCAATTACAAAAAATCACAATTGAATCCATTTTAAATTCAGGCTGTAACACAACAAAATGTGGTAAAAGTCTGTGAATACTTTTTGAAGACAATGTATGTCCAAAAAACTACAATATTTTCTGAGCTTTCTTATATCTCCAAGATAGATATTGGACAGACACTTATCAACATTTTGAAGTGAGCAAGTACAGTATGAAAATACATCTGTACTACCCTTGAGGTACAACCCTTGTCATTTTGTTCTCTCTTTCAGGCAACTATTACCAGTTACAAATCACTTTTGAAAATCTACTTACCATAATACCATGGTTATAGAACCGTGTATGTCTTATTAAGACTACCTTTACCACAATACCTTAGTTATAGAGCTGTGTATGTCTTAGTAAGACTACCCTTATCGTAATACCTTAGTTCTAGAACTGTGTATGTCTATTAGTAAGACGACCCTTACCATAAAACATTAGATATAGAGTGGTGTATGTCTTTTTTTATTTTATTTTAATTTCATTTTTCTTAAAGGGTGGATCAGCTTTAATATTGAGGACAGATTTATGCTTCCATCAATGTAATTGTCTGCATCATTTCCAATCCCCCATATATTTTTTGTGTAAATAGAAAAAAAAGAAACATCCTCTCACTGTCAACTGCGTTTATTTTCAGCAAACTTAACATGTGTAAATATTTGTATGAACATAAGATTCAACAACTGAGACATAAACTGAACAAGTTCCACAGACATGTGACTAACAGAAATGGAATAATGTGTCCCTGAACAAAGGGGGGTCAAAATCAAAACTAACAGTCAGTATCTGGTGTGGCCACCAGCTGCATTAAGTACTGCAGTGCATCTCCTCCTCATGGACTGCACCAGATTTGCCAGTTCTTGCTGTGATGTTCGGATGTGCCAATCCTGAGCAGGTGTTGTTACACGTGGTCTGTTACTGTGAGGACGATCAGCTGTCCATCCTGTCTCCCTGTAGCGCTGTCTTAGGCGTCTCACAGTACGGACATCACAATTTATTGCCCTGCCACATCTGCAGTCCTCATGCCTCCTTGCAGCATGCCTAAGGCACGTTTACGAAGATGAGCAGGGACCCTGGGCATCTTTCATTGGTGTTTTTCAGTGTCAGTAGAAAGGCC
Source organism: Salvelinus fontinalis (assembly GCF_029448725.1). Classification (NCBI taxonomy): domain Eukaryota; kingdom Metazoa; phylum Chordata; class Actinopteri; order Salmoniformes; family Salmonidae; genus Salvelinus; species Salvelinus fontinalis. The sequence goes on from NC_074695.1 coordinate 19,785,902, forward strand.
TCTTTAGTGTCCTAAATTTTCATAACTGTGACCTTAATTGCCTACCGTCTGTAAGCTGTTAGTGTCTTAATGACCGTCCCACGTGCATGTTCATTAATTGTTTATGGTTCATTGAACAAGCATGGGAAACCGTGTTTTTTACAAATTATCTTTGAAAGACAGGGTCCTGAAAAAGGGCCGTTTCTTTTTTTTATATGCACTTAAAAAATCCTGTTTAGGAACAAGAGTGAATTAATGCCCATACGGTTACAAAACAACTCCTGGCTAGAACATCTTCCACTTAAGTTATCTTCAGAAAAATTTACCTATCTAGGAATTGTAGTTACCAAACAATATTCCTTACTATTTAAAGAGAATTTCCCCTCGCTGATGCAAAAACTAAAAACAAACATACAATTTTGGAGAACTCTCCCAATTTCTCTGCTCGGAAGAATTAATGCCATTAAAATGGTCTTCCTCCCACAACTGCTCTACCTATACCAGAACATCCCAGTATTCATACCTAAATCCTTTCATAAACAACTGGACTCAATTATCAATCCTTTCATCTGGGATTATAAAACACGCAGGATAGGTAAAAAACACCTCTGCAAATCCAAGATGGAAGGAGGATTGTCTCTCCCAAATTTTATATTTTATTATTGGGCCGCTAACCTCCGTGCGGTTACGTTTTTGCTGGATGACGCACGTCCGTCACCCACCTGGCTTAGTATGGAGCGTGAGGAGTGTCACCCCTTCTCTATTGGTGCTGTGATTTTGTCGCCTGTCAATCTGGAGAGGTCACTTTATCGTAACAATCCTATTATACATAGCACAGTCCGAATCTGGAAGCAAATTAAAACCCACTTTGAGCTTAGACCAATGTCATTCATGCTCCCTGTTGCCAGGAACCCCTCCTTTGCCCCCTCCAACCTTGATAACACCTTTGAGCAATGGGGAGAGTTGGGGATAAGTACCATAGGGGATTTATATATAGAAGGGACCTTTGCTTCCTTTGAGTTGCTGAGGGAAACTTATAATCTTCCCAGGAATAACTTTTTCAGATACCTACAAATCAGAGACTATGTTAGGAAACACCTCCCAACATTTGGGAACGCTAAGCCTTCCATGTTTGACGGATGCATAAAAACATCCCCCACCTCAGACAAACTGATATCTCGTTTATATGACTCTTTTCAATCGGTTAGCACACCCTCTACAGAGGCCATTAAGGCAAAATGGGAGGAAGAACTAGGGACTGACATTTCGATGGCAGACTGGGAAGATAGCTTGGAGTATATCCACACCTGCTCCATTAACTCCAGACATCGGCTCATACAATTCAAGGTATTACACAGATTACACTATTCCAAAACCAAACTGCATAGGATATTTCCTGATACATCCCCTTTGTGTGATAAATGTCAGGCTGCACAGGGTACACTTCTCCACTGCTTTGCCCTATGCTCTAGATTGCATGGTTACTGGTGTGGAATTTTTAGGATCCTCTCTGAAGTTCTGGAGACTTCAATTGACCCAGACCCGCTTCTGATAATCCTGGGAGTGTCTGATTCCCTAATCGGACTAACCAACCCCCAAAAACAACTCATCTCTTACAGTCTCATTTCGGCAAAAAAACTAATCTTGTTGTTCTGGAAAAAGAGGGAAGCGCCCACTACCAAATTATGGCTCAGCGAATTGGCAAACACTGTACACTTAGAAAGGATTAGATATATTCTGAACAATAAATTATTAACATTTGATCAGATCTGGCAGCCTTTCCTCTCTTACTTGGACCATTCGGCGCTGTGAATTTGTACTTTTTAACGCACTCTCCATTGTAATATTTTAATCCACCTCTGGGCAGCACGTGCTGGCACCGCCACCCGAGCAGCGGGGAGGGATATAAGGGGAAGGGATAAAGGGGGGGAGGGATAAAGGGGGGGAATAAGGGGGGGGTGACACCCACCCTCTTTCTTTCTACCTGTCCTTGTTTTGTAATAATTGTTTTGTACCCAGAACTCTGGATCTTTTTATTTCTGTCTGCTCTTTTATGTTTAGTTAAAAATTGTATACCTGCCTTTCATACCTATACACCATTCCTGTGTGTGTTCAATAAAAATATTTGAACAAAAAAATCCTGTTTATCTCATTTTCCATAATTAGCTATTAGTATTTGTAGTAATGTAGGCAATTTATGCAGTGTATGTCTTAGTAAGACTACCCTTATCGTCTAAATTCCAAGATGGCATAGTAGTCAGACGTCTTTGTCTCGTCCCATGTATATATCTTTTTCTTCGCATTTTTTATATTTTTCCTAAACCTCAACTTCAAAATACTCTCCTGTAACCCGCCTCACCCAATGTGGTGTGGATCTGTTTTTTTCGAAAGTATTTCTATTTACCTCTGAACTGGAATACCTCAACTGAAGCTAGCTAGCTAACTACCAGATATCAGTCAGCTAACCTGTAGCTCGGAAAGCTCTCTCCAGTTCGTACAGCGCGTTTCAAACCAGACAGAGCATACCAAACCTATTTTTCTCTCCATATCCCCGGATTCCTACTGCAAACTCTGAACCCTTTCATCTGGATCATGGCAGCTAGCTAACCGCAACCCTGGTTGACTACTCCTGGCTAACGTTTTCGTCCCGGAGCAAGCACCAACTAGCCTGGGGCTAGACCCATCTCCCGGCTAGGGCTCCTGGGCTACTCCTGAAGCCCACTCCTCGGCTACAATATCCGGACCCCTTCTACTGCCGGTACGGGGCACGGAACCCCGTCGATCCTTCACGACTGGAATACCGACATAATCTGCCCGAGGATCCCAACAGGCCCCTCAGGTGCGATGTCCCCTGAAGGCCCATTCTGCTAACTGCGGCCTGCTAGCTATATATAGCATATTGGACTGTTAGCTGATCCACCGGCCAATTTCTTGGACCAATATACCAATTTTGCCAATTGGACTTGGACCCTTCTGCAACTTGGAACCCTACTAATTCCACGACTGGTCTATCGACGTCACCGCACGAGGAGGCAAATACAGACTTTCCCCCCATGACAACGTCCCTCTAAGGCCCTTATGCTAGCTTGCTAGCCACGGCCTGCTAACTGCTTGCACCGGCCTGCTAACTGTCTGAATAGCCTTGCTTGTCCCCAGACAGCCCAACCACTCACTGGACCCATACGATCACTTGGCTACGCATGCCTCTCCCTAATATCAATATGCCTTGTCCATTACTGTCCTGGTTAGTGATTAATGTCTTATTTCACTGTAGAGCCTATAGCCCTGCTCAATATGCCTTAACCAACCATGTTGTTCCACCTCCCACATATGCGATGACATCAGCTGGTTTAAACGTCTCTAGGCGATATTACTCTCTTAATTACTCAATGCCTAGTCTTACCTCCAATGTACTCTCTTCCTACCATACCTTTGTCTGTATATTATGCCTTGAATCTATGCTATCGTGCCCAGAAACCTGCTCCCTTTACTCTGTTCCGAACGTGCTAGACGGCCAGTTCTTATAGCCTTTAGCCGTACCCTTATCCTACTTCTCCTCTGTTCCTCTGGTGATGTAGAGGTTAATCCAGGACCTGCAGTGCCTAGCTCCACTCCTACTCCCCAGGTGCTCTCATTTGTTGACTTCTGTAACCGTAAAAGCCTTGGTTTCATGCATTTTAACATTAGAAGCCTACCCCCTAAGTTTGCTTTATTCACTGCTTTAGCACATTCTGCCAACCCGGATGTCTTAGCCATGTCTGAATCCTGGTTTAGGAAAACCACCAAAATCCCTGAAATGTCCATCCCTAACTATAACATTTTCCGCCAAGATAGAACTGCCAAAGGGGGCGGTGTTGCAATCTACTGCAGAGATAGAACTCTGCAGGCTATCTTACTGTCCAGGTCTGTACCAAAACAATTCGAGCTTCTACTTCTACAAATTCACCTTTCCAGAAACAAGTCTCTCACTGTTGCCGCTTGCCCCCAGCTGTGCCCTGGACACCATTTGTGAATTGATTGCCCCCAATCTATCTTCTGAACTCGTGCTGCTAGGTGACCTAAACTGGGACATGCTTAACACCCCGGCCATCCTACAATCTAAGCTTGATGCCCTCAATCTCACACAAATGATCAATGAACCTACCAGGTACAACCACCCCCCTATTATTAAGGCTACCCTTTTCTTTATACTTTTTAATGATTTCAACAAAATGCTAATGGACTCCAACATGCACCCGAGCAAGGACAAAAGTGCCCTAAATCCCGTTCTAAAGGTCAGGGAGATGAGTTATAGTGGTGTAAGCACCTGAAAGCTATTCCCTTGTTACATTTGACAAAGAGAGGCTGCCATTTTCCACTTTAAAAAGAGTGTGGGGTAATAAGTGATCATTTGTGAAAGTGTTAGTATCTATCGGCACGTCACTGACGTTTCTCTCCGACATACATTAAGAACACCTTTATAATATTGAGCCCCCCCCTTCTTTTGCACTTAGAACAGCCTAAATTCGTCGGGGAATGAAAAACCCAGCAGCATTGCATTTCTTGACACAAACCAATGTCCCTGGTACCTACTACCATACCCCATTCAAAGGCACTTAAATATTTCCCCCCCCTTCTTTTGCACTTAGAACAGCCTAAATTCGTTGGGGAATGAAAAACCCAGCAGCATTGCATTTCTTGACACAAACCAATGTCCCTGGTACCTACTACCATACCCCATTCAAAGCCACTTAAATATTTTGCCTTAACCGGGCCTCCCGAGTGGTGCAGTGGTCTACACTGCGTCGCAGTGCTAGCTGCGCCACTAGAGATTCTGGGTTCGAGTCCAGGCTCTGTCACAGCCAGCTTCGACCATGGGGACCCATGAGGCCTCACTCAATTGGCCCAGCGTCGTCCGGGTTAGGGGAGGGTTTGGCCGGCAGGGATGTCCTTGTCCCACCGCGTACTACCGACTCCTGTGGTGGGCAGGGCGCAGTGCACGCTGACACAGTCGCCAAGTGTTTCCTTCGAGACATTGGTGCGGCTGGCTTCCGGGTTAAGTGGGCATTGTGTCAAGAAGCAGTGTGGCTTGGTTGGGTTGTGTTTCGGAGGACACATGGCTCTCGACCTTCGCCTCTCCTGAGTCCGTACGGGAGTTGCAGCGATGAGACAAGACTGTAACTACCAATTGGATTCCATGAAATTGGGGAGAAAATAGGGTACAAAAATAAATATTTTGTCTTGCCCATTTCCCCCGCGGAAGGGCACACATCCATGTCTCAAATGTTTCAAGGCTTAAAAATCCTTCTTTAACCTGTCTCCTCCCCTTAATCTACACTGATTGAAGTGGGTTTAACAAGTGACATCAATAACGGATCATAGCTTTCACCTGGATTCACCCGATTAATCTGTCATGGAAAGAGCAGGTGTTCTTAATGTTTTGAACACTCAAGATACAGTAACTTTACTGATGGCTGATTTACATGCTGATAGTTGTTCTCAAAATGTTTACAATTAGCATTTTCTTCATGATCCCCAATGTGTAGGCCTATGTGACACATATTGTTATATAATACATCATCATCAATAGAATTAGCAAGACTTGCATGATACAGTAACCGATACATGAAAACCTTCAACAGCACTTCACAGGTCTCACATACAGTACAGTACTGTTGTGTTACTGATATTGACACAGGGCTGTTGGACAGGGATCAGTGTGACAGTTTCAGGTGCTGGAGTCTATTAATAGCTTGCATCTCAGCCTCAGCATTTTATCATTCTGGTGTCCAAGCTCTGAGGGTTTCCTGGTCCTGCTTCAAAACACAAGGAGGAAGTAGTGCATCTCCATCTCAATCCCCCCGCCCCTGTGCGATTAGTTACACAGGAGCCTGTGAGTATCCTGGTGATTCGTCTTCTGTCAGGCCTTCAGTGTTTATCCTTTGCAATCTAACAGGATTGGAATCAAAGACGGTGGCATCCATTCAGCATGAGAAATGACCTGTCTTTCCCAGAGGTGAAGAAAGGGAAGGAGGGACCACGGATCAACAAAAGGCAATAGCAACAATACATCATACACTGTTATTTAGTCCCTAAAGTGGCCTACACACAGAGAAAAAAGCAAAAGCAAGACATTGGCCGTGTTCAAATACTAAACTAGCGTACTACATACTTAAACATCATACTATGTACCAGTGGAGGCTGGTGACTTGAAGAGGATGGGAGACCCACGAGATGTCAAAGTGTGTTTCAGAAATCGTCAAAAAGTAATTATTTTAACCTAAAGCATTTAATAAATACATTTATAGTACAATATTATGGGAATGAGAGGGCTACTTACACAGTGTTTGGAAGGGATCACAGCAGTTATTGAATGAGGGTATGAGGCATGCGTTGAGGTGTTCAGAGGCTTGACTTCAGTGCAAGACAGGATTTGTCTGTGAAGACAAAAAACAATAATACACTACACAGTTAGAGCAAAGAGCTGAGAATGAGTTAGTCCAAGCAAGGAGTAAAATCATTGATGTGTAATAATGTGATTGTGTATGTGATTGACTCTACATATAGTAATGAGAGAAAATTGATAGGGGTACTCAAAGTGCTTGGAGAGGAAACATTCAATGTGGCAGTGGATGAGTGGTGCCCGCTCATCCACTGACGTGGCTTCAGTTCATGTCAGGACAGAGTTGACAATGGTAGTAGAGTGGTCATCACTTAATCAGGGAACAGGAGGAGACTTAGCTGGAAATACAAATAGCAGATACATTCCATTACAGCTGTGCCATCATAGGTTTGGACATGTTTCTCTGTGAAGTTAAACACAGAGTTGGCATCTCACCCACTTTACACATCAAAGTATCCCAAGAAACATTCCTGAATAATGCCCTGATCATCCACATACCTGACGATAACTGACAACTGCAAGCAAAGTGGGTGGGTAATTTTTACCCCCTGGAGCCCGGAGTTTTTCCTTATCTGTTAACCTAACCAGGAAAACTCTGGACCCTATAAGATATGACAGTGATTAATCAGTTGTTAAAAGGTTTTCTAAGGGCTATGATGTGACCAGTTTTTCCTAAACAGTTGACATGGTTAAAAAGCAGAAAACTCCTTGCCTTGTTGGGAATGAAAACCCTATCAAACTGCAGCATCCTCATACTTGTTCATATTCATTCTATTTAGTCGAGATTCGGAAGGAGATTTCCTCTAACCAGACACAGAGACAACAACTGATAGACAATTGAATTCACAGGCCTGAGTTTGCTTTATGCATGTTTGCATCATGCAGTTCTATGCAACTGTAGGCCTTATAAGAAATGATCTAACATCTGTCAACACTATTAGGTTGATTGATTAATTCCAGTTAATAATTTTGGATTGAAAACGCATAGGCGGCCTAGCCAGCCCAATTTTGAATTTAAACCAAATTTGATCACATTCGCATTTACTCCTGTCACAAATACATAACGTTACCAATTAATTTACACTGACCAAATGGATAACGGACATAGGCTATTATGCATCTGCTCTTACTAGTAGCCTACAGTTGATCAGACTGAAAAATTGTCTAGTTTTCATCCCATACTGTATGTCAGATCTCTAATGTTTAGGTGTAGCCTAGACTGCTGCAACATTTATATCAGGAGTTTCTGCTTGTGTCTGTCCAGAGTGATTATGTGTTTTCATCTTTGCTAAATATATACCGGAGGAAAGTGGAAAGCCTACTTGTCAACCTCTCTCTTTAATCTAACATTTAATGGATGATGCGATAGAAGCTATTAAAATCACTCGGAATTTATTTCGACATCGCAGAAGAACAGTCGAAAGTTCGATATGTTCAGCAAGTAAAGCATTGTTACGTGCAATTACCTCTGCAAGCTCATTGTAGTTTCCCTTGTCGGCGGAACTTCCCCTCTCATAGTGTCCTCTAAAAGCAAATTCTTGCATGCCCAAAAACGCAGGGGTGTTGATAAGCCGCTTGAGAACATCCCTGTTTCTTCTAACTTTCTTGTTGTGTCGCGCAGTTTGAATACGCAGACCTTCGTCATGATCGATGCAGCTTTTTCCCAGAAGCTAGAATCTGATGTGGGCATTTATATGCTGCCTGCTGAACGATCAATGCTCTCCAGGTCACTGTACCTACCCCTCTTTCGCCCAAGGCTCAGACTTTCCAAAAAGCAGGCTAGATTGATGAAAGGCTCCTTGTTAACCAGGTAACGTTGTACTTTTGATACCAGTTGGTATTGAATGCCTTCACCTTTTCATCCTTCTTCATCAAACTGATCGCAGGCAGAGATCGACCCTCACTTTTAATTCGCACCGTGTTCCCCAGAGAATGAAAGAGGTTCTTCAACGTAAAACCCCCATAATGCTCTGTGGCACAATCCCAATACAACTCCCTAGGTTCGTTCTCTGATCGTAAATCTATGCTTGGATGGACAACATGTCAGTTCATACTGCAAAAGTTTGGATTGGTTGGAGGACCTGTTCATAATTACCATGGAAGCAGCTGAGGCCTACGAGCCTCCTAGGTTTTATATTAAAGTCAATGTAGCCAGAGGAGGACAGAAGCTAGCTGTCCTTCTGCTACACCATGGTGCTACCCAAGACATTTCTGTTACTGTAGACCTTCATTGGAAAACAATCAATTATTTGGTGACATATGAATATATTTAATACAGTTTTATCGAAAAAGGATAACTTTTTTAATGTTTCACTATTTTTGTTGTTAGGTGAGGATGGTCCTCCCCTTCTTCCTCTGAGGAGCCTCCACTGCTATGTACTCATCGTCACATACTATTTAGCACGTAACGTTAAGTAAAAAGTATGCAGTATGCTAAGGTCGCAAAGCAGTGGAGGCTCCTGACTGGCTGAGTAGGTGGGCTGAGTCGGGGTGGATTTTTCCAAATTCAACAGATCTGCATCGCATTAACTAGCCTGATAATAGCAATTTGATAAATGTATCTAAACTCTGAATAGAATAGGAACTGTGTTATAGGCCTACTCAGGCTGGTCATAGGCAGTCTATCACATTCAACCTATACCGTAGCCCATATAGCCCATCTATCCTTTTTAAAAACTTATTCAGGATCGGTGTCCCTTCCACGGGAAGGTTGAGCTAACGTATGCTAATGAGGTTGTAAGTGGTTGTAAGTAACAAGAAAATATCCAGGACAGAGACATATCTGATATTGGCAGAAAGCTTAAATTCTTGTTAATCTAACTGCACTGTCCAATTTACAGTAGCTATTACAGTGAAAGAATACCATGATATTGTTTGAGGAGACTGCACAATTTTGAACATAAAAAGGTATTAATAAACAAATTAGGCATGTTTGGGCAATCTTGATACAAAATGTTTAACAGAAATTCAATGGTTCATTGGATAAGTCTCAAACTTTGCACAGACACTGCTGCCATCTAGCGGCAATATATATATATTGCACCTGGGCTGGAATAATACATTGTGGCCTTTCTCTTGCATTTCAAAGATGATGGTACAAAAAAAATCCAAAAGAACGGTTGTTTTTTTCTTTGTATTATCTTTTACCAGATCTACTGTGTTATATTATCCTACATTCCTTTCACATTTCCACAAAAGTCAAAGTGTGTCCTTTAAAATGGTACCAAGAATATGCATATCCTTGCTTCAGGGCCTGAGCTACAGGCAGTTAGATCTGAGTATGTCATTTCAGGCAAAAATTTAAAAAGAGGGGCAGATCGTTAAAAGGGACTGAAGAGAGAAACAGATCATTTGGTTCCATTTCAACATATTTATTAGTGAAAACAAAGTGCTGTAACATATATACATTAAATAGCCTGGTACACACACTAAGACTTTTCAAATATTCAAATCTGAAGGTTATTGCAGAGACAAACGTGGACAGTTGGGAGCATCAAATGTTCAGAAATGCTGTAGAGCGACATAGTTAACTAAAGCACTATCATTGGGAAAGAGATCAAAATGACTGCTAAGGCTTGATCCAAACATTAAATAATTAAATAGGTAGTCTAACCTACAAAACTAAAACAATCCATATGTTCAAATCAAAAGGCCTGATTAACATGACATCAATAACGCAGCCACATTCCGAATCCCCGGTGCTGACACATTCAGAAATCAAAAGATGATTTAGAATTTAGTTCAAAATCTCTGACAAAGGGCAAGAGAACAATACACACTTTTCAATGAGAAAACAGAAATTCACAACAACTAAAATAATTTAAAAAATCATGTAGCCTACAATGCAATACTCTTGATTATTAAGGAGAAAAACTACTTAGCCTACATTAAAACACCACTGCAGAAGCTTTGCTATTTGGCAGCTTTCCAATTAAGTAGCCTAGTTTTGTTATTTGGCTACTTGAAGAGAACTAGGGCCTATCACTCTCAGCCCACCTATTCCAATGCATTGTGAAAAAGTGTACATCGAATTCTACTAGATGAAGAGCCGAAATGAATATAACATCCTGGCATTTAAACCATACTCGATTTCAGTGGTGTAAAGTACTTCAGTAAAAATACTTTAAAGTACTACTTAAGTCGTTTTTTTGTGGTATCTGTACTTTGCTTTACTATTTATATTTTTGACAACTTTTAATTTTACTTTACTACATTCCTAAAGAAAATGATGTACTTTTTATTCCATGCATTTTCCCTGACACCCAAAAGTACTTGTTACATTTTGAATGCTTTGCATGACAGAAAATTGTCAAATTCACACAATTATGAAGAAAACATCCCTGGTCATCCCCACTGCCTCTGATCTGGCGGACTCAATAAGCACAAATGCTTTGTTTGTAAATTATGTTTGAGTGTTGGAGTGTGCCCCTGGCTATCCATCAATAAAGAAATGTGTGCCGTCTGGTTTGCTTAATATAAGGAACTTTGAAGTATTCATACTTTTACTTTTGCTTTTGATACTTAAGGATATTTTAGCTACATTTACTTCTGATACGTAAGTATATTGAAAACGAAAAACTTTTAGACTTTTACTCAAGTAGTATTTTACTGGGTGTCTTTCACTTTTACTTCAGTAATTTTATGTTAAGGTATCTTTCCTTTTACTCAAGTATGGGTTTTGGGTACTTTTTCCACCACTGCTCGATTTGAAAAAATTACATAATACAAAACATTATATTTTCGCATACTGAGAATGTGTCATTGCTTTGTTTCCCACTATTCATTGATTTCGGTAGCGCATCCCCATATCTAACTGATCAACTGTTTTCATAGCTGAAATGACTATGACATCCGCGCATTTAAAGCATACTCGATTTTCTAAATGTCGCTTCCTATTAAACTTAATTTTTTTTCGCATACTCAAATGACCTATTATTAAGGAAGCAATTATGGGTATTTGGACATGGCCATTATCTTTGGTTCCCTGAAATGGCCTGCACGCAGAGAGAAAAGCATTCTGTAAAGAGGTGGGTTTACAGCACCAAGTATGTTTTCAAAGAAAGAAAGAATTCAGGAGGGAACCAGGTACCTTCAAACAGCAGGTCAGGCTGTGGGTCATCTCCAAGTAGCAGTCTAGCGCTAGCTAGCTATGTTCCCTCCCTGTGCGACTCTCTGCTTTGACCACACAAATTCACCCCATCTCCCCCGAGCATAGCCTCCCTGACAGAGTGCTGAGGTTAAGAGTAAAGAAAAACCTCTCACCCTCCCAATCCCCAGGTCTCTGCTCTCCAGCCCAGCGCTAGACCCAACACATTGAGACAAGGCTCTCTGTGGTTGGAGCCTTTAGATCTCACTGGATCTTTGGTCTCTGACAAATAGAGAATGTGGTCAATGCTGCAGCCTGAAGGCATTTGAAGAGAATTATGGAGGGAGACACTAAAATGTAGGCCTTATTGCCCTCATTAACCCATTTAATCCTATCAGTCACAATAGTACAAAAAATAAAAGTTGTACTTTATAGGCTCTAGAGAAGTTCAAGTTGTACATGATACATTATTAAGGCGTCTAGTATGATTAAAATAAGTTTCATATGATTTCTCAAAATGATCACTAGACCACAAGCATAAATATGCAAGGTGTAATTCTACAGACACATGTGTTATCAGAAGTCTATTCAACAGCTTAAAAAACGATTACATTGTTGAAATATAATCTTTAAAGGGTGTAGTTTACAGATGGGCCTTCATTTTCAATACATTGTTGAAATATAATCTTTAAAGGGTGTAGTTTACAGATGGGCCTTCATTTTCAATACATTGTTGAAATATAATCTTTAAAAGGTGTAGTTTACAGATGGGCCTTCATTTTCAATACATTGTTGAAATATAATCTTTAAAAGGTGTAGTTTACAGATGGGCCTTCATTTTCAATACATTGAATGCATGACACTTGTGGTATATGAAAATATGTTAGCTGTCACATTTGTGAACAATTGGAAAATACAGTGGCTCTAACTTGAGTTTGAGTTAGAGTTTATTTTATTTTTACAGGGACAGTGCACATTAATCAACGTTTCAGTAAAAGTGCCGGTTTTAGCCAGCCGGCTAATTTTCAACCGCAGTCCCTGGGCAGGTTATTAAAAACAATTACAATATAGACAATCATTGAGCAGTGAGCACACGCAGAGCAACATAGGACAAGCAAGACATAGCATACAGACAGAGTGACATAGGACAAGCAAGACATAGCATCAAGCCAGAGCAACATAGAATAAAAAGCAGCAAGACAAAATTCATAAAAGCAACAAAGTGTTTCCACACCTCACAAGCTACAGACAACAGACAGCATGGAAAGCGGCAATACACAGCTAGGGATTATGTTCACAAATCTGATTGACCTTTAGCCATGTCTTCATGCATTTTGTGAAAGTGTGATATGTGGTGCAGTTATGTGTGTCTGATGGCAGTGTATTCCAGACAAGGGAAGCTCTCACAGAGAAAGCGGATTTACTAAAGGTGCTTTTCCTTAAGGGAACTATACAATCACCTCTCATGGCAGACCTTGTGGCTCTGCTGCCATATGTTTGGGTTTTCTGTTTAACAAAAATACTGAGTGGAGGGGGAGCCAGGCCATTTAGGATCTTGAATACAAGACATGCGTCGGTGTATTGCACAAGATTTTCCCAACTCAGGAGCTCATGCTTTTTGATGATGTATTAGTGATGATGGCTTTTGGGCTTCCTATCAAGCACTTTGAGAGTCTGTTTGTTGACAGACTGAATAGGTTTTAATGTTGTACAGCAAGCTTGGGCCCAACTAGTCAAGCAGTATGTTAAGTGGGGGAGTATCATAGATTTGAAGTACAGTTTTGCTACCTCTGTAGTCAAACAATTTTGTAAAAATCGGAAATTAGCTAGGTTGAATTTGGTAATCTGAATTACCTTTTTCACATGCTTTTTAAAAGAGAGGTTGGAATCAAGTATGATGCCAAGGTACTTAAAATCAGATACCACATGGAGCTTCACCCCTGACACATAGAAATCTGGCTCAGTAGCATCTGTTGCCCTCTTTGTGAAGAACATGCAAACAGTTTTTTTCACATTGAGATGCAAACACGAGTCACTGAGCCACTTTGTAACTTGGACCATTACAGTAGTGAGTTCTTGTGCAGCTTGTTGTTTGCTCTTTGCATGCATATATATCACTGTATCATCTGCATACATTTGAACTTCAGACCCAGTACAGACAGAAGGCAGATCATTAATGTACAGGCTGAACAGGAGGGGCCCCAGTATTGACCCTTGGGGCATGCCCACATCATAGCTAAGAGTGGGCGGCAGCTCATTGCGCACTCTAACACACTGAGTTCTGCCTTCAAGGTATGATTTCATCCATCTCAAGGCATCGGGGGAAAAGTTGAACTTGGATAATTTTGTGATGAGAATCTCATGGTTAACAGTATCAAAAGCCTTCCTTACATCCAGAAACACAGCCCCAACAATGCCCCCTTTGTCCATCGTGGACTTCACATTTTCCAGAAGAAAGCAGTTGGCCGTTTCTGTGGAGTGTTTCGCTCTGAAGCCAAACTGCATGGAGTGTAATGTGAAGGGGCTGTTGTTGAGGTGGGCAATCAGTTGTTCTGCTACACACTTTTCAACAACCTTTGACACCACAGGTAGTATACTAATGGGCCTGTAGTTATTCACGTCAGCAGGGTCGCCCGATTTAAAGATGGCCGTTATTATGGCCGACTTCCATACCCTTGGAAACACCCCGAGACCAATAGATGTGTTGGTGACCTTAGTAATGGGGCCAATGAGTGACTCTTTGTAATTTTTAAGAAAGGTAGAGTCCAGCCCAATACATCTTTGGCTTTAGAGTTCTTTAGTGAGCTAATCACCTTATTATACATATTTAATTATAGCAGATTTATTTTTTCACTAGATTGAAGTTGAGTTGGGTTATGGATGCAGTGCATGCCAGCAGCATACGACCCTGCATACCACTGCTGGCTTGCTTCTGAAGCTAAGCAGGGTTGGTCCTGGTCAGTCCCTGGATGGGAGACCAGATGCTGCTGGAAGTGGTGTTGGAGGGCCAGTAGGAGGCACTCTTTCCTCTGGTCTAAAAAATATCCCAATGCCCCAGGGCAGTGATTGGGGACACTGCCCTGTGTAGGGTGCCGTCTTTCGGATGGGACGTTAAACGGGTGTCCTGACTCTCTGAGGTCATTAAAGATCCCATGGCACTTATCGTAAGAGTAGGGGTGTTAACCCCGGTGTCCTGGCTAAATTCCCAATCTGGCCCTCAAACCATCATGGTCACCTAATAATCCACAGTTTACAATTGGCTCATTCATCCCCCTCCTCTCCCCTGTAACTATTCCCCAGGTTGTTGCTGCAAATGAGAACGTGTTCGCAGTCAACTTAACTGGTAAAATAAATAAATAAAATAATTCGGAAAGTATTCAGACCCCTTGACTTTATCCACATTCTGTTATGTTACAGCCTTATTCTAAAATGGATTAAATTGTTTTCCCCCTCATCAATCAACACACAATAACCCCATAATGACAAACCAAAAATAGATTTTTAGAAAACTTAGCAAATAAAAATACAAAACTGAAATATCACATTTACATAAGTATTCAGATCCTTTACTCGGTACTTTGTTGAAGCACCTTCGGCAGCGATTACAGCCTTGAGTCTTCTTGGGTATGAAGCTCGAGCTTGTCACACCTCTATTTGGGGAGTTTCTCCCATTCCTCTCTGCAGATCCTCTCAATCTCTCTCAGGTTGGATGAGGAGCATTGCTGCAAAGCTATTTTCTGGTCTCTCCAGAGATGTTCGATCAGGTTCAAGTCTGGGCTCTGGCTGGGCCACTCAAGGACATTCAGAGACTTGGCCCAAAGCGACTCCTGCGTTGTCTTGGCTGTGTGCTTAGGGTCGTTGTCCTGTTGGAAGGTGAACCTTCGCCCAAGTCTGAGGTCCTGAGTGCTCTGGAGCAGGTTTTCATCAAGGATCTCTCTGTGCTTTGCTCCGTTCATCTTTCCCTCGATCCTGACTAGTCTCCCAGTTTCTCCTGCTGAAAAACATCCCCACAGCATGATGCTGCCGCCATCATGGTTCACCGTAGGGATGGTGCCAGGTTTCCTCCAGACGTGACGCTTGGCATTCAGGCCAAATAGTTCTATCTTGGTTTCATCAGACCAGAGAATCTTGTTTCTCATGGTCTGAGAGTCCTTTAGGTGTCTTTTGGCAAACTCCAAGTGGGCTGTCATGTGCCTTCTACTGAGGAGTGGCTCCTGTCTGGCCACCATAAAGGCCTGATTAGTGGATTGCTGCAGACATGGTTGTCCTTCTGGAAGTTTATCCCATCTCCACAGAGGAACTCTAGAGCTCTGTCAGAGTGACCATCAGGTTCTTGGTCACCTCCCTGACCAAATATAAATATAAAGACCCAGTCTATGTAAAAAACTGGAGGCCCCTTACACTTCAATGTTGTGATGCAAAAATTCTAGCAAAATGCATAGCACTCAGAATTAAAAGGGTTTTACCAGGTATTGTTCATCCTGATCAGACAGGGTTTTTTTTTCAACCCCAGGTGTAAAATAGTAAATAACGGCTACTTCTCAGATTATTTAATTGTCAAGAGGAGTTAAACAAGGGTGTCCAAGGTCACCATATCTATTCATTATGGCCATCGAAATGCTAGCTGTTAAAATCAGATCCAATAACAACATTAGAGGATTAGAAATCCAAGGCTTAAAAACAAAGGTGTCCATGTATGCCGATGACTCAAGTTTTATATTAAGTCCGCAAGCTAGATCCCTGCAATGTCTCATTAAAGAGCTAGATAACTTTTCTGTACTCTCGGGACTAAAACCTATTATGATAAGCGTACAATATCACGTATTGGATCCTTAAAAAATACAACTTTTACATTACCCTGCAGTTTACCTATAAAATGGGCTGTTGGTGAAGTAGACAAACTACTCTATTCATATCACAAAATATATAAATAAGCTCTCCACAATGAACTTCAATAGAAAACTTGTAAAAAGAGACAAGATCCTGCAACCATGGAGAGGTCTATCTATGGAAAAATTGCCCTGATTAACTCCTTAGTCATATCTCAGTTTACTCACTTCCATATGGCGCTGCCTACTCCTGATTCGTTTTTCAAATCATATGAGCAAAAAATATTTCGCTTTATCTGGGACGCTAAACTAGACAAAATAAAAAATGCCTATCTATATAATGAATATATATTGGATGGGTTGAGATCATTAAATATATAAGCAGTAAACCTCTCTTTGAAAGCTTCACTCATTCAAAATGTTTATTTGAACCCTAAATGGTTCTCAAGTAGATTACTAAGAAAAGCTCATCCATTGTTGAAAAATTGCCTTTTTGCCTTTGTACAGATTGCCATGTATCATTTTCGATTAATTGAAAATGATACTTTTTTCAAAGTATCTCCCTTTTTCAAACAAACATTGCAGAGCTGGCTACAATTTCAATTCCATCCCCCTGAAAAGATAGAACAAATATTACAACAAATATTATGGCTGAACTCAAATGTGCTTGTTGATAAAATACCTGTACTTATGGGAAAGATGTTTGAAAAGGGTATTTTGTACCTAAATAATATTGTAAATTGGAATGGTAGAGTTATGTCCTTCATGGAGTTATCAGAATTGTACGGAAAGGTCTGCTCAATCTAAGAGTACAACCAATTGATTATAGCATTTCCCCCAAAATGGAGGAGGCGGGTGGCAGCGGGAGGAGGTAGGGAACTGGTCTGTCTGCCCAATATAAAGGATCAAAACTGGCAGAGGAATAAAAATAGCATAAATAGGAAAGTTTCATTTGAGGACCAGGATGTTGACAACTGTGCCATACAGATTGCAAAATAGTTGGGAATAGATGTTTGATGTACGGATTCCATGGTACATGGTGTGTGAGTTGATATATACAACAACGCAAGATTCAAGACTTCATGCTTTTCAGCTAAAATTATTATATAGAATTCTTGGCACCAACAAAATGTTGAATATTTGGGGTATAAAATCATTGAAGCTCTGCAGATTTTGTTGTGAGGATACAGAATCAATAGACCATTTATTTTGGTATTGCCCTCAGGTAGCCTGTTTCTGGTCTCAGGTTCAGGAATGGCTGAAAATGCATAGCATTGATTTAAAATTGACCCTAGAAATAGTACTGTTAGGAGATCTGGAGAGACCTGGTCAGTCAATTACTACTATACTAATACTCTTAGTAAAAGTATTTATCTTCAACTCTCAATCTATGGATTCTATTCGATTAGATAGATTGAAATTGTACGTTAAACATCACAGCATAGTTGAAACATATGTGTTGCTTCGAAACCCGAAGTGGGTGGCCAGCAGAGATAGATGGGATGGGCTGAGGGAAGCTGAGGGTTGGTATGTGGAATTGGAGACAAGTGGGAGTGCAGTTGCTGTATGAGAGATAGAATGACGGTCAAAGATAAAAGTAAAAAAGAAAAAAAGTCAAAATAAAACATAATAAAAAGTACATTTGAATGACACTAAGTGGCAGTATTTTTACAACTAATGCCGGTTTGCCTGAGGCTGATGCCGTGCAGGTGTTTGTACACATCCATATACACACACTCTCATTCAAATAAACACATACAAGAACACACACATACATGTAATAGTGCCAGACATGCACACAAACATATACAGTTGGCATTGCTGTTATGATTTTAGTTGCACTTGATGTTCTTGTTTAAAAAAAAATATATATATATATATTTTTTTTTTTTCATTGTTGTTTGCTGTTTTCTTGTCTTTTCCTTTTTTCTCTTTAGTTCATTCTCTTGGTTGTTGGTGTATTTGGGGATTCTTGGGTGTGGGGAGTGGAATTAATTTTATTTTTTATTTATTTTTTCTTCCCGGGGTGGGGTGACTGTGGGAGGGGTCTTGAATGGTTGAGAGACAGCTATTGGGGAACTGTGGGGGGGATCTTGGAGGGTTCGTTTTTGGCCTGGTGGTAACATGCCCTTCAGCAGGGCATTGACCCTGGATGCTTCTGTGTGTAGCTCTGAATGGGAATCTGTTGGATGACTGGTATGATGTAGTTATTGAGCGGCTTCACTGCAAGTATATTGTATGTTTCGAATATTCAATAAATAATTTTAAAAAGTTTAGGCGACTGTCGTGTGACAATTATCCATACAAAATGACTGAGCTTTGTTCTTCAATCATCAGAGAAATTGGCATTCAGGTTCAGTACTGATGCATTGAAAGCAAAAGTGATGGATGTCAATCAGAACATATTAAAATATATAATGTAATGTTAATGTGCACATGCACTCTCCATGAATTTAATTTGCTGCGGTTTTATTTTAAAAAGTGTTGTGTTTAATACAGCTGTTTGATTGGGGAGGGTCCCTTAAAGTTAAGGATTATTTTCTAGACCACTGTCAATTAGCAACCACCTGAAACCCTGCATTGACTGTCCTCCAGCAGATTGCAACTCATCCATTTTTTTTTTTTTTTAGTCCCACAGGGTCTGGCTGCGGCGGTGGTCGTTGTCATCCGTCTGCCGTGACAGGAAGAGAGAGCGACAGAAGAGGAACAGAGAGAGATGGAGTAAGAGAGAGAGAGAGAGGGGGGGGGTAGACAGATGAGGGAGAGATAGGGACAGCGAGAGAGACAAGTGGTGAGAGAGAACTAGAACAATAACGGGAGAGAGTGAGAGAGAGAGAGACCGGCAGAGACCAAGAGTTACTGTATCAAGATAGAGCAAGATAGAAAGAGAGACACGGGAAAGTGAGAAAGAGAGAGCGGCTCCACGCCACCACCAACCACCACCCCAAGCTGATGTGTCAGGCTTATCACCCAGACGAGTGATCCTGAGGTGACATCCTCCACTGAATCCGTGACATTTCACAGACGGTGCAAATCTATCCATCTTTGTCAAGCATCTGCCTCCATTTTAGCATTCCTCGAGTTAGCATATCACAGAGAACCGGTCAGGGGAGGCTTTCTCCCTAAACTAGGCATTGTGAGTCCACAGGACTACTCTAGTCACTGTCCACTGCGGTGGTTTTTAATCTGACCAGCTGCATGTACTGTACAGTTGAAGTCGGGAAGTTTACATACACCTTAGCTAAATACATTTAAACTCAGTTTTTTACAATTCCTGACATTTAATCCTGGTAAAAATGTCCTGTCTTAGGTCAGTTAGGATCACCACTTTATTTTAAGAATGTGAAATGTCAGAATAATAGTAGGGAGAATGATTTATTTCAGCTTTTATTTCTTTCATCACATTCCCAGTGGGTCAGAGGTTTAAATACACTCAGTTAGTATTTGGTAGCATTGCCTTTCAATTGTTTAACTTGGGTCAAACGTTTCGGATAGCCTTCCACAAGCTTCCCACAATATGTTGGGTGAATTTTGGCCCATTCCTCCTGACAGAGCTGGTATAACTGAGTCAGGTTGTAGGCCTCCTTGCTCGCAGACGCTTTTTCAGTTCTGCCCACAAATGTTCTATAGGCTTGAGGTCAGGGCTTTGTGATGGCCACTCCAATACCTTGACTTTGTTGTCCTTAAGCCATTTTGCCACAACTTTGGAAGTATGCTTGGGGTCATTGTCCATTTGGAAGACCCATTTGCGACCAAGCTTTAACTTCCTGTCTGATGTCTTGAGATGTTTTTTCAATATATCCACAATTTTCCTGCCACATGATGCCATCTATTTTGTGAAGTGCATCAGTCCCTCCTACAGCAAAACACCCCCACAACATGATGCTGCCACCCCCGTGCTTCACGGTTGGGATGGTGTTCTTCGGCTTGCAAGCTTCCCCCTTTTTCCTCCAAACATAACGATGGTCATTATGGCCAAACAGTTCTATTTTTGTTTCATCAGACCAGAGGACATTTCTCCAAAAAGTATGATCTTTGTCCCCATGTGCAGTTGCAAACCGTATTCTGGCTGTTTTATGGCGGTTTTGGAGAAGTGTCTTCTTCCTTGCTGAGCGGCCTTTCAGGCAATGTCGATATAGGACTCGTTTTACTGTGGATATAGATAATTTTGTACCTGTTTCCTCCAGCATCTTCACAAGGTCCTTTGCTGTTGTTCTGGGATTTGGAGGAAAAAGGGGGTGTCACACCCTGATCAGTTTCACCTGTCCTCGTTATTGTCTCCACCCCCTCCAGGTGTCGCTTGTTTTCCCAAGTGTATTTATCCCTGAATTTCCTGTCTCTCTGTGCCAGTTCGTCTTGTATGTTCCAAGTCAACCAGCGGTTTTCTCATACTCCTGCCTTTGCTATTCTCTTTTTTCTAGTTTTCCCAGTTTTGACCCTTGCCTGTTCTGGACTCTGTACCTGCCTGCCTGATCATTCTGCCTGCCTTGACCACGAGCCTTTCTGCCACTCTGTACCTCCTGGAATCTGATCTGGTTTTGACCTTTAGCCTGTCTACGACTATTCTCTTGCCTAATCCTTTTGGATTATTAAACATTGTAAGACTCCAACCATCTGCATCTGGGTCTCGCCTTGTGTCATGATAGGGGTAAGCTTGCAAGCCGAAGAACACCGTCCTAACCGTGAAGCACGGGGGTGGCAGCATCATGTTGTGGGGGTGCTTTGCTGCAGGAGGGACTGGTGCACTTCACAAAATAGATGGCATCATGAGGCAGGAAAATTATGTGGATATATTGAAGGAACATCGCAAGACCTGACCTCAATCCTATCGAAAATTTGTTGGCAGAACTGAAAAAGCGTCTGCGATCAAGGAGGCCTACAACCTGACTCAGTTATACCAGCTCTGTCAGGAGGAATGGGCCAAAATTCACCCATCTTAATGTGGGAAGCTTGTGGAAGGCTACCCAAAACGTTTGACCCAAGTTAAACAATTGAAAGGCAATGCTACCAAATACTAATTGAGTGTATGTAAACTTCTGACCCACTGGGAATGTGATGAAAGAAATAAAAGCTGAAATAAATCATTCTCTCTACTATTATTCTGACATTTCACATTCTTAAAATAAAGTGGTGATCCTAACTGACCTAAGACAGGGAATTTTTACTAGGATTAAATGTCAGGAATTGTAAAAAAACTGAGTTTAAATGTATTTGGCAAAGGTGTATGTAAACTTCCAACTTCAACTGTAAGTAATTTGTCATTCAAGACCAGCATGCATTAGACGCTCTAGGGATTTCTTTAGAAAAACATGATAAAGTTCAAGGAAAACATCTCAGAAGTTTGAGGCAAAAGGTTGGCTGACAGTAACAATTTCAATCTTTTATCGGCAATCAGTCAGTATTGCTTCATATGCCAACATATGAAAGTTGGAAGTTGCAACATTTATCCTTCGAATGATTAAATTTCTATGGAAAAAAAGTTCTGTAGCAATAGTTTTATGTGACATATTTTTTTTTTTAAACTTCATAATAGATTCATTATGGAATGAAAGAGCACCATTGTGCAATGTATGTCACGAGATGGTTTGCCAGCTTGGCAACATTGTGTGGGTGTTTTCTGGCACAGATGTGTTCAATAAACCAAAGATCCATGCTTCCCTGAGCTTTGTTTCCCAACAACAATTAAGTTACTTTTCCACCGGCTAGTTATGCATCACCAATAGACAATAGGCAATGTTAACACAATCAGACATCTAAAACACCATAGAACAGAAAGTTCTTGGAAACTTGGTAGCCACTTGGGTTCAATAGTGATTTTATCATACAGTTGTTTGTGTAGTAGATGTGTATTAGAATACTTGATTAATATAAACATGGATCTATGGGGAAAACTATGGCCCTAACATGAGAGCCCTGATTGTGGAATGAAGAAACTAAATGAGCAGCGACAGAGGGGCATCTGGGACAACAACGTCTGCAGTGTTGAGGTTGACTTGTCCTGTGATTACAAAGCTTATCCCCGGAGCAGGTGTTGCATTGTGCCAGTGGGAGTGCAAGCAGCACTCAAATAGGCACAAACAAGCAGGCACACTAACGTGAAACACACACACAAGCAAACCCACAAACACTGAACTTCAACCCCACCGCACGCACGCACGCACGCACGCACGCACGCACGCACGCACGCACGCACACACACACACACACACACACACACACACACACACACACACACACACACACAGAGAGAGAGTACTCCCTCCCCACCACCACACAAAGAGAAAGCGAGAGAGTGGAAATAGAGAGGAGAATGGTTGCCTCCCCAACCATATGCTTTTGGCCCAACGCCTCTGCTGTGCGCCCCGTGTGAAAACATGAATGAGCAGCCTGCAAATCGATAGGGACAAGAGATCCGGTGTTGAGCAAATCCAGTGCAGACTGACATGTTCTCCGTGTAATCTCCCGCATTGTGCTGTGAGGGGAAAGATTATCCTCCTCTGACTGGCTGCTAAAAGGCTGCTTTGCTGTACTTCATGTCTTTCTGCTCTGCTCTCTGTGAAGAGAAAGGAAGGGAATGGGAAGGGATAGCATGATTGCATCCCAAATGGACACCCTATTCCCTATTTAGTGCTCTACTTTTGACTAGGGCCTGTCAAGCTCTATACAAAAGAAGTGCACAAAATATATGGAATAAGGTGCCATTTGGGGCTGGAGCATATACTTCCTATATGACTGTGTACTCTCCCCCTCCTCCTTCCTCTGTGACTGTGTACTCTTCCCTCCTCCTTCCTCTGTGACTGTGTACTCTCCTCCTTCCTATGTGTCTGTGTACTCTCCCCTCCTGCTTCCTCTGTGACCGTGTACTCCCTCCCTCCTCCTCTGTGCCTGTGTACTCTCCCCTCCTCCTTCCTCTGTGTCTGTGTACTCTCCCCTCCTTCCTCTGTGAATGTGTACTCTTCCCCTCCTTCCTCTGTGACTGTGTACTCTCCCCTCCTCCTTCCTCTGTGTCTGTGTACTCTCCCCTCCTTCCTCTGTGAATGTGTACTCTCCCCTCCTCCTCCCTCTGTGACTGTGTACTCTCCCCTCCTCCTTCCTCTGTGACTGTGTACTCTCCTCTCCTCCTTCCTCTGTGACCGTGTACTATCCCCCTCCTCCTCCCTCTGTGTCTGTGTACTCTCCCCTCCTCCTTCCTCTGTGAATGTGTACTCTCCCCTCCTCCTCCCTCTGTGACTGTGTACTCTCCTCTCCTCCTTCCTCTGTGACCGTGTACTATCCCCCTCCTACTTCCTCTGTGACTGTGTACTCTCCTCTCCTCCTTCCTCTGTGACCGTGTACTATCCCCCTCCTACTTCCTCTGTGACTGTGTACTCTCCCCCTCCTCCTTCCTCTGTGACTGTGTACTCTTCCCTTCCTCATTCATCTGTGACTGTGTACTCTTCCCTTCCTCATTTCTCTGTGACTGTGTACTCTTCTCTTCCTCATTCCTCTGTGGCTGTGTACTCTTCCCTTCCTCATTTCTCTGTAACTGTGTACTCTTCCCTTCCTCATTTCTCTGTGACTGTGTACTCTTCCCTTCCTCATTTCTCTGTGACTGTGTACTCTTCCCTTCCTCATTTCTCTGTGACTGTGTACTCTTCCTCTCCTCCTTCCTCTGTGACTGTGTACTCTTCCCTTCCTCATTTCTCTGTGACTGTGTACTCTTCCCTTCCTCATTTCTCTGTGACTGTGTACTCTTCCTCTCCTCCTTCCTCTGTGACTGTGTACTCTTCCCTTCCTCATTCCTCTGTGACTGTGTTCTCTTTCCTCCTCTTTCCTCTGTGACTGTGCACTCTCCCCCTCCTCCTTCCTCTGTGACTGTGTACTCTTCCCCTCCTCCTTCCTCTGTGACTGTGTACTCTTCCCTTCCTCAGTCCTCTGTGACTGTGTACTCTTCCCTTCCTCCTTCCTCTGTGACTGTGTACTCTTCCCCTCCTCCTTCCTCTGTGACTGTGTACTCTTCCCTTCCTCATTTCTCTGTGACTGTGTACTCTTCCCCTCCTCCTTCCTCTGTGACTGTGTACTCTTCCCTTCCTCATTCCTCTGTGACTGTGTACTCTTCCCTTCCTCATTTCTCTGTGACTGTGTACTCTTCCTCTCCTCCTTCATCTGTGACTGTGTACTCTTCCCTTCCTCATTCCTCTGTGACTGTGTTCTCTTTCCTCCTCTTTCCTCTGTGACTGTGTACTCTCCCCCTCCTCCTTGTCAGATGCTGGATTATGTCCAACATTATCCCTCCCTGACTCTCCAATAAAGGATAGTTCTTCTGGTCTTCTTTCAAAATCATAGCATTTACGACGCAGGATTCAGCAAAAGTTATTCTGTGCCAATTGTGATTCCTGCTAAGTATCCGATGCAGGATTAATAGGCCTCTTGATATGATGTACTCTCTTCTGTAGAGCTACTGTTGTGGCAGGAGTTCTCAGCTGAGGAAATAAAAACACACACACTGATTTCAGGGTTCATAGGTTACGAAGAACCTTATGATGTTTCACAGTGCTATATTACTTTTGAACATTGCTAGTAGAAGATAGAATGAGATGGCCTGTTTATAGTAGAAACATAATGACACTTGTAGGTGAAATGGCATTGGCACTTCTATTGCAAAAAGAAATGACCGCTTACAACTGACAGTAAATTAAATCTTAACATTGCGGCACAATTTATAAAGGCATAATAAAAAGCAGCGACTGGCTCAGGTTAGTCTTGTAAAAAAGCAGTATACATGTTGTAAATTGTAATGAAATACAGCAATGACTTTGCTGATGTAAACCAAAAAAGATATCTGAAATCTGATGCCTGATTTAGTAGTTATAGACAGTGGTGGAAAAAGTACCGAATTGTCATACTTGAGTAAAAGTAAAGATACCTTATTAGAAAATTACTAAATTAAAAGTGAAAGTCACCCAGTAAAATACTACTTGAGTAAAAGTATAAAAGTATTTGGTTTTAAGTATACTTCAGTACTTTAGACCACTGGTTACAGAGTGTGTGAGTGTGTGTTCCAGACACAACAGGCAGTCACCTTCACAGCCAAGCCAACCATCCTTTCAGCTCAGTCACCTTCACAGCCATGCTAATCAACCTTCCAGCACAGTCACCTTCACAGCCAAGCCAACCATCCTTCCAGCACAGTCACCTTCACAGCCATGCTAATCAACCTTCCAGCACAGTCACCTTCACAGCCAAGCCAACCATCCTTCCAGCACAGTCACCTTCACAGCCATGCTAATCAACCTTCCAGCACAGTCACCTTCACAGCCAAGCCAACCATCCTTCCAGCACAGTCACGTACACATGCATTTCTGTGCATGTACACATGCATGCCTATGCAGCTGGGAGGGTTGTGTTTGTATGCCGCTGGGTTACTGGCTGAGAACTTTGCTGAAGCAGGTGTGACTATAGGCTCCTTGTCTGACAGCCTCTGCTCCGTGCAGATAAGAGAAGAGAATAGGATTGTCTGATCAGACCAGGGCTTAGACTCAGTTAATAAACCCCCAGCCAGTTCTTGTTCGGTGTGTTTGTCTACTTACTGCCCTTGGAGCTTACACCAAAGCACCAATCAAAAACGAGTGCAGATATCATTTGTCATCAGGGATTTCCCGCTGGAGAATTACAGAGAAGATACAGGTCTGGATCAATACTATGGATTTTCGCTGCAGTAGCTGATTGTCCAATTGCAGTGAAACATGTGCCGGGATAAAAGGACAAGTCTGCCATTTGGTACAGACTGCAGAGTCAGCAAAAGGTTCTGGCTGTCAGATGCTTATAGCCTGCTGTGATTGAAAATGATCAGTCTGCAGTGTCCAAGTCTTATTTAACACACTGCTCTCACATGGAAGGGACATGATATTTCTCTCTCTCTCTCTCTCTCTCTCTCTCTCTCTCTCTCTCTCTCTCTCTCTCTCTCTCTCTCTCTCTCTCTCTCTCTCTCTCTCTCTCTCTCTCTCTCTCTCTCTCTCTCTCTCTCTCTCTCTCTCTCTCTCTCTCTGTCACACTCTCTCTCTCTCTCTCTCTCTGTCACACTCTCTCTCTCTCTCTCTCTCTCTCTCTCTCTCTCTCTCACACACACTCTCTCTCTCTCTCTCTCTCTCTCTCTTTCTCTCTGAGGCATGACTCTGTGTCACTGCTGAGTACAGCTTTGGCCACACATTTATGGAGATGATCGAAACAGACACACCATGGATGCCAGTGTAATACAAGCCTTCCTTTACAGAGTGACTTGAAGAATTAGTGAAGATGTGGACTGAATCGGCTAAATCCCTTCACTACACTGACCCCTGAGTGCATTTAGCTACCCATCCATCCTTATAATCCCTTCACTACACTGACCCCTGAGTGCATTTAGCTACCCATCCATCCTTATAATCCCTTCACTACACTGACCCCTGAGTGCATTTAGCTACCCATCCATCCTTATAATCCCTCCACTACACTGACCCCTGAGTGCATTTAGCTACCCATCCATCCTTATAATCCCTCCACTACACTGACCCCTGAGTGCATTTAGCTACCCATCCATCCTTATAATCCCTCCACTACACTGACCCCTGAGTGCATTTAGCTACCCATCCATCCTTATAATCCCTTCACTACACTGACCCCTGAGTGCATTTAGCTACCCATCCATCCTTATAATCCCTTCACTACACTGACCCCTGAGTGCATTTAGCTACCCATCCATCCTTATAATCCCTCCACTACACTGACCCCTGAGTGCATTTAGCTACCCATCCATCCTTATAATCCCTCCACTACACTGACCCCTGAGTGCATTTAGCTACCCATCCATCCTTATAATCCCTTCACTACACTGACCTCTGAGTGCATTTAGCTACCCATCCATCCTTATAATCCCTTCACTACACTGACCCCTGAGTGCATTTAGCTACCCATCCATCCTTATAATCCCTTCACTACACTGACCTCTGAGTGCATTTAGCTACCCATCCATCCTTATAATCCCTTCACTACACTGACCTCTGAGTGCATTTAGCTACCCATCCATCCTTATAATCCCTTCACTACACTGACCCCTGAGTGCATTTAGCTACCCATCCATCCTTATAATCCCTTCACTACACTGACCCCTGAGTGCATTTAGCTACCCATCCATCCTTATAATCCCTCCTCGTTGCAAACTTGGATCTAAATATATATTTCAGACACTGACAGTAACAACTAAACTGTAAATGTTCAAGATTATCGTCTTGAAGAGCTGCTACCATTGCACTTGTAACCTTATCCTTTTTGCTAGAGCACCAACCATTTGGTTGTGCAATTTGTTTGTTTCAATGATACTTAATGGCTGGCCCTGTGTTGTCAATTTCTTCGGAATGTGTATTGAACCAGCTCAATGGTTGATCACTTCTCCTGCTTCATCATAGCTTCCTTTAGATCCTCAGAGAGTATAGGTCTGTGTATAATGAGGACATACGTTGGGACCAAGTCACTATTATTTGAGTCACAAGCATGTCTCAAGTCACAAGGTACAAGTCTAAAGTCAAGTCCCAAGTAGAATGGGTCAAGACTCGAGTCAAGTCCAAGTCGTGCATTCTAAGAGCAAGTCAAGTCGAGTCACACGTTTTTAAGTCAAGTCTTGTCTGTTGCCATGAAGTGCTTTGAAAGGCTGGTCATGGCTCACATCAACACCATTTTCCCAGAAACCCTAGACCCACTCCAATTTGCATACCGCCCCAACAGATCCACAGATGATGCAATCTCTATTGCACTCCACACTGCCTTTTCCCACCTGGACAAAAGGAACACCTATGTGAGAATGATATTCATTGACTACAGATCAGCTTTCAACACCATAGTGCCCTCAAAGCTCATCACTAAGCTAAGGACCCTGAGACTAAACACCTCCCTCTGCAACTGGATCCTGGACTTCCTGACGGGCCGCCCCCAGGTGGTAAGGGTAGGTAACAACACATCTGCCATGCTGATCCTCAACACGGGGGCCCCTCAGGGGTGCGTGCTCAGTCCCCTTCTGTACTCCCTCTACACTCATGACTGCATGGCCAGGCATGACTCCAACACCATCATTAAGTTTGCAGATGACACAACAGTGGTAGGCCAGATCACCGGCAATGACGAGACAGCCTATAGGGAGGTCAGAGACCTGGCCATGTGGTCTCAGGACATCAACCTCTCCCTCAACGTGATCAAGACAAAGGAGATGATTGTGGACTACAGGAAAAGGAGGACCGAGCACGCCCACATTCTCATCAACGGGGCTGTAGTGGAGCAGGTTGAGAGCTTCAAGTTCCTTAGTGTCCACATCACCAACAATTTATCATGGTCCAACACACCAAGACAGTCGTGAAGAGGGCACAACAAAGCCTATTCCCCCTGCGGAGACTGAAAATATTTAGCATGGGTCCTCAGATCCTCTAAAAGTTCTACAGCTGCACCGTCGAGAGCATCCTGGTTACATCACTGCCTGGTATGGCAACTGCTCGGCCTCCAATTGCAAGGCACTACAGAGGGTAGTGCGTACAGCCCAGTACATCACTGCGGCTGTCACACCCTGGCCTTAGTTATCTTTGTTTTCTTTGTTATTTTAGTTAGGTCAGGGTGTGACATGGGGGATGTATGTGTTTTGTATTGTCTAGGTTTTTTTGGATGTTTATGGGGCAGTGTTCAGTCTAGGTGTATGTATGTTTATGGTTGCCTAGATTGGTTCTCAATTAGAGACAGCTGTCTCTCGTTGTCTCTGATTGGGAACCATATTTAGGCAGCCATATTCATTAGGTAGGTCGTGGGTGATTGTCTATGTCTCTACGTTAGTTGCTTGTGTCTGCACTTTCGTTTTATAGCTTCACGTCGTTTGTTGTTTTGTTTAGTTTGTATAGTGTCCTTCGTTTCGTTTTCGTCTTCAAATAAAGAAGATGTATTGTTATCACGCTGCGCCTTGGTCCTCCTCTCTTCCACGTTACGACGATCGTGACAGCGGCCAAGCTTCCTGCCATCCAGGACCTCTATACCAGGCGGTGTCAGAGGAAGGCCCTAAAAATTGTCATGTGCATATTACTTAAATTACCTCAACTAACCTGTGCCCCCGCACATTGACTCTGTACCGGTACCCACTGTATATAGCCTCGCTACTGTTGTTTTACTGTTGCTCTTTAATATATATTTTTTTTTTTACACATATTTTTCTTCAAACTGCATTGTTGGTTAAGGGCTTGTAAGCATTTCACTGTAAGGTCTACACCTGTTGTATTCAGTGCATGTGACAATTTTTTTAAATTTGGTATTGTGTTTGTGTGTTGGTAGCAATGATGAATGTGTATAAATTGTCTATGGTTGGTTAGTTGGTTCTGAGCCAGTCTCAGCTGGCTAGCAATCTTGCCAATTTAGTGACCCTAGTTACAATATTGAAATGTCCATGTTAGGTATGCTAAGCTAGCCAGTCTAATAGAGATCAATACACTTAGTGGAGTGGTTAAATTGTGTATTGTTCTGTAATTCATTGTAGGTGGTACAGAACCTGATTCCACCAACATGCACTTCCAACCTCGAACTCTGTACATGGTGAAGGTAAGTTTTCCAAAATATAAAAAAAACTAACGGCAAAGATTTAATTTACAGTAAGCATGTTATAAACATGAATTGGGTAGTGTTTTTATGGTTTGTGTTTGTGTTTGTGTTATGGGGTTACAGTTGGTTAGAGGTAGCCTGAGGAGCACAGAGTACCTTCCAGACCATGTAATCAATTTAGTCTACCCCTCTTCTCTTATTACCTTTTATTTCTGGAAAACCACAGTGCCCTGCTAAAAAATACCCCAAAGCAGGGGACATTTTGGGTACACAAGCATGAGGGAGCGGACACACCTTGCAGTTATGGAGCACAACAAGGTTGTGGAACAGAAACCAGCAGGGGACACTGAAAGGTAGAAAATCAAGACTACAACCGTAACGACACAACCACCTCATTCTCTCTGCAAAATCTCTAAACACAACACAAAGATATGTCTACAAATTCCCCTGCAAAGGGCTACTATTTGACAAGATTGATTTGTCAAAGTCAATGGGCTGGGGGAGGTTTAGAGACTGTACTTTGAGAGGAGGAAGTTTTTGTTGGGGTTTTGCAGGGTTGTGCTTAGACAGTAAATGTTTTGTTGTGTATGAGAACAATTGAGGAGCCATTTCTCCTCAATCTCCCAAACACAAAAAATCATACTGGGTAAGAATTGCCTTCCTAAGACTGACCTTTCCTCTCAAAAGCAGCTCCCAATGTCTCCTCATTGTCCCTAAACAATAGGGTAGCCGGTCCCATTCGGTTGATACCTTTACCAACAAAGGTGTGTTGCCCTACGTCCCTTCCACACCAAGTGTAAAATGCTAACACCAGAATCATGTCTTTCCAGGAGACGTGCAGTACCAGAAAATCTTCTGAAAGAGGACCAAACAGTTGGTGGTTAGAAGCCCTTCACCGCTTACAGGACAAGCCCATCGCCATAAGCACAAAGAGTCTCAGCTTCCCCAGCCCACCATGCCGCGCACAATATTGCCAGTGTACGGAAGCCGGGGGAAAGGACTATGGCTGCTTTTACATAGGCAGCCCATTTCTGAAAAAGATCTGATGTGATTATGTCACGCCCTGACCTTAGTATTCTATGTTTTCTGTATTATTTTGGTCAGGTCAGGGTGTGACGAGGGTGGGTATGATTGTTTTGTATTGTCTAGGGGTTTTGTATGTCTAGGTGTCTGTGTGTAGTCTAGGCATATGTAGGTCTATGGTGGCCTGAATTGGTTCCCAATCAGAGGCAGCTGTTTATCGTTGTCTCTGATTGGGGATCCTATTTAGGTTGCAATTTTCCAGTTTGGTTTGTGGGTTATTGTCTATATGTAGTTGCATGTCAGCACTCAGTGTTTATAGCGTCACGTTCGTTTTGTTACTTTGTTAGTTTGTTTTGTGTTTTATTCTTCATTAAAAGAAGAATGTATTCCAATCACGCTGCGCCTTGGTCTCCTCTATACGACGAACGTGACAGATTAAGACCAGTTAGTGGAAAAGAATATCAGGACTGGGCTGCCTGTGTAAACGCAGACAGTGTAGCTCAGCATAAGACCATGTAAAACACACAGGAAGCTGCTGAGGAGAGGATGGCTCATAATAATGGCTGGAACAGAGGAAATGGATTTAGTTTGATGTATTTTACACAATACTACTCATTCCGCTCCAAAAATCACCACTAGCTCGTTCTCCCCAATTAAGGTACCACCAACCTCTTGAGGTAGAACAGGGGTTTCCAACCCTGTTCCTGGAGAGCCAACCTCCTGTAGGTTTTCGCTCCAACCCCAGTTGTAACTGACCTGGTTCAGCTTATCAACCAGCTAATTATTAGAATCAGGTATGCTAGATTAGGGTTGGAGTGAAAATCTACAAGAGAGTAGCTCTCCAGGAACAGGGTTGGAGGGCCCTGATTTGAAACCACCATAAAATAAATATGGATATTTTATATACATTCTAAAAATTTGCCTGCCCTTATGGATTTGCATGAACCGCTAGCGGGACACTTACGACAACATCCGGTGAAATTGCAGAGCGCGAAATTCAAAATACAAAAATCATAATATTAAACATTCATGAAAATACAAGTGTCATATATTAATTTAAAAGCTTAACTTCTTGTTAATCCAACCGCGTTGTCAGATTTCAAAAAGGCTTTACGGCGAAAGCATACCATGCGATTATCTGAGGACAGCGCCCCACACCAGCACAGGCGTCACAAAATCACAAATAGCGATTAAATAAATCACTTACCTTTGAAGATCTCCCTCTATTTGCAATTCCAAGGGTCCCAGCTACACAATGAATGGTCATTTTGTTCGTTAAAGTCCTTCTTTATATCCAAAAATCTATACAAACGAATCCAAAAAGTTACCGGTAAAGTTTGTCCAAACAAGTCAAACGATGTTTCTAATTAATCCTCAGGTACTCTAATATCTAAATAAACGATAATATTTAAGACGGAGAATAGTATGTTCAATAGGGAAAATAAATAACGAAGAGCGCTCACCTCATTCACGTGCCAACAAGACTACTTTTCTAATGAGAGACACCTTGTAGTTCTTCAACTACTTGCTAATTTAAAAAAACAAGCCTGAAACCCTTTCTAAAGACTGTTGAAATCTATTAGAAGCCATACGAACTGCAATCTGGGTCCTATCTATTTGTATTTCCCATAGGCTAGCACTGAAATGGCCTGTGACCTAAAAAATAAATAATTCCGGATGGATTTTCCTCGGGTTTTCGCCTGCCATAACAGTTCTGTTATACTCACAGACATTATTGTAACAGTTTTAGAAACTTCAGAGTGTTTTCTATACAATGCTACCATATACATATCCTTCTGGGCCTGAGTAACAGGCAGTTTACTTTGGGCACATCAGTCATCTGAAATTCCGAACAAAAACCAGTCTCCATAACAGGATATTTATATAAGCTCTACAGGGCTCTGTACTATCAAACAGATGCTAGACATTCAGATATCCAAAGAATATTTGTTTGTTTGTCAAATTCTAAATACAGGGGAGTGGACACTATTTAATGCCGACTCAAAGAGAACTGGGTATTCAACAAAAATGTTATATGGTAAAAGTAATATACAAAAAAATAGGATGAACAGTGTAGTTCAGTGTGTCTGAATGTGTCTCAGGTTCAGAGACACACAAGTGCCGAGAACTGTAGCTACAGATTGCTACACCAAATAATGTGATTTACCCAAAGATTTTTGCCAATATCTTGTCTATTTCAAGTCTTCTCTCATTGATCGAGACAGGCGCGGTCCACCCAAAGTGCTGCCTTTCATGATGATAGAGACCTGTCTCAATCAATGAGTGAGAAGACTTGAAATAGACATAATGGCGGCACATATTGTTGGATTACTTTGTGGAGCAAAAACAGTATATATTTTAAGAAAAAAATGACCCAGACACTTTATGATCCTCCTCTTAGCCCGAATCAAGGAAGAAGACGGAATCGCTAAGGTTGGTCGGAAATTCTCTGTCAGGTTCTTAGCAGATGATGGGAGAGGTGGTCATAAGGAAATTGCCATCCCAAAAAAACATACAGTAAGTTCAGGGAATACTTGTAAAGCTGTGGGGAGAGTGTTGTCATGATCAAACTGCCATTCGGCTCCTCATGAGTCATCTGCTTGAAATCCAGCATAATCTCTAATCACTCGAGAGGGTTACAGTTCACTGGATACAGTTCTTCTACAATGACACACGCAGGCAAAGGAACTATGTTCCTTTATCTAGAATCCACTCAGGGAAAAAGCCCAGGCACCACATGATATCATCTGTAAGACAAAAAAACTAAAAATATATATTCTATTGTACAGTTTGAACAACAGTTGAATATTACCAACATAACATCAACATCAGAGTAGACTAGTTGAGTATGCATACATGTGCACAGGCACAGAGATTACATTTACAACAATATCTAGCCTAATACAAAGATATATGGCATAACTCTCAACCTTTGCAGTGACCAGATCCTACAAATGAGCCTAGGTAGGTAGGCAGACAGTATCTACATACCGCCATGTCTTTCAGCAATGCTTAGGCAAATATTTTTTATAGTAAAACCAGCTTCAGTTTTAGAGATTTACAACAGTAAATGGTTGTATTATTGTTTCTCCTCACTGTTTGCTAGTAAACTTAGCTAGCTAGCTTGCTGGATATGCAATAATGTTATTTACATCTGTTTGGACTCCTATATTGCATCATGCCTATAATTTTTTCAGATTGAAATGCATTCATGGTCATAATCATAACCCATGTCAACCCTTGTCAATTCTGTTACATAGCTAGCTAGTAAAAGTATTTACAGTTGCTGATGTTACACATGTACGCAAACAACTTACAAATACGAGCCGCATAACAAGTTCGCAGGCACCAGCCTAACAAGCTAGCCAACTCCAGTTATGTGCTAACGTTTGCTAGTAAACCTAGCTTTAGGTGGCTGGTCATAACGTTGTAGCTTGCAGTTTAGCAGCTAGCCATATCTACAATTAAAAAGAGAAGATGCTTTTAAAATCGAGATACAAAAACCTCATATTTTTTTGTCATAGATATGGCTAACGGTAGTTGTTTAGCTACCTTTTGAATGTCACCATGTAGCTAATAGATACTCCATCGTCAAATTCGTGTTGATGAGAGGAATATCTTGAAGCCTTTGCATCTGGTCAGTTCTTTCAGTTTTGCCCAAAGGATTGTTGTTAGTGTCTGCCTCCTTTTCAAATAACGGGGCAAGAGCATGAAGCACCACCCAACACAAGTTGTAGTCTTTCAGAGACTGAAAGAAATGTGTCTGGTTCTACAGTATATTTAACAATGATTCCGTCAATAGGAACATCGCTGAAAGACGTCCAATGGCTCTATTGAACAAGGGCATCTACACGCACAAAAATGTATAGAGCAATCAGAATAACATAGGGTCTTCGCGTAATGCCACAAAGCAGGACTACATTCATTTTTAGATCTCCCCCCCATCAATACACCGGAAGCTGTCATTGAGTGTATCATTCAGTACGCAAGCCCTGACCTGCCTTCCTCCAGGTCAATTATGTGTGAAACACATCTCATTGTACTAGAAATGCCTCAGACATGATGAAAACAAGTCCAGATTCCACAAGGGTGAAACTTTACATTTCAAGCATTGCTACATACCAAAATACCAGTAGCCTATGCTAGTAATTGTTGCCCTATAGCTGATGAGCAAAACAGTCAGACTCGAGTCCCAGTCATGGGACTCGAGTCCGCAACTCTGGGTATACAAGGACATTTTCATGCAAGGACATATGATGGGTAGACCACTAGGCCTTGACCATGGAGCCAGACATTCATACTGTATCTGCCACTTCTGTCCTGTGTGCCAAGTCAATCCACTGTCTGAGAGCTGGGTCTTAGGGCACCATGCCAGGCGTTGAAAATTATAAGAACATGCACTGACCCCCATGTAAGTAACTGAGTATGAATGTACTTTGGCCCCTAGTCTAGTCTAGCCTGGTTGCCAGAATGTGTCTGTATTTAATGACTTAACATTGTTGCATAATTCGACAGTTGGCTAAAAAGGAACAGACTGGCACCCAGGCTACCCTTCATCATTTGAAAATAAAGAAAGTTGCCTTTGTCAAGGCAAAGCCAAAACGAAACAGTACTTTGTAAGAAATAAAACAATGGTCGGTATGTCTCTCTACGTGTTTATATCTTTGTTCTACTGTATCTCAAGTGATTCATAATGAATGTTTGAGGGAACATTTAGATAATAAATTGTATACTGTGTCATAGAGCAGAAAAGAGAGTTTATAAATAAACATATGTCATAATAATAATGATGAAGACATGCATGTGCGGTAATTGCTATTATTGCCACACACAAATTGAAAGGCATAATCTGCCTGACTCCAGCTATTAGTTGTCATCAGGTGAGAAAACATGTGCTCGTTGGAGATAGCTGTCTGCTGACACCCAAAGTAATCCAGGAAGTAGTCTGGCTGTTGGATGCACTCAAAGGGGAAAATAAACACTTGATCAGAGCAGTTTTATGTCTTTGGAGATGACTTGATTTTATATGTCTATTTTGCAACCAGCGTTGACATTAATTTGCATGATAGCAAGTCAAAATGTGACATTTATATTTAGACGTTCCCCCAATGTTTGGAGGACAATTGGATGGTCTTTTTTCTTCTGTCTGTCTCTCAGCATCGCAGTCGCATTCTATCATATGTAACAGAGCACTGAGTAGATAACTCCCTCCACACAATGCTGTGTCAGGGCAATGTGCCATTCCTTACACGGTCACAGATTTCATTCTTTGGTGTTACAGTAGGTCTATTTACGAACAGTACAGTGATGTGGACTGGAGAATAAAATAAAATAAATAATGTTAATCAATAACTCTTGAGTGTGTTTGCACAATGCTGTAAAAACATCACTGTGTAATAGGTGAACACAAACCGCAATCAGCTTTCACAGCACTATGTAAAACTATTTACCTAAACTGTCATGCAACGTATGCATATGTGTTTACAACGTAAATGTATATTAATCAACATTTAAGTCAAAGTTAGAAGATATGTTTTAGTTAGTCTGGACTGCCTCCATAGCCTGCCCATGTTCTCCTATTAGTTGATCCTGGCAGACAGGGCAAGTTTGTGCCTGGTGCCTCAGCCTGTAGCCTGGTGCCTAGTTCCTGCTGCCATTCCGAGGCAGAAGGGAAGCGATGAAGCGAGAACAGGGGGCTTCTTCCCCATGATCTGGAGCCAAGTGGCAGCACTTAAGGTGAAGAGCCAAGGCACTGGAGAAGTAATTTAATCTGAGCCTCTGCCCAATTCCCTGGACTACTGAGTTTAAGAAAGGTCGCACAGAGAAACAGGCGCCGGCGACCCCTTTCCAATTACGTGCTGCTACAGCAGAACATATCACAGCACCGTCCGGAGTGACAGTCATTTAGCAGCAACTCATCTGAGGAGAGGGAAGTCGAGAGATGGATGATAAGGAAATACAAAATGATTTGCCAGGACCTGTTAGCCACTTCTCTTTCTACACCACTAGGCCCCGGCCCGCTGCTCCCTGGTTCGGCTCCCCCCACCTCTTCCTTCCTCCTCCTTGTCTCATTCACACACATTAGCTCTCATATATTCGCTCTCCTCTCCTCTCTTCCCACCCCCTGCCACCCCTGCTGCCAGTCACCCTCCCTCCCTTCCACAGACACGTGACGACTATTGGCGCAATCACTCATGCAACAGCCTGCCCAGCTTTCCGTGGGGGCTCCAGTATTTGTCACTGTCACTTCCCCAAGTGCTCCTCCATTGTCTTGGAAATTGTATGTGTAAGGCAAGAGATGCCTGTGACCCACTTCGACAAGGGAGCCGGCGATGTGAGGGCGCTCATCACACAGAAAAAACAGCAGTTTGATGTGTCCTATTATGTGTCCCAGCAAGAGCCATAAATAATTTTGACAAGTTTTTTGTTGCGCGTGAAAGTCCTTGACTCTGCCTCCTGTTCCAGCCCCTTCTCTCTGGTCGGGAGAAGCTGCCAAGCACCCCGATGATAGATGGCACGGTACAGCAAATGACAACGGGATAGATTTTTAGTTTGTGCTTTGGAAGGGATCAGTAATGGTGCTTTGCTGTACAAAACAAAAAAAGAGAAGGACAAGAGAGGGAGAGATGGAGAAAGAGAGAGAGGGAGGAAGAGAGAGAGGGAGAGAGAGAGAGGGAGCGAAGGAGAGAGGGAGAGAGAGAGAGTGGGGGAGAAGGGAGAAAGAGAGTGAAAACAAAAAATAAAGATCCATGATGCAGTCCGGAGAAGGAGGAGAAGTGACCACTGGCACATTCTTTGTTTTATGTGTTTGAGCACCTAAATATATTAAATAACAGTTTGGTAAACCACATGATTTAGCTTTTTTGTCCATCAATGAGCGTAAAATGTCAGCCTGGTCTCAGCATTATATTTTACTAAAATCTATGCCACTCAAATACGAGACACTGAAATTAGTATAATATGTTACATTTGGCATGGTAAAATAAGACAGTAGGTTACTTAAGGCAAAAAACGAAAGGAGGGTCGGGGTGGATAGGTAGGCATATAACGCGGTTATGGTTATGGTATTGTGGTTATGGTATTGGCAGTCTAGCAAGCCAAACGTTGCGTGTTTGAATCTCATCATGGACAACTTTAGCATTTTAGCTAAGTAGCAACTTTACAAATATTTACAGCTCTTTAGCAACTCTGCAACTATTTAGCATGTTAGCGAACCTTTCCCCTACCCTTAATTCTAACCTTAACCATTTAACCTAACTCCTAATCTTAAACCTAATATAACGTACCATATCATACCAAAGCAGTCGAATGTAATATATCATACTAAACAGGTCAAAGCAAACTGGTGCGATCATGACGTGGGATACTATATGTCTTAAAGTTGTATTATATTGTATGACCGCTATTACATTGGTAGGCCAATGGAATGTAACCAAAAATAAAGTAACATATCATACTAAATAGAGTGGTACGGATTTTAGTCAAATATAATATGTTTTGCTCTGAGATCAGGTTACAGCGAAAATGCAGAAATCCTATACTATACTTCCATATACTATACTGCCTTTATCGCTACAATGTATATTTTTTGTAGTTACTTGGGGTAGGCCTAAATAACGAGATTTTAGATGTTTTCCAACTTACATTTCTAACTTGTACCATGAACATCTCTTCAATAACATACATCAACGTTAGATTAAGTACCACCTGCAGGCCTCAGTGCCAAGCAGGCAGGATACTGGTCGAGAAGATGATCACTCATTGTAATGAGAGTAGGTCGACATGCTCCGCCGCAGCAACATTTATGAAGCCTTTCCACCTTCAGTGCAATCCTCAACCATTAGTTCACCTCTCTCCTTATCGCAGAGCCAAGCTGTGACGCTGTGATATCATCATTCACCCCTTTTTACTTGCTCTCCTGTGATGGGCGGGTTTGTGGTTATGGTAGTTGTAGTGGTTATGGTATTGGTTATGGTATTGGCAGTGGTTATGGTATTGGTAGTGGTTATGGTATTGGCAGTGGTTATGGTATTGGTAGTGGTTATGGTAGTGGTTATGGTAGTGGTAGTGGTTATGGTTGCGGTTATGGTATTGGCAGTGGTTATGGTATTGGTAGTGGTTATGGTAGTGGTTATGGTAGTGGTAGTGGTTATGGTTGCGGTTATGGTATTGGCAGTGGTTATGGTGTTGGTTGTGGTTATGGTATTGGCAGTGGTTATGGTATTGGTAGTGGTTATGGTAGTGGTTATGGTAGTGGTAGTGGTTATGGTTGCGGTTATGGTATTGGCAGTGGTTATGGTATTGGTAGTGGTTATGGTTGTGGTTATGGTAGTGGTTATGGTATTGGTATTGGTAGTGGTTATGTTAGTGGTAGTGGTTATGGTAGTGGTAGTGGTTATGGTATTGGTATTGGTAGTGGTTATGTTAGTGGTTATGGTAGTGGTTGTGGTTATGGTAGTGGTCATGGTAGTGGTAGTGGTTATGGTAGTGGTTATGGTATTGGTAGTGGTTAAGTTAGTGGTAGTGGTTATGGTAGTGGTTGTGGTTATGGTAGTGGTAGTAGTTGTGGTATTGGTATTGGTTATGGAATTGGTAGTGGTTATTGCAGTGGTTATGGTATTGGTAGTGGTTATGTTAGTGGTTATGGTAGTGGTAGTGGTTGTGGTTATGGTAGTGGTAGTAGTTGTGGTTATGGTAGTGGTTGTGGTTATGTTAGTGGTTATGGTAGAAGTTATGGTATTGGTAGTGGTAGTAGTTGTGGTATTGGTAGTGGTTATGGTAGTGGTAGTGGTTATGGTAGTGGTTATGTTAGTGGTTATGGTAGTGGTTATGGTATTGGTAGTGGTTATGTTAGTGGTAGTGGTTATGGTAGTGGTTGTGGTTATGGTATTGGTATTGGTAGTGGTTATGTTAGTGGTAGTGGTTATGGTAGTGGTTGTGGTTATGGTATTGGTATTGGTAGTGGTTATGTTAGTGGTTATGGTAGTGGTTGTGGTTATGGTAGTGGTCATGGTAGTGGTAGTGGTTATGATAGTGGTTATGTTAGTGGTTATGGTAGTGGTTGTGGTTGTGGTTATGGTAGTGGTAGTAGTTGTGGTATTGGTATTGGTTATGGAATTGGTAGTGGTTATTGCAGTGGTAGTGGTTATGATAGTGGTAGTAGGTATTGTAGTGGTTATGTTATTGGTAGTGGTTATGGTAGTGGTAGTGGTTATGGTAGTGGTTATGTTAGTGGTTATGGTAGTGGTTATGGTATTGGTAGTGGTTATGTTAGTGGTAGTGGTTATGATAGTGGTAGTAGTTATTTTAGTGGTTATGGTAGTCGTTATGGTATTGGTAGTGGTTATGGTGGTGGTTGTGGTTATGGTAGTGGTAGTAGTTGTGGTATTGGTTGTGGTTATGTATTGGTAGTGGTTATGGCAGTGGTAGTGGTTATGATTGTGGTAGTAGTTATTGTAGTGGTTATGCTATTGGTAGTGGTTATGGTAGAGGTTATGGTATTCGTAGTGGTTATGGTAGTAGTAGTGGTAGTGGTTATGGTAGTGGTAGTAGTTATGGCAGGGGTTATGGTATTGGTAGTGGTAATGGTAGTGGTTATTGTATTAGTAATGGTTATGGTTATGGTAGTGGTTATGGTATTGGTAGTGGTTATGGTAGTGGTTATGGTAGTGGTAGTGGTTATGGTAGTGGTTATGGTAGTGGTAGTGGTAATGGTAGTGGTTATTGTATTTGTAATGGTTATGGTTACGGTAGTGGTTATGGTAGTGGTAGTGGTAGTGGTTATGATAGTGGTTATGGTATTGGTAGTGGTTATGGTAGTGGTTATGGTATTGGTAGTGGTTATGGTAGTGGTTATGGTAGTGGTAGTGGTAATGGTAGTGGTTATTGTATTAGTAATGGTTATGTTTACGGTAGTGGTTATGGTATTGGTAGTGGTTATGGTAGTAGTAGGGTTATGGTATTGGTAATGGTGTTATGGTAATGGTATTGATAGCTACAGATATGAATAGATTTAAAGGA
This sequence comes from Salvelinus fontinalis, assembly GCF_029448725.1. Classification (NCBI taxonomy): domain Eukaryota; kingdom Metazoa; phylum Chordata; class Actinopteri; order Salmoniformes; family Salmonidae; genus Salvelinus; species Salvelinus fontinalis. The sequence goes on from NC_074695.1 coordinate 19,826,802, forward strand.
CATTGCTTTGAATTAGGTAGACCTACAGTTGCATCAATAATGTGAAGTGAAAAACATGTACTGTTATTTACATTATCACCATACAGTATGATACATCTGTACTGTAAATTTGTCCACAGTTCCTCCAACACAATCTATTCCAGTTGCTCAATCAACATTATTAAATTGTCTCAAAAACGCACTGCAGTGGTGATGAGGATCATCCATATTGTTGCATCCGATAGTTAAGTCTGCTTCCATAAAATTCATCTTGTACATCAAAGAACATTGCAAAGCTAATTAAAAAGTGGGCTAACGCCTGCAGATTCCATCAACTCAAACAGTGATCACTCTCTACTTAATCATACATTATCGTATATCATCTAAAATACTGTACAAGAAAATGGGATCAACAGAAGGAGAAAAAACTCCCCATACACACAAATACAAATGGTATTTGTCTATTTTAGGTGTATCTGAATCTTCATATCTTAATGCGATGGAATGGACAAATTATTTGAAATATGCTGATTACAAGGGGCTGAGAATGTGGCTATTAAAAGAAATACTCCTGAGAACCTCTCAGACTGTGTACATTTAGTACAGTGGCACTATTAGGAATAATCTGTCCAATTAAAGGTTGTGTAATTAATTAAGTGCACATTCTGTGAACAGGAGAGAGGGGAGAATTGATCAACCATGCTAAAATATGACCTATCTTGTCTTAAAGAATAATATGTTTAAACAAAAATATGAAAATTGATGACAACATCATTTGTAACAAAATGCTCACAGTGCAACTATAATGCATCTATACCTGGATTCAGCGTTTTAGGGATTATCTCTTACAGAATCAGTGATGTACTAGCCTGATCTGGCTGACAATATCTTTCAATTTTGGTAATTTTTTTAGTTTAACATTTATTTAAAAGACAAATCAGTTAAGAACAAATTCTTATTTACAATGACAGCCTACTATCATTGGACAGTAACACATGGACAGTAACACATGCACACTCTTGCCCGCATCTGGCTGATATATTTTTAACAGAATCGGCGGAATGAATACCCCCGTGATCACACGTAAACACAGTTCCCTTTCATAGCAGCCACGTTGTATTCCTTCTTGCATCTATGTGCTCTCCTCCTCTCACCTTTTCCCTTCACTTGTGGACTTCAATGCACAACACATCAGCTGTATGTGACCAGGCATTAATCCCTTTCTAAGCCAAACCATAACATAACCGTTACACACGGCCTACATCGTTGTCCCCATATTAGTTAAAGTAACTTCATAGACAACATAGCTAATAGAACTAATGCGTTAGTAAACCCACTATAATCATGCAGTAACGTTACAGTATGCAGTCAGTAAGCAGTTCGGCACTTACACTGACGGGCCATGGTGGCAATAAATGACTAAATCCAAAAGATTACCTTGACTTGGAAGAGTTCCAGTGTTGTGTTGGATAGTCACAGTCAGCTAGCTAACATAGCATCCCTCTGTTTGAGAAGGGTGTTTGAGTATGCTAAACTAGCTAGCTGCATTTGCTAGCTAAGTAAGTGAAATTGAGTGAAAAAAAATTACAATCTCTCTATCTCTCTCTTGCTTCTCCTTCATTTTGGAAGAAACTGTTCAGCTATTGTTTTTCTCACTCTTTGAGTCAACTACTCACCACATGTTATGCACTGCAATGCTAGCTACAGTTGAAGTCGGAAGTTTACATATACCTTAGCCAAATACATTTAAACTCAGTTTTTCACAATTCCTGACATTTAATCCTAGTAAAAATTCCCTGTTTTAGGTCAGTTAGGATTATTTTAAGAATGTGAAATGTCAACATAATAGTAGAGAGAATGATTTATTTCAGCTTTTATTTCTTTCATCACATTCCCAGTGGGTCAGAAGTTTACATACACTCAATGAGTATTTGGTAGCATTGCCTTTCAATTGTTTAACTTGGGTCAAACGTTCCAGGTAGCCTTCCACATGCTTCCCACAATAAGTTGGGTGAATTTTGGCACATTCCTCCTGACTGAGCTGGTGCAACTGAGTCAGGGTTGTAGGCCTCCTTGCTCGCACACACTTTTTCAGTTCTGCCAACACATTTTCGATAGGATTGAGGTCAGAGCTTATAGTCAATACCTTGACTTTGTTGTCCTTAAGCCATTTTGCCACAACTTTGGAAGTATACTTGGGGTCATTGTCCATTTGGAAGACCCATTTGTGACCAAGCTTTAACTTCCTGACTAATGTCTTGAGATGTTGCTTCAATATATCCACATAATTTTCCTGCCTCATGATGCCATAATTTTTGTGAAGCGCACTAGTCCAGCAGCAAAGCACTCCCACAACATGATGCTGCCACCCCCGTGCTTTACGGTTGGGATGGTGTTCTTCGGCTTGCAAGCATCCCCCTTTTTCCTCCAAACATAACGATGGTCATTATGGCTAAACAGTTCTTTTTTTGTTTCATCAGACCAGAGGACATTTCTCCAAAAAGTACAATCTTTGTCCCCATGTGCAGTTGCAAACCGTAGTCTGGCTTTTTTATGGTGGTTTTGGAGCAGTGGCTTCTTCCTTGCTGAGCGGCCTTTCAAGTTATGTCAAAATAGGAATCGTTTTACTGTGGATATAGATACTTTTGTACCTGTTTCCTCCAGCATCTTCACAAGGTCCTTTGCTGTTGTTCTGGGATTAATTTGCACTTTTCGTACCAAAGTACGTTCATCTCTAGGAGACAGAACGCGTCTCCTTCCTGAGCGGTATGACGGCTGCGTGGACCCATGGTGTTTATACTTCCGTTCTATTGTTTGTACAGATGAACATGGTACCTTAAGGCATTTGGAAATTGCTCCCAAGGATGAACCAGACTTGTGGAGGTCTACAATTATTTTTCCGAGGTCTTGGCTGATTTCTTTTGATTTTCCCATGATGTCAAGCAAAGAGGCACTGAGTTTGAAGGTAGGCCTTGAAATACATCCACAGGTACACCTCCAATTGACTCAAATTATGTCAATTAGCCTATCAGAAGCTTTTAAAGTCATGACATCATTTTCTGGAATTTTCCAAGCTGTTTAAAGGAACAGTCAATTTAGTGTATGTAAACTTCTGACCCACTGGAATTGTGATACAGTGAATTTTATGTGAAATAATCTGTCTGTAAACAATTGTTGGAAAAATGACTTGTGTCATGCACAAAGTAGATGTCCTAACCGACTTGCCGAAACTATAGTTTGTTAACAAGAAATTGGGGGAGTGGTTGGAAAACGAGTTTTAATGACTCCAACCTAAGTGTATGTAAACTTCAGACTTCAACTGTAGCTAGCTGTGTCCTATGCTTTCAGTACTAGATTCATTCTCTGATCCTTTGATTGGGTGAACAATATGTCAGTTCATGCTGCAAGAGCTCTGATAGGTTGGAGGATGTCCTCCGGAAGTTGTCATAAGTACTCTGTAAGTCTATGAAAGGGGGTGAGAACCATGAGTCACATAGGTTTTCTATTGAAGTCAATGTACCCAGAGGGGATGGAACCTACCAGTCCTCTGGCTACACCATGGTGCTACCATATAGAGTGTGGTTGAGGCTTCTGTATACCTTCATTGCAAAATTACGTGTTTTAATCAATTATTTGGTGACGTGATTATATTTACTATAGTTTTATCTAAAAAATATATATCTATTTTATGAAATTCACTGAGAAGGATGGTCCTCCCCTTCCTCCTCTGAGGAGCCTCCGATGGTTGACACAGCCATGTGAAAACTTGAGTTGAATATGTGGCCGTAAACACCAGGAATGACCTTCACAGCAACAGACACTACCTTGGTCACATCTAAACTGTCAATGCCTTAAATGGTCTACATCCTTAGCTGTTGCACCTGGGAGAAAACTTAAGTCTTCCTTGTATTGTGAAAGACACAGATTAGAAAGATTTTGGTTGTGTAAGTGAACTCACCAAGACAAGTATGAGGCCTATGTGTGCTTGGGGGGCCTGATGGCAGGCCTGCCTGGCCCTAGCCTGCACTAACACCCCCACCATTCCCTCTCCACCCAAAGTGCCATCAGAACACAACCAGCTGACAGCTCCAGTCCCAGCCAGGGAGAGAGCAGAGAGGCCGACGGGGGGAGGCATAAATCTTATGTACTATATAAAAAGAAATACTATCCATGTCAAGGAAAGGTGGGATGCCCTAAAATGAATGATAACAGACTCATTAAAAATAACAGCTGACGAAATGATAAATGACCTGCCTTCTAAAAAGAGCACAGAAAGGCAGCCTGGACAAATGAAGACTGCAGTGTTCTGTTAAAGATGTTATTTTACCTCTCTGGTCTCGCTCATCAAATTATCACCCGGCAATGACACTATGTCCAGTTTATTACTTGTGTTAAAGTGGCTTTGTAGATGGAAGACCTGGCACATACCCATTTCATTTTCTTAATTTCTTTAGTTAGAACATGTAAAAAGCAGACACTGAATATCCCCTTGAGCATGGTGAAGTTATTAAAGAAGGAAGCCTGTACAGAATAAAAATATTCCAAACATGCATTTTGTTTGCAATAAGGCACTAAACTAATACTGCAAAGAATGTGGCAAATAAATTACCTTTTTGTCCAGAATATAAAGCATTATGTTAGGGGCAAATCCAACACAAACACATCACTGAGTACCACTCTTCATATTTTCAAGCATGGTGGAGGCTGCATCATGTTATGGATATGCTCGTCATCGGCAAGGACTAGGGAGTTTTTTAGGATAAAAATAATAGAGCTAAGCACAGGCAAAATCCTAGTGGAAAATCTGGTTGGGTCTGCTTTCCAACAGACACTGGGAGACAAATGTACCTTTCAGCAGGACAATAACCTAAATCTCAAGGCCAAATATACACTGGAGTTGCTTACCAAGACGACATTGAATGTTCCTGAGTGGAAATGGCTGACTAGCAATGATCAACAACCAACCTGACAGAGCTTGAAGAGTTTAAAAAAGAATAATGGGCAAATGTTGTACACTCTAGGTGTGCAAAGATCTTAGAGACTCACAGCTGTAATCTCTGCCAAAGGGGATTCAAACATGTCTTGACTCAGGGGGTTGAATAATTATCTAATCAAGATATATTAGTGTTTTATTTTTTATTAATCTTTGACAAAGTTTGAATTTCTCTTCCACATTGAGAATTATTATTCTTTTTTTTCCCACCTTTATTTAATCAGTAGGTCAGGTGAAAACAAGTTCTCATTTACAACTGCGACCTGGCCAAGATAAAGCAAAGCAGTGCGACACAAACAGCAAAACAGAGTTACACATGGAATAAACAAACGTACAGTCAATAATACAATAGAAAAAATATCTATATACAGTGTGTGCAAATGAGGTAAGATTAGGGAGGTAAGGCAATAAATAGGCCGTAGTGGCGAAGTAATTACAATTTAGCAATTAAACACAGGAGTGATAGATGTGCAGAAGATGAATGTGCAAGTAGAGATACTGGGGTGCAAAGGAGCAAAAACATTATTTTTTTTTAAATAACAATATGGGGATGAGGTAGTTGGATGGGCTATATACAATCGTGGGCAAAAGTTTTGAGAATGACACAAATATTAATTTTCACAAAGTTTGCTGCTTCAGTGTCTTTAGATACTTTTGTCAGATGTTACTATGGAATACTGAAGTATAATTACAAGCATTTCATAAGTGTCAAAGGCTTTTATTGAAATTACATGAAGTTGATGCAAAGAGTCAAAATTTGCAGTGTTGACCCTTCTTTTTCATGCTGTCAATTAACTTCTGGGCCACATCCTGACTGATGGCAGCCCATTCTTGCATAATCAATGGTTGGAGTTTGTCAGAATTTGTGTGTTTTTGTTTGTCCACCCGCCTCTTGAGGATTGACCACAAGTTCTCAATGGGATTAAGGTCTGGGGAATTTCCTGGCCATGGAACCAAAATATCTATGTTTTGTTCCCCGAGCCACTTAGTTATCACTTTTGCCTTATGGAAAGGTGCTCCATCGTGCGGGAAAAGGCATTGTTCGTCACCAAACTGTTCCTGAGTGGTTGGGAGAAGTTGCTCTCGGAGGATGTGTTGGTACCATTCTTTATTCATGGCTGTGTTCTTAGGCAGAAATGTGAGTGAGCCCTCTCCCTTGGCTGAGAAGCAACTCCACACATGAATGTTCTCAGGATGCTTTACTGTGGCATGACACAGGACTGATCGTAGCGCTCAACTTGTCTTCTCCGGACAAGCTTTTTTCTGGATGCCCCAAACAATCGGAGAGGGGATTCATCAGAGAAAATGACTTTACCCCAGTCCTCAGCAGTCCAATCCCTGTACCTTTTGCAGAATATCTGTCTGTCCCTGATGCTTTTCCTGGAGAGAAGTGGCTTCTTTGCTGCCCCTCTTGACACCAGACCATCCTCCAAAAGTCTTCGCCTCACTGTGCGTGCAGATGCATTCACACCTGCCTGCTGCCATTCCTGAGCAAGCTCTGTACTGGTGGTGCCCCGATCCCGCAGCTGAATCAACTAGAGGAGACGGTCCTGGCGCTTCTTGGACTTTCTTGGGCTCCCTGAAGCCTTCTTCACAACAATTGAACCGCTGTCCTTGAAGTTCTTGATGATCCGATAAATGGTTGATTTAGGTGCAATCTTACTGGAAGCAATATCCTTGCCTGTGAAGCCCTTTTTGTGCAAAGCAATGATGATGTTTCCTTGCAGGTAACAATGATTCCAAGCACCACCCTCCTTTTGAAGCTTCCAGTCTGTTATTCGAACTCAATCAGCATGACAGAGTGATCTCCAGCCTTGTCCTCATCAACACTCACACCTGTGTTAACCAGAGAATCACTGACATGATGTCAGCTGTTCCTTTTGTGGCAGGGCTGAAATGCAATGGAAATGTTTTTGGGGGATTCAGTTCATTTGCATGGCAAAGAGGGACTTTGCAATTAATTGCAATTCATCTGATCACTCTTCATAAAATTCTGGAGTATATGCAAATTGCCATCATAGAAACTGAGGCAGCATACTTTTTTTTTCTTTTTTTCTTTTTTTTCTTTTTTGGGGGGGTGGATCAGCTTAATATTGCGGAAAGAATGTTGCTTCCGAAGTAATTGTCTGCATCAATTTCCAAACCCCTATATTTTTTTGGGTAAATATATATATCCATTCACGTATGCATACATATACACATATATACATACACATACTTACATAGACATACATACTTTTTTTAAAGAGTATACCTTTATTATTCCCCGCAAACCCTACCACCGATCCCCCAATTGGAGTAAACTGATAAACATTTCTGTTTTTACCTTCAATTTATACATCTTATACACATTTTACAGACACAGTCTACTTTATAATAGTTCTCTCTTGTTTGTTCTTAGTCCTTCCTCTATTTCTGTTGTTCATCCAGTTTGATTTCCACTTGTAACTGTGCTATTTCACAATAGCTCCGCACCTATACACATTTCACAGATCCCGTATGCCCTACATTGTTTATCTTGTTATTAGTCCCACCCTTCAGCTCCACTCAACCTTTCCCATCTATCTTCCAACATCATCCATTTCGGATTTTTATTTGCCATATATTTTTCAACTGTGCTGTGATGCTTCACAAAAGATTTGAATCTTCCTATTCTCATAGCTTCCACGGATTGTAAATTAAAAAGAAACATTTTTGCTAAAATAATTATTATATTATTGATTGATTGACTATGGCTTTTCAAATCCCCCAGTATTGCTATCTGTAGCGTTAGTTCTACGCAAATGTTGCAATTCTTCAACCATTCCTGGACCTGTGACCAAAAACGAGCTACATGCGGACAATACCAAAATAAATGGTCTAATGACTCTGCCTCCTCACAGCAGAATCTACAGAGCTGGGAAGATTGTATCCCCCATATATATAACATTCTATTAGTTGCAAGAATTTTGTACAATAATTTAAATTGAAAAATTCGAAGTTTTGAATCCGGCGTTGTTTTGCGTATCAATTCATAAACCATGTGCCATGGAATGGGTACATCGAAAATCTCTTCCCAACTATTTTGCAATTTATATGGCACAGCTGTAAGTTTTTTGGTCCTTAAATGAAATTGGTATATGTTTTCATTTATCACACTTTTCTTTAACCATTTATGTTCTTTAATATAAGGCTGACATACAAGTTCCTTACTTTTATCCCCTTCCACCTGCCTCTTCCATTTTTGTGGTAATGCTGCAATTAATTGGTTGTAATTTTGGGTAGAGCAGACATTTCCATATGTCTGTGTTAGCTGCATGTGTGACATTACTCCACCAGTCCTATTTATGATATCATTCACAAAAATTATACCTTTTTTAAACATTTCTTCGATAAATACAGTTTTTTTTATCAATTACTATATTTGAATTTAACCACAAGATTTGTTGTACTATTTGTTCCGTCCTTTCAGGTGGATTAAACTGAAATTGCAACCAACTTTCTAAGGCTTGTTTAAAAAATAAAGATATTTTGGAGATTATTTCCTTTTCAAGCAACCGTAAGTGAGCAGGTGTAATCTGAATAAAGGGAAAAAGGCCCTTCTTGAACATAGGATGAGACATTCGTACCAATTTACTAGAGAACCAGTTTGGATTTAAGTATAACTTTTGTATGACTGATGCCTTTAGTGAGAGGTCTAATGCTTTAATATTTAATAATTTCTGCCCTCCGAATTCATATTCGTTATATAAATAGGCCCTTTTAATTTTATCTGGCTTGCCGTTCCAAATAAAATGGAATATTTTTTGTTCATATAATTTAAAAAGCAGGTCACTAGGTGTAGGCAAAACCATAAGCAAATAGGTAAACTGTGATATGATTAAAGAGTTAATCAGGGTGATTTTCCCACAAATAGACAGGTATTTTCCTTTCCATGGTAGCAAGATCTTATCTATTTTTGCTAACTTTCTATAAAAATTTATTGGAGTGAGATCATTTCTTTCTTTTGGGATTTGTATACCGAGTATGTCCACATCACCGTCAGACCATTTAATTGGTAAACTACATGGCAATGTAAAATGTGTATTTTTTAGTGATCCAATACGTAATATGGTACATTTATCATAATTTGGTTTTAATCCAGAGAGGATAGCAAATGTATCTAGATCCTCTAAGAGGCCGTGGAGAGATTCTAGTTGTGGTTTTAAAAGAAAACATGAATCATCAGCGTACAATGACACCTTAGTTTTTAGGCCCTGGATTTCTAATCCCTTAATATTAATGTTTGATCTAATTTTAACAGCTAACATTTCGATGGCAATAATAAATAGATATGCCGATAGTGGACAACCTTGTTTTACTCCTCTAGATAGTTTAAAACTTTCTGAGATGTAGCCATTATTTACTATTTTACACCTAGGGTTACTATACATAATTTTTACCCATTTTATAAAAGATTCCCCAAAATTGAAATATTCTAGGCATTTATATATAAACTCCAGTCGTACTTTATCAAAAGCCTTTTCAAAATCAGCTATGAAAACCAGGCCTGGTGTCCCCGATATTTCATAGTGTTCTATTGTTTCCAGTACTTGCCTTATATTATCTCCAATGTATCGTCCATGTAAAAAACCTGTCTGATTAGGATGAATAATATCTGACAAAACTTTTTTTATTCTATGCGCCAAGCATTTTGCTAGGATTTTTGCATCACAACACTGAAGTGTAAGAGGTCTCCAATTTTTTTAATGGACTGGATCTTTATATATACCACTTGGGTCCTGTTTCAGTAATAATGATATCACACCTTCTTGTTGCGTGTCTGATAATCTATCATTTATATAGGAGTGGTTAAAACAAGCTAATAATGGTCCTTTGAGTATATCAAAAAAATGTTTGTATACTTCCACTGGTATGCCATCCAGTCCTGGAGTTTTCCCATCCTTGAGGCAGCAGACTTTGTGAAAATTAATATTTGTGTCATTTTCAAAACTTTTGGCCACGACTGTACAGATGGGCTATGTACAGGGGCAAGGATCTGTGAGCTGCTCTGACAGCTGATGTTTAAAGTTAGTCAGGTAGATATGAGTCTCCAGCTTCTTTCCAGTTATTAGCAATTCTTGATGAACTCAGCAATTCCCCAGCAATTCTTTCCAGTTATTAGCAGCAGAGAACTAGAAGGAAATACGGCCAAACAAGGAATAGGCTTTGGGGGTGACCAGTGAAATATACCTGCTGGAGCACATGCTATGGGAGGGTGCTGCTATGGTGACCAGTGAGCTGAGATAAGGCAGGGCTTTACCTAGCAGAGACTTACACATGACTGGAGCCAGTGGGTTTGGCGACGAATATGAAGCAAGGGCCAGCCAACAAGAGCATACAGGTCGCAGTGGTGGGTAGTAAATGGGGCTTTGGTGACAAAACGGATGGCACTGTGATAGACTGCATCCAATTTGCTGAGCAGAGTGTTGGAGGCTATTTTGTAAATGACATCGCCGAAGTCAAGGATCGGTAGGATACTCAATTTTACAAGGGTATGTTTGGCAGCATGAGTAAAGGATGCTTTGTTGCAAAATAGGAAGCCGATTCTAGATTTAATTTTGGATTGGAGATGCTTAATGTGAGTCTGGAAGGAGAGTTTACAGTCTAACCAGACACCTAGGTATTTGTAGTTGTTCGCATATTCTAAGTCAGAACCGTCCAGAGTAGTGATGCTGGACAGGTGGGCAGGTGCGGGCAGCGATCGGTTGAAGAGCATGCATTTAGTTTTGCTTGCATTTAAGAGCAGTTGGAGGCCACGGAAGGAGAGTTGTATGGCATTGAAGCTTGTCTGGAGGTTTGTTAACAGTGTCCAAAGAAGGGTCAGAAGTGTACAGAATGGTGTCGTCTGTGTAGAGGTGGATCAGAGAATCATCAGCAGCAAGAACGACATCATTGATGTATACAGGGAAAAGAGTCGGCCCGAGAATTGAACCCTGTGGCACCCCCATAGACACTGCCAGAAGTCCGGACAACAGGCCCTCTGATTTTACACACTGAACTCTGTCTGAGAAGTAGTTGGTGAACCAGGTCGAGGCAGTCATTTAAGAAACCAAGGCTGTTGAGTCTGCCGATAAGAAATTGGTGATTGACAGAGTCGAAAGCCTTGGCCAGGTCGTTGAATACGGCTGCACATTATTGTCTTTTATCGATGGTGGTTATGATATCATTTAGAACTTTGAGAGTGGCTGAGGTGCACCCATGACCAGCTCGGAAATCAGATTGCACAGTGGAGAAGGTACAGTGGGATTGGAAATGGTCGGTGATCTGTTTGTTAACTTGGCTTTTGAAGACCTTAGAAAGACAGGGTAGGATAGATATAGGTCTGTAACAGTTTGGGTCTAGAGTGTCTCCCCCTTTGAAGAGGGGGATGACCGCGGCAGCTTTCCAATCTTTGGGGATCTCAGACGATACGTGAAGGGAGGTTGAACAGGCTAGTAATAGGGCTTGCAACAATTGTGGCGGATAATTTTAAAAAGAGAGGGTCCAGATTGTCTAGCCCAGCTGATTTGTATGGGTCCAGATTTTACGACTCTTTCAGAACATCAGCTATCTGGATTTGGGTGAAGGAGAAATGGGGGAGGCTTTGGCAAGTTGCAGTGGGGGGTGCAGGGCTGTTGACCGGGGTAGGGTTAGCCAGGTGGAAAGCATGGCCAGCTGTAGAAAAATGCTTATTGAGATTCTCAATTATCGTGGATTTATCGGTGGTGACAGTGTTTCCTAGCTTCAGTGCAGTGGACAGCTGGGAGGAGGTGCTTTTATTCTCCATGGACTTTACAGTGTCCCAGAACTTTTTTGAGTTTGTGCTACAGGATGCAAATTTCTGTTTGAAAAAGCAAGCCTTAGCTTTCCTAACTGCCTGTGTATATTGGTTCCTAACATCCCTGAAAAGTTGCATATCGCTGGGGCTATTCGATGCTAATGCAGTATGCCACAGGATGTTTTTGTGCTGGTCAAGGGCAGTCAGGTCTGGAGTGAACCAAGGGCTATATCTGTTCCTGGTTCTACATTTTTTGAATAGGGCATGCTTATTTAAGATGGAGAGGAAAGCACTTTTAAAGAATAACTAGGCATCCTCTATTAACGGAATGAGGTCAATATCCTTCCAGGATACCCGGGCCAGGTCGATTAGAAAGGTCTACTCGCTGAAGTGTTTTAGGGAGCGTTTGACTGTGATGAGGGGTGGTCGTTTGACCGCAGATCCATTACGGACTCGGGCAATGAGGCAGTGGTCGCTGAGATCCTGGTTGAAGACAGCAGAGGTGTATTTAGATGGCAGGTTGGTCAGGATGATATCTATGAGGGTGCCCGTGTTTATGGATTTGGGATTGTACCTGGTAGGTTCATTGATAATTGAGGGCATCTACCTTAGATTGTAGGACGACCGGGGTGTTAAGCATGTCCCAGTTTTGGTCACCTAACACTACGAGCTCTGAAGATAGATGGAGGGCAATCAATTCACATATGGTGTCCAGGGCACAGCTGAGGGCAGAAGGTGGTCTATAGCAAGTGGCAACAGTGAGAGACTTGTTTCTGGAAAGTTGGATTTTTAGAAGTAGAAGCTCAGATTTTTAGGCACAGACCTGGATAGCTTGACAGAACTCTGCAGGCTATCTCCGCAGTAGGTTGCAACTCTGCCCCATTTGGCAGTTCTATCTTGTCGGAAAATGTTATAGTTAGGGATGGAAATTTCTGGATTTTTGGTGGCCTTCCTAAGCCAGGATTCAGACACGGCTAGGACATCCGGGTTGTGTGCTAAAGCAGTGAGTAAAACAAACTTAGGGAGGAGGCTTCTAATGTTAACATGCATGAAACCAAGGCTTTTATGGTTACAGAAGTCAACAAATGATAGCGCCTGGGGAATGGGAGTGGAGCTAGGTGCTAGAGGGCCTGGATTAACCTCTACATCACCAGAGGAACAGAGGAGGAGTAGGATAAGGGTACGGCTAAAGGCTATAAGAACTTGTTGTCTAGTGCGTTTGCAACAGAGAGTAAATTGAGCATGTTTCTGGGCGCGGAAGAATAGATTCAAGGCATAATGTACTGACAAGGTTATGGTAGGATATGAGTACAGTGGAGGTAAACCTAGGCATTGGGTGACGATGAGAGAGGTTTTGTCTCTAGAGACATCATTTAGACCAGGTGAGGTCACCACATGTGTGGGAGGTGAAACAAAAGGGCTAGCTAAGGCATATTGAGCAGGGCTGGAGGCTCTACAGTGAAATAAGACAATAATCACTAACCAAAACAGCAATGGACAAGACATATTGAAATTAGAGTGAGGCATAAATAGACGAGTGATCATGGGGACCCGTGGGAAGCTTGGCAAGCTGGAGACACGGCGATTCAGACAGCTAGCGGGCCGGGGCTAGCAGGCTAGCAGAAGGGGCTTAGGGGGAGGTCGTGACGGAGGAAGTCTGTTGTAGCCCCCTTGGACGGTTACGTCGGCAGACCAGTCGTGTTGGATCGGCAGGGCAGAGATTACAGAGTATTTTGTGTAGATCGTTGAAAAGAAACAAATTGTGGAAAAAGTCTACGAGTGTGAATACTTTCTGAAGGCACTCTGCATGTAATGCTACGTACTTATTGGTGAGGGAAAACATTTTAGGGATATGGGGTCGTTCTTTCTTTCAGACATACTGTACAGTATCCTCTCTCTCTCTCCTTCTATTTCACTCTCTCTCAGACTGAAGATAAATATATAGTGTAGTCAAAGTAGGTCAGTCTTTTCTACGTGAACACACCTACCTACTATAGTGTAGTGCATGTGAGACGTGCTCAGTGGACTATGGTGTTGACTGTAACAACGCTCTGCTACTCTACTTGACAGCCTCTTACCACAGCAGACCCTGTCAGTCCACCCAGGTCTAGACATGTCAGCTGGGTGTATGAATGCTCACTAGACATCCTCACAAGACATTGTCACAAGATTCTCATAAGACAATATCATGTAGAGTGTTTATGTACTTACGGTTCTTTTCTGTGTTGAGGGAAGCTCATCCTCATTTGGAAGTGACTGGACATGACCATCCAAATCAATCAGGTCAGAATATGTATTTGTTGTTGTTACTGTAATCATTTATCAGTCTAGTAGGCCTAGAGACCTCGTAGTAAAGAACTCATGGGAACTAGAATAGAATGTTGCCTCAAAAGATTGAGCGAGGACCATGACAGACATGACCAAACATACTTGTGTACTGTAGGACAAAGATTTGAAAGTCCCAGAAAAATAAAATCCTATCAGGTGTTTAATCTTTCACAATATTATAATTCAGAACCCTAGACCCACCTCATAAAGGCAGTAAATTACAAAACATAATGGCTTTCTTCATAGATGGTGTATAGCTCCCATCACAAGCACTGTCACTTCTCTTAAGAATGCTCAGTTTAAATACAGACGCCTCTCAAGTGGAGAGAGAAACAGTACATTTTGCATAAGTTTAACACACATGTTTTGAATATGCCCTCCATCAAAGTTTATTGACCCACGTTACTAAAGGAGTCCGCATACTAGGTTCGGTTTGCTCCTAGCTGAACTTGCGAGGCGAAGTTAACATCGGTGCGTCGCATACTCCTTTAAACAACCTTCACTAGAAAAACTAGGAAAAAGCGGCAATAGTACTGTTTGTCCCTCTGGAGACACCATAGCCAGTATATACTTCGTCAAAATAGCCGGAATTAAGATAACTCAAGAAATCTGTAATTCATTTAGTTTTTTTGGCCGAGGATGTCTTAGTCGTGCAATTTTACATCTAACTAAGGTGTTTGGTGCAGTATTTCTCAAGTGAAAATTGTGCATGGAAACTAGTCATCTCTCATTAAATGACAATAAATGCTTCAATGAAGAATCCCGTCCATAGTTCCCACTCCTACTAGGAGTAGTACTGTTGACCAATCACCGACGAAGAGGGCATAGATTTCGACTACCGAACTTCGAATTGCCTCAAAAAACAAAACAATGTATGAGCGTGATCAGCAGAAAAAAACCCTGCTGAACACCAAAACGAACAAAAACGTCACAAAATGTTTGTCATAATACATGTGGCAACTGTTTCTACTGGGGAACATGCGACAGGGAACATGCGACAGTGTTTTAGCGATGTTGTCACCTAGACTTGGATTGTCATTATTAAGAAAGAAATGCCATTGGATGCCCAAACTTTGAGGCCTTCAAAGGATGTGTGTGTGATCATGACATGGATTATCTCAGACCAACTAACAGTCAAAGCCATGGGAAGATCAAGGTTTGTAAGTACTTCATTCTAGTACCTGTCCTGCTTGATTATACACTGAGTATTCAAAACATTAAGAACACCTGCTCTTTCTATGACACAGACTGACCAGGTGAATCCAGGTGAACGCTATGATCCCTTATTGATGTGACCTGTTAAATCCACTTCAATCAGTTTAGATAAAGGGGAGGAGACAGGTTAAAGAAGGATTTTTATCAAGCCTTGACACATTTGAGAAATGGATTGCGTATGTGTGCCATTCAGAGCTTGAGCAAGACAATGGGCAATGGGCAAGACAAAAGATGCAAGTGCCTTTCAACGGGGTATGGTAGTAGGTGGGAGTCGCACCGGTTTGTGTCCAGAACTGCAACGCTGCTGGGGTTTTCAAGCTCAATAGTTTCCCATGTGTATCAAAAATGGTGCACCAGCCAAAGGACATCCAGCTAACTTGACACAACTGTGGGAAGCATTGGAGTCAGCATTGGCAAGCATCCCTGTGGAATCCTGTCAACACCTTGTAGAGTCCATACCCTGACAAACTGAGGCTTTTCTAAGGGCAGAAAGGGGGGGGGGGGGGTGCAACTGTCTTTGTTCCTAATGTTTGGTATACTCAGTGTATGTAACTTTAGTGTGATATTGCTTCATTGACATTTACAACAAGCCATCCTCTACCATATGGACTCATCAACTGAAGATCCCAGACTGGCAAAAGCAATCAGCTTTTTAATTAATGGAATTAACAGTGCGATGTTAAACTATAATGACGGCAATAAAAACACTGGATGTGACAATCACGTCACAAAAAACATCCATAACTGTTATTTTCATTACCTCAGGAAAAAGACAATACAACTATATGGGCGGGATGGAGAATGCTCTCTCTAACCCTCCTGTGACCACTCGTACATTAGTAGAAGATAATGATATTGTGCTGATGATGGGCAATAAAAATAGGGATTGAGTTCACCTGGACCTTCCATGTAAGGTATTTTTTTCTATAGGAAAATGGTTATGTTGTTCAACACAGCGCACTTCAACAACAATAAACTATTTAATCCCCCTCTTCTTAAAAGTCACTAATCAAATACAATAGACAACCAGATTGGCTTTGGAAAGGCATTGGCAGCTGTTGAAAAGGCATTGGTAGCTGTTGATTAATCCTAATGCATGTATGAGCATGCATGCACACGTAAATATGTTCACACACACACACACACACACACACACACACACACACACACACACACACACACACACACACACACACACACACACACACACACACACACACACACACACACACACACACACACACACGGGGGGAGATAAACCACACCACACCACAGCACACAAAGTAAAGTCAAACTATCAGACATAATGAAAAGCCATCAATAAGAATTCAGCAGAGATTTGTTTCATACTGTTTTCAACAACGCTTTTCAACCCATTATTTTGTGTAAATGTCGCCCAGCCCGCTGTATTGATTCTATTCTTTGTGACCTTGCATTAGTGTCAGCTAATCTCGTATGCCATAAAATTTAATTTTATAGTGAAAAATACTCTGAGGCCCTAAGGGTGAGTTATACACAGGTTGCAGTACCCTTGGGATTCAGAAGTGCACACTTGGGTAAACAAAACATAAATGTCATGTTTCTTAAGGTGAGCCAGCGGCACTGGGGGTTTCATTTCTTCTCCAACCTTTTTTTTCATGTTGGCTCAATATATGATTTAAAGTAGGTACCGAGGCTTATTCAATATATGACTTAAAGTAGGTACCGAGTCTTATTCAATGTATGTTTTAAAGTAGGTACCGAGTCTTATTCAATATATGATTTAAAGTAGGTACCGAGTCTTATTCAATGTATGTTTTAAAGTAGGTACCGAGTCTTATTCAATGTATGTTTTAAAGTAGGTACCGAGTCTTATTCAATATATGATTTAAAGTAGGTACCGAGTCTTATTCAATATATGATTTAAAGTAGGTACCGAGTCTTATTCAATATATGATTTAAAGTAGGTACCGAGTCTTATTCACTGTATGTTTTAAAGTAGGTACCGAGTCTTATTCAATGTATGTTTTAAAGTAGATACCGAGTCTTATTCAATGTATGATTTAAAGTAGGTACCGAGTCTTATTCAATATATGATTTAAAGTAGGTACCGAGTCTTATTCAATGTATGTTTTAAAGTAGGTACCGAGTCTTATTCAATGTCTGATTTAAAGTAGGTACCGAGTCTTATTCAATGTATGTTTTAAAGTAGGTACCGAGTCTTATTCAATGTCTGATTTAAAGTAGGTACCGAGTCTTATTCAATGTATGTTTTAAAGTAGGTACCGAGTCTTATTCAATGTATGTTTTAAAGTAGGTACCGAGTCTTATTCAATGTATGTTTAAAAGTAGGTACCGAGTCTTATTCAATGTATGATATAAAGTAGGCACCGAGTCTTATTCAATGTATGATTTAAAGTAGGTACCGAGTCTTATTCAATGTATGATTTAAAGTAGGTACCGAGTCTTATTCAATATATGAT
Source organism: Salvelinus fontinalis (assembly GCF_029448725.1). Lineage (NCBI taxonomy): Eukaryota > Metazoa > Chordata > Actinopteri > Salmoniformes > Salmonidae > Salvelinus > Salvelinus fontinalis. Next base: position 19,844,557 of record NC_074695.1, read on the forward strand.
TTAAAGTAGGTACCGAGTCTTATTCAATGTATGATTTAAAGTAGGTACCGAGTCTTATTCAATGTATGATTTAAAGTAGGTACCGAGTCTTATTCAATGTATGATTGAAAGTAGGTACCGAGTCTTATTCATTGTATGATTTAAAGTAGGTACCGAGTCTTATTCAATGTATGATTTAAAGTAGGTACCGAGTCTTATTCAATGTATGATTTAAAGTAGGTACCGAGTCTTATTCAATGTATGTTTTAAAGTAGGTACCGAGTCTTATTCAATGTATGATTTAAAGTAGGTACCGAGTCTTATTCAATATATGATTTAAAGTAGGTACCGAGTCTTATTCAATGTAGGATTTAAAGTAGGTACCGAGTCTTATTCAATGTATGATTTAAAGTAGGTACCGAGTCTTATTCAATGTATGATTTAAAGTAGGTACCGAGTCTTATTCAATGTATGTTTTAAAGTAGGTACCGAGTCTTATTCAATGTATGGTTTAAAGCAGGTGGCGAGTCTTATTCAATGTATGGTTTAAAGTAGGTAACGAGTCTTATTCAAAGTGTGGTTTAAAGTAGGTACCGAGTCTTACATAATGTGTGGTTTAACGTAGGTAACGAGTCCTATTCAATGTATGGTTTAAAGTAGGTAACGAGTCTTAGTCAATGTGTGGTTTAAAGTAGGTACCGAGTCTTATTCAATGTATGGTTTAAAGTAGATAACGTCTTATTCAATGTGTGGTTTAAAGTAGGTACCGAGGCTTATTCAATGTGTGGTTTAAAGTAGGTACCGAGTCTTATTCAATGTGTGGTTTAAAGTAGGTACCGAGTCTTATTCAATGTGTGGTTTAAAGTAGGTAACGAGTCTTATTCAATGTGTGGTTTAAAGTAGGTACAGAGTCTTATTCAATGTGTGGTTTAAAGTAGATCCAGTCTCATTCAAAGTGTGGTTTAAAGTTGGTACCGAGTCTCATTCAAAGATGAATGGACACAGCCATGCTGTCACAGCCATAATCATCCATTACATGGGACATACTAAGCAGAAAAGTTGGGGAATTCAGATCATGAATTCAGATCATGAATTCAATGCGGCATTTTTTTTATATATATTTTTTACATTGTTACAGTATATTTGCTATAAAATAGTCCCCCGCCACACACACACACACACCCCAACAGTGATACTGTATTTCACAGTGATTTCGAAGCAGCGGATGAATGGGTGGTGTGTTTGTCACTTTATTTAATAATCTCCTACCAATCCTTCAACTCTGGTGCATGTTAAGGGCTCTTCAAGCCATGAAAACAGCTTGCTGTGAGCAGCCCAACTGTCAAGGTCTCCTTTGCTGTCCATGATGGAAATATCAACCCAGTGAGCCGTGATGGACATCTCAATCTGAATCCTACTCAGCTCTGCCCAACACCTGCCTAATAGTACTCCTTCAGATAATTCATGGGCATGTGCTCTGCTCAGAGCACATGTCCAGGCTTGTGAAGCTGATCTTCAACTGATCTACTGTTCTAAATCCCCACAATGTCAAACTGAAAACATTTTTTAGATATTGCCATCAGTATGATAAAAAAGAGCCTATGTGTACACATCACTTGTTTCCATTCAAAATAAGTACTATGACTCTCTGGACTATTTTCAGATATTGAACAAATTACTGAGGTGAATGAAAAGGCAACGTACAATGATGCACTCAATGGAAAGCATTCTCTGAAAAGCATTGTTTCAGAAATGATGTCCATTTAGCGTATAGTCCTATTGGCATTGAGACCACATTGGAACAAGAGGACACCATTTCAATAATTTTCAGAATATCTATGTCTTTCTAGGTTATTGGCCAGAATGTACTGTATTTTATCTTGATCCCCCATTTCCACTTCCAGTATCTGTTGTGAAGCACAAGACAAGGACATGATGGTCATGTGACTCCATATAGAGCGTGTCCAGAGGAGATTCTCAATTGGAAAAAAGTCTGTCCTCGACTCCTCCGTCCTCCTCTCCTCTGTGTGGTCGAGGAGAGTGTCATACCGTTAGTAAGCAAATGGAGGAGCATGCTCACCTCTTTGATGAAATACTTTAGAAGATGACGCACAAGATGATCCTCCTGGTGGCTAGTGCAGAAATGTTTTAAAATCCACCACACCCCTTTTGAATCAGCTGTTGTTTTCTGGAAGGAGAAAAGCACTTAAAAAGCATACGCTACTTATCCTTTACAAATAAAATGTTCTGCACAACTCGCTAAATTTGTTTTTATCACTTTACACATTTTATTTTTGGGATTCCACCCCTTTAAACAACATATGCCTGAGGACACGCGAGTGGAGAAGGAGAGTCTCCTATCATACAAGTGCTTTTGTTTCCATGTTTTCTCTCCTCTCCTTGCCTCCACCCCTGGATTACCTTTGACCTTTTTTCAAAAGCACGCGAGTAGAAGACGGAGGAGAGGATGCGAGGAGTCGAGCAAAACCAATTGAGATTCTCCCCAAGTGTCTTCTTCCTCTGATGTGTTGCATAAAAAAACACAACAACATTGAACTTTTAGGTTGAACAGAAATTCTAGAGAATGTGAAATGTGGAAAACAAAATGTTTTGTCTGTTAATTAACTATATTGTTAGAAGCAGTTCACTAATACTACGTGTTGTATTTTGTTGATCAAAAACACCAATTTAGTTAGTGAACACCCAATGTGTATGGGGATCACATATTTCTAGAACATATGCAACTCTATGGTTGGAATGTTATGTTTGTTTGTCTTTGACACTCCATTTCACCGTATTGTGTTTCCAATATGATGGAAGTTGGTGATAGAATTATTGAAATGCCTGGATCTCATCCGAATTTAACGAGCCAAATGACCTCATCATTATGAGACAAGCTTACCTTTAGCCCCCATTGGTGCGACAGTACAAAGCCTCTCTCGGGAAAAATAATGTCATAAATAAATGAGCAGACGAGTTTGGTTATGACAAGTGAGGGACATGGTGTACCAGGAACATTTTTGATAGTGATCTAACTCATCTGGCAGCCGTGGATGTTGATTAAATCAGGATGTCAGCCAGTTGACAAGACAAGCCACAAACCGACGTGGAACCTGTTTGAACAGCGTGAGCAGTGCATGATGACCAGGGAGATTTGCTCCAGAACTGCCTGCCTGCATAGCTGCTGAACGTTGAACACACACACACACACACACACACACACACACACACACACACACACACACACACACACACACACACACACACACACACACACACACACACACACACACACACACACACACACACACACACACACACACACACACACACACACACACACACACACACACACACACACACACACACACACACACACACACACACACCAAGTTTTGTAAGAGCTTCACTGAGCCCAATGTGATGGCATGGTTGATGCCACCATGAAGTATCTCTGACTATGCCAGACAGATAGACAGACAAGCAGCAGGCAGAACATGTAAAAATAACAGGCCCTATAATTATAGTATGTGAAAAACAAATACATTCTGAGTCAGTACTCAAAATAATAGACCAAATGCAAGAGAGTAATGCTTGGGGTTGACACATTTCTTACAGTACACAATGGGGCTGTGGTAAAAGGGGAGGTTCAGAGAAGGAAACAATGGAGCAGAGGTTTCTATTCAACTGCTGAACAGAATTTATCAGTTAAAAAATAAGTGACTACAACAAAATGTGATGTGCAACTTTATCAGAACATAAAAATGGGATGCAAATAATAGAATCACAACAAACAATAATAATGGTGAGAGTATCTAAAATAATGGCACATTTTTCTACTTCCCTTTCACTTGAGATATACTGTACCTTGATCACATCTAGAAATTCTTATGTGATCATCACATACTAACAAGTATTAAGAAGTATTCTCTAGATGGCAAACGAGATGCACTCAATGAATCAGACCTGGGTTCAAATACTGTTTAGAATATTTTAATTCAAGTTTTTTTATTTAAAAAAACAACAAGTAGTTGAAAGTTGGAATGTATTTGAAAATACTAAAATACACTGATGCAAATACACATTGACGCAAATACTTATTTGAAATAAGTATTTAAATGTTTTTTCTAATAGTAGGTTATTTAAAGGAAATTATTTGAAAATACTTTAAAATACTTCCAATAGAAGTAGTTGATTTGGGCCACATTATTTGAAAATAATAAAATATACAGACATTAAGTATTTAGATAACAAATACTCAAATGCACATCTATTTGAACCCAGGTCTGCAATGTTTACAAATACAAATGATCCAGTACTGTGTTGGACTACCCATCAGCATCTCCTCTCCACCTGACCCAGCCTACTGTTCTCCTTCCTGCCTGCCTGCATAGCCCCATGGAGGTCAAAGTTACATGTACAACATCGCTCTGCTAATCTCCTTTGCCACTCATAAAATATACACTACATCTCCCTCTTGGAGACCTGTCATTTTGGTGCTGCCTTTGGCTGTCAGTGAATGTAGATAATACCTCGGAGCATTCCGAGAAACCCGTGATTATTTATAGGGCTGGATCTGGATGTCTGAAAACATGCAAACATAAATGCTGCTTTGAATTACTTCACATTAGTTACAATACAAGAAAATTACGTTTTTGGTAGAACTTTCAGATTTCGATGAGTGTGTCTGTTACAAAATGCCATCTCTACAAATTAACACTCCTGATTCCTACTTACAAGCAAAAACTCAAACAGGAAGTACCATTGACGCCCTCAATACAGAAGTGGTCCGATGAAGCGGATGCAAAACTACAGGACTGTTTCTCTAGCCCAGACTGGAATATGTTCCAGGATTCATCCGATAACATTGAGAAGTTAACCACATCATTCACCGGATTCATTAATAAGTGCTGCGATGACGTCATCCCCACAGTGACCTTGCATACATATCCCAACCGGAAGCCATGGATCACAGGCAACATCTGCACTGAGCTAAAAGCTAGAGATTCATTCAAGGAGAGGGACACTAATCAGGAATATTGTAAGAAATCCCGCTACGACCTCCGATGAGCCATCAAACAGGCAAAGCGTCAATACAGGACTAAGATTGAATCCTACTATGACGGCTCTGACGCTCATCGGATACTGCATGGCTAGCAAACTATTACGGATTACATAGAGAAACCCAGCTGTTAGCTGCCTAGTGATGCAAGCCTACCAGATTAACTAAATGCCCTCTAAGCTCGCTTCGAGGCAAGCAACACTGAACCATGCATGAGAGCACCAGCAGTTCAGGACGACTGTGTGATCTCGCTCTCCGTAGCCGATGTGAGTGAGACCTTTAAACAAGTTAACATTTAGACTAATTACCAGGGCGTGTAGTAAGAGCTGACCAGCTGGCGGGTGTCTTCACTGACATTTTCAACCTTTTTTTTTCAACCTACATGTTTCAAACAGACCACCATCCACACTGCCCTTTCCCACCTGGACAAGAGGAACACCAATGTGAGAATACTGTTAATTCACTACAGCTCAGCATTCAACACCATAGAGCCCTCCAAGCTCATCACTCAGGATGTTTTAAATTATGTTTTAGTGTCACATACACTGAATAGCTGCAGTTAAATTTGTTGTTTTACAGGGTCAGCAATAGTAATACGTAGCCCCTGGAGCAAATTAGGGTTAAGTGCCTTTTGCACTAATTCTTTTGATTCATAGTTACCTAGCCAGTTTACCACTACCTACAGTGCAATTGGAATGTATTCAAACCCCTTCACTTTTTTCACATTTATTTACATTAGAGCCTTATTCTAAAATGTATTAAATCCTTTTCCCCCTCATCAATCTACACACAATAGCCCAAAATGACAAAGCAAAAACAGGTTTTTAGACATTTTTGCTAATGTATTAAAAATTCAAAGCTGAAATATCAGACAATTTACTCAGTACTTTGTTGAAGCACCTTTGGCAGTGATTACATCCTTGAGTCTTCTTGGGTATGACACTACAAGCTTGGCACACCTGCATTTGGGGAGTTTATCCCATTCATCTTTACAGATACTCTCAAGCTCTGCCAGGTTGGATGGGGAGCGTCGCTGCACAGCTATTTTCTGGTCTCTCCCAAAATGTTTGATTGGGTTCAAGTCCGGGCCTCGGCATTGTCTTGGCTGTGTGCTTAGGGTCGTTGTCCTGTTGGAAGGTGAACCTTCGCCCCAATCTGAGGTCCTGAGCACTCTGGAGCATGTTTTCATCAAGGATCTCTTTGTACTTTACTCCATTCATCTTTGCCTCGATCCTGACTAGTCTCCCAGTCCCTGCCGCTGAATAACATCCCCACAGCATGATGCTGCCACCCCCATGCTTCATTCACCTTAGGGATGGTGCCAGGTTTCCTCCAGATATGACGCTTGGCATTCAGGCCAAATAGTTCAATGTTGGTTTCAAGAGGTCCTTTACGTGCCTTTTGCCAAACTCCAACCAGGCTGTCATGTGCCTTTTAGTGAGGAGTAGTTTCCTCTACCATAAAGGCCTGATTGGTGGAGTACCGCAGAGATGTTTGTCCATCAGGAAGGTTCCCCCATCTCCACAAAGGAACTCTGGAGCTCTGCCAGAGTGACCATTGGGTTCTTGCTCAGTTTGGCCTGGCAACCAGCTCTAGGAAGAGTCTTGGTGGTTCCAATCTTCTTCCATTAAGAATGATGGAGGCCACTGTGTTCTTGGGAACCTTCAATGCTGGAGACATTTTTTGACAACTGTAGGACCTTATATAGACAGGTGTGTGCCTGGATCAAGGATGATAAATGGAAACAGGATGCACCTGAGCGCAATTTCGAGTCTCATTGCAAAGGGTCTGAAAACTTCAGTTTTATTTAACAAACATTTTTAAAAACTTGTTTTTGATTTGTCGTTATGGGGTATTGTGTATAGATTGGAAAAAAGGAAAACAATTATTTCATCCATTTTAGAATAAAGCTTTAAGTTACAAAATGTGGAAAAAGTGAAGGGGTGTGAATACTTTCCGAATGCACTGAATATATACATATCTACCTCAGCTACCTTATTTTTCTATATTTTTCTCTCAACATTGTTGGGAAGGGCCCATAAGTAAGAATTTTAGGCTGGGTTTCTTTACAGCACTTTGAGATATCAGCTGATGTAAGAAGGGCTTTATAAATCCATTTGATTTGATTTGATTTGGCCTGTTGTTTATGAAGCATGTGACAAATACATTCTGGTTTAATGTAATCCTTGTAGTCATTGTGTCTCTTAGACATTGGAAGGCCTGATTTACAACCCACCAAATGATATAGTTGAATATAATGACATTCATCCTTCAAAACTAACGTATCGCCTTTCCTCATCCTTGGGTCAATTAAAGGAAATAAACTGCAAACATAAAGCACATTATATTCTTCTGTCCTAATCAAAATGAATGAATTAGTTAGATTATAGGAAACATGTTTACTGTAGTTCTGTTAACTATAGTTCTGTTTTTTAGATGGTTTTATTGGAATCTGTATCTCCCTTTCAGCAACATCCCATCAAATAGGGGATGTCCTGAGGACATTCTGCAATGTTCCCATTAGGTCCCACAAGGGTTACGGCACGACGGTATCCCTCTGGCTTTCTGAGAACGTTCTATGAACGTTGCTTAATTGTCCTAAGGGAACGTTCTCCAGGGGACCCCTCCTCCACATTGAGACTTGTGCTGTCTGCCATCCTTCACTTGAAGAAGCCTGTCTCCTCAACATCAGGTCAGTTGAATGAGCCCATCAGTCCAGCAGTCAACAGTCACCGTATTGTGTTCTACCATCTACAGTATGGCATAACCTCAGGCGACTCAATGTGTCGCTCACAATTATACCAACATGTGAAGCTCACAACATGTCATTCTGACCCTCATCTGTCACAATGGAGAGAGAGAGGTTGAAAACAATCTTCAAGGGACAATAGTTGTCATTTGTGTGCAACAAGTAACAGAGAAATATAATGTCAGTATTTATAAGCTGTCTTTATGTAGAGTTAAAATACAAAGTTGGAGGTTAACAAAGTATTTAAGTCAATATTAAACCAATGTCTTTGTCAAATTAGTAACTAATTCAGTCACAAATAGGAATGATTCATTCATTTTAAATGCATCTGCATATTTGAATCTAATACATTTTAAATGCAGGCATAATAAGAGATGGCAATTCCGTGTGCAGTCAATTTGGTGTCCGTCGGGACATAAAACTGCATATCATACGATAAGAGTCAAGATCAAGCAGGAACAGGTACCTTTTATTAAATTGCAAGGAGAGTTAGAAGACAGTTATGAATTTACAATTAGCTTCATCCTGGCAAACTTCTTAAGGTTTATGACAGTGTCTCTCTGGCCTTCACTAAAGGGTATGTGTGTGAACCATGAATTTCTTACGACAGCCCTATGATACCAGAGAGGATATATTTAGTGAGGATAACTAGTACTGCACAGTATAATCTGACACTTGTACCACAAGGGAGTCATACTGCATTGCTCACAAATGACAGTGTCACTGTTGGTTTGCATCCCTGGTGGAATAGGTTAAAGAGAACAAAACATGTTTTTGCAGTGGAGTGCCGCTCCACAAGACAGATCTAATAAAACTATATTTGATTTAGGGGGTATGATCTGACTGTGCTTGTCAGTGGTGAGTGAGCCCCCAGAGCTCCCAGACAGCAGCAGCCTGGCTGAGGAAGGACAAAGACAGAGTCCCTCAGAGCAATCTCAGTAGACTCAAGAACAGGAGTCTGCATGACTGGCCTGCTTTTGATGGCTGACTCCAACAGTGCATTTCAACTCGCTTCTGTTGCCAAGCCTTGCTCTCAGTTGCCCTGAGACTTAGAACAAAAACAAAAGCGTGCTGTTTCTGCCATTTTAGTTATGGAGATTTGATAAGAGTTTATTATAAATATATAGGAAATAGATACATGGAATAAATGCATAAACATCAGTTATTGATTGGAAAACATTGTAACAAATCCATAAAATCATTCCTGCTAGTGCTACTGGTAATGGTCTATTATACAATATTTCCCTACTGCTTCAAACTGGTCCCGATATTTTAGTTTAAACTAGAACCAACAATTAATTAACATTTGAACAACTATCAAACTCTAGTAAAAAATAACAACCGTGTTGAAAGTGTACTCAATGAGGCAATTCGTTAGGCAATGTCAAACAGTGGTTCTCTTCAGTTTGTTGCTGCTCTTCCTTACCTCTCTCCTTGGCTACAGAGAATACACTCAGGTCCACATGCACCATGGTGATTAAACCTCAGCCTGCGTCAGCCTACACCTGCCTCCTCTCCTTCTCAGGAGGATCCAATAGTGGTTGCATAACTAAGCTATATTGACACACTATGGGAGTTCCTTTAGCAGCTCCTTCAATCACAGTCTCATGGCCATTGGAAAATTTCAAATACCAGGAAAAGGGGGACTGACTGCATTGCATTTGGGGAATTTGATTTTTGATTCATGTTGATAAAATAAAATAAAACGTTGTCCCTTCTTATTCTGGGATGGTCTTTTTACACAAGTAATCACTAAATAATATCGCACCAAGCAATAATCCGGTATTGTGTAACAATTAGCATAACATTCAATATAATTTCTTCCTTATTGTCATTCTATAACGCTACCTTGTAGGACAAGAACCTGCAGTGATCAAACTGAATTGAAAACATCAAATTAGAATCTGAGACATCTTCCTCAGGAAAACTCCTGAATGACGATTGGATAAAAATCGCAGTTATAGAATATTGTACAATGGGTGTGCCTAATTTAGGTTTTGGGAATTAGTAACTGGCAGGCTTTTTTTCAATGATATGTTTGAATTATTTCTCATGGGTGTTCATAATGGTGATATAAATCTTTCTGTTTGCAATTACAGACTGGCATGGTCTATTCCCCACTGGGTGATCGCCTGCGAACAATGACATATTACCGGCTGGCCGGCAATGGTCATTAAGAACTGATATGGGATTTATGGACAGTCTTTAAACATGAGATGGTATTAAAGAGATTTGAATACAGTCAAAATGGCACAGCAGAGGATTCTGCCTGTCTGAGCTAAGATGTAGCTAATGAATCGTGGTTGGTTGAAATGCTAGGGGATAAAGGAGTTATTTTGGGCAAGACCAATGTCTTATTGAACAAAATTTGTCTTTATTTCATAACTTCATCATTGGTCGTAGTCCATAAGATGGTGGATGGTTATTGTTATTTTTTGTCATTAGTCTGGTGTCATGTTGCTGTAATAAAATTATGAAATAGACTATTGGACATGATTAGGTCATTGTACTGCTTATTGAGTGAAATGTAGGTTTTATTTTACAGTATTTTCCACTGGTATTTGCCTGGTATTTATTAGAAAATGATGTGGTAACAATGGTTACTTTCTGGTTCTTACACAATTGGTAACTACCTGGGAGCTAATGTTGGCAAACGGTGCTTGACTTAATGAATCCTAAGAAACAACGAAGTAATTCATAGAGTTTAACTGTATTATTACTAGTGCTCGCAGAGTTAATCGAGTTAATGTTGAATAATTTTAATTCACAAATTTCATATTTTTTTTAATCACGATTAATCACATTGTCAGAAATAGATTGACATTGAGGTTAAATAAAGTCTGCTTTCTCATTTGATCTAATTTTGCTAACGGTTACATTACACAAAATCAACCAGCAAACCAGGAACATTAGCTCAACATTCTCAGAACATTCTCAGAATTTTAAAAAATTAAATATTAACGTTCACTAAAATAAATTAGCGTTCACTAAAATAAATTAACGTTCACTAAAATGTTGCGCGCAACATCTGTAACAACCACCACAGACCATTCCCCAGAAGTTCTCATTAGGTTTCCAGATAATGTAATATCACAATGTACCAGTGTACTAATGTACTAATGTTTTCCCAGCAAACCAAAATTGATTCTGTGCAAGTTCCCAGAACATTCGTTAGGTTGTGGCAAATGTTCTCATAACACAACAATTGTCTAGTTGTGCTTATTTTATTTTATTTTATTTGGATCTCTTTTAGTCCCCATTTGGACTAATCTTCCAAGAGTCCTTAAACATTAAAATACAATTTATAATAAAAACACATTTTCACATATAACACACTATTACAAACTAACATAATGACCCAATAAATACTCAATCTAAAAAATATTGATTCTTCATCTACTATTTATAATAAAAACACATTTTTGATCAGTTAATTTATTCAATTTCTTTATTGCTCTAAATCGAAATGTTCTTTTGCCTATTTCTCTTTTCTGTCTGGATAACGCATAGATGGTGGACAATCTATTCCTAGTATTTACAGAATGTCTGTCTCTTACCAACTGAATACCGTTGTGAATAGAACTTGGCCATTTTAAATTATGTATATTATGAAATAAAATAAGCATGTTTTTTTCAATTATCTTGTCGATTGATGACCAACCAAGAACATTGCGCATGACTGCAACAGAAGAACCATATGCCAGCAGCATACCACCCTGCATACCACTACTGGCTTGCTTCTGAAGCTAAGCAGGGTTGGTCCTGGTCAGGCCCTGGATGGGAGACCAGATGCTGCTGGAAGTGGTGTTGGAGGGCCAGTAGGAGGCACTCTTTCCTCTGGTCTAAAAAATATCCCAATGCCCCAGGGCAGTGATTGGGGACACTGCCCTGTGTAGGGTGCCGTCTTTCGGATGGGACGTTAAACGGGTGTCCTGACTCTCTGAGGTCATTAAAGATCCCATGGCACTTATCGTAAGAGTAGGGGTGTTAACCCCGGTGTCCTGGCTAAATTCCCAATCTGGCCCTCAAACCATCATGGTCACCTAATAATCCCCAGTTTACAATTGGCTCATTCATCCCCCTCCTCTCCCCTGTAACTATTCCCCAGGTCGTTGCTGCAAATGAGAACGTGTTCTCAGTCAACTTACCTGGTAAAATAACGGAAAAATAAAAAAATAAAAATCTCCACCTTAAAACAATCCTTGCTGCTTTGTTCTGTGCATTCTGCAGCCTCCTGACTTCACTTGATGATGCATTTCCCCAGACCACAGAACAGTAGTTCACCTGACTCTCAATTAATGCTTGTGTTATTTGGTGAAGAATTTTTCCTGGTAAATATCTAGCTATCCTTCTGATTATGCATGCTGTTTAATTTTTTTATTTTTTTTACATAGATTAGTTATTTGAGACGACCATGATAAGCAGTTGTCTAGCTGCACTCCCAATAGTTTGGTTTCTGCCACTTCTTCAATTTGTACTCCTCCCATACTTAATTGTATCCCATGCTGTTTTGGCCTTTTTCTAGTTGAACAGACCAACAACTTTGGTTTTCTTGGTGTTTAAAACAAGTTTGTTTTGGCAAACCCACTCCCTGATATTCTCCAAATCTTCTTGTAAAGCCTGCTGTACCTGTTGAACCGATTGTCTTAATGCATAAATTGTAGTATCATCTGCAGATATAGTAGCTTGAGTTTCAACTAAGGCATAGGGAAGGTAATTGGTATATATTAAGTAAAGAAATGGCCCAAGGCAGCTGCCCTGCGGTATTCCACAGTTTAACACATGAGGGGAAGAAAATGAACCATTGATATAGGTGGACTGTTTCCTGTCAGTTAGATATGACTGTACCCAATTCAATGCTACCTCCTTAAAACCATAATGCATTAATTTTGTCAAAATTATTTCATGATCCACTAAATCAAATGCTGCACTGAAATCTAAAAATAGTACACCCACAAACTTGCCATTATCCATAGCATTGAGCCACTGGTCAGCTTATGATTATACAGTGTTTGTATACTGTAAAACATTTGCATGATGTTGCAAGGATGTTCCCAGAACACATTTAGTTTGTTCTTTAAAGGCTCCCAGAATGTTTCATTTTGTTGTGGGAACAGTCTGGTGGAAACATTGTGGGGACAACATAAAATATGTTTCCAAAACACAAAAACTGTCCAGTTGTGCAAATAATTCCAAAATATATATTTTAGGGTACAAAAACCATTCACAAGATGTTACAAGAACATTCCCAGAACACATTTAATCTGTTCTTTAAAGGTTCCCAAAATGTTTAATTCGGTTGAGGGAATAGTCTGGTGGGAACATTGTGCGGACATCACAAAAGAAAAACTCAGCAAAAAAAGAAACGTCCTCTCACTGTCAACTGCATTTATTTTCAGCAAACTTAACATGTGTAAATATTTGTATGAAGATTCAAAATTCAACAACTGAGACATAAACTGAACAAGTTCCACAGACATGTAACTAAAAGAAATTGGATAATGTCTCCCTGAACAAAGGGGGGGTCCAAATCAAAAGTAACAGTCTGTATCTGGTGTGGCCACCAGCTGTATTAAGTACTGCAGTGCATCTCCTCCTCATGAATTGCACCAGATTTGCCAGTTCTTGCTGTGAGATGTTACACCACTCTTCCGCCAAGTCACCTGCAAGTTCCCGGACATTTCTGGGGGGAACGGCCCTAGAGCACACCCTCCGATCCAACAGGTTCCAGACGTGCTCAATGGGATTGAGATCCGGGCTCTTTGCTAGCCATGGCAGAACACTGACATTCCTGTCTTGCAGGAAATCACGCACAGAATGAGCAGTATGGCTGGTGGCATTGTCATGCTGGAGGGTCATGTCAGGATGAGCCTGCAGGAAGGGTACTACATGAGGGAGGAGGATGTCTTCCCTGTAACGCACAGCATTGAGATTGCCTGCAATGACAACAAGCTCAGTCTGATGATGTTATGACATACTGCCCCAGACCATGATGAACCCTCTACCTCCAAATCGATCCCGCTCCAGAGTGCAGGCCTCGGTGTAACGCTCATTCATTCGACGATAAACGCGAATCCGACCATCACCCCTGGTAAGACAAAACCGCAACTCATCAGTGAAGAGCACTTTTTGCCAGTCCTGTCTGGTCAAGCGACGGTGGGTTTGTGCCCATAGGCAACATTGTTGCCGGTAATGTCTGGTGAGGACCTCCCTGACAACAGGCCTACAAGCCCTCAGTACAGCCTCTCTCAGCCTATTGAGGACAGTCTGAGCATTGATGGAGGGATTGTGTGTTCCTGGTGTAACTCGGGCAGTTGTTGTTGCCATCCTCTAACTGTCACGCAGGTGTGATGTTCGGATGTAGACGCTGTCTTAGGCGTCTCACAGTACGGACATTGCAATTTATTTCCCTGGCCACATCTGCAGTCCTCATGCCTCCTTGCAGCATGCCTAAGGCACATTCACACAGATGTGCAGGGACCCTGGGCATCTTTCTTTTGGTGTTTTTCAGAGTCAGTAGAAAGGCTTCTTTAGTGTCCTAAGATTTCATAACTGTGACCTTAATTGCCTACTGTCTGTAAGCTGTTAGTGTCTTAACTGTCACGTTCGTCGTAATGTGGAAGAGAGGAGGACCAAGGCGCAGCGTGAAGTGAATACATTCTTCTATTTATTTAAGAAGAACCACTAACCAAACTAATACAAAAACAACGTGACGCTATATATAACAGTGCAGACACAGGCAACTAACACATAGACAATCTCCCACAACCCACGATGACAAAACAGGCAACCTAAATATGGTTCCCAATCAGAGACAACGACTAACACCTGCCTCTGATTGAGAACCATATCAGGCCAAACACAGAAACAGACAAACTAGACATACAACATAGAATGCCCACTCAGATCACACCCTGACCAAACAAAACATATAAACATACAAAGCAAACTATGGTCAGGGTGTGACATTAACGACCGTTCCACTGAACAAGTATGGGAAATAGTGTTTAAAACCTTTACAATGAAGATCTTTTAAGTTGTTTGAATTTTTATCTTTGAAAGACAGGATCCTGAAAAATTGAGATTTCTTTTTTTGCTGAGTTTATGTTCCCAAAACACTAAAACTGTCCAGTTGTGCTGAAATTCAGATATTTTTGTGACAGGGTGCACAAAACATTTCTCTGATGTTGCAAGAATGTTGACAGAACAGCCTTTCAGAGTTCTTTAACCTTTTACTGCAGTGGGCTAAATCAGGGTCACAAAGAGTGTTTCTTGGTAGTCTTAAAAAAATCTATTTAGAAATTAAAGTATTCACCTCACACACATGGTTATGGGCTTAAAAAAAGACAGATATATATATAATTGACATTAATAACGTGTTGAGTTTGCGTCCCAATTGTCACGCCCTGACCGTAGAGATCCTTTTTATGTCTCTATTTTGGTTGGTCAGGGCGTGAGTTTGGGTGGGCATTCTATGTCTGGTGTTCTATGTTGTCCTTGTTTTGTATTTCTGTGTGTTTGGCCTGGTATGGTTCTCAATCAGAGGCAGCTGTCTATTGTTGTCTCTGATTGAGAATCATACTTAGGTAGCCTGTTCCCACCTGTGTTTGTGGGTGGTTGTTTCCTGTTTAGTGTTTGTTTCACCTTTCAGGACTGTTCGTTTGTCGTGTTTGTTGTTTTGTCAAGTGTTGCGTATTTTATTAAATAATATGAACACTTACCACGCTGCACCTTGGTCCTCTTCTCCTTCTCCCGACGATGTGCGTTACACCAATATTATACTTTATATATGTCTGAAATATAACAAAAACGTTTGACGTAGAAAATAACTGATTTTCTGGAGTACTTCATTTAAAAAATATATTTTTATTTTCCATATACACAAAAAGCTTATTTCCCTCAAAATGTGTGCACAAATTTGTTTATATCCCTGTTAGTGAACATATGTCCTTATAATCTATCCACCTGACAAGTGTGGTGTATCAAGAAACTGATTTTACAATATGATCATTATACAGGCGCACCTTGTGCTGGGGACAATAAAAGGCCACTCTAAATTTGTCACACAACACAATGCCACAGATGTCTCAAGTTTTGAGGGAGCGTGCAGTTGGCATGCTCACTGCAGGAATGTCCACCAGAACTGTTGCCTCATCATTTAATGTTCATTTCTCTACCATATGCCGCCTCCAACGTCATTTTAGAGAATTTGGCAGTACGTTCAACTGGCCTCACAACCGCAGACCACATGTGCTTCTTCACCTGCGGGATAGTCTGAGACTAGCCACCCGGACAGCTGATGAAACTGTGGATTTAGTTCGGCGTTGTAACCGACTTCAGTGGGAAAATGCTGACCGTCGATGGCCACTGGCATGCTGGAGAAGTGTGCTCTTCACGGATTAATCCCTTTTTCAACTGTACCGGGGCAAATGGCACACAAGCGTGTATGGCTGATGTCAACATTGTTAACAAAGTGACCCATGGTGGCGGTGGGGTTATGGTATGGGCAGGCATAAACTTCTGACAATGAACACAATTGCATTTTATCGTTGGCCATTTGAATGCACAGAGATACTGTGACAAGATCCTGAGACCCATTGTTGTGCCAATCATCCCCTGCCATCACCTCATGTTTCAGCATGATAATGCACTGCCCCATGTTGCAAGGATCACTTCATAATTCCTGGAAGCTGAAAATGTCCCAGTTCTTCCATGGCCTGCTGTTACGGCTTTCTTCCTGGGATGAAGGAGAGGACCAAAACGCAGCGCGGCTAGTGTTCAACATGATTTAATAAAGATAATAACGTGAACACTACAAGCAACAAAACAATAAATGTGAAACCCGAAAACAGTCCTATCTGGTGCAGAACATAAAGACAGGAAACAACCACCCACAAACCCCAACACAAAACAAGCCACCTAAATATGGTTCCCAATCAGAGACAATGACAAACACCTGCCTCTGATTGAGAACCATATCAGGCATACATAGAAATGGACAAACTAGACACACAAACCCCAACACAAAACAAGCCACCTAAATATGGTTCCCAATCAGAGACAATGACAAACACCTGCCTCTGATTGAGAACCATATCAGGCATACATAGAAATGGACAAACTAGACACACAACATAGAATGCCCCCCCCCAGCTCACATCCTGACCAACACTAAAACAAGTAAAACACACAAGAACTATGGTCAGAACGTGACACCTGCATGCTCACCAGACATGTCACCAGCAATATTTCTGCTGCTTGGCCGCCTCCGAGAACATTCCTTTGTGCTTAATAAGCATATGATTTGTCATGGAGCTAGTTGTGCTGTGATAGGAGAGCTTGATCATGATAGGGAACTTAACAGGAGTCGCATTAACACAGAATTCAGCATTTTCCATGCAGAAAAAATATAAATAAAACACATAAGAAATATCTTTGCTGAGTTTTATAAACTGCTTGTTATTGTAATTTCCAGCAGCAGCCGCTGATTGGCTGAATACCCAGGGAGCGAGGTGGTTGGAGTTGTCAAGAAAGCAGCATGAAAGAAATATGATGCCAAGTTTTCTAACTACCGGTAGTTTCTTTGAGAAGATTTATAAAGTGATCTGTGCATTTTAACAACAGCATAAGTACACCTATTTAACTTTTGCATGTCAAAAACCAAATGAGTACTGATGCACATGCTGCCACTGTTTTGAACAGATTAGATTATACTATTTAGAATGAGAAGTCAGGTTGTCACTAGTTACCACACTACTAAGCTAATTAATGGAATTGTTTTAAGATGGTCATACCATGGATCATTAAGCTATTTAATTTGGAATTTTAGGACCCCTGTATGTATAAAAAAAAGTATATAAAAAGAATGTTGATAGATTATTAAATTTGGCCTTCACTACAATTTTCTTTGTTGTCACAAAACGACCTCTATCCTTCCATAAATGTGTATGGTTTACCTGCAGATGAGTCCCGTGACATTGTAGTTAGTGGGCCAAACCTTTCTCAAGCTACAGACCTTTTCGTGAGAAGACCGATTTTCAGGATGTCTCCTGGTCTGACAAATAGCACTGTAGCTCTGCC
The DNA here is from genome assembly GCF_029448725.1 of Salvelinus fontinalis. Lineage (NCBI taxonomy): Eukaryota > Metazoa > Chordata > Actinopteri > Salmoniformes > Salmonidae > Salvelinus > Salvelinus fontinalis. The sequence continues at coordinate 19,862,427 of NC_074695.1, forward strand.
ACTTTCCATCGCAGATGCGGAATGGTGACATAGGTGGATGTGTTGGATTGAGATACAGCCAATGATATCTTTAGCTTAAACTGACAGATTTTTATGGGGATTTTTTTTTATTATGTTAATTAGATTGACGTGTGGGTGTGTCAATTAAGACTATTGAGGATTTTTTAAACTAAAACTAAAACAAAGAAATCTGGAATTTTTACTATATAGCCAATTTTTTGTTTTTGCTTGTGGTAACTAGTGGAAACCAGGGAGAACGCAAAATCATGCAGATGCAATAGGTGAAAACATATGATCTAACTGGTGATAGCTAGCTAACATAATGTCAGAAAGCATGTCGCGCTAGCCAGTTAACTTTTATTATGAAATAACTTCATATTTCCGAGTCAGATATGAGTTTAGAAAGACTTGAAATTTGCACGGGAGCTAATTAGCTGGCAAGCAACCAGCTAGATATAGCTAGCTAGCTAGTTGCTTATCAAAGATACAGTATCAATCATAAGTTTGGACACACCTACTCATTCAAGGGTTTTTCTTTATGTTTACTATTTTCTACATTGTAGAATAATAGTGAAGACATCGAAACTATGAAATTACACATATGGAATCATGTAGTAACCAAAAAGGTGTTAAAAAAAATCAAAAGATATTTTACATTTGAGATTCTTCAAAGTAGCCAGCATTTTCCTTGATGATAGCTTTGCACACTCTTTCCCAAACTTTTGACTAGTACTGTAGATTACTGATTAATTTGAGCAAACATCACCCAAACTATTTCTTCATGTTTCTCAAAATTACTGTAGCCGGCTAATTAATTTGATAATGCGTTGTGATTCACCCAGTTTTATGCTGTTTTATTCCACACATGTTGCTCTGTCACCTACAGTAGAACCTGATGAATACCATGGGGGGAAACAAAATTGGCCATGCTTTTTTGCCCTACCAGATGTGCAATGAGGGTTTAGCTAGTGTATCCCTCTGTCCTTCGACTCTTGTTGGGTGTAAATGTCCGGTTTATCAGTTCCCAGGCTTCCAGGCTCCCATGACTGTTATGATTATTTATTTACAAGTTAATAACAATTTGCTTTTTGCTTTGGCACAATCTCCACCTGATCTAGTCTCACATGAGGAAGTAAGCCATCTGGCGCGTGAGACTCATTGGGAGGGAGAGTAGAGCAGACCTAGAAGTTATGACTTAATGGACAAATATTTGAGCGTCCCAGGATGGTCCATTTACTTTGTGCTGTTATAATTTTGCTATGAAATCCCGATTTTATTGGGGCAGTACTCCCTCATAGCAAATAGCTGGCAAAACAATCCAAGTAATGTTTACATGGCCTATGTGTCCACGGAGGCGCAGCTTGTCTTTGTACAGTATATTTTTGCAGTAGGAAAATGTACACACTTACCACACTTTTATGAGCATTTAAAACATAATCCATTAATTATATAATATATATTTGAACAAATATATATTTGTTTACCAATCACATGTTTTTTGTTGTTGATCAATCACAGTGGGGCGCCACCCTTAATGCCCTAATGAACAGGGCGACGCTGGTCATTTCTGCTTGGCATCAGACTCATTTTGTGCTTCAGTTGCACTGCACATGATATGGTCCCCCCTGTCTAATTTTTCATGATCTGAAAAGTGAAAGTGAATCTAAATCTGCACTCATTGTCTTGGTTAACTTGTAAATATGGGCCCAGAAGTATGCAGCATATAAAAAGGATGGGTGGAGTGCTAGTGAATAAGTTAGTTATGTCTAAGAACACTAAAAAGCATGGAATTCCCGATTGAACATACTGCCATAGCTACTGTAAATACTGAAACAATAAGTTGTAAAAGAGCTTCCCTGGTGGCGCAGAGGCTGAAAGACTAGACTTGGGAACCAATCACTGCAGGTTCACACCCCATATGTGCAGATTTCCAACATGTAAAAAACAATAGATTTGTATGATTGAATGCTGTTCAAATGTCTTATGAATAAAATTAAAATGCCATGTGTCTGTATATCACATACAATCTTCAAATATGAATTGTCATTAAATGTAGAGAGAAAGGTAATTTGGATCTATTCCAATCTGCTGTGCTATGCTTTAAGGAGCTACAGTTTTGCATGCTGAAAATATTGTGGTGATATTAGTTCAAACTTAAATATAACATTTACAAAATGTTCTAAGGACCTCCAAGACAGTGTAAAATGTACACTACCGTTCTAAAGTTTGGGTTCACTTAGAAATGTCCTTGCTTTCCATGAAAACATAAATGAAATGAGTTTCAAAATGAATCGGAAACATAGTTAAGACGTTGACAAGGTTAGAAATAATGATTTTTAATTGAAATAATAATTGTGTCCTTCAAACTTTGCTTTCGTCAATGAATCCTGCGTTTGCAGCGATAACACCCTTGCAGACCTTTGGCATTCTAGTTGTCAATTTGTTGAGGTAATCGGAAGAGATTTCAACCCATGCTTCCTGAAGCACCTCCCACAAGTTGGATTGGCTTGATGGGCACTTCTTACGTACCATACGGTCAAGCTGCTCCCACAACAGCTCAATAGGGTTGAGATACGGTGACTGTGTTTGTCACGTTCCTGACCTGTGTTCTGTTGTTTTGTATGTGTGTGATGGTCAGGGCGTGAGTTTTGGGTGGGCAGTCTATGTTTTCTGTTTCTATGTTGGTTTTGGGTTGCCTGGTATGGCTCTTAATTAGAGGCAGGTGTTTTGCGTTTTCCTCTAATTGAGAGTCATATTAAGGTAGGGTGTTCTCACTGTTTGTTTGTGGGTGATTGTCTTCCGTGTCAGTGTATGTGCGCACCATACGGGACTGTTTCATTGTCGTTAGGTATTTGTAGTCTGTTCCTGTTCGTGCGTTCTTCACGTTGTATGTAAGTTCGTGTCCAGGTCTGTTTACTTCGTTTTGTAAAGTATCAAGTGTTCTTCGTGTGTTTAGTTTCGTCTTGTTTATTAAAATTCATTATGTATTCACAACCCGCTGCATTTTGGTCTTTCGATCCTTCTCTCCTCTCCTCGTTTGAGGAGGAGGATTACGACACCCGTTACAGAATCACCCACCAAACCCAGATCAAGCAGCGGGTTAACGGACAGCAACGACAGCAGCAGTGGGAAAAGGAGGATTGGACATGGGAAGAGATCCTGGACGGTAAAGGACTCTGGGCAGAGCCAGTGGAGTGTTGCCGCCCCAAAGCGGAGCTGGAGGCAGCGAAAGCGGAGAGGCGACGTTATGAGGAGGCAGCACGGAAGCAAGGCTAGAAGCCCGCAAGTACTACCCAAACATTTTCTTGGGGGGGGGGGGGGGGGGGGGGGCTAAGAGGTAGTGGGCCTAGGGCAGGTAGGAGACCTGCGCCCACTTCCCAGGCTAACCGTGGAGAGCGGGAGTACGGGCAGACACCATGTTACGCAGTAGAGCGCACGGTGTCTCCTGTACGGGTGCATAGCCCAGTGCGGGTTATTCCACCTCCCCGCACTGGTAGGGCTAGATTGGGCATTGAGCCAAATGTCATGAGGCCGGCCCTACATATCTGGCCACCAGTACGTCTCCTTGGGCCGGCTTACATGGCACCAGCCTTACGCATGGTGTCCCCGGTTCGCCAACACAGCCCAGTGCGGGTTATTCCACCTCCCCGCACTGGACGGGCTACGGGGAGCAAGCAACCAGGTAAGTTTGGGCAGGCTCAGTGCTCAAGGGAGCCAGTACGCCTACACGGTCCGGTATTTCCTGCGCTACCTCCTCGCCCCAGCCCAGTACCACCAGTGCCTACACCACACACCAGGCTTCCAGTGCGTTTTAAGAGCCCTATTCCTCCTCCACGCACTCTCCCTATGGTGCGTGTCTCCAGCCCAGTGCCTCCAGTTCCGGCACCACGCACTAAGCCATCTGTGCGTCTCCAGAGCCCTGTACGCACTGTTCCTTCTCCCCGCACTCGCCCGGAGGTGCGTGCCCTCAGCCCGGTACCTCCAGTTCCGGCACCACGCACCAGGCCTACTGTGCGCCTCAGCAGGGCAGAGTCGGCCGTCTGCCCAACGCCTTCTGCACTGCCTGTCTGCCTAGCTCCGTCTGAGCCATCTGTCTGCCCAGCGCCGTCTGAGCCATCTGTCTGCCCAGCGCCGTCTGAGCCATCTGTCTGCCCAGCGCCGTCTGAGCCATCTGTCTGCCCAGCGCCGTCTGAGCCATCTGTCTGCCCAGCGCCGTCTGGGCCATCTGTCTGCCCAGCGCCGTCTGGGCCATCTGTCTGCCCAGCGCCGTCTGGGCCATCTGTCTGCCCAGCGCCGTCTGAGCCATCTGTCTGCCCAGCGCCGTCTGAGCCATCTGTCTGCCCAGCGCCGTCTGAGCCATCCGTCTGCCCAGCGCCGTCTGAGCCATCCGTCTGCCCAGCGCCGTCTGAGCCATCCGTCTGCCCAGCGCCGTCTGAGCCATCCGTCTGCACAGCGCCTTCTGAGCCAACCGTCTGCCACGAGCCAGAGCCGCCAGCCAGTCAGGAGCTGCCAGAGCCGCCAGCCAGTCAGGAGCTGCCAGAGCCGCCAGCCAGTCAGGAGCTGCCAGAGCCGCCAGCCAGTCAGGAGCTGCCAGAGCCGCCAGCCAGTCAGGAGCTGCCAGAGCCGCCAGCCAGTCAGGAGCTGCCAGAGCCGCCAGCCAGTCAGGAGCTGCCAGAGACGCCAGCCAGTCAGGAGCTGTCAGAGCTACCCTTCAGTCATGAGCTGCCCTACAGTCATGAGCTGCCCTACAGTCATGAGCTGCCCTACAGTCATGAGCTGCCACTCAGTCCGGAGCTGCCACCCAGCCCGGACCTGCCAGAGTCCCTCAGCCCGGACCTGCCAGAGTCCCTCAGCCCGGACCTGCCAGAGTCCCTCAGCCCGGACCTGCCAGAGTCCCTCAGCCCGGACCTGCCAGAGTCCCTCAGCCCGGACCTGCCAGAGTCCCTCAGCCCGGACCTGCCAGAGTCCCTCAGCCCGGACCTGCCAGAGTCCCTCAGCCAGGACCTGCCAGAGTCCCTCAGCCAGGACCTGCCAGAGTCCCTCAGCCAGGACCTGCCGCCCCTTATCCCGGTGCTGCCCCTTATCCCGGTGTGCCCCTTCATTTAGGTGGTTTTAGTTGGAGGGTGGTCATTGGGAGGGGGATACAGAAGCGGGGAGTGACTATGGTGGTGTGGGGACAGCGTCCGGAGCCTGAGCCACCACCGTGGTCAGATGCCCACCCAGACCCTCCCCTGGACTTTGTGCTGGTGCGCCCGGCGTTCGCACCTTGAGGGGGGGGTTCTGTCACGTTCCTGACCTGTTTTCTGTTGTTTTGTATGTGTGTGATGGTCAGGGCGTGAGTTTTGGGTGGGCAGTCTATGTTTTCTGTTTCTCTGTTGGTTTTGGGTTGCCTGGTATGGCTCTTAATTAGAGGCAGGTGTTTTGCGTTTTCCTCTAATTGAGAGTCATATTAAGGTAGGGTGTTCTCACTGTTTGTTTGTGGGTGATTGTCTTCCGTGTCAGTGTATGTGCGCACCATACGGGACTGTTTCATTGTCGTTAGGTATTTGTAGTCTGTTCCTGTTCGTGCGTTCTTCACGTTGTATGTAAGTTCGTGTCCATGTCTGTTTACTTCGTTTTGTTGTTTTGTAAAGTATCAAGTGTTCTTCGTGTGTTTAGTTTCGTCTTGTTTATTAAAATTCATTATGTATTCACAACCCGCTGCATTTTGGTCTTTCGATTCTTCTCTCCTCTCCTCGTTTGAGGAGGAGGATTACGACACCCGTTACAGTGTTGGCCACTCCATTTATAGACAGAATACCAGCTGACTGCTTCTTCCCTAAATAGTTATTGCATAGTTTGGAGCTGTGCTTTGGGTCATTGTCCTGTTGTAGGAGGAAATTGGCTCCAATTAAGCGCCGTTCACAGGGTATGGCATGGCATTGAAAAATGGAGTGATAGCCTTCCTTCTTCAAGTTCCCTTTTACCCTGTACAAATCTCTCACTTTACCACCACCAAAGCACCGCCTGACCATCACATTGCCTCCACCATGCTTGACAGATTGCGTCAAGCACTCCTCCAACATCTTTTCATTTTTTCTGCGTCTCACGAATGTTCTTTGTGATCCGAACCTCTCAAACTTTGATTCGTCTGTCCATAACACTTTTTCCAATCTGCCTCTGTCCAGTGTTCTTTTGCCCATCTTAATCATTTCTTTTTATTGGCCAGTCTGAGATATGTCTTTTTCTTTGCAACTCTGCCTAGAAGGCCAGCATCCCGGAGTTGCCTCTTCACTGTTGAAGTTGAGACTGCTGTTTTGTGGGTACTATTTAAGTTGAGGACTTGTGAGGCGTCTGTTTCTCAAACTAGACACTAATGTACTTGTCCTCTTGCTCAGTTGTGCACCGGAGCCTCACATTTCTCTTTCTATTCTGGTTAGAGCCAGTTTGCGCTAGTTTGCGCTAGAGTAGTACACAGCGTTGTGTGAGATCTTCAGTTTCTTGGCAATTTCTCGCATGGAATAGCCTTCCTTTCTCAGAACAAGAATAGACTGATGAGTTTCAGAAGAAAGGTCTTTGTTTCTAGTCATTTTGAGCCTGTAATCGAACCCACAAATGATGATGCTCCAGATACTCAACTAGTCTAAAGAAGGCCAGTTTTATTGCTTCTTTAATCAGAACAACAGTTTTCACCTGTGCTAACATAATTGCAAAAGGGTTTTCTAATGATCAATTAACCTTTTAAATTATAAACTTGGATTAGCTAACACAACGTGTCATTGGAACACAGGAGTGATGGTTGCTGATAATGGGCCTCTGTACACCTATGTAGATATTCCATAAAAAATCTGCCATTTCCAGCTACAATAGTAATTTACAACATGAACAATGTCTACACTGTTTTTCTGATTAATTTGATGTTATTTTAATGCTTTTCTTTCAAAAACAAGGACATGTCTACGTGACCCCAAACTTTGAACGGCAGTGTATATTGTATGAAGATCAATAAATATTATGTTAAACCTAAAACGAATATGCTATGAATGTCATAAAAACTGACTTATTTGGAAATTGTGGAACATGTAACGTTGTGGCAATGTTCTGTGCAACCTATGTGAATATCACAAGAATATTCTTGCAAACATTCCAGACAACTCACATAACTTAATTAAATGTTCTGAGAACCTTTAAACAACTTAGACCAGGTGTTCTGTTAACATGCTTGGAATGTCCTGAGCAACCCAATTTAAACATTGCATGAATGTCATCACAACTGAGCATATTTTGTGTTGTAGGAACCGATGTACCAACATTGTTCCCACAACCTAATAAAATGTTATGTCAACATTCTTGCAACATCAAAGGAATGTTTTGTGCACACTGACACAAATGTTATCTGAATATCAGCAAAACTGGACAGTTTTAGTGTTTTGGGCACCTATCTCTTGGCATACAGTATCCCCACAATGTTCCCACAACGTAAATAAACATTATGGGAACCTTTTAAGAACATACTAAATGTGTTCTGGGAAGGTTCTTGTCACACCAGGTGAATGTTTTTTGCACCCTAAATGAAACATTGTAGAATTATCCAAACAACTAAACAGTTTTTGTGTTTTGGGAACATATATTTTGTGATGTCCCCACAATGTTCCCACCAGACTGTTCCCACAACCGAATGAAACATTCTGGGAACCTTTAGTTTAAATGTGGTCTAGGAATGTTCTACAGACATTCTATAATCATCAGCACAACTAGACAGTTTGAGTTATTAGAACATTTGCTGCGACCTAACAAATCTTCTGGGAACTTTCACAGAATCAATTTTGGTTTGATGGGACATCAATATTCTTGTCATGTTTTTTGTATGAAATATCTTAAATTACAAAAATGTAGCATGTTCAGAATGTGTTGTTAATTACGAATAAATGCAGCAACTCCTGCAAGTTAACTCAATTATATTTTTTTATCGTTTGGCAGCCCTAGTTATTACCCTAAGACCATGTACTTACCTGATCATTTCTGTACTGTACCAGAAATATAACATTTGTCAATCAAGAACATAATAAAACTTTTTTAGCCTGTAACCGGTCATGAGAAGCAAAGGCAAAGTCATGCTAAAGTACCTAGACAATATAACAAATCTCTCAGTGCTGTTGCATCCTCAATAGCTCTACAAGTATCTGACTAATTTCCAGTGGCAATTAGGCGCCTTTATACATTCCAAACTGCACTGCTCCTACAGCTGCTACCTCTGAGGGAATATAAGGAGCTTAAACATTAGATGTGTTCATTGGAAAGTGAGATATCAAGCCTTTGCCTCATCACATTAGTGCCGGCCCTTAAAGTGACTGTTTACCATGAGGTAGTGTTCACGGCTTTTAATGAGCTATCTGCCTGTTCTAGTATCATTCCAATTAGGCCCTCTTCTCAGACTATGGCATGATTACCACCATATGAAGCCTCAGACACCATTGGTACTCAGACACCATTGGTACAGCAGTGAATGGAGCCCAGACTGTTTTTCCCTGTATGAGCTAGCACCTGGTGAATTACACATAGTAGCATATGATTAAACAGGTATTGGTTAATTAATACAGAGGAGAAGAGTATACCCATCCCTTAGGTCACACCTGTGAAAATTCATATGCGAATTTAATATTATTTTCTAGAATTATAATTATAGACTACAGGTTGATGGAGGTTACGTCTTAGGTCTAAGGCACTCTCAGTGCTAGAGGTGTCACTACAGACCCTGGCTCAATTCCAGGCTGTATCACAACTGGCTGTGATTGGGAGTCCCATAGGGTGGTACACAATTGGCCCAGTGTTACCTGGGTTAGGATTTGGCCATGGTAGACTCTAATTGTAAATAAGAATTTGTTCTTAACTGACTAGCTTGGTTAAGTAAAAAATCTCTGATGTGATGACAAACCATCACTAAGAATAGGCTGATCTGATGTGGTACAATTCTGGCCACTGCCATATCCCCAGCTAGCAGAAGCTATTGTATTTCTAATCAAAACACAGGCAGGAGGAGAGTCAGCCATTTACACTGACAGCTTGCGGCTCTCACATCACAATGGCTGTGGCTCTCCAGGAAATGTGCCCTTTATAGGACACTACAATTTATCAGGGCCCGTATGGATCTGGTCAAAAGTAGTGCACTATATAGGGAATGTGCTACTTGGGAAGCACCCTTAATCTCATCCTGTTGTATAGTGTGTCTGTGAAGATGCTGATTTGTCAAGAAACACACTACCCAGACATTAAAGTATTTATATTTTGTCGCAAGAGAATGCTGTGGGAGAGTATGATGGAGGACAACATTATATAGGCTACTTTAGTTATTAGCTATGTTAGTTGCCGTCATCACTGACAGAAAGCAGTATTAGAATGTAATGTATAGTAGCCTATAATTCCAGAAAATGCTATTAAAACAGAGCAAAACAGGAGACATTGATAATGGCTAAAACCGACACCAGATTCAGATTTAGCCTAGATTTGACACTCTTCACATGAAGAAGAGACAGGGAAAAAAATTATACAAGAGAAAGACCTTAAAAGAATCAATTTGGCAAGGTGTCTGGGAATGTGACTTCATACAGCACTGTGATTCCAACTGTCTTCCAGAAAGAGTGGAATGACTGTCTCTCTTCCACACTGACAGGCAGGCCGGGACCAAATTGACAGTTCTTTAAAGCAGCTGACAGAAAGCGGAATTAATGAAGTCATTGCTGGACTTTAATTATGTTAAGAAGTAAAAAAAATAAAAAAATAATCTAATATAAGAAAAGGTTACCAAGTCCTCTGTGGTGTCAGATTATCTACTTTCTATGAATATTAATGTGCCTAATGAAGACAATCTTTGCTTCATTACCTTCATTATTCTGTATTCAGGTGCCAAGCTTCCACTGCCATTGACTTGTTGTTAAAGAACAAATATGTCACGGAAAAATGACAGTCTTACCATTTATCTGAAATGTATCAAAATGCCTTTCTTTTCAGATGATGGGATTTTTTTGTTGTGGATTTTTTCCCATGCATATTTAATTTTCAAAAACACATTTGAGTGTATATGTAATCGTGGCACACTTGCAAGTAGGATATATTGGATAAACTGGATAAGCAATATTATTTCATGGTGAATTATTTAAAGGGGGCAGAGGTAATGTAAATTCTATATGGACATTATACACTCCATTCCACTGGACAACAAATAAACAGGAAGCCACTAGAGCAAAATTGTTATAAAGGTCAATTACTGTTTAGACTTATGTTAATATTATTTTCATACGATACTATACTATACTTCTATCCTGATTCCAAAAGGTAAACACAGCGATTCTATTGCGTCTAAGCAAATAGATATTAGACGACTGTCACGATCGTGTTGACATGAATGAGAGGACCAAGGCGCAACATGATATGAATACATCTTCTTTATTTATAACGACAAAGATGATCACGAAACACTTAAACCACACTAACAAAAACAACAAACGATCGTGAAACTTCAAACGCAAGTGCACACACAAACTACTTACGTCGACATACACATATACAATGACCCACAAACAGCTAAAGCCTATGATCGCCTTAAATATGGTTCCCAATTAGACAACAGAAACCAGCTGTCTCTAATTGAGAACCCATTCAGGCAACCATAGACTTTCCTAGAAAACTCCACACAACATAGACACAGCTAGATACATACACTCAACACAAACCCATACACTACCACCAACACCCCCTCTACCATATAATACCCCAAACACACACATACCCCATGTCACACTCTGACCTAACTAAAATAATAAAGAAAACAAATAATACTAAGGCCAGGGCGTGACAACGACAAATAGAGTATATATAAGTCTGAGGATCATCAGCTTTGCACGGTGGGGGAACACAAATGTCGGCCATTGTTGGCAGATACCGTTATGTGATAAGATGTTTGATGACAAGTTACGTGCTCCTTCTGCATGCTACTGTATGGGCCCTGTGGGAGGGAAACACCAAGTGCTCCCCAAACTTCAATATTAACCGAGCATTATGATCGCCAGTTTCATTGAAGAGACAGAAACACAGAAATGGAAATGAACCTCGTTCTCCATGACAAGGCTACCTGAGTCCTTGTGAAGGATGAGCTATGGCTATTTCTGGAGAATTAAGTGCTGAGTATTTGCCACAGGGCAAACCCTGAATAGCCAGGGCTGGAATTACTTGAAAAGGGACAGGACTGATGTACTCTCCACTTGTCATTGAAGGAGTGTCTTTTTCCCCAGAACTCATAGATCAACATGGAAATCGACTGACATTACACGAGGACTGATATGCAATGGTGAAATCTTTTGTGGGAAATGATCCTCCCAAAGTCAACAAATATACAACGAGGAAATGTATGTTCCTGATAAAAATGTATGTTTGTATGCAATATAATGTACATCTACAGTACGTGTTAGATCAACTGTATGCCATTTGGTATCACATTGTGCACTCAATGTGAGTTGTAAATATAATCATCATGACATCATTTTTGAAGGTTTTCTCAGGAAAGTCTAAAAACGACATGGAAGATTGAAATCCCTGTTTTGTTCTGAACATGTCTGGTTGAGGAAGGATATACTGTCATAATATTGATATATTATGACAGTAAATATTCATATTTGTCCAGATGTCTTTCTTTGTCCTGAATGGTTATTAAAAAGGAATGATCACCTTAGCTAATGTATGTCTTGGAGTGATGTATATAACGGTATGAAGGATGGGAAAGTATGTACCTCTGGTCTACCTTTTACTGCATCTGACAGATTACTTTTTAGGTGTCTTCGTCTGTATGTGGGAGTTCCAACTACTAAACTAAGATATTTAGTCAAACAATAAACTTTGGCCATCGTCACTGAATTACTGATAATGATTTGAAGTGTGTTTTTGGGAAACAGTAATTCAGGCCAAGATGATTGTGTTTGTGGACACAATAATTTTGGAGGATCATGATGAAAACTTCTATAGATTAGTTATTTTTGTGTAGTTTTATATTTCAGCAGTCTGTGTAACAAATGGAACACACAGCAAACTAATCTTAAACAATTTGGAAGAGATTGTAACGACTTTCCTCTTCTTCTGACGAGGAGTAAGAGATATCGGACCAATGTGCAGCGTGGTAAGTGTTCATTTTAATATATAAAACTGAACACTACAAAAATACAAAATAACAAAGTGAATGAACAAACGAAAATCGAAACAGTCCCATATGGTACAGACACAGGAAACAACCACCCACAAAACCCAAAGGAAAACAGGCTACCTAAATATGGCTCCCAATCAGAGACAATGACTGACACCTGCCTCTGATTGAGAACCATACTAGGCCAAACACATAGAAATAGAACAACAGAACAAAACATAGAAAAACAACATAGAATGCCCACCCCAACTCACACTCTGACCAAACTAAAATAAAGACATAAAAAAGGAACTAAGGTCAGAACGTGACAGAGATAACTAAGTCATGAACAATATTTAGCTTCATTGGAATGTTTGACTTTTCACGATGCACAATGGCTTTTGTTTGAGATGCTGCTCAACCTCAGCCATTGTATGGCACAGCAGTCTGTGACAAATGTATTATTTTGATTCAGATACCGTTATTCTGTATTCCTGTTGAAATGTTTAAACATTTACTTTGTGTTCATTTTAAATAGGTTGTTATCCTTTTCCTCATGAGAAATTGTTGAATAAGCAATGTTCTCATCATGTTCTCAAGTTTATTGACTTCCATGTCACTGTAAATACCATTAGACTTTACGAGGAATATACAGTACACTGTATTGTAAACAATGCAGAATATCTCATCATCTTACAGTTTATTTACCTTCTTATGAATGTATGAATTAGTAGTAGTGTGCCGTTTGTTTTTCCCTCCGATCTCTGCAACGCCACAGACGACCCAGGAGACTGTAGGAAGCGCCTGATCTGAGAGAAAAGTCATGATAAGTCATTCAACAACGCTTTTCTCTTTTCCACAAGCCTAGTCTGGCCTACCTATTAACACTTCCTTTAAATTATTCATGCTGATGGATAAAACACCTCCACAATTAATTGCATACGAGCCACCAGCACCCTCTGAAAACTACTGATAGGGCAGATACTGCAGTCACCGCATAGCCAACACCTATTCATTTACTTTGAGGCGTTTTCAGGATATAATAGGCTCATTTGTTGCAAAACAAATAAAATAGCAATTTGATACTAATACTATTATGTAAACATTGCCTTCGACGCTGAAATGAATTGTATCAGATATTTAGTAGGCTACAGTAGATACACACAGTAAATGAAGGTCTGGTGGGCCTCCTCCACTAATAATAAGCATTGAAGAGATAGAAAGAAAGAAAAGATAGACCCTTAAGATATGAAACTTTCCTAGCTTGTATACTGTATTCTGTTTGATGGACAGAACTTCAGAGAAAATGAGCACCACACGTCTGACATGCTCATGTAAATTAGATTAGATTAGAACCCCAACCTTGAGCCCATTCACTATGCAAAAAGCATTTCATTTCATATATTCATTATAAAACATTCAATGGATGCAGTATTAATTGCCCTACTTATTTAAAAATCTTAAAGATGGTCTGTTGGAGAGTTTTGGGATCACACTTCATACTATATACATGTGTGTTCAAATCAAACTCAGTGGGGCATAATTTTTCCCCACACCATGTATCTTCTCTAAAAGTTTATATCTGGACAAAACTTTCAAACATGTCCATTTGAACAGTACCTTAGCTAATTGACTTCAGTGACCATCCACTTTCATGTAGAGTGGCAGGTAGCCTAGTAGTTAGAGCATTGGGCCAGTAACCAAAAGGTTGCTGGTTTGAATCCCCAAGCTGAAAAATCTGTTGATGTGACCATGAACAAGGCACTTAACCAACATTTTCTCCAGGGGCGCCATACTACTTCAGCTGACCCTTTAAAATCCCACATTTCCCTGCATATATCCGGTGTGCATATATGCGGTGTATGTGACAACAATAAAAGATCTTTAACATCTCAGATGCAATTAAACATAAATTCAATCAAACATTTGAACTGTAATATAGTCAATGTTGTTATTATCAGTTAATAAACAAAACTTATTTTTAGATTTCTTCCGCATTATGGGCTGTAGATTCTGTATCATCAGACATAAAATACACAAGACATAAAATAATTGTATTGTCACTACAGTATGCATACCCCCAGCTAAGGCTAATGTGTAGCCCAGCTTTTTATTGCCGTGCTGCTGAGTGCAACGCCATGCATGCAGCCCAAAAGGCTTCAAATCATTGGGGAGATTGTTAGGCTTCTGTGGAAATTATGGAAATGCAGGGGGAAATGGACGAGCAACACTTCATAACAATTAATCAGAGTCTGCTGATTAAAGTTATATATTTTTTAATTCTCGATGATTCAGGGGATTATCAAAAGGACACTGTCCTTGTCATATTGATTAAGAGAACGCCTCTGCAAGAGGACGACGCGCTAAAGGGAGATGCTCTCTCTCTTGCCCGTAAAATAAATATTAAATGAGAATATTAACTCGTTAACCTTGACAAGTATTTGTAATTTTCATAAGGGGGGGAAACTATAGCAGATTCAGCACAAAAAAATGCTGTGTGGGTTTAAGAAAGGGATGGCAGAGGGGAGCAGGGTGAGAGGGACGACGACAACACACAACAAATTACAGAGAATGAAGAATGCTACTGCATGAATCCTGTCATTTTTATGGGCTGAAATGATTAATTTGTTTGTTCAAATTCTCAATTAAGGCAGGAGGAACTGTGGAGAAATAGAGGATGAGAGCACTGCAGTGCAGTGCGGTGCTGTATTGGCTTTGCTAGGACCCAAGGGAAAGATACCTGATACAGTGCATTCAGAAAATATTCAGACCCGTTGACTTTTTCCAATTTTTTTTTATGTTACAGCCTTATTCTAAAATGGATTAAATAAAAAAAAATCCTCATCAATATACACAGTACCCCATAATGACAAAGCAAAAACTGTTTAAAAAAAACAGAAATACCTTATTTATATAAGTATTCAGACCCTTTGCTATGACACTCGAAATTGAGCTCAGGTGCATCCGGTTTCCATTGATCATCCTAGAGATGTTTCTTCAAATTGATTGGAGGACACCTGTGGTAAATTCAATTGATTGGACATGATTTGGAAAGGCACACACCTCTCTACATAAGGTCCCATTATTGACAATGCATGTCAGGCACATATCTGGGGAAGGGTACCAAAAATGTTCTGCAGCATTGAAGAACACAGTGGTCTCCATCATTCTTAAATGGAAGAAGTTTGGAACTACCAAGACTCTTTCTAGAGCTGGCCATCCAGCCAAACTGAGCAAATGGGGGAGAAGGGCCTTGGTCTGGGAGGTGACCATGAACGCAATGGTCACTCTGACAGAGCTCCAGAGTTCCTCTGTGAAGTATGGTGGTGGCAGAATCATGCTGTGGGGATGTTTTTTAGCACAAGGGAGACTAGTCAGGATTGAAGGAAAGATGAATGGAGCAAGGTACAGTGAGATCCTTGATGAAAACCTGCTCCAATGCACTCAGGACCTCAGATTGTGGCGAAGGTTCACCTTCCAACAGGACAACAACCCTAAGCACACAGCCAAGACAACGCAGGAGTGACTTGGGACATGTCTCTCAATGTCCTTGAGTGGCCCAGCCAGAGCCCAGACTTGAAACCAATCAAACATGTCTGAAGAGACCTGATTTGCAAAAATTCCCAAAAACCTGTTTTTACTTTGTCATTATGGGGTATTATGTGTAGATTGATGAGGAAAAAAACGATTTAATCCATTTTAGAATAAGGCTGTAACGTAACAAAATGTGGAAAAAGTCAAGGAGTCTGAATTTTTTCCGAATGCATAGGCCTTGGGTCACGTAAGCTACATATATCCATACATAGGCTGAAAAAGGACTAAAAATGTACATACAAAAGCTGAAACAGGGATAAATATGTACATTCATAGGCTGAAACAGGGCTAAATATGTACATACATAGGCTGAAACAGGGCTAAATATGTACATACATAGGCTGAAACAGGGCTACATTTGTACATACAGTAATATAGGTTGAAACAGGGCTAAATTTGTACATACATAGGCTGAAACAGGACTAAATTTGTACATACAGTAATATAGGCTGAAACAGGGCTAAATATGTAATACAAAGGCTGAAACAGGGCTAAATATGAACATACATAGGCTGAAACAGGGATAACTATGTACATACATAGGCATTCATATGGGATTTATTTTAGACATAACATAGTAACATGTATATATGTAAGATCAAGCAAATACAAATCGTTTTCATTCCTCATTCCTGCCTACTATATTTATTTGTCCAGGTTTCTCGATCAAGCGCAATGCCCTTAAAATGTCAGTTGTCTTCTATTAGAAATAAAGTGCAGATCACCACACACACACACACAGCAGCCTTGGCATCACGCACACAGAACATAAAATATGTAGCTTGCACTTCTTTTTCCCCAGGGGGCCAGTGCACTTATTATTGTCAGAGTGACAGATGTTTTTCAAATGACGCCGTCCCATGTGTGTTGAACCTTTACCGAAACCATGAGAGACTTTAGAATCCTCTACACCACAGGTGTCAAACTCATTCCACGGAGGGCCGAGTGTCTGCGGGTTTTCGCTCCTCCCTTGTACTTGATTGATGAATTAACATCACTAATTAGTTAGGAACTCCCCACACCTGGTTGTCTAGGGCTTTATTGAAAGGAAAAACCAAAAACCTGCAGACACTAGGCCCTCCGTGGAATGAGTTTGACACCCCTGCTCTACACAATCTAATTGAAGAAATCTCCATGAAATTAGGAGTCTCATGAGTCTGCTGGGAGTTCCACTTCTGTTGGATGCATTCGGATTGTAAAGATCTCCAATCAGCAGGAGATCCCTTGACTCCAGGTCTTACGGAGGAACAGCATATTCTAGTGAGAATATCACCAATTATACGTGAAAAATACAACCACTCTTAGCGTGTACATTGGATGAGGCAGGTGCTCATATGTTCCTAGAACCACTCTGAGATTGAGAATTCACATCGTTCTTGTCACTGATTTGACAACAATGCTGCATTTCGATGGCTTATAATGCTAAGTGTCTGTTGGGCAACCTGCCCAAAAACCCAAACAACAATCCTTTACTGTCCACTGCAAGCCTTACTCAAAGTTAAATCATCAAAAAACATTTCCTGACAGAGGAAGTTATTGCATTTGGCATACACTACAGTTTTTTTAAAACAAAGCGCAACTCCGTTATAATGTTTTAGACCGTTTTATGATTTTCCTAATGATATCACATTGTGTTTTCCAGATCAGTGGCTGCATTTAATGGTGTTGGCCACCTTTTCCTCCAACAAGGTGTCCTCTAAAAATCCAGAACGGCGCGGCATTGACTGGAGCCAGCACTTCACAGGGAAGTGAAAATGCTTATTAGTCAAACAATGTCCATGAGAATAATGCCAGCGTCAGCCAGTAGTGAAGGATAACTCTGTCTCCATGACACTCTGGAGCCTGTGTTCCACACCAGTCCTGCTTGAGTACACAGAGTACACACATTATGTATATGAGTAAACCATACAGTACTGCAGGCTAGGCCAAGGTAAAGGACAGTCATTTTTAGCAGCACAGGCCTCCTATGAAGTATGAATTTCATGAATTTGCATACGTTTTAGGGTTTTACTGGTCAGTTTCTGCAAATGTTTTACTAATTCGGCTATCAGATACCTAAAGACATGTCAAGCTAATCATCTTGTACACCTCACTATGAGTCTAATACACCAGTCCCTTGTTTGCACATGTTTAATACAAAGAGGTATGTCAAAGCACTGTGTATTTATGGGGAACATTTGCTGCGTACGGAAAAGATGGGAATCAATTTCCCGCTCCTACTGATAATTGATGGCTTTTCTGAGTGTGCTCCCAGAGAGAAAGATGACAAGCCAGGTCTATCATAGTTGGAATGGTAGTAAAGCTGCCAAGGCCTCATTTCCTGGAGGCTTCTGACCCCTGAGCAACCCAGTGTCTCTCGTACTGCCTAGAGCCAACACTCATTCATCAACCAGGCCTGGAACAGGCCCAATGTGTCAATATCACTGTCACACATATCTTTCTATCTATATGGACTGTATGTATCTACTGTAGGTGTATCTATGAATTAATCTATTGGTTATGGTACATGTGTAAAATCACAGATTATAGATATGCACAGAGTATACAAAACATTAAGAACACCTTCTCTTTCCATGACATAGACTGACTAACTAAATCTAAGTGAAAGTTATGATCCTTTATTGATGCCACTTGTTAAATCCACTTTAATCTGTGTAGATAAAGGGGAGAAGACAGGTTGAATAAGGATTTTTAAGCCTTGAGACAATTGAAACATGGATTGTGTATGTGTGCCATTCAGAGGTTTAATGGGCAAGACAAAAGGTTTAAGTGCCTTTGAACGAGGTATGGTATTGTCAAGAACTGCAACGCTGCTGGGTTTTCCACACCAAATATTCTGTATCAAGAATGCTCCACCACCCAAAGGACATTCTGTCACGCTTGCACCCGCTCCCCCTCTCTGGCACTCGAGGACGCCAGGCAGCCCATCATTATGCAAACCTGTCACCATCGTTACGCGCATCAGCGCTTCATGGGACTCACCTGGACTCTTAACTTTTTGATTGCCTCCCCTATATCTGTCACTTTCTCAATGTCTTCCCCCGTGTCTGCATTAATGTCGTTTTGTTTCCCTTGTCCAGACACTGTCCTTGTTTTGTTTCATGTCCGTTATTTATTAAATATTCACTCCCTGTACTTGCTTCTCATCTCCCAGCGTCTGTCCTCACAGAATGCAGACACAAATATTGGAAGCATCAGAGAGTTCTTTGTTTCTTGTTGAGGTTGGTCACGTTGGGTCCAGGTGCTGCTGCCGAAGGAACCGGGGGAGCCTCAGCTGACTCGTCTGGCTTCCTTGTCTTAGCTGGCTCGAGATGTTTTCTTGCCTCGGTTGGCTCGGCAGGCTCCCAACCCACAACATGCCTCTGCCGGATTGTCGGGCTCCCACGCCTCAGCCGGCTCATCAGGCTCCCATCCCACATCATGCCTCAGCCAGCTTGTCGGGCTCCCACGCCTCAGCCGGCTCGTCGGGCTCCCATCCCACATCATGCCTAAGCCGGCTCGTCTGGCTTCCATGCCTCAGCTGGCTCGTTGGGCTCCCACGCCTCAGACGTCTCTTCGGGCTTCCACGCCTCAGCCGTCTTGTCAAGCTTCCACGCTTCAGCCGGCGTGTTGGGCATCCATGCCTCAGACGGCTCGTCCGGCTCCCACGCCTCGGCCGGTCTGTCAGCCTCGTTCAGGTGGGACGCCGGGTGGCGCCCCTAGTGGTGGGGGTACTGTCATGCCTGCTCCCGCTCCACCTCTCTGTTTCATGTTTGTTATTTATTAAATATTCACTCCCTGTACTTGCTTCTCGTCTCCCAGTGTCTGTCCTCACACATCCAGCCAAGTTGACACAACTTGTTCCCCATTGGAGTCAACAATGGGCCAGCATCCCTGTGGAACACCTTATAGAGTCCATGCCATAACAAACTTAGGCTGTTCTGAGGGCAAAAGGGAGGGTGCAACTCAATATTAGGAAGGTGTTCCTAATGTTTGGTATACTCATTGTAGTTTTACGCATTTATCATAACATATCTATATATCTTTCTATCAATCTGTTCATCGATCAATCCACAATCTACCTCTAACAGTGGAGTATATAACCATCGGTTAGATGTACTGCGTTTATGTTTATTTAAAAACCTCTTAAGGATCTGACCCTTTCTTTCAATTTTTGCCTAAAATGACATACCCAAATCTAACTGCCTGTAGCTCAGGACCTGAAGCAAGGATATGCATATTCTTGATACCATTTGAAAGGAAGCACTTTGAAGTTTGTGGAAATGTGAAATTAATGGAAGAGAATATAACACATTAGATCTGGTAAAAGATAATACAAACAGAAAAAAATCCCCATCGTTTTGAAATGCAAGAGAAAGGCCATAATATAATATTGCAGTTTAGGCACAATTTAGATTTTGGCCACTAGACGGCAGCAGTGTGTGTACAAAGTTTCAGATTGATCCAGTGAAGCATTGCAATACTGGACAACATTTTGCATCAAGTCTGCCCAAATGTGCTGAATTGGTCAATTGATACATTTTCAAGTACATAACTATAGAGAACATACAAACATGATATGGTAATACAAAATGTAAGTTTACACAGTCCCAGGAATGTCATACATTATGGATCATTAGCTTATACACTAACGTTCACACATCTAGATGGCTGGGCAGGGTGGGTATGAAGCCAGAGACAGCAGGGGTTCAAACTGTAGAACCCAGTTCCTACATTTGAATATAGAAATTGATTTTATCAAACAAAACTACGCTACTCTTCATCTCTGGGACCCTCAGGATGACAAATTAGAGAACGATTACTGAATGTAAGTACATTATTTACCTTCAGAGGTGAATGTATCAAACCAGTTGTCGTGATTTTTGTTGTTGTGCACTCTCCTCAAACAATAGCATGGTATTTTTCACTGTAATAGCTACTGTAAATTGGACAGTGCAGTTAGATTAACAATAATTCAAGCTTTCTGCCCATATAAGACATGTTTATGTCCTGGAAAGATTATTGTTACTTACAATGTCATGCTAATCATATTAGCGTACATTAGCTCAACCGTCCCGGTATAGGGACATCGATCCCGTAGTTAAGAACGGGAAGCATATAAATAGCGCACATAGAACAGATCTACCACTTCTTAGACTTGCTTTCAATGACAATGACAGATTACATTTCTATGTGAAATTTGGTCGGGTCTCCTAAAAAGTTAAATATTGCAGCTTTAATGATTGTTTATATAAATTTAGTTGTACTGCATATGAATATATTATGAATGGGTGTCTCTGAAATTTCCGACTTGTTAACTGGTTGAACGTGGCACATGTACTTCAAATAAGGTGTTCCCCATTTACAGCAAATAAAGCCTTATACTTGGGGCAGGCACAATTACTGCATAACTGTGTAACCGACAGTTATGAATGAAGACTGTCATGAAAATAAAATAACCATCACAACTGTATGCATATATTATTATTTTTTCTGGAGAGGAGGGGCGACCAGGTGACTGAAGACGGGATGACCAGGCAATTAATGCGGTTGAGTGTGTTTCTGCAGTAAATGGACTCTTAACAACGTGATGAAACTTTGTTGCTCCTTGCTGAAACAAGCAAGGTTGTTGTAGCAAACGAGTATTCAGTTGCCTAGACAATGCACCCCTACCTGCAGCAGCACACATAGAAATAGAATGGATAGAGCAGGCTTGAAACCTCTAACCCTGGCAATTTGACTGGTAAATTCATGGGTACACTCGCAATGGCTGCATGGAATTGTGAGCCACTAATTTCTATGGTAATGTAGAATGTTTATTCAAATGATGTTAACTGATGTGGCACATGCAATGGAATCTATTTTTTGTAATGTCAGTTGAGTTTAATCAACAAATCCCAGCACATATTGATGGGTACACTTCCTGCTATTACTTCCTGCTTTGCTACTCGCAATGTTCGCCAGTCCACCCATTATGCCGTCATTTACTTGAATGGGGACGCCGGTTTTATTCATTCTATTTCTATGGCAGAGGAGAGGAGAAAGTTTGCTTTTTTTTATTTTTTATCCATGACCGTCACAGCCCTACTTAAACTGTAAATGAGCGTTGATGTACTACAAGATGACTAGTCTTTAGATGCTAACAGAACAGTACCATCATATAAAGAAGTGTTGAGTATAATATCATTAATGTCTTTGGGGCATACAAGTGAAAAATTCAGGAGTGTAAGTTGCCGTTTTCATTATAGCATAGGTAAGCTTCACAAAATAACGGTCGCATGTCTTTCGGCTCTAATTTTAGGTATGTTGTCAGGTCTGCTTCATTTCTTTGATGGCATCGCTGACGATTAGCAAGACAGTGCCACACAAAACCATCTGGACAGACACACATCTCTCACTGCTGAGGGAGACAGTTTTGGGTCTGACAAAAATACATTTCAAGGTCATTTGTTGTCACTTTAAAAGTATCAGGTTCCCTTGGAGACATACATATTTACTGGATGACATTGATATTGAGATGGCAGACTCACTTGATGAAGTGTTTTGGAAAATTTTAAGTTTTGTTTTTGCATCTTTTACTTTCGGTTTTGTACACCAGCTTTAAACAGCTGATGATACCATCTTTTCTGTTATGGAAAATATTTTCCCCAGTGGTTTAGATGTACAGTGATTCTCTACACTATACTTGCTTGTTTTGTCACTAACTGAAATTAGGAGAACTATTCGAATTTAAGCAATCAGGAAATGGCGGAGCGATTTCTGCACTGTCCATCTTTAAGTGTTACTAAGTTGGTTAAGATGAAACACCAACCAAACCCATGGCTGTCCCTGCTGATTGCATTACGTACAAAACAAACCATATGACACTTCAGACTGACATGTGCTAAAGTGCATTATAGTTATAGCTGGGATAAAGGTCACGTAGCCTGCTGTTATAAATGAAATCAGACAGCTTGAGCATACATGCAGTGTCAAGTCTGAAGGAAAATCCCTTGGATCTTTTAGGGACAGACGTAGACAGACCTCGAAAGATCTCTCCTTCCTTCTTTGTGAGTAGCAGACACTTAATCATCAAATTGAACAGAGAGAGAGAAGTATTTTAACCAGTTCATTACATAAGAGATAATAGACATGACATGGAGATGCTGTGCCTCTGTGTTAAAATGTGAAAATGCCCTTTTGATTTTCACTACTGTCTTTCTGAACTAGAAGGTTTGAAACCTGCCAGGGGTCATCAGTATTCTGCATCATGCAGGAACAGTCAACGAACAGTTCATACTGGCTAATTCATCTTTCCTTCATGATATTGTCTGGTCATCATGTACATTTGGAGGTCTTATTTATTCTGTTTCTAGAATGTAGTATATCTACATATTCATTGCAGGCGTAATGGTCTGTCAACTACCATGTCCGGAGAAGCCTGTATACGTTTTCGAGTAGCAGACTTTTGCTCAGAGGGAGAGAGAGAGACTTGAAAGGAAGTAAGCAAATTAATGCAATGCCTCATTAGCATGGTTTTATTTGACCATGCATGCACGGCCAATTAGAGAGCATATGTAATTTAAAACATTCAACCTAAATAGAACAAACTTAAACCAAAAACATATTTTTCTCATGGGACTCCATCTTTGCCTTGTTTTAATTCAAATTACGTTTTTTCCCAGTAACACAATTTATAACGTTACTGAAGTGTATACATATAATATTATGGGTATATTCAGGCTTAAATGCATGTAGATGGTTTATCTATCTATGGTGTGAATACCTTTGTACATTAGGTCAAGGTTAAGGCCAGAAATCACTAGGCTCACTTCTGGCTATAGCTGACATGTTTGGCTATTGCTCTTTGTAATCAATACCTTCCTTCCTGTCTTAAGAAACGGATGCTTGGCTGAAATATCTGTGTGCTGCCCTAACGACACAACGTGCAGCTCTCAGCTCAGCCCTAACGACACAACGTGCAGCTCTCAGCTCAGCCCTAACGACACAACGTGCCGCTCTCAGCTCAGCCCTAACGACACAACGTGCAGCTCTGACCTAACGACACAATGTGCAGCTCTGACCTAACGACACAACGTGCAGCTCTCAGCTCAGCCCTAACGACACAACGTGCAGCTCTCAGCTCAGCCCTAACGACACAACGTGCAGCTCTCAGCTCAGCCCTAACGACACAACGTGCAGCTCTGACCTAACGACACAACGTGCAGCTCTCAGCTCAGCCCTAACGACACAACGTGCAGCCCAGCCCTAACGACACAACGTGCAGCTCAGGCCTAACGACACAACGTGCAGCTCTGCCCTAACGACACAACGTGCAGCTCTCAGCTCAGCCCTAACGACACAACGTGCAGCTCTGACCTAACGACACAATGTGCAGCTATGCCCTAACGACACAACGTGCAGCTATGCTTGAGCCTATGTCACAGTCAGAAATAGATTGACAGCCAGTTCGCCGATGAATCATTCCCTTACTGAAGATTTAACAGAGCATACCTCACAATCACAAACAGAGACAGCAGGGACTGAAAAATGTATACAAGTAAAAGGCTGCTGGTACATAAGACACATAGCAACTGATCTGCACCAATGATAGCCTTATGACCAAAGCAAAATCCAGGTCCCAAATTCTTCCTGTGCAGCGGACTCAGAGCCTCAGCCATGTGAAAAATAGTAACACCTGTATTGCTTATACTGGTTGTTAAGCATTGGAATAAAATGTTGAGCAATATGCATAACCAAATGCTGGAATAATGAGACATCTGCATGTGTGGTCTCCTCCTTGGAGATGCCAGGAACGGAGCCATCTGTGAGGCTGCTGCCAGCTGTTTTCGTTCTTATAACATGTTTATTAAAAACTGGAGTTGTTGTCATCTTCAAGAAAAGGAAAAAATATAAAGTATGGGTGTATGGCAATGTCTGTCTGTGATCGGATTGTCTCCATTGTCTTTATTAGAAAAGAAGTTGGGATTCATTGTCTCCCCTGTCTTCATTCAAAAAGCAGTTGGGATTCATTGTCTCCACTGTCTTCATTAGAAAAGGAGTTGGGATTCATTGACTCCACTGTCTTCATTAGAAAAGCAGTTGGGATTCATTGTCTCCACTGTCTTCATTAGAAAAGCAGTTGGGATTCATTGTCTCCACTAACTTTATTAGAAAAGCAGTTGGGATTCATTGACTCCACTGTCTTCATTAGAAAAGCAGTTGGGATTCATTGTCTCCACTGTCTTCATTAGAAAAGGAGATGGGATTCATTGTCTCCACTGTCTTCATTAGAAAAGGAGATGGGATTCATTGTCTCCAATAACTTCATTAGAAAAGGAGTTGGGATTCATTGTCTTCACTGACTTCAATAGAAAAGGAGTTGGGATTCATTGTCTTCACTGACTTCAATAGAAAAGGAGTTGGGATTAAATTTCAACTCCCATAAAATATGTTGATCTTTTTAAGAGTTCTATACAAAATAATTCAGACATAAAAACTGGACAAATGTAAATCAAATATCCCTTAAGACTTATGATTGCGTTTGTCTGATACTACTATATCAACTGAGTCATATCTTCATTATGCATGCATAATTATGAGATCATGAGATCAAATCAAATTACTTTCAAATTTCACAGTCAATTAGAAAAATATTGATTGGCTACAATCAGGCAAATGTTTGCACAGCAGGCAACCACCAACCTAAACTTCTCAAGTTAGAATCAGATCAGATCTCCCATAATTGAGGGTGGCAGAACTGCAGACCACCCTCTGTAGCTGTCAACAAGATGCGTCAGGGATGCATCCTGCCATCCTTCCTGGGCTGGGTGATGGACACGGAGAAGGAGCACTGGAAATGTCCATCAGCATCCTTTAGCCAGTGCCATGTGCTGAACAAGACAGCTCAGGTCTGAACAGACACTGACAAACCCAGGGTGGACACACTGTCGACACAGACTAAAGCAATGCCAAGAGACAAGTGACAGGTTGCTTTGATGCCTTACCTAACTGCCCACTGCAGTAGGCCCACATGCAAACAGGGAGGCAGACATAGGCACATAGAGTGGATGCTCTCATGCTCTCTCACACACACACACACACACACACACACACACACACACACACACACACACACACACACACACACACACACACACACACACACACACACACACACACACACACACACACACACACACACACACACACACACACACACACACACACACGTTATTGTAAATATATCCTAAAGATACATTTGGCCATCACAAAGGTTTAAACTGCAGAAACTCAGGGAAAGGCAAAACGATGTACTAACAGCAGGCCTACAGATCACCAACGTGCAATACATTGGCATACAGCTCTAGACTAGGTAAGATGTAGAGCTCTAGACAGTGTGTTCAATGTTCAGTACTTTAACAAACAAATGCTCTTTTTCTTTTTAAGCAATTACCTGCCACAGGGTGAACCTTATAGGATCAAGTGAAATGTTTGAGATAAATCATTAAAGACACTGACAGGGCATTTATCTTCACTCCTGCTTTATTGCCTCAAGTGCACAACACACACATATCGACACATACCGACACACACACACACACACACACACACACACACACACACACACACACACACACACACACACACACACACACACACACACACACACACACACACACACACACACACACACACACACACACACACACACACACACACACACACACACATACCGACACACACACAAATACACACCCTGAACCCGATTGTTTTTGAACAGTCCTGCTGCTTAGGCCCAGTGTGTCTCAGTGTGTGTTCTTGTAAGAACACAGTTGAATGTGTCAATCCTCCAGTGGATCCATGTTCTTAAAGCGCTTCATTTTGAAATCAAGCATGAATAATGAATTAATTTCACAAGGCTTCCTTAACGATATATTACAGGAGAGGAAATAGGTCAAGCGGCTCGATGGTAGAAATATTTTTTTTAAATGATATTATTGGGTTAAAAAGACACTTTAATCTGGTAAAGAATAACCTAACTTCCACACTCTCTTCTCAACACCACAACCACCTTCAAACACCATAGTAAACCAATGTACTAACATGTTTGATGTCGCCTATGCCAAAACTGATATATTAGGATTTATAAACTGGGTGGTTTGAGTCCTGAATTCTGATTGGCTGAAAGCCATGGTATACCACAGGTATGACACAACATTTTGTTTTACTGCTCTAACTACGTTGGTAACCAGTTTATAATAGCAATAAGGCACCTCAGGGTTTGTGATATATGGCCAATATACCACCAGGCACCACGTTAAGTCAGGCTTAAGAACAGCCCTTAGCCGTGGTATATTGGCCATATACCACACCACCTCAGGCCTTATTGCTTAAATATTATCCTAAAGATATCAAGGCCATTGTTTCGTCAACTTAGATAATAGACACCAGATTTAGAATGAAAAACAACAGAGATATTTGGATCCAAATACAATATTCTTGGACATTGAGCAATGTCATTCTCTAACATGTTAGTCTTAGCAAACTTTGACAAGGATTTCTCACAGTGAAGCATTTGCTTCAAGGTTAGCAATCGGAGCATAAAACAGTAATTGTCATTGTCATAAATATGTGCATTTCAAATTACTCCAAATTAATATATAAAGTTCTCATGCAGCTAATTGTAATATAGTTTGATATTTTAATTTAAGCTCTTTGTTCTTTTGGCTAGTTTTTTTCCCTAACTGGTTTCTATATTTGATTTTGAAATGGGCATCTGCTGTTAACAGTATGCATATGTTGTTGTTCTACTTTGAAACCCATGACTCTCAAGATGGATCACTGGTTGTCCGTCTCACATGAAATTTAATCTTTGAATCAAAAACAGGTTTGGATTCCCTTGGCCTTCCTTCTTTCATCGTGGCTAGTACATTTTAATTAGACTGGCTATGCTGCTCGGTTTTGTAGCCAACCTGCGTAACTAAATAGTTGAACCAAAGATGCAAATGAGTACTGGGTTATTGGGTTGTTGCAATATTGGAAACAGTCAGGAGGAGGTGAAACTAACTGCTCTTAGTGAATTCCAGAACACTGATTTCCTTAAATAAGAAAATCCACGTTCAACATGAGGTCGTGGTCAAAAGGTTTTTATTTTTTTTCACATACACTATATATACAAAAGTATGTGGACACCACTTCAAATTGGTGGATTTGGCTATTTCAGCCACGGCCGTTGCTGACAGGTGTATAAAATCGAGCCCATAGCCATGCAATCTCCATAAACAAACATTGGCAGTAGAATGGCCTTACTGAAGAGCTCAGTGACTTTCAAATTGGCACTGTCATAGGATGCTGCCTTTCCAACATTAAACTGTTTTTTTGTTACAGAGACATTTGAGAGATTTTTTGACAAAAAAAATGTGACTGATTGATGTCAAAGTGCATGTTTGTGCCTTTCTTGTGTTTAGCAAACATCGATGACATGTTTCATCATTGAATGAGTACATGTGAGCAACATCATTTGCAATTGGAATATGTGATATGATTTTATAATGTTGGGGCTTTGATATTAACCTCAGACAGACAAAATTCTAACTAAGTATACACACATCAATGTGTCTTTGTTTACGGCCTTCTCAGCATGCAGGCAACACAATGCATCTAATTGCTGCAACACTGAAAATTATGGAAGCTTAAAGCCACAATTGTCCACATTTAGGAACATAATCCCACTAAAACTGGTTTGTTACCATATGTTATGGTGGTGGATCATCAGCTATGTGGTGGAAAATCCATAAGCAGCCAAGTAAGAGAGATGCAGCCGTGTAACACTGAAATGCTTGACAAAAAGATGTGAAATTGTACTATAGCGTAGACTAGTAGCAATATACTGTATATACACTGATTGTACAAAACATTAGGAACACATGCTCTTTCCATTACATAGACTGACTAGGTGAATCCAGGTAAAAGCTATGATCCCTAATTGATGTCCCTTGTTAAATCCACTTCAATCAGTGTAGATTAAGGGAAGGAGACAGGTTAAATATGGATTTTTAAGCCGTGAAACAATTGAGACATGGATTGTGTATGTGTGCCATTCAGAGAGTGAATGGGCAAAACGATATTTAAGTGCCTTTGAACGGGGTATGGTAGTAGGTGCCAGGCGCACCGGTTTGAGTGTGTCAAGAACTGCAACATTGCTGGGTTTTTCAAGCTCAAAAGTTTAATCTGTGTATCAAGTTGGCTGGATGTCCTTTGGGTGGTGGAGTCAACATGGGCCAGCATCCTTGTGGTACACTTTTGACACCTGTAGAGTCCATGACCCGACAAAGGTGTTTGTACACTCAGTGTATAGCAGAGATATCCCATAGACATCATCTATGTGCGCGCGCACACACACACACACACACACACACACACACACACACACACACACACACACACACACACACACACACACACACACACACACACACACACACACACACACACACACACACACACACACACACACACACACAACCTCCCATAGACATCAATGCATGATTTACACACACACGCACGCAGGCACACACATAAGAACACACACACACCCCTGAACTGAGCAGAGCTGGATGGCGGTGTACACACACACATGCTTCTTTTGAAACACACAGCCGGGACCGGGGTGGGTGTTAAAAGCTGTCAGACAGGTATGGCTGGGGTTGCATCTAAGCCGTGATTGATCACACCGGTTCAGGCCGAGTTCAGGGGAGGTCGTTGGCATTGTGGGTAAGATGACTGATATCCACATCAATGGCATGATGGAATATTATTATGAAGCCATTTGTAATGTAGGGACGGACTGGACAGGGCAAACCAGTTTCTCCGAAAGGGTTTGTGAGATCATGTTGCACTGTGAAGACCACCTAAGTCATCCATCATATTACCTAAACCTAGTTTCTGATTATGTCATGAGTAGCTTCTCTATGTAATAGGAACACAATTTGTCTAAACATACAGGTACCTACTTACCTCAATAATCTAGTAAGGACATTTCTGGAGAAGCAGTTGGTCAAGTTCTCCTGCAGCATTGCAATTCTCAAACAGAAATGGTAGAAATGGGCGGGGATTAGACATAATTATCACTGTACAAGATATTTCCAAAATATTACAGCACAATATTACAGCACAAAACGTGTTTTTGTGAGGGTGAATGTGAAGTTGATGAACATGATGCTACGCAAGACTGAATCACAGATTACAAAGACACAAACACGTGTTGAATACTTCTTATACAACTCTATAACCTCATAATATAGCATTTACTATGTTTGGAAGTAATTTCAGTTTTGAAATGTCTATTTCTGTCTTCCAACACCTCAGCAAAACATTGTGAAAACAAAAGGGAATTTAAATCGATGACGTCTAGTACCTTTTTTACAGTTTCTACTGGGCCATATCCTGGTGTTTTCTCTGTCCCCTGTCCCTTTAATAAGTTATTGAGCGTAACAAATGTCTGGTTTCCACGAGCTTCCATAGACATAAAACGAAAATTGGCACGAAAATTGGCAATAAGATACAATGGGCGGGGTTTAGACTTAATTATGACTTTGTGGCTAGTGACGACCAAATGTCTCACTGCCATCATCAAGTCCAGGCGAGGAGGGAGGAGTTTTTAATGTTCAGTTTGTACTATGTATCGATGTTTGCTGGCATCGCCTCACCCTGCCTGCTCCTTGCGTGATATAGCCTACTGTACCATTACCAAAACATTTTACGCTCTTCCTTCCATATATGCTATTCAATACAGGGTGCTCTCAGAACCTGACTGGCATCTATCTATCTGACGGACGTCGTCCTATGGCTTTGGTGGACCGAAACGGAAAGAAAATGAGAAGACAATACGCCCTATATGATCTAGGAACGGTGAAAGAAGAATAATTGCTTTGACACCTGCATTGCCCAGTCAACGTTTTCTGACTCTGGATTTTATAGGAAGAGGAAAGAAGTAGGCTACTCTGAGAGCAAAATAGAGAGTCGCTCGCTCTGCATGGACTAGCTTATTAGACTGCATACTGATTTCACCTGGACAGAGTGAGCTACGTGAACTACGAGTTAAAAAATGCCAAGGAGGAAACAGCAGGCGCCGAAAAGGGCTGCGGGTAAGAGGACATTCGCACGTATATTGGTCTTGAACAATATTAGATGTTATTCTTATCAAACTGATATAGCCTCTTTACTGACCCAAAGCGAATATCAAAGTGACGGTAATACGAGATGACAAAGGTGCAATTTATTCAAATATACTCGAGTCTTTTTTATATTAAGTTAAAGTTTTCTGTTTTTGAATAAGAGAGATATGCATAGGCTATTATGCGCACATATGTGGGGGTAATTTAATTGAATTAGTCTACTTTAGGGTTTGTAATTTAGTCCAAGTCATTCGAAAATAGTTTTACCAGAAAGCAAAAGTGGTGTGTATTGCTATAAACGATTAAGACGTGCGTAAAAGTATATTTCAGATGTGTGCTTCGGGTAGGTTATCTGAAACAGTTTAACTTACAAAGAACTCATATTATTTGATATCACAGACAATATGGAGAACAGAGTGAGAGAATCATTTATGTTACTTTTTGGCGTGTGTGTGTCTACTATGTTATAATGTGTTTAAACAAGATGGAGAACACCTGAGACAACCATTGACAACCACTGTAACAGTGTAATGCAAATATTATGTAAATAGTTATACCTGACTGTCACTCAGTAAACAGAATACATACAGTAGGCCTACATCATCTACAGTGCAAGGTGTAAAATATGAGCAAAGCTCTGTTGCTTAAATTTAGGTTTTAGGGGTCATCAGGAAAAATACATGCACATCTTTCAAATAAGGCTAGAGTTTATGTGGCCCTTAGTTTTTGGTGTGTGTGTGTGTGTGTGTACTTAAGCATATGTTCTCAGTGTGGCCTTTCTTCATGTCATGACCAATAGTGAAATAGTACTGTAGTGTTAAAGGTCATCAGTGTGCCAATACTTGGCTTGTTATGGTGACCAACTAATTTTAGTGTTTACTAATCGGGTTACTTAAGCCAGATCGATCATTACCAAAACCATCAGCCTGTCCTACTCCTTCTTTCATCCTTTGTTACCTCACTCTGCTAAATAATTGGTGTTAATGCTCAGTAATTCAGGCCATATACATCACCTGTATGATTAACCTTAACCTTGTTCTTTGACAGTGATTCCACCATTGTAATAACCCACTGTAGTGCAGACCAGTGGCATAATTAAAATAGGGACTGAAAATAATTGAGATGATGGATATGAATTGATTGATAAAAGGTATTGTCAGTGGAGATGGCAGGATGGGGTGGGTATAATTTGTGCAACATTCCAACAGGAATCTGTTCTAAAAACTTCATAAATAACAAGGTTGCCAACAAACAACTCATACAAAGTTGTATAGTGGCTGAATAAGATACCGGGTAGGGAATGGGCTATTTCATAAAGTTTTCACTCACCACGTTTATTCAGAAAAATGTCTCTGGTAGCCTATGGACAAAGATTAAGAATAAGCTACGTTGGTGAGTTGATGCCTATTCGGCAGCTAGTTAGCTAGGTGAATTGATCATGCTACTTTGTATGCGTTGTTTGTTGGCAACCTTGTACTTTATGAAGTTTGTGGAACAGATTCCTGTTGTAACGTTCCACAAATTATACCGACCCTGCAGGATGCTGTTCAGTGGTTTTAGAAGTTATCACTCCTTATTATGATTGCGGATGTAGGCACCAGATGGTGATTGTTCTCTGCCAGTAATGGCGGATCTATATAGTCGCTTAAGATAGTGAAACCCTTATCTAATAGACACCCACTCAAGTGTATGGACACACACACACACACAGACAGAGAAGTACCTCCAAACACACACACTCATCCTTATATATATATATACAGGGCCTTCAGAAAGTATTCAGACCCCTTGACTTTCATCACATTTTGTTACGTTACAGCGTTATTCTAAAATGGATAATAAAAATAATAAAAAAGCACTCTACACATAATACCCCATAATGACAAAGCGAAACAGTTTGTTGAAAATGTTGCTTATTTATTAATAATGAAAATAGAAATGCCTTATTTACATAAATATTCAGACCCTTTGCTGTGAGACTCGAAATTGAGCTCAGGTGCGTTCTGTTTCCATTGATCATCTTTGAGATGTGTTTTGACAACTTGATTGGAGTCCACCTGTGGTTATTTTAATTGATTTGACATGAATTGGAAAGGCACATACCTGTCTATATAAGGTTCCACAGTTGACCGTGTATGTCAGAGCAAAAACATAGCCATGAGGTCAAAGGAATTGTCCGTGGAGCTCCGTGATGGTATTGTGTCAAGGCACAGATCTGGGGAAGGGTACCAAAAAATATCTGCAGCATTGAAGGTCCCGAAGAAAACAGTGGCCTCCTATCATTCTTAAATGGAAGCAGTTTGGAACCACGAAGACTGTTCTTAGAGCTGGCCGCCAGGCCAAACTGAGCAATTTGGGGAAAAGCCCTTGGTCAGAGAGGTGACCAAGAACCCAATGGCCACTCTGACAGAGCTCTAGAGTTCCTCTGTGTAGATGGGAGAACCTTCCAGAA